>NC_047093.1:96218102-96842602 GCF_902459505.1 Geotrypetes seraphini | reverse complement strand
AACGCATCCTTAATTTATAGTCTAGCAGCAGAAAACACATCCGAGAGGAATATCTGAACCACTCTTATAGCTCAGCAATTTAGCAACAGCCAAAATAAATCCTAGGTTAAAAAGTATGGTATCCATAGGCAGGGTTTCTCCTTAAACACTTGGGAGCAGCTAGCCCAAATGGGTTGGAGAGCAGAGAGAGAAAACCTTAAGTCTTGCCCTGGCTCCACCCGTAGCTTAACACTGTATTTGAAACTCAAAAAAGAAATAAAGATAAAGACCCGGCGGAGGCACTGCTTATGTTCTTATATAGGAGACACTAATAATTAAATAATGAATTCACCAGAAACATAAAATGTATATAAATATATGAATTCAATAATTTGTCATCTTAATTGAAAAAATCATAAATCAATAAACTAACTACTGATTAAAAGGGAGTGCTCAGTGTATAATCTTATTCAAACACACCAGAGCTGTTGAATAAAGATGTTATAACTTTCCATCATTGCACCCACCTACCTGCCTACCTATCCATAATTGATGAAATAACCTAATGCTGTACCTGAACCTGGACATTACTAACCATTAAGTGAAGTCAAGTATCATCTTTTGTTTCATCAATTATGGATAGGTAGGCAGGTAGGTGGGTGCAATGATGGAAAGTTATAACATCTTTATTCAACAGCTCTGCTGCGTTTGAATAAGATTACACACTGAGCACTCATTTTTAATCAGTAGTTAGTTTATTGATTTATGATTTTTTTTTCCAATTAAGATGACAAATTAATGAATTCATATATTTATTAACACCAGCTATTAAAAACGCAGATCAGGAAGCCGGGGGGGGGGGTGACGATCTTACCTCTTCTCCGCTGTCACTGGACTGGCCCCCTTCACTAGCGGCCCCACTCGAGCTCCCGCTGCTGGCTAGGCTGGATACCCCATTGGAGGTCTGCGTCACCGAGCTGGAGTAGGCCGCAGGCAGCGCCCCGAGCCCAGGAAAAGTCGCACTGGGCGTGGCATTAATGGAGGCCGGGGCGCCACCTGCAGGCCAGAACGTAGGGTTCCAAGGGGGGCCACAATAGGGCGAGTATTTGGGTTCAGAAGAGCTGGCTTTGCAGTCTTTGCCGGGCTCTTCTTTCAGTGGCTTTCTGTTGCAAGCGAGGTAGGTGCTCTGAGGCCCACTAGCGCTGCCCAACGGGGGGCTTTGATCTGGGACGCAAAATGGATGCCAGGGTTTAGGACGGCCGGAGCAGTCGCCGCCTCCTTCTCCTCTCTGAGGGTCTGGTTGACCGTATTCCCTTTTGATGGCTGGGATTGGAAAGAAGGACGAAGGATAACCGAGGCCACCGTAGTTACTGGGATTGAACTGGCAACTACTGTCCGGTAGTATCCCATTGCTCAAGTTTTCGGGTTTATACATGGCTGGGATACCCCCCTTCAGCCCAGATATAAAGTCCTATTTGTAAAAAAAAATAAATAAATAAAATAAACCAAGCTGATTTCAGACGCCTCTAGAATTTTCTGCAATCTCATGAAGCACTCTACAAGGTCTCATTCATGGCCTTCACCGGTTTTAAGATCCAGATACACTCCTGTCTTCTCCAATGACATCTCACAAAACCAGCAGTTGGGATCTCACAAAGTTTCCCTTAATTTGACTAAAATGAGCAACTTCTGGTGTTTAACAATCCCAAGATCAGCAGTACGACCAGACTAAACCCCAATCGAGTTCTACTAAAGACGGCAGCTGTTCCTTTCTTAGGCGATTAGGCTTAGCTTGGGACTGGAATGGGTGGAGAGACCCTCCCACCTGCTGATTAGCCAACAACGTGGAATCAGTATGTTAATTGGCCTCCTCGTCTATTGGCCTCAACAAGATCGTAAATGAACTTGATACCCCTTCATTTTTAAAAAGGGGGGGGGGGAGGGAGATCTTTCCTGGTTTATCCGTTTGGGGGGGGGGGGACAGGCCAGCAAGCCCCCGTGTCCACAGACATTATTATAAGGCTATTGGCCAATAAAATAAAGACAACTCGCATAATTTATTGGCCTGGAGGGATCATCAGTTAATCGAGGCTATTAGAAATCCGGATTAGTCAGAGGACGTCAGCGCCTTATAAATGGAAACCCGGGCAGAGCAAGCGCAATAAAGAACATTAGCACACGTATAGGAAGCCAATGGCGAAACTGTCATTTGCAATTGCAACCCGTGGCATGGGCAATTAACACGACATTTTGCTCCAAATAATATTGTAGGTAACAGGCGGTTGTGAACAAGTAACAATTGACCTTTAATTAGGGAGTTGCAGTTTCTACAAGGACGAGTGGCCTCCTGGATGTGAGAAGTTGGGCTGTGTCACTTCTTGGGGATCAGATCATTCTTGGTAACATTTTTCCTCTTGAAACATCCTAGTGTGTTTCAGCTTTCTCTCAGAGCTGATCTTGTCATAGACAAGTAAACTTATATTTCCAAGCTTTTGATTTCCTAAAATAACTTATTTGGCTACCTGGCTGCCTCTGATTTAATTGGATCTAGTCCTATGTATACACTGTTATAGTTGAATTTCGGCCCCACAGTCGAAAAGTGTGTTTTTTTTTTTTTTTTTTTAAATCAATTAGCCACTGTGAATGTCTGTTTTTAATATGTAGAGTAAATCTTACTGGAGAGATTCTAGTAAGCAAGTAAATACAAATACTACATGATAAACCTCAACCTCAGAGACCTGGAATTATCAGGGCTTTATCCTGTAAGGATTGTTCACTTTTATCTCTAGTCTGTGGAGTCTTTCACTACTGGCAGATAGGATGAAGAGAGACGTCCAGAGGGTAGAGATTAAAACTTACCTGCCTTTCAATGCTGAGCATTTACTCTTTTCAGTTCTGCCTGGGGAAAATAATGTCCTGTTAAAGATACTGAGCTAGATTCACTAAGGGACACCGATCGTGTTCCGACCACTTTGTGACCCCGATCCGATTCACTAACCTTTTGGCCGATTCTGTCCGCACCCGATCCACACATGCAAATGTAGGAAGGCAGCGATTCACCAACATTTTTTAGGCACACTGACTGGGCTTGTCGATCCAAAACCAAGCGACTGTTGAGGACCAGTTGCTCACGTCCTTTCCTGCTCTCTCCCTGAAAAAACCCTGCTCTCGGTCACCCTAAACCCTGTTGTCTGCCACCCTGCCTGCCTCGTGTGTTCAGGCAGCAAGCCTGCCTCTCCGTCCACTAAAACTAGTTGGTAATCAGGGCACAGGGGCAAAGGGATCAGGGCTCACATTTAAAGGGCCTTTTTATATTGTAAACCTTTGCGTCTGTGGGGAAAAGTGCCACCCCAACTCTCCTGCTCTCTGCCACCCTTCCCCGCAGTGCAGCTCCACTTTAAACCCGCAGGTTAAAACCATGGGCTTGCACTGCGGGGGAAGGGCAGGAGAGTGGGGGCGGTGATTTGGAGCGCAGGGCGGCGAGAGGAGAGTCAGGGCTGCAAAAGGCAGGAGAAGTTGGGCTGAAAAAGGCAGGAGAGGTTGGCAGAGAGCAGGAAAGGTCATGAGTGACTGGTCCCCACCAGTCGCTTCTTATTGGATCCGCCAGCCCAATCACTGTTCCTGGAAAAGTTTAGTGAATTGCGTCCCTTCCTACTTTGCATGCTGTTTACCCTCATTTGCATGCACGGATCGGAATCGGATCGGCCACGAGGTTAGTGATCGGATCGCAAACCGATCGGTATATGATCGGTTTGCTTAGTCCTTAGTCCTCCTTTGTCCTTTACCCTCCATTGCCCCAGGTACAAAAACTTAGTTTGTGAGCCCACTAGGGACAGAGAAAGTACCTACATATAAATGTGTACCATACTGCTTGTGCCTAGTAAGCTATAAAAATGAATAGTAGTCATTTCCAAGGCAGAACTTTGCCCTGGTTAAGTCAACTGCTGGAAGAATAAAACACTTGGAGTGTAAACGGAACCCACCACATCATGCAAAGGTCTGTCTTTTCTCCAGTCATCAGGAGGAGTAGTGAGCTTGCACTTCCTGTTCTGGGTCCCAGCTGTGCAAGATTTTAAATGCATCTATATGAGGGAGCCCAAAGTATTCCTTTACCTAAGAGTTAATCCTGCCCCGATGTACATTATAGAGACTAGTCCATGTTAATCTCTTCTCAGCCTCCCCTCCCATCACTCCCCAAACACTAAGTAGACAATGACGCGGTGACAAAATTCATCACTGTTCCCGTCCCCGCGGATAACTGTGGGAAACTATCTTCATGTCATTCTTTAAGGAGAGAGGGAAGAATCAGAGTATGAATGGCCACAACCTCTGACCCACAAGCTTTCCTTTGAAGAATGCTGGTGTAGAAGGCTGAGGTTGAAATAGACCCTAGAAAATGACATGGGATTATTTCCTGCAGTTATCCGCGGGGACGGGAACGGTGATGAATTTTGTCACCGTGTCATTAGAGTTACCATACGCCTGGGAAAACCATGTCTTCTTTTTAGAGGACTGTCCAGGTGCTTGGATTTTGATTTTTTTTTTTAAGTGGGGGAGTCTGTCCAGGTTTATCTGGCTCTCTCGACTTACCCCACATACCTCTTCCCCAGCCGCTGCTTTGAATCTTCTGGCTGAGGGTGGCAGTGGCAATGAGGTGAGACTGCTGCCATTGGCCTGCCCCAAAAGTTGCTTCTCTGCAGGTCCCGCCTATGCAGGAACAGGAAGTCACTGCAGAGAAGCGGCTTCCGGGGCAGGCCGACAGCAACAGGCTCACCTCATTGCCGCTGACACTGGTTGCCCGAAGATTTAATGTACTGGCCAGGCAATTCCGCCCACCCCTTTCTCTTTAGGCTTTCTTCCTTCTCTCGTTCTGCCTTTCTTATGTTTCTTTCCTTTACAAATTGTTCTCCCTTTTCACCATCATTCCACTTCGTCAATTGGAGCCTTTGGTCTCCTTTTATGAAGCCATGTTAGCGGCTCTAGCGCGTGCGACTTTTAATCACGCACTGGCTGAAAAACTACCGCCTGCTCAAGAGGAGGCGGTAGTGGCTAGCGCGGCCGGCGGTATAGCGTGTGCTATTATGTGCCTAAAGCTTCGTAAAAGGAACCCTTTGTCTCTTGTCATGTTTTATATGATTATTTGTATTCCCCCCATTTTAATTGTAAATCGCTTAGAATTATATGTAAAGCGATTAATCAAATTTTAATAAACTTGAAACTTGATCCCGCTGGTGGGGAGGGTGTTGATAGAGGCAGAGTGTGTACTTTCAGATAATGGCTAAGCCCTGTTGTGGTCAATTAGCATAGAGCAGGGATCTCAAAGTCCCTTCTTGAGGGCCGCAATCCAGTCGGGTTTTCAGGATTTCCCCAATGAATATGCATTGAAAGCAGTGCATGCACATAGAGCTCATGCATTGGGGAAATCCTGAAAACCCGACTGGATTGCGGCCCTCAAGGAGGGACTTTGAGACCCCTGGCATAGAGTATGCACTTTTTGACAGGGTGAACTCCTGTTTCCTTCCTTTGTATTCCAAGGAAACAATATTTCTTTTTTTTAATTAACTTTATCTTTATGCAAATTTTTAGTATAATAAACAAGTGACTACTTGCATAAAAATTCAAGAATTAACATCTTATCAAATTAAACAAATACAGGAAATAATATAAGTATTATTTAGGGCTAGATTCACTAAGGACACCGATCGTGTCCCGACCACTTTGTGACCCGATTCACTAACCTCATGGCCGATCATTCTCCAATCCGATCCACGCATGCAAATATGGGGAAACGGCACGTAAAGTAGGCAGGCAGCGATTCACTAGACCCCTGGACTAGGACAGGGGTAGGCAATTCCAGTCCTCGAGAGCCAGAGCCAGGTCAGGTTTTCAGGATATCCACAATGAATATGTATGAGGTGGATTTGCATGCACTGCCTCCTTGAGATGCAAATCTATCTCGTGCATATTTATTGTGGATATCCTGAAAACCTGACCTGGCTCCATCTCTCGAGGACTGGAATTGCCTACCCCTGCTCTAAGGACAGAGGGCTCTCTTTACAAAGCCACGGTTAGCAATTCCCCCAAGGCAAATGTGATGCAGCCTATTCAATTCCTATGGCTGTTATGAATTTGCTGCACGAGGACTCACTACCACAGCTTTTTAAAAGGCTCCCAGAGTGATCAAATCTAAAGGCTAGGGAAAATGTCACCAAAAAGTAAAATATATGTCCTGTTTAATTTTTCTAAAACAGCTATTTCCATGCCAAAAGAAACTGTTTAAATACTTGACTGTGGTGTTTAAATTTCCTGTTGGAAGTGTTGCCACCTGCTGTGAAGATACACTGGCGTGAAGATACTGGAAGCTGCTTTGGAAAACAGTCTGGATTTGACATGAGTTTTAGAGTACAGTAATTGCACAGAGGCAGTGACCAAAGCTGTATTACTGGTGACTTGCATTGGAAGCCCATAGAAATCGGATTCTTACATTTGTTTTCCTTTCATACAAAAGTGTATTATTATTATTTTTTTGTATGTTTGTTTATTTATTGATTTTAACATTTGACAATTCTCAAGTAAAAAAAAAAATACAGTGTAACCACAATCAAACATACAATTAAGATTTAGGAATTTATACAAGATATTACAAAGTATAGTTAGTCCACAATTTAAAAGGGAGTGGAGCTAAAGATAGGCTGAAATTATTTTAAGCAAATAAGAGAGAGGAAAATCCGGTTGCGGTCTGATTGCTCTTAAACTATTCTTTCTGAGCTATCTGAGAGCCAACAATACTCATAATTAATCAAAAATTAGTCTTAGCGGAAAAAAAGTGCATTATTTTTGTAGTTGAGGTTGACTCTGATCTGTGTACAGCACAGTTACCCAAGATAAGCAAAAAACATTTCTGGTAGCTTATACAAGGGTGGTCCAGCTGGTAGCTGAGTTTGTTTTTTCTTGTTTTCTGCTAAATGTATTAAAGCATCAGGGCTGTGATTCGGTTTGTTTTTCCCCCATCCTACTCAGCTTGACATCTTTAGACATTGGCTCAGTTTAAATGGCTCAATGGGTGGCTACTTTCCTATTAGTAGATAAGGGGGATCATTTTGCTTTTTATTGTTATGGCGTTCAGTGTTTATGGTCCCTTTGTGGGACATCAACTAAGGTTTCTTTTGTGCTTTTGATATTTTCTCTTTGTCCTTCTATTTTTTCCCCCCCCCTTCCCTTCTCCATTTGAAGGACTTACTGTGTAGGACCCAAGGAATGCTATGACTTCCTTTTTCATTTTCCTTTAAAGGAAGTTTTCTTGCCTTTCTTCTTGTTAACAGTTAATTGATAGAAAGAAACTTTTTAGTACACCGGCCCCGATGCCTATAGGAAAAGACCTTGTTGAATGAGGCCTTCCATTTTCACTTGCTTGTAGTAAATTAATACATTCTGGATTATATATATAAAAAAAGTTTCTCAAATACCTTCTGGGTAAAAGTGTAAAATACTTTGAAAAAAAGCATAAAGCCTATTCTTTTTTTTTTGTTGTTAAATTTCTTTATTAATTTTATATCTTACAAGTGTACAATAAATATCAAACAAATATATTACAATACCACTTGAAAGTCTACAATATCATACAACAAGAAGATTTACCCCCACCCCTCTCCCAGATTCAAATACAATTATATTATATCTCATGAAAATAATATCTTATGTCTATCATATATATATTCTTAGTGGAAAACCAAGAGCCCCCCATCCCAAATCCACATGTGTATTAACATTGGGAAAAGTGTAAATTATTCATTAAAATAATTTAATAATGGTCCCCACACATCCTTAAATTTATTATAATAACCTTTTTGCACTGCCATTTTATATATGTGACAAACTGAATTCCACCAGAAACAATAACATAAAGCCTATTCTTGATTTGAAGAAAAACATGAAAGAAAAAAAGATACAGCTAAATTTCTACGGTGCTTTCGTGATACTGTTGCTGCAGCAACAGTGAATGAAATGCAATGATCTTCAAAAAATCAACAGGAGCTTGCAGTTTTGAAGAGGGAATATGGTATTGAAAGGAACCTACATATAGGCAGTAGAATGGAGAGGACAACCAGGATCATGGTTTGACCAATATTTTGCTTTATGGTGGAATGGTTTGTTCTACTACTTGGGACTAGGGTGGGGATTTTGTATGTGCCCATGGGATCTTTAAAAAAACAACAACCAATAATCAGGAGGTATACGAGAGAGAACAGAGATTATTATTGGCCAGACCTTGTAACATTAACTTTTGCTGCCCTTCGCTTCCATCCAGCAGAAAGAGGGCAAACACTGGTTGGAAGGGGTATGGAGGGAAAGAGCAGATGCTGCATGGAAAGGAGAGAGAGAGAGAGGAACAGAAATCACTGCTTATGGTGTGATAAAATTGCTCTGTTGGCCATGAGTGATGATTTATATTAATTAACAATATGCCTGATACTGAATTTTGAATTTGGATTAATATCACACCTTTCTCAGTAATAACTCAAAGCAAGTTACATTCTGGTACAGTAGCTGTTTTGCTGTCTCCTGGAGGGCTTATAACATACTGTGTTTCCCTGAAAATAAGACCTATCCCAAAAATAAGCCCTAGCATGATGACATCAGCAATGTGGCACAGGGAAGGCCCCAGCGGGAGAAGGCCGCGAAGCAGCCTGTTTAGAATGCTGCCGACGCTGCTGTTAGGAAGGAAGTATGTTGGTCTCTGAAGTGGGAGAGTCGGCGGGGTTTAGATGGGAGGGGGAAAATGGAAAATCAGCGGGGGTTCGGCTGTGCGTAGGGATGAAAGGGAGGGATAGAAAGATGCTCAAGGGTTCTGCTGCATGGGAGGAAGGGAGGGATAGAAAGATGCTGTGCAAGAGTTTTGCTGCACAGGGGGATGGGAGGGAGGGATAGAAAGATGCTGCAGACGGAAGGCACAAGGGGATGGGTGATAGGGGGAGGAAAGATGCACATGTGGGGGAGAGAAAGGAAAGAAGAATTGGGGTGATGGAGAGGAAGGGAGAGCTGATCATTGTACAGGAAAAAAAAATAAGAGCATTTTTTGGACCCCAAATTAATATGACACTATCTTATTTTCGGAGAACACTGTAACAGCTTCCACTTCACACATCTCAATGGTTAATGATTAAAAGAAGCTAGATTATATATCTAAGAATTACATAAAATAGAATTAAAGGGGGAAATGTACAATTCAATTACTAATACGTATCTTAAAAAAAGTTAAGGGCTCCTTTTACACATTTTTTTTTTTTTTTTTTTAAATATAGAAGAAGGGGGGTGTTAAAAAATGATCAGCCTCGGGTATCGTGTCACATAAGCTAGGTAAGCCACTGCATCCATCCTCCCACAGCCAAAGTGTTCCAAAAGGGTTCTTGCTCCCTACCAATGAGCTCAGGTGCTCAAATCCACACACTTCTTAGTGTTGTGCTAATCAATTAGCTTTGCTTCCAGGCTGCTGTGAAGAGGAAAGGTTTTGGATATCTTATACTGTACTCTATAGAAAATCTAACAGACAAAATAAAGTATTAATTTTAAGCTGATTTTTCCTATTCATACTGATTTCATCTTTGGTTTCAGAATTTGTTGGGAAAAATTTGCTGTCTTTTCAGTGGTATGTGCTCCCCCTCTCCCATGCACACAAGTGAACACCATTGAGGTTTATCATACCTGCTCAACCTTAACTGTTGACAATATCCCTGGCCCTGTCCTCTCTGAAGCCCTGGGAGGGCAGGATTCCCAAGAGGAAGTGGCACCCCTGAACACCGACTGAGATAGATTTCACTTCTCTTCACCACAGGATTCAGCTAGGCACAACACTTCTTTCAGCTTCATTGTCTTTTGATTTATTGTCCTGTGACCTGCTACCTCTCCTTCCCCCCCACCCCCCAACCATTTCTTTGTCACCACAGGACAGGACACAGACAAGTTCCAAATTGCTCTAAACTGGCTTAATCACATTCCAACCAGACTTTCCTCCACAGGTCTCAATAGAAAGCAGTTGACTTTGAACTATTTATCCTCTCTACTCGGGAAGGATGCCTTTCCTTTGAGGCAGTGTTTTGGTCTATACACTGATAGAGAAAAGAATTTCTAACATGTCAGCAGTTTGATACTGATTTGCTTAAGTTGATAAAAATCTAGTTAAAACTGCTGTGTAAGTAACTGGTCACAGCAGTTTTAACTAGATTTTATCAACTTAACCTTTCTTACCCATATCTCCTCCTTTTATTTTGTCTGTCTAAATGGTGTTTTTTTCCCCTCATATTTGAATAAATAAATATTCAAAAGAGTATATCATTTCAACTTTTAACCTACAAAACTGGTCAATGACCTCCCAATGGACACATTTAAACATCCATAAAAATAGAAATCACACAAAAATACAATAACAAAAAACATGTTGTTTGGAGAAACATTCACCAGGTTGTGCAAATCATTCCGTTTTGAATTGAAAGTATTCTTACAAACAAATACTTGTGCCCACTTAAACCAGTTCTCAGACAGTGTTCATAGAGCCATCAGAAGTGGCACCCCAGATATACACGGTATCAATTTTATGGGGCTTTTTGCTGCTAGTGCTTCCCCATAGGCTCATACACCACTAAGGGCTCCTTTTACTAAGGTGCGCTAGCGTTTTTAGCGCACGCAGGAAATTACCGCGCACTACACCGCATGCTACGCTTCTAGAACTAACGCCAGCTCAATGCTGGCATTAAGGTCTAGCGCACGAGGCAATGTAGCACGCCCTATTCAGCGCGTTAAAGCCCTAACGTGGCTTAGTAAAAGGAGTCCTAAGTAACTTTGTTATTTTTATGTTATAATTTAATAGAAACTTATCTTTTAAAGTCCTGGTTCAAAATTAACTGATGCCAGGAACCGTAAGTCACCACCGCCGACATGCATGTGTCGTGCAATAATACTGCTTCAGGGTGTGGCACAGCTACGATAAAAAAACAGAATATTGCTTAGGCATCAAATACTGTCTAGTAAATATATTTACAAAGTATGAAATGTGGTTATATTTACTATTTTTTAGTTGAGAAACTTCTTAAACTTGGCGGGCATCAATGCTGATCCAGCAAACAAAGCAGCAGCAGTGGCCTAGAGATCAGGAGGGAGGAGGTAGATGCTGGATGTAGGAGGTGAGAGGAGGCAGACTCTTCTAGATAGAAGGAAATGGGGGACCAAATATGCTAAATAGAAGGGGGAGAGACATGCTTGATGGTATCAGAGAGAGAAGACAGATGCTGGATTGTAAAGAGGAGGAGAGAGGGGGCAAACACTGGATAGAAAGTGAAGATGAAGCAAACACAATGGAAGGGAGAAGAGAGGGTACAGATGCTGGATGAAGGAGAGAAAGGGGCAGATGCTGGATAGAAGGGGAAAGAGGGGGCAGATGCTGAATGGAAGGGAAGAGAGAGGGGAATATGCTGAATGGAAGGGGGAGAGTGAGCAGCTGCAGGATTGAGGGGTGAGAGAGAGAGAGGGGGGCAGACAGATGGAAGGAGGAGAGAGAGGGGAAAGATGCTGGATGGAAGTAGGGCGGTATTTGCCAGGTACTAGTGACCTGGATTGTCCACCATGAAGATGGGCTACTGGGCTAGATGGACCATTGATCTGACCCAGTAAGGCTATTCTTATGTTCTTAAGTTGGGAAATGGAGCAAGGCTTAGCATCGAGACATTATCATTGTAAGACATATAGCTGTCACATGGCATTGACCACTGCCAGCACTACAATACAGAAACCTATTTTCTCCAATTTCTGAAAACCTAGGCATAATTAAGAGTCCATCAATGGAAAGTAGTCACCTTTTATTATGGCTGAAGTCCTCCTTTCTTCTACTACTACTACTATTAATAATTTCTATAGCGCTATCAGACGCATGCAGCACTGCACAAAGTCACGAAGAAGAAGAAAGCATTCCCTGCTCGAAAGAGCTTACAATCTAAACAGCCAAGATAGACAAACAGGATGTCATGGATACAGTTAAGGGGAATGGATAATCAGCAGGCTGGGTTGGAGAGCAGAGGAGTAGGGTTAAGGATTGAAGGCTATATCAAAAAGGTGGGGTTTCAGTCTGCTTTTAAACAAGGGAAAGGAAGGGGCCTGACGGACAAACTTGGGTAATTTATTCCAGGCAGAGGGGGCAGCTAGATGAAAGGAACGAAGTCTGGAATTGGCAGTGGAGGAGAAAGGTAACGCTAAGAGTGACTTAACTGAGAAACGGAGTTCTCTGGAAGGTGTATAAGGAGAGAGAAGTGAGGAGAGATATTGAGAGGCAGCAGGATGAACACACTTGTAGGTCAGCAATAAGATCTTGAATTGTATGCGATGGCAGATAGGGAGCCAGTGAAGTGACTTAAGGAGAGGGGTGACATGAGCTTAGCGAGGTTGGTAGAAGATGAGTCCTGCAGCAGAGTTTTGCCCAGATTGCATGGGGGAGAGGCGACACTATACCAGTTAGGAATGGATTGCAGTAATCTAAGTGTGAGGTTATGAGTGTGTGGACAAGGGTCCGGTTAGTGTGCTCAGAAAGGAAGGAGTGAATTTTGGTGATATTGAAGTGAAAGAAGCGACAGGTCTCAGCAGCTTGTTGGATGTGCGTAGAAAATGAGAGGTCGGAATCAAAGACCACTACATATCGTCTCCCAAATTTACTTTGTTCCTCCTGTAGTGAGGTGATATCTGCATAGGGTTCTGACAAGGAACACCATAGTGGCACCCAGGTGTAATGGCTAAGAGAGAATCAGCAGTTATCCAGCAAAATTCCTAAGAAATGGCTAAATATCCTTGTATAGATTAGTTTCTCTACTCTTCTTTTACAGCATATTCATTGAGGGATCCTTCTACTAAAGCTTGGTGTGTGCTAAATGCTGCACAGCCCATTTTATACCTGTGAGCCATGAGGCATTTAGCACACGCTAATGTCCATTAGCATGCACTAAGCTTTGCCCCTAATGACTTCCACAGTTCATGGCCAGGAATATCTGCACATTCATAAAGAGTAGTGTTTTATTATGATCTCATCAACTAGGAATATTCTGGTTCTTCAAGCTCATATGCATCATTGCCATTAGATAATTCTCATAGAGGTCTAATGGAAGGAACCACCACCTAAAGGCAACAGACTATTTACCTAGACCAGAATATTTACTGAAATTGTATAATTCTCTTGCAGTAGACATCAGCCAAGGCAACGAGCTTCTTAAACACATGAGACCCAATGTTCAAAGGATTTCTGCTACTTGGAGAGTTATGGGTAGCAAATGGGTCAGATTTAGGTTAGAGAAAAAATGTTAGGAGCTTAGCATTGATTTTAGTACTTGGCTCATACAAATAGGCAAAAGAATGGCAGGCCTAAATTGATAAGCAAAATCTTTAGGCTCCTAAATTAAGGTGAATTTACAGCTGAAAACTTAGCATCCTACATTTGGCTGAAAGTGCATGGCAGAAGTGCTGGAGCTTAGTTTTATTTCAAATAGACCCTTTATGGTGTTCTTTTCTGTCTTTATTGTTATTAATTTGAATTTTAATTGTACACTGTTCTGATGTACTTTGTATTAAATGTCAAAATAAACCAGAAACTATAGGGCTCATAATCGAAACAAAAATACGTCTAAAAACTGGCCTAAATCGGCACTTGGATGAACAGTAACACAAGTTGTCCAAGTATCGATAATCGAACCGGGTTTTAGACGTATCTAAAAATGACTTAGGCCTTCACAGTGCTGCAGTACGCCCAGAGCTAAAAGGGGCGTTTCAGGAGGAGTGTTGAGGGTGGGACATGGGCCGTCCTAGACTTAGTCGTACTGCATATATAACCGAAAGTTTTACACTTCTCCCTCTGTATTCGCGGTTTCAGCACTCGTGGTTTCACTTATTCATGATTTTTCGCATGCTGACTCCGGCCCCCAAAATTACATCATGAGTAAAGTTGCTTTTTTTTTTTACTGTACCGGTAAAAAGTTTAACGCTCATCAACATTCACTCTTTCTCCCTGAAAATCGCTGCTTCCCAGCTTCCCAGTGTGCACAGAGAAAAACACTGCTTCCCAGCATGCATGGAGAAAATCGCTATTACCCTGAAAATCGCTGGGGATCGTTGGGAATTGCTGCTTGCCTGCTATAAGCCCTTGAATCGGTGGGAATCACTGTTGAAAAGTTATTTGCGGTTTCAATAGTAAAAACACTGACTTTTACAAAAAAACGCGAATAACATATAAAAAGTTATTTGCATTTTTTCCATATTCGCGGCTATGTTCCACCTGCATCCACCGCAAATATGGAGGGAGCAGTGTACAACACTGTCTAGACGGAACTTGAATGTTGTGACTTAGACCATCTAAAACCAGGTCTAAGTCCACAGAAGGTATCCAAAGTGACCAGATAAGCACTGCAGACACAAAGTACAGACCCCCGCACTCTGCCCCAGTGATCTCTGACCCCCCCCCATAAAAATTGTAATAACAACTTTACATATCTGCCTCCAGAACATCAGTACCTGACAGCCTGGCATAGGAAAGCATAGTAGAGCTGCACAGAGGTGGCTTAAATGGTCTTGGGAGTGGGTTAGTGAACCTTGGAGAGGAGGACCCAGGCCCATAAGCCACTCTAATCACTGCATTCATGGAGAAACATATGCACCCTCCCAAAAACCCTTTTGTACTGCCATATAAGTGGCACCTGCAGCCATAAGGGCCATTGGGGTGGTAGACAGGTGGGTCTAGTCAGTTCTGGGGGGCTCACCATGACCTATAAGGTTGTTGTGGTGAGATGTGTATATGGCACTCTTTGTGTAAAGTTCACAGCAGTGCCCTGTAAGGTACCCCACTACTCTGGTGCAATGTTTAGGTGTCCAGTCCATCACTTTGCTAACCCCGCCCACATCCAAAAGGTCTTTTTCTAGGCGTTTTTGACTTGGACAAATTTTTGGACTAAAATGGGGTATAAAAATGGACGACTTAGCGGCCTGGACGATCAGTTGGCTGGACTTACAGTTAGATGATTAAAAATAAAAATAAAAAAATATGTTGGATGTATTTTTCGAAAATGGACCTTTTCCCATGTCCAACTTTGGGTGACTTGCGACTTAGGCCCTAAACAGACTTAGACGTTTCTTTTGATTATGTGCCTCTGTATCTTTCAGTGATTTTTAGTAGGGAGGAATCCTTTATGGAGTGATTATTCTCTATCATGAACCTTTTCACCTTTTGTTTTGTACCAAAAGCAGACAATGTCCCTTTGGGTGCTACTGGAAGAGAAGTGGATATAATTTATCAGCAGAATAAGAACATAAAGAGTTGCCATCTCAGGATCAGACCCTGGGTCCATCAAGTCCGGTGATCCGCAACGCGGAGGCCCCGCCAGGTGTTCCCTGGCATAGATTACCGTAAGTCCCCATGTCACTGTATGCTTCCCAAGGGAGATGTGCACCTAATCAGTGGCGTACCAAGGGGGGGGGGGGGGGGGGGGGCGGTCCGCCCCGGGTGCCAGCCCTGAGGGGGTGCTCCCGGACTTGCCGTTCAGTCCCTCCCCCACCCCCGAAGGACCGCTCGCCCCACTGACCTTCCTGCACCACCTGTGAAGCAGCCCGCAGCAGGTTCGCGATGTCAGCGATCCCTGAGCTGCTTGGGCGCTGCTTCCAGCGCCGCGGTCCTGCCCCTCCTCTGATGTCAGAGGAGGGGCGGGACCGCGGCGCAGGAAGCAGTGCCTAAGCAGCGCAGGGATAGCTGACGTCGCGATCCTGCTGCGGCTGCTTCATAGGTGGTGCAGGAAGGTCAGTGGGGCGAGCGGTCCTTCGGGGGTGGTGGTGGGGGGACTGAACGGCAAGGCCGGGAGCATAGGTAGTGCTGCTTCATAGGTGGTGCGGGGAGGCCAGGGGGGCGAGCGGTCCTTCGGGGTGGGGCGGGCAGGCAGGCAGGCTTTCAAGGGGGAGGGGGGTGATAGGCAGGCAGGCAGGCCTTCAAGGGGGGGACAGGCCTACAAGGGGGGGGGACAGGCCTACAAGGGGGTGGGACAGGCCTTCGGGGGGGTGCAGGCCTGCGGGGGGGTACAGACCTTCAAGGGGGTGCAGGCCTTCGGGGGGGTGCAGACCTTCAAAAGGGTGCAGGCCTTCGGGGGGTGCAGACCTTCAAGGGGGGGACACAGGCCTTCAAGGGGGGACAGGCAGGCAGGCCTTCAAGGGGGGGACAGGCCTACAAGGGGGAGGGACAGGCCTTCAAGGGGGGGCAGGCCTACAAGGGGGTGGGACAGGCCTTCAAGGGGGGTGCAGGCCTTCAAGGGGGGACAGGCAGACTTTTAAGGGGGGACAGGCCTTTGGGGGGGGAACCTGGTTTAGAAGTACACGGAGGGAAGGGGGTGTTCAAAGAGACGTGCATATGCCAAACTTTGGGGGGGGGGAGGAAGAAATAATGCATCTGAAAATAGAGGAGAGGGAGAGAGATGATGGACCATGGGATTTAGGGAGGGAAGGAACAGAAAGGGAGAGAAATTGGACACAAGGGATGGTGTGGAGGAGGGATAGAGATACTGGATAGGAGGGTAATTGGGAAAAGAAAGGGAGAGATGGTGGACTCTGGGGTGGTGGGGAAGGAGGAAGAGATGTCGGATGAAAGGGTAGTTAAGAAAAGGTGGATCTGTGGAGGGAGATGAAAAAAAGGAAAGATACCAGACTTCCTGGGGAGGGGAGGGAAATGGAAAGGGAGGACAGAGTTGGCAGATGGATGGTTAGCACGCAGAAAGAAGAAAGAAGGAGACCCAGGCAAGCAAGTTATCAGAAGAAAACCAGAGCCTTGGACCAACAAGATTTGAAATATAACCAGACAACAAAAGGTAGAAAAATTAATTTTATTTTCTGTTTTGTGATTATAATATGTCATATTTGAAATGTGTATCCTGCCAGAGCTCGTGTTGGACTGCAAACGTGAGCTAGGATTTAACAGAGAGAGGAAAAGTCCTTTTTGTTTCTTTATTTTATTTACACCACAGCGCCAGTGTGGTTAGGAGAAGCCAAAGGGGGTGAAAAAGCTATAAAACCCACCAGGAGTTTTGAAAAAAATCACCCAACTGGGCAGGAAAATCGAATTGAAAAACCAATTCAATAGGCTGAATCGAATCGAAATTTTTTTTCCTGAATCTGGCAGCATTAGTTTGCGCTACTGTCTTAGACTTTAGGACCTGGGATTGGGGAGAGATGGCATCCTCAGTACTTTATAATGCAAGTGAAATGAGGATTTGGTCAGACTTTTGAAGGGTCTGCAGAAAAAAAATATTGTATAGGCCGGGGACATGAAACAGCAGGAAATGGGAACTTTTCTTCCTTCTATTTTTGTGAATGGAAAGGCTGAGGATGTCAGAGAGTTCAGTTAAAATATGTGCTTTATAAGAAAATATAATAATGTGTTTTATAAAGTTTATAGCATAGCTGGCCTACCCAGTGAGGTGTTCCTAGTGGTGGTGGTGGCAGTGTGTCAATGTGTTGAGAGGAAGAGGTGGTCTGGGAAATTCTGCTGAGCAAACTCCGGGCCCATTTCCACACCCCAGTTAGTCCACTCACTCAACTGGTTCACACACTGAGTGGGTCTTTGGGTGTTGTTTTGGGATCTCTTCCAGTGGTTTATCAGTATCTCCTTTTGGTCCAAGGAAGGAAATTTTGTTATCCTTAGCATTGACCTACAGAATATGTTTGTAACAGCGCTGCTTGTGTGGCATTAGGCTATGTAGTGATCGAAAGAAAAAAACAGACCTTTGCACATTTTTGCACTATATGGTGGGTGTATGAGGAGATTCACATTTCCTGCACAGCTAAGTCCATGTGAAGTTACCTTGTGCTGTATTTGACATCTAGCAAGGTCTCTGTTTGAAAGGAAAGATCTAAACTTAAAAATGAAGTGGCCAGAAGTTATGGTAAAAGCAGATAGTGTAGCTGGTTTTAAGAAAGATTTGGACAAATTCCTGGAGGAAAAGTCCATAATCTGTTATTAAGACATGGGGGAAGTGTCTGCTTGCCCTGGATCGGTAGCATGTAATGTTGCTACTCTTTGGGTTTTGACCAGGTATTAGTGTCCTGGATTGGCTACCATGAGAATGGGCTACTGGGCATGATGGACTATTGGTCTGACCCAGTTAGGCTATTCTTATGTTATGTTCTCATCTGTAGGGGCCTTTGTTTTCACTTCTTATTTTAATGTATTTTTTTTCTGGGAACTTATCAGTGTTTTTTATAATGGGAACAAAAATGGAAGAGAATTAATGTGTGTGGGATGAAGGGGTAACTAATTTCTTCAGCTAAATAATTCAATCCACTTCAAACAGACATAGGAGAACTCACGCACCATTCACACACCCTCCAACCAAAAACGCCAAAAGAAAAAAACTGTTCGACAACCTTCTAGCCATTCGAGCTGCAACACTCGACCCCCAACTCTACAACCAATTGACATCGACCACAGACTGCAAAACCTTCAAAAAGAAATAAAAACCCTTCTATTCAAAAAACACATAAAATCGAACTAACACAATCAGAACTGTCCCAAGCATCACCTGCAACTACTCCATATGTACTTCTGATGTCATGACAATTCAGACATAATTTATGTTATGTTATGTTTGGAATATAAGAAAATTTTCACTGCCTGTTTCTATTCTGACCATTTATTCCGTTTCATGGTCATTACAAAAAATATTTTTTTACATGGGGGGGGGTGTCAAAAAATGATGGGCCCCGGGTGCCACATACCCTAGGTACGCCACTGCACCTAATATACCCTTACCCGTGTCACTCTATGCCACTCCTAAGGAGATGTGCATCTAGTTTACCCTTAAATCCTAGAACGGTGGATTGGCACACATTAGGGAAGCGGATGTGAACTTTGGGCATAAAAACTGGATTTCAGGAGAATCAGATCTGGTAATGAAGAACTGTCTCTGGCTTTTACCTTAAACCCCTAACCCCCCTTTTACTAAGCCACAGTAGAGGTTTCTACCATGGCCTGGATCGCTAAATGCTTAGACACTGCTCTGACGCTCATTAGCGCGCTGGGCTACAGTAGAAATAAAGCAAAAAAAGATAAAATTATTACTTTTTTTTATTGGACTAACAATACATTTTTTGAGTAGCTTTCAAAAGCAATGCCTTCTTCTTATGGTCAGAAACTAGCAAAAGAAGAAAGCATTCCAATGACAGTCTCGGGGGAAAGAAGGGAGAAGAAGGTTAGAGACATTCATTTTACAATCTTTATTCAGAAAACTAGGAATTCTGAATAAGAGGGTCATTAAAATGTAATTCTCAATATATTCATCATCTTTATATGTTCCTCGGACTTCTATATACCACCATTAGAAGCAATATTCAAGAAAGGAGTAGGACCAAGGATTCTGAATCCAGTTCTCAGTACACACCCAACCAGTCAGGTTTTCAGGATACCCACAATTTATTTATTTGGATTTATTAACCATCTTTATGAAGAGATGGGGTATGTATGAGAGAAATTTGCTTGCATTACTTCCTTTATATGCAAATCAGTCTCATACATATTCATTCTGAATATTTTGAAAACCTGACTGGCTGGGTCTGTCCCAAGGTTAGGGTTCAGAACCCCTAAGCTGGACTGAAGCAGTACTTTTACTGGCCAATGAAGGTTCTAAGATGCAAACTTTCAAGACTGCACTGACTTCTTCCTTAAGTAAAGTCTGACAAAGGAAGAGAATGTACTAGAGTTGCGCGGGGACAGAAATCCCACCCATCCCCGCCAGGATCCTCTCCGTTTCTACCCGTTTCCATCAGGATCCTCTCCGTCCCCACCCATCCCCGCAAGGAATTACCTCCATCCCCGCCCGTCCCCATAAAAAGCAGCAATTACTTCTGACAGGATCATCAATTCCACAGTTTCTTTTGTGTTTGCACTGCTGTTTTCCTTGTGGAATCTCTTTGGTGGAACCCTTTTTTTGTTTTCTATTCAGGTAATTAACTTATAAACCCTCTTTTACTAAGACTGACGTGTCCATTATATTATATAGATGAACCTTGCTTCCAAAGCCTTCCATCCCCGTGGGAGTCCCGTTGGCCAGAGGGGGGTCTCTGAGGGAGTCCCATGGGCCAGAGGGGGGTCCCCGTGGGAGTCCTGTGGGTTGAGGGGGATTCCCGTGAGATTCCCGCAATCCCCATTCCCGTGCAGACCTCTAGAATGTATTAGCCCGGACTGCATCCTTCTACATCAGTGGTTCCCAACCCTGTCCTGGAGAACCATCAGACAGTCAAGTTTTCAGGATAGCCCTAATGAATAAGCAAGGAGAAGATTTGCATGCCTGTCACCTCCATTATATGTAAATGTCTCTTGCATATTCATTAGGGCTATCCCAAAAACCCAACTAGCTGGTGGTCAACCAGGACAGGATTGGAACCCACTGTTCTATGTGCACTAGACTTATAAACATACCACCGTGGGCTACCCAGAGCAATGTTTCTCAACTCGGTCCTGGAGTACCCCCTCGCCAGTCAGGTTTTCAAAATATCCACAATGATTATGTATAAACTTGATTTGCATGCATTGCCTCCATTATACGCACAATTCTTTCATGCATATTCATTGTACAAATCCTAAAAACCTGACTGACAAGGGGGTACACTCCAGGACCGAGTTGAGAAACACTGACCTAGAGGCAGTGCTACCATATTTATATATCGGCCACTGCATTTCTGCTTCCCAGGCCTGTCGGGATGCTGCAGGTGGTGCACTCAAAGCTCCAGTTGAGGAGGGAGGGGGGGGGGGGGTCTGTCATGCAATAGTACCAGCTAGTAGCCAAAAGTAGGAACAATAATGAGGAAGAAGCAACACTTTAAGGCCTCCACCCAACAGTTGTCACTCTGAAGGTTAGGCTGAATGGGAGGATGGGAAAGGGGAAGACGAGGGTTATATGATAGGAGAGAGTTTCAAAGGAAGACTCACATTGCTGTGTTCCAACTGAGATTGTTTCTGATTGAGTGGTAAGGCCAAAAACTGCAGAATAAAAATGGTTGGACACCCACCCTCCCCAAAAAATAAACTTTAGTCAACTCTTCGGCTGTTTTTTTTGTAGCACTTTTATTCTAGGGGGCTTATATGAGATGAAAATAACATGCACTGTGCCACCCTAATAACCTTACATACTTAGCAGGCCATAATTGAAAGAAACGTCTGAGTCCAATTTGGACATAGGGTGCTAGTTGCCCAAAGTCAGCAGCCACAAAAGGTCCATTCTAGAAAAGTATGTCCAAAAGATTTGGGGTTTTTTTCCCCGAAAATCGTCTCTTTATACGTCATAAGAACATAAGAATAGCCTTACTGGATCAGACCCATCAAGCCCAGTAGCCCATTCTCATGGTGGCCAATCCAGGTCACTAGTACCTGGCCAAAACTCAAGGAGTAGCAATATTCCATGCTACCGATCCAGGTAGAAAAGTTGAAGGTCAAAGCCAGAACGATGCGCAGGTACATAGGGAAAGTAATGGCTAGTAGGAATCCAGGTGTTTGATCATCCAGGACATCTATCTTTATATCACATTCTCGACCAAATATTCATCCAAGTCTGAAATGTCCAGAACAAGACCTTTTGGACATGGGAGGGACCAGCAAAGTGATGGACTGACCACCCAGACATGGCAAGAGAGCAGTGGGACACCTAATAGGGCACTGCTGTGAACTTCACATAAAGGGTGCCATATAAACATCTCACCAGAACTCCCTTATAGGTCATGGTAAGCCCCTAAAATCCCTAAAATCCCTAAATCCCTAAAATCCCTAAAACCCCTAAAATCCACTATACCCACCTATCTACAACCTCAATAGTCCTTATGGCTGCAGGTGACACCTATATGGCAAGACAGTAGGGTTTTGTGGGCTCACATTTTTTACTATAAATACAGTGGTTAGAATAGCTTATGGGCCTGGGTTCTCCTCTCTTTGGTTCACTAGCCCACACCCCAGACTACTTAAGCCACCTCTGTGCAGATCTATTAGGCTTTCCTATGCCAAGTGCTGATGTTTTAGAGGTAGGTATGTACATTTTTATTCTGATTTTTATGGCAGTGTGAGGGAGTCAGTGAACATGGGAGGAGTGTATGTGGGGCTTTACTTGGTCCCTGCAGTGGTTCTTTGGTCACTTTGGATACCTTTTGGGCTCTTATACCTGTTTTTAGATCACCTAAATTACAACATATACCGTATATACTCAAATATAGGATGAGATTTTTGGGCCAAAATAAATGGCCCCAAAATGGGGGTCTCATCCTATATTTGGGTCATCACCAGACACGCCCTCCCAGACTTCCTGCAGGCCTACTGTTAGGCTGGGACAGGTGGGATCCCATCCGTCTCTCGTTTCAGCCGATACTAACAATTCCCCCCCCCCGCTCCTCCATCTCCCCCTCCTTCCATCACGTATCTTTTCCCTGGTGGTCCAGGAGTGTATCCCTAGCAGGGAGATGGGACAGGGTGCAGAGCCTGGCAGGGAGTGAGGGGGGCTGAGTTCAGAATCTAGCAGGGAAGGAAGCTGGGTTCAGAGTCTGGTAGGGCAGGGAGGGAAGGGTGCAGAGCCTGGTAGGAAAGGGGACTTAGTGCAGAGCCTTGCAGGGCAGGGAGGAAAAGGGGCTGGGTGCAGAAATTGGCAGGGAGGGGGGCTGAGTGCAGAACCTGGGAGGAGACACTGGATGCAGATCCTGGCATGGCATGGCATGGCACTTGAATATTAAGCCCCCGTCTTATATTCGAGTCAACCATTTTTCCTCCTTTTGGGGGAAAATGGGGGTCTTGATTTATATTCGGATCGACTTATATTCGACTATATATGGTAAGTTCCATCTAAGCTGTCTCGTCAAACTTTCAATTATCCCTGCAGTACGACTAAGTCTAGGTCAGCCCACATCCTGCCCTAACCACTCCTCCAAAAACACCCCTTTCTGCTCTGGGCACACAGTGGGATTCAGAGACCTAAAAAGTCTCTGGATATGTCTAAAAACCCATTTTGATTATAGGCACTTGAACAACCTGTCTTTTTGATTGTCCAAATGCCAACGGGCAGGTTTTTAGATGTATTTCTGCTTCGATTATGAGCTCAGTAATATCGTAAATGACGGCAGATAAAGTCCTGATTGGTCCATCCAATCTGCCCAACAGTCACATACATTATCAATTCATGATTAAACCAGTAGTGAATATGAAATAAAGTACTTTCTTTGGCATGTCTGGGGAGATAGACCATAGAAGCAGAAGTGGCGTAGTGAGGGTAGGGGCGCCCGTAGTGAAGCCCACTTCTGCACCCCCCTGCAACATGCCCCTCCCCCTGACATCCCTCCTACACCAAGCCCCCCTGCATTCCAATCACCCCTCTCTCTCCCACAAAATCCTGGTGGTCTAGTGGACTGGGGGATTCAGATCAGATCCCCCCTGCTCAATAACTCTCCACCCATGACACTGCCCCTCCTATACCTTTTGTCAAAAAATCAGGCAGGAGGGATGCCACTCCCTCTTGCCTTAAAGGGCCGCCTCTTCAAAATGGCAGCCCTTCCTCCTCCTAGTGCATCCTGGATGCACTGGAAGGGGCCTAAGGTCCTGATTGGCTCAGGTGCCTAAGCCCCTCCCAGTGCATTCTGAGCCAATCAGGACCTTGGGGAGGAGGTGCTAACTGCTAATGGGGAAGGGGAAGGGAGAGGAGGTAACTCTGCTAGTTGAGTAGGGGAAAGGAGAGATAGTGGTGGTGCTGCTAGTCAAGGGATAGGGGAAGGGTGAGATGCTGATGCTAGTTGGAGGGAAGGGGTGCTGCTGGACCTGGATGGTGGGGAGAGGTTTGAGGGAGAGGTACTTCTGGATTAGAGGTAGAAAAGGGATAAGGAGAAGTGTCACTGGACTGGGAGCGGAGGAGGGAGATGTGCTGCTGGATCTGGGTGGTGGGAGAGGTGCTGCTGGACTGGGAGTGGAGGAGGGCGAGGGAGAGGTGCTGCTGTGCCTGGGTGGTGGGGAAAGGTGGAGGGAGAAAAGCTGCTGGACCTGGGAGTGAAAAAGCGAGAGGGAGAGGTGCTGCTGGACCTGGGTGGTGAGAGGGAGAGGTGCTGCTGAGTTGGGAGCAAAAGAGGGAGACAGAGAAGTGCTGCTGGACATGGTTGGTGGGGGAGTGAGAAGTACTGCTGTACTGGGGCAGTGGAGAGAGAAGATGCCACTGGACTTAGAGTGGAAGAGAGAAAGGTGGTGCTGGACTGGGGGCAGTAGAGAAGGGGGAGAGAAAGACTGGATTGGGGGAAGGGGGAATACTTGATTCAGGGAAGGAAAGATGTGGATTACGGCGGAGGGGGGAGGGACAAGGAATTGAGAAGGAGACATGCAAGTTACAAGGTGGGAGATGTGGACAGAAAAGAATAGGAAGGTGATGCACAGAGAAGAGATGCTAGGCATGGAGGGAGGATAGGGACAGAGACACAGAGGGGGAAAGCTGGATGGGGACACAGAAGGACAATACTGATCACAGGGGTACAAAGGGATAAGAACCCAGAGGGTAGATGCTGGATACGATACATAGGGATGCAGAGGGAAGAAGGAAGGTGGACATGGAGAGAAAAGATATGTCAAATGGACAGAACACCTGCAAAGACAGAAGAGAAAAAACAAAGAGACACTGCTAGCAAAGCAAATGGAAAAAATAAAATACTCAAACAAAGATAGAAAAAAGTATTTCCAATTGGAATATATTAATTGAAATGTTTCTGTGTAGAAATCTTGTAGCAGTCCCATTATTCTGTTTTTACATTATTGTATTAGGGCTAGATGCACTAAAGTCAGTCGGTAATACTGACTGGATCACTGTTGGCTGATTCTCTGACCGATTCTGGCCGAGCGATTGATGCACTACCAAGTATGCATGCAAATCTGACAGATCAATTGTTCAGTGAGCAATTGACACATGCGCAGAGTCCTAACAGCAGTGGCAGGGGAAGCAGCCTCCTGTCACTGCTGTTAGGACTTCTTTTTTTAATGGCACAGATGTTTTGCATATATTACACATGCACAATCTGCCCCATTAAAAAAAAAAGAAAAAAGCCCCTGCACTGATGGCCTCCCCAACAACCCCTCCCCCAAATGAACTGGCACTGCGACCACCCCATGGCAGGGAAAATGACAGGAGGGATGCCTACTCCCTCCTGCCTGGCCAAATACCCCTGCATTATGCCCCCACCTGGTCCTGGACCCTGCACCACCAACCCCCCCCCCAACCATCCCCTCCCCTTTCCTCCCCCCTAAAAAATGCAGGAGGAAAGAATGCCCACTCCCTCCTGCCACTGGATGCTCCCTCGACCCCCCGCACCCTGAATCCTACCCACCCCCGTATGTTTGGTAGGCATCGGGAGCTGGAGGGAAGCATGGTCCTTCCAGCTCCAAGGCTTAGCATGTGGAAAATTACAGGCCTTCCCCTCCCCAGTGCACCATATGATGCATGGGGAGGAGACTAAGGCCCTGATTAGCTCAGATGCCCAAAGCCCCTCCCCTTGGGAAAGGCCATAGACATCTGAGCCAATTAGGGCTTTAGGCTCCTCCCTCTCTATCCCATGTGATGCACAGGGAAAGACCTAAGGTCCGATGTCTGAGCAAAGCTGGACCTGATGCCAACCCCATGCATCACATGGTGCACCAGGTAGGGGAAGGCCCATCGTTGTTCAAATGCAGGCCTTGGAACTGGAGTGACAGTGCTTCCCTCCAGCCCCCAACATCTGTCAAAGGTATTGGGAGCTCGAGGAGCATCCAGTGGAAGGAGGGAGTGGGCATCCCTTCTGCTTTTTTTCCAGGACGAAGGGGGAGGGGATGGTTGGGGGTGAGGTGGTGCGGGTGAGGGACTTTAAAAAAAAATTTTATGGGATAGATATTTTGTGTGTGTAACATATGCAAAATATATATGCCTTTGAAAAAAGAAAAAAAAAAGGGAAAAACCAGGTAGACATTACCGACAAGTCTAGACCAGTGTTTCTCAACTTCTTCAAGCCAAGTACCCCCTAAATCTAGCAAATTTCAACTGAGTACCCCGCCCAAGCTCCATCCCAGACTCACCCCCATAATAATAGTACTAATTGTAATGCAATTTCTTCCATTCATTTTTCATATACATACAATATAATCTTATTAATACATAATGGTAACTACAAAATTTTAAAAAAACACAAAGCACACTGTACGCAGAGAAAATGTTAATTATCATTTATATTTGATTTTTTTTTCAAAGATGTCAAGGCAGATGACTTAAAAATATACAATGTCACCTCAGTAACAACTATAGGAAAATAAACAGATATAGTGCAAAATATAGACAGCAAATTCAATTCTCAAAAATGACACATTTCGATCACCAAATTGAAAATAAAATCATTTTTCCTACCTTTGTTGTCTGGTGATTTCCTTCTGACTGTGCATCCAATATTTCTTTCTTTCTTTCTGCCTCCTGCTTCCTCTCTTCCGGACCTCATTTCCTTCCCCAACCAACATCTCTCTCTGTCCATCCATGAGTCCAGCTTTTCTTCTCCACCCCTATTAGCAACATGTCTCCCTCTCTCTCTCTCACTCTCCATCTGTCTTTTTCTCATTCCCTCCCTTGCTGCAAAGTGAATGGGGAAATATATATAGAGAGATCCAGGGTGCATCTCTCCCAACCCCTCTACTGCCACATCCAACATGTCTCCCTCTCTCATCCCCCGGATCATGTGCAGCATTTTTCACCACTGCCCACCTGCCCCATGCTCATTTCTCCTTCTATCACCCCTCTCCAGCACCATGCCATAACTCTCCCTCCATTATTATGTCCAACATTCCTCCCCCCTTGCATCCCCTTCATTCTGTTCTCTCTCCACCACCATATCCAACATTTCTCTTTCTTGTCCTTCTTTTCCCCATGCATCTCTACCTCACTCCTCTCTATACCTAATTTTACTCTTTCTTCCTTTCCCCATCTCTTTCCCCACTCACACACTTATACCCAACAATTCTCTTTTTCTATTCCTTCCCTTCCTCCTATGTCCCAAGTTAGTGCCCCTTCCTCCCTCCCTTCTGTGTCCCATGTTCATGTTCCCTCCCTTCCTTCTGTGGCCTGAGTTCGTGCCCTCTTCCTGCCTTCCAGCCTTTGTCACAAAATCATGCCCCTCCCATTTCCCAATGCACTCCTCCCCCCCTCCTTTCTTCCTTTGCCCCACATCATGCCCCTTCTCTCCCTTACTTGCTCGCTCCAGGGCTGCACTCACTTTCTTCAGGGCCGTCCAACTGGACTGCTCCTTCTGTCTTCAGTGGCACTTGTTGCAGGGACATGCGAGCAGTGGCTCTTACACGCTGCATATGGCTGACCCACAAGCCTTCCTCTGATGTCAACTCTGATGTCAGAGAGAAGGCTTCTGGGTCAGCCACATGCAGCGTGAAAGAGCTGCTGATGCGTCCCTGCAACAAGTGCCGCTGAAGGCAGGAAGAAACAGCCCGCCCAGAAGGAGGTAACTGGGATCTCCCGCTGACCTGGAAGGCTTCCCTCCGACATCAGCTCTGACTTTGAAGGGAAGCCTGGGTCCGCTTCAGTGAAAGGGGGCGGGCAGGAAGGAGGGCAGCGGCTTCAGCAGAGGGGAGTGGAGGGGCAGGCAATAAGGAAGGCATGGGATCCTTGGCAGTAGCTGCCAGTAAGGAGGAAGGGGGTGGGAGACCCGCTGCTGTGTACCCCCAACAAGCAGCTCACGTACCCTTAAGAGTATGCGTATTGCATGTTGAGAAACAGTGGTCTAGACCATTCAATTTTTTCCAATAGCAAAAACCCCTGATTTGGGGATTTTTTTGTTTTGCATAGCCATGCGATGTTAGTGTATCAATCGCTTGGCTACTTTGCATGGGATTTTAGCTAATTTGCATGGCTTGATCGGAAAATGGATGATCGAGGGGCAAAACACGCGGTGAGCCTTTTTGTGCATTGAGTTGGTAAAAGCAATCGTCGCTAAAGCTGTGAAAACAGGTTGAGCAACGATCACTGACTTTAGTGCATCTAGCCCTATCACCCCAAGGACCCTCTTCCTTGTCCATGCATATCAGCCTCTCACCTCCTAGGAACAGTCGGCACTTCTTTGGTCTAGTGCTTGGCAGTTAAAATTTACCCCTATCCCTTTTTCAAAACCATAGAGCAGTTTTTAGCATCGGCCTTGGCAGTTACAGCTCCAACACTCATAGAATTCCTATGAGCTGTTACTGCCATTGCCGACACTAAAAACTGCGCTACAGATTTGTAAAAGGGGGGTTAATGCATTCTTCTAACTTTTGCTAATCCTTTTTCATGTTTTCCACTCACTCCGGGGTGTCCACTCTGCTACAAATCTTGGTCTTTATCTACTATGATTCACTATATTATTTCAATAAAATAATGGAATGACACAAGGATGACTTGGAAGTGAATATTTCAAACTAATGGAGGGGGGAAGGGGTGTGGAGCTAAATTTAACATAGTGAAGGAGTCGGCCCAAATGAAGCAATGAAGCTCCTACAGAAGTTCTCCAGCATCTGTAGATAGGAGCTTTCTGCCCGATTTCTGACCTGAGGAAGAAGGGTCATCTTCGAAAGCCAATCAAACAAACAATGTACTAAGCTAATCCAATGAAAGGTATTACCTTTATTCCTTTTGTTTTATTTCTTTTAATTCTATTTATTATCTCAAACTGTGGACTACCACCACAGCTACCACACCTTTTCACTGCCAGGATGCCGAAACCTTTCTCTTGGAGCCCTGTGGTGCTGGGACAGGAAATCACAAAGAGGCCAAGGCTGGGACAAAGAGGAGAAAGGTCTGGGCAGAGCTGCCTCGGGCTTTTATCATGGAAAATCAAAATGCAAGAGGGTGACTTGGGGAGAGAGTGCAAAAAAATAAACAAATGAGGGCAAAAGGGGAACAGAATGGCTTAGGAAAAGGCAAATTTGGGATTGAATCAGGGAAGAATGTGGGGACTCCTCATTCTCTGATTTTTCCTCTCCATAAGGACCAAATCCTTCAGATTTGATATTTAGTCCAAGGGTAGGGAGAGCTTCCAGGATGCACCATCAGTATTTATTTTATTTTTGTAATTCTTTATTAATTTTCACATCAAATACAAAAGTGCAAAGAATATATAATACAATAATCAACACTTACATCCAAACAAATAATAATATAAAGTACATTTCCCCCTCCCTGAATGTGTGTGAAGATCAATTAGGAATCAAAGGTTTATTTGTTCAATCAGTTTTTACAAATTCCGCTAATGGACCCCAAGTCTCTTTAAATTTTTTATAATGTCCCAGTTCAGAATTCATTCTCTCATATCTATAAAACTGACACAGGGTTTCCCACCAAAAGTTGAAGTTCAGTCTGTCAGTCAGTTTTTCCAATTTTTTGTCATAATAAGAAGAAGTCTGTTTTTGCTTGCATTAATTGGACTCTTAGATTGTAATAAAGTCCCAAATAAAACAATGTCATACGACAGTGGAATAGAAGCCTCTAATATCTTGTTAATTTTACCCCATATTGATTTCCAGAAGTTGAGCATCAAGGGACAAAAAAACAACAAGTGATCCAGTGTCCCTACTTCAAGATGATAGTATCAGCATCTATTAGACTTTAAACTATCCAACTTTTGTAAACGAACAGGGGGGGGTCCAAAAAATTCTATGTAACGGAAAAAAACAAGTACGTAATACCACGCGCTAAACCGCCGGCCGCGCTAGCCGCTGCCGCCTCCCTTGAGCAGGCGGTAGTTTTTAGGCCAGCACGGGGATTAACGCGTGATGAAATGTTGCGCACGTTAAACCCGCTAGCGCGGCTTGATAAAAGGAGCCCCAAGTCTGTCTCATAGAAGCTGACGCTGATCATCTAATTCTCCAAGTCCAAATCCGTGGCCATTGAGTAGCAGAAATCTGCTGCTTTATCTCGATGCTCCAGATGTCTTTTAGGCTTGTTTTAGGTTTTTTATTCAAATATTCAGATATTAATTTGTACCACTTGGCGGCCTGGTGCCCTTGCAAATCTGTCTGGAAGCATAAGCTCGGCAAGCTATACAGATTTTTTTAATTTCGCCAATCAGGGAACCCTTTCTGAATGGCCCGTTTCAACTGCAACTGCAACCATTTATAACTTTGAAATTTTAAAATGCCACTTGATTGTTGTAATAAATTTACCATTTTCCCATTCTGAATTACATTATCTAAAGTACATATGCCTACCTGCAACCAACGTTTCCAGAGGATTTTAGACTCACCGATTTGTATCTTAGAGTTTAACCATAGAGATTGACACGTGGATTGTTCTATTGAAGTAGGTGTTAAATTATTAATAAATTTTAATGTATTCCAGGTGGAAAGAAGAATACTATTAAGAATACTTCTTAATATCTTAATATTGTACTTCTTAGTATCTGAAACTGCAGTCAGTCTTACCTCCACACAGATAGGGAATTTGTGTCATAGGGGGCCGAATTATAAAATAGGGAAAAGCTTCCAGTGTAAATGGTGGTCTATGGTGCCAGATTCCAGCACTGGTTCTGACCGAGGGCAGGATGCACAATGCTCTGACAACATGGTAAAAAATACCATGTTGGAAGCGATTTTCTTTTACAGGGCTATGCACAAACATCCAAATCACAGACTTTGCTATTTGTGTTCGGTAGCTTTGTAAAAAAGGAAAGGAATTGTGCCTAGCACCAGCTCAGAAGAGTAATCACTAGGAACATCTCCTCCTGGCGCCTGCAGCTACCATTCTCTTTCTCTGCCCTTCTGCAGGACCAGCAGAGGAAGTCCCGATCAGCTGATTACAGTTCCAGAGGTGACAGGGGAAGCCCTGATCAGCTAACTGCAGCTAGCCAGCAGAGGAAGCCCCGATCAGATGGGGCTCTGAAGCTGGAAGGAAGCCCTGAATCAGCTAGGTCGACAGCCGCCACCCTCCTCTCTATTAGATCTCAGCTGATTGCGGCTCCAGAGCATCCAGAGATGGGCAAAGGGGGAGAACGGCAAGTGAAGTCTTTTTTTGGGGGGGAGGGGGCAGCTGTTTTGCGTGTGTTATATGACTGGCTTAGTTTGTCCCAAGGACCGAGTTGAAAAATGTCTCCTGAGGCATTCCACTATTTGCCTCTCTCCATTAGGAAAACTGATCTTTAGTCCTACTTTTTAATTAACAATCCACAATAGAACATTGCTTCCCATATCATGACTTTTTAAAATTTTCTAACACATTTTTCTAGAGGGACTTTTTCCAGTGCTTTCCAAAAAGCCAAGCACTGACCACTATAATGTCTATGACATACACTAATCCCCTCTTTTACAAAACTGCGATATAAGTTTCCAGCGCGGGGAGCTGCGCTGAATGGCCCGAGCTGCTCTCGACGCTCATCGAGTTCCTATGAACGTCGGGAGCAGCGCAGGCCATTCAGCGCCATTCCCCGCGCTAGAAACTGCAATTGCAGTTTCGTAAAAGAGGGAATAAATGTTCTTAGAATGCAGGTTTAAAAAAATTTTTTTTAATTGGATTGTCATACTTTAATAATGCAATACATGAAAATATATCATATCATATCATCGACATAAGCACCTTCAACTTACAATTATACTTAAGCACTCATTTTCTCCCACCCAATCCCCACCCACCCATTCAATAATTATACCATAAAACATTACAACATGCAGTTCTTGATAAGAAGGCAGCTGGGGAGAATGTATGATATGGCTGGAACAGGAGTTTCCAAGTTTATTTTCATGATATACCATCTATCAAAAAAATATCTAGGCGGTTTAAAGGCAATAAAATAAATTTAAAAGCAAATGTTTAAAAAGGGGGGAAAAAACCCCATCGCAGGAATTAGTGTGTGTGTGTGTGTGGTGGTGGTGGGGGGGGGGGGAGAGAGGGACTGACATAATGGGGAAGGTAGGTACATGAGATTGTGAAAAAATACATCGAGATAAAAAAATACATAAATGAAGGAGAGGGGTGGAGAGGCTTCATAAACACCAGTTGTTGGGGGAAATTATCATGGAAATGTACCAGCTTTTGGTTGATGAAGCTGCATCTTTTTATGGAATGCCTAAGACAAAGACTTTCAAATGGTAATGTGCATGGAGGAGGGAATTCAGAGGAAGCAGCTGGACATCTACTTCTGCTAATGGCTTCCTGTGGTGTTCAATCTGTCCATTACTAGATTGAGGAGGGAGTGGGGGACAGGGACGAGGCCAGGTAGACAGACTGAAACATTTGGCCCTCAAGTTTCTCTTTAATTATAATATACTCATGGACTAGATTGTTATACTGTGTAAAATGCCTCTGGACAGTTAGGCACAGCCTGTTCCAACTGCAGTGTTATATTGAAGTTATCATAATTTTAAATCTTTTTAAGGGAGTAATGTGCCATGTTCTGAGTACAGTCATTCCTGGAAGATTATCACATACAGTATTTGATTGGTTTATTCACTGTAGATAATTAGCAGCTTAGTAGTTACATCACGGGTGGGTAACCTGGGTTCTTGAAGGCCACTAAGTCAAGTTTTCCACAATGAAATGCATAAAATTGATCTGCATGTACTGCTTCCATTGTATGCAAATAGATCTTATGCATATTCATTGTAGAAATCTTGAAAAACTGACTAGGTTATTAGGGCCCTTGAAGGCTGTGGATACCCACCCCTGGGTAAAGGAACAGGCTGAGAACCAAGCAGACCAGGGTCCATTCCCATTTTTCCCACTGCACACATTCCCTGTGTCATTGGCAATTTACTTTCTGCGCTTCACTCAGGTATCCACATAGACTGTAAACTATTTGTATCAAGGAGTTGTTGTGCCTGATAAGAAACAGCACGAACAGGATGCCAGCTCAAGAACTCTGCTGCCAACTGCCTAGCTTGGCAGAATGAGTTCTGGGTGCCTTTGAAGGTCTGCAACTGGTGGGACTTTAGGATCCTTGTCCCCAGTTACAACAAGATTGCACCACTGCTGGATGGGCCTGAACCTAAAGCAGATGGGCCTCTGCCCACCCAGGTCCACCAGTGGCTATGCCACTGTGTGTGAGCAACAGTAGATCTAGTCTTTGGGATCCTGCTGGGTACAAGTCACTTCATTAGCTTCTTTTTCTCTTATACAGTTCAAACTTATTTTACCGACTTACAAATGCATAATTCTGAAGCTCCTTAATATCTCTCCTCACCTTACACCAGTGGTCTCTAACACACAGCCTCATTACACAATTTTTTGCAACTTCAGCAGGAGGGGGGGGGGGCAGGCAGGGCGAGATACCAGGTGGCAGCCAGCCCACATACCTCCAACAGGCGGCCTGCGTACCCCCTGGGGTATGCGTACCACAGGTTGAGAAACACTGCCATGGGTGAACCTTCAGCCTTAGCCCCTCCCCCACTCTAAGATTTTCATGCCCTTAATTTGTCCTCCCAAGACATCATGCTTTTAAATGTTAGACTTTGTTGTGTATGTCAAGGATTTTAAGGATACAGCGGGTTGTGCCCCCGAGTTTGCCCCTGAGGAAGGAAACGAAAGAGGGTACTTTGTAGGACAATCAGCTGAGGCATCCCCTCCAAGGGATTAACTGAGCATCGGTGGACATTACGAGATAAGTTTCCCTTTAAAAAAACTTATGATTTGTAATGCAGAAACTTTCTCTTATTATGAAACAAAAATGGGTTTAAATGATTTTTGTGATTTTGCACTGAACACTTTAGAAATCTCTATTGTATTTTTGCACACTGAACTTGAGGTAATTAAAAGTAACAAATGATGTTTTTCGGGTAAACCCTACAGTGCGCTCTAGGGGACATTTGAATAGTGGATATACCCTGGTGAACTCTCTAATTATTGTTAAGAGGTTCCCTGATAAACCTCCTGTTGGAAGTAATTGAAAGTTATTTCCTAAAAAGTGATTTTTACAAGAATAGTTCAGTGTGCAAAATTAGAGATACAAAAGCAGGTCTTTTGGATTGGTATATTTTGAATTGACCCTTCTGATACAACGTTAGGCTATCTACATTTTTTTATATATACAAATGAGGACAATCTCTAAAGTTATTTACTAAGAAAATAGATTGAGAGTATGAGATGTAAGGGGAAAAGAAAAAGTATTTTCTGGGATACAAATTACAAATGGAAGAGAACCAAGTTGGTTTGAATCAAAAGGAAGTATCTAGTCAGAGATTGGAGTGCAGGGGAAAACAATTTGGGTGGAATACCATTACAAATGGGAAGAGCATGAGTTAATCTAAAATAGAGAGAATTGGGGATTGGGATGAGGATAGCTGAGGGGGATAGGACAAGAATTGAGATTAAAATTTGTTAAAGAGACGGGTCTTCAGTGATTTTCTGAAGTCAGCCCATCAAGTAATTCTCTGGGCAGTTTATAAATTATGTTTTCTTTGAATTTTTGTTGCTGTGAGGCAGGGCAGGTGCAACGGTATTGGGCACCCTAGGCAAACCTTCAGCCTTATGTCCTCTCAATTACCTTTCAGTTCTCTAATCTGCCCCCTCCTCAATTTGCTGTTTCTGAACATTACTCAAATAAATAGACTATTTGAAAATTATCCACCCTTCCTGCAAGTACACTGACCTGAGTCTGTATGGCTATCAAGATCTTTTTTTTTTGCTTTGACTACAGCTTCTCTTTGCTGCCCCCTCCTCCCAGATGCGGCTGCCCTAGGCAACTGCCTAGATGTGCTTAATTTTTGGTCAAGTACTGGGCTTAGCCAACCAAACACAGATTATGTCCTTCATGTCACTTCACTGTTTATACCAGTAGTTGTCAAACCTGTCCTGGGAGACCCCCAGCCAGTCTGTTTTTCAGAATATTCCTAATGAATATGCATGAGCCAGATTTGCATGCCTCCCACCTCCATTATATGCAAATCTCTCTTATGCATATTCGTTAGGGATATATTGAAAACTAGACAGGTTTGAGAACTAATGATTTATACAATTCATATTTTTTCCCTTTGTGACAGGGACACTGAAAATCCTACTTAACGTGGAAAGCCCCTAATGGTCTCTATATGAATAACTAAGAATCAAGTCATGCTGTGTTAAGTCTGTGATGTAATTTGTTAATTTTAGTAGAATCACAAAGAGGCAGTAATCTGCATGTTCTCAATCTACAGACAAAGCAGAGCAGGCCAACAAATTGAAGAGAAAAACGTCTGCTGGAGGGCAAATATTTCAGATCAGTGTGCTATATAGGTACTTTATCTTTTGAAATAAAAATATACACTTGAAGACAGGGCCTAGGTTTAAAAGGGGGTGCAAACAGGGCAATTTTGGCTCCCATGCCACAGGGAGCCTCAAGCATGCTTGAAGCTGAAGAAGGCACAACCTGGCAGTAGGCTCTTGGGGCTGCCTTCCTAATTTCTGCCTTGGATTCCAGCATGTTTAATACCAACCCTTTCTGAAGGCTCTTAGAAAGCTAATGCCAGATTGAAAACGCAGCAGTTCTTAGCTTCCGCTCTTACACTTGAAGCAGAAAAGTGTGAATCCCACATGAAAGAGGAATAGAAACTAGTTCAATCACAGTTTCATTTCAAATGAGATTAATGGCATTTCAGTCTATATTACTCTATCGTCTTGTACTATATACACCAGGGCTGCCCAAGTTCGGTCCTCAAGATCTACTGGCAGGCCAGGTTTTCAGGATATCCACAATGAATAGGCATGAGAGAGATTTGCCTGCACTACCTTCCTAGTATGCAAATCTCTCTCATACCTGTTCATTGTGGATATCCTGAAAACCTGGCCTGCCAGTAGATCTCGAGGACCGGACTTGGGCAGCCCTGATATACACAATAGTACTGTAATTGTAAAATACCGAATATAACCTTCCCCCCCCCCCAAAAGGAGGAAAAAAGATTGACTCGATTATAAACTATGGGGAGGGGGGGTTAATATTCAACTGCAGTGCCTTGCCCTGCCAGGCTTTGCACCCTGTTCCCCCTCCCTCACTGCTCTGCCAGGCTCTGCATCCAGCCCCCTCACTTATTCCCTCCCCTGCTCTGCAACCAGCCCCCCTCCCTCCCAGCCAGGTTCTGTATCCTTTCCCGCCTCCCTCCTGATGCCTTGCAGGCCTCCACCGAGCCTGCTGAGACCTGATGGTCCAGTGGTGGCCGGGACAGGAGTGATCACTCCCGCCTCCTGTCCCTGCCCCATTCTAATTATTTTTATCGCCCTCCCACCTCCCTTAAGTATCACTGGTGTACACCATCCAGCTCCATTGTTTTGTCCTCCAGTTTAGCTAGCTCCTCATGTGCACAATCTTCTGAAAATTGATCAGGTTCTACCACATCTCTATCACTATTTGCATTTGTCTTCTGCAGTCCTCTAATGGCTGGCCAGGCCTGGAGGTATGTCAATTCCCAGACCATGATGCCAGCCCGAGAACACCCCCTTATGGTCTGCACCCAGGCAGACTGCCCCCTTGGTACGCTACAGAGTACTATGCTTCTTTATGTGTTTTACAGCAGTGTTTTTTCAACCTTTTTATACCTATGGACCGGCAGAAATAAAAGAATTATTCCGTGGACCGGTGGTTGAAGAACACTGGGCTAAGTCGAGGGCCAAACCCCACCCATCTCTACCCAATCTCCACCCCAGACACCACCCCCATAATAGTACTAATTGCACCTTGCACGTCCCGTGCCTCATCTGGAAGCCTTCCCTCTGACGTTGCAACGTCAGAGAGAAGGCTTCCGGTTCAGGCACAGGATGCCCATAGGAGCCACTGCCCGTGGCTTTGTGCACTGAATCAGTTAGGAAGAGGGAGCTGGCTCGAAGATAACGCCGCATCGATCGCACCGTGGACCGGCAGTTGAAGAACACTGTTTTGGGCCTGATGCACGTGCTGGCCCTGTGGACCGGCAGGAAATTTCTGCGGACCGGTGGTTGACGAACACTGTTTTACAGGATCATTCTCGAGAGATGACCGACCTTTCAGTGTAATTATCAAAACCTCTGGAAAGAGGTTAGGGAGGGCAGGCCTGCCCCATATCTATTACATACCTTGTACTGCTTCAGGGATTCACATAGTGACACAAACACAGGAAGTACTAATAAACTTCTCTTCCTATAGAACCGAGGCTGAAAATGGACTGAATTGGGGATGAAGGGGGTGCCTCAGTCTTAATGTTCTATATTTTCCTACATATTTGAACTGTATGTTGCCATATACGGTTTATAGAAGATGCTAATGAATCACTGTGACTTTATCCTTTTAAAGATGTCAAATGGTTTTGGGATTGTGTCTCTGCCTCTTTAAATTGCACAAACATGCTAAAATATATACTGTCTGAAATTATATTTCAGTATGTGGATGTAGATATTTTATTGTTTTAGTCAGAGTGAATACAGACTTATCCGTGAAAACGATAGCTAGATACATACAATTTAAACTTGATCCTCCCCTCCCACCCCCCACCCCATCTGTGACTGAAGTCTTGCTTTTTGACAAATGGTACTAGATAGGGATCTCAAGCCTGGTCTCTGAGCTTTCTCACACCCACTAATAACCACTGTCCCCAAAACCAAGAATCAGACCTCAGTAAACAACTACCAGAACAAAGGTACTCTCCTTTCTGAGAAATCAGCAGATTTGACGGTTGTAGAGGTCTGACAACTTACTTCAAAAAACTTATCTATAGTGGCCCACTGAGGGCTAGATTCTCAAACATTTGCGTTAAAAACCGATGGGCCACTGTCACAGTCATTATTGTAGTGATTTTTAAAAAGCGAGTCATTCTCCAAACAACACTCATGCAAATGAAGTTGATGGAGAGTAGCGAAGGTTCGCTAAATTTGCAAGTGCCCATCGCATGCGTAGAATAAACGCAAAAAAATCGAGCCTCCGAAGTCAAGGGTAAAACATTGATAAAAAGCTGCTGAAGTGCATATTAATGTATTCACTGTTATTCCTTTTTATACTTGGAGGCATTTATTGCTCATAAGAGTTTGATATTTAACATTAACCACATCAACAACAACTAAAATAGGAAATTTAAATCCTACGCCTGTTTATTGAAAAGTGAGCAAATTATCACATCCCACACTATTTTCCAATGCAGACAAGGGAAGTAGTATGTTATGATTACATCACAGACCTTCAGAAAGGTAATGTTCAAAGAAACACTCCTGTAAGTACGAGTAATCTGTAAATTGTCCAGACTATATGGGTAAAAATGGATGCATAATTCCACAATAGGATAGTAACATAGTAAATGACGGCAGATAAAGACCCAAGTGGTCCATCCAGTCTGTTCAACCATACATGCTCCATAAATTAATTTAGCTTAAATGATCCTTTTTCTTAGATGTTTCTGGGCCAGAAATCCTGAGCCCTGCCCAATAGTGTGCTTAGGTTCCATCTACTGGAGTCTCCATCAAAGCTCACTCCAGCCCATCTTAACCATCCCAGCCATCAAAATCCTCCCCGGCCTGTCCTCAACTGAATATACAGAACACAGGCCGCGCAAGCCTGCCCAGTATTGGCCCTAGTTCCTTTAATGTATACCCATTATTTTCTGATTAGAGATCCTCTGTGTTCATCCCACGCTTGTTTGAACTCTGTCACTGTTTTCTTCTCCACCACCTCCCTCGGAAGCGCATTCCACACATTAACCCCCCTCTCCGTAAAGAAGAATTTCCTAACATTACTCTTGAATCTACCATCCCTCAACCTCAATTACGCCCTCTGGTTTTACCATTTTCCTTTCTCTGGAACAGATTTTGTTCTACGTTAATACCTTTGAAGTGTTTGAACATCTGAATCATATCTCCCCTGCCCCTCCTTTCCTCTAGGGCAGTGGTCTCAAACTCAAACCCTTTGCAGGGTCACATTTTGGATTTGTAGGTACTTGGACGGCCGCAGAAAAAATAGTTAATGTCTTATAGAAATGACAATTTAGTATGAGGTAAAACTCTTTATAGTTTATAAAGAGTACCCCCCCCAAAGGCCTGCATGTTCCCCACTTCTTTGCAGCATCCTCCAGCTTCTCCCCTGGCCTCCTGGTCTTACTTTCAGCTAACTACTAAAGCCTGCAGAGAAGATCGCTGGTGCTGTAGCGTTCCTTGTAGGTTGCCATTGGCCTCCGCAGCAGGTTCCCTCTGAAGTCAGGGGCAGGATCATGGCATAGAGAATGTGCTGCTGAAGACGACAGCAGTCTGCAAGGATCGCTACAGCACCGTCAATCCTCTCTGCAGGCTGCGGTAATTAGCTAAAGGTAAGAGCGGGAGGCCGGGGGGAAGCTGGAGGACGCTGCAAAGAGCGGGCAGCACTAGTACAGACAGCACTAGCATAGACTGCGGGTCGCATAATAGTACCCGGCGGGCCGCATGTGGCCCCCAGGCCGCGAGTTTGAGACCACTGCTCTAGGGTATACATATTTAGGGCTTCAAGTCTCTTCTCATATGTCTTCTGGCACAAACCTCCTGTCATTTTCATCGCCTTCCTCTGGACCGCTTCAAGTCTTTTTATGTCCTTTGCCAGATACGGTCTCCAAAACTGAATACAATACTCCTAGTGGGGCCTCACCATTGACCTGTACAGGAGCATCAACACTTTCTTTCTTCTACTGGTCACGCCTCTCTCTATACAGCCTAGCATCCTTCTGGCAACAGCCACCGCCTTGTCACACTGTTTCTTCCCCTTTAGATCTTCAGACTATCACCCCAAGGTCTCTCTCCCCATCCGTGCATATCAGCGTCTCACCTTCCAGCATATACAGTTCCTTCCGATTTCTAATCCCCAAATGCATTACTCTACACTTCTTTGCATTGAATTTATTTGCCAGATATTAGACCTAACTTTTGCAGATCCTTTTTCATGTTTTCCATTCCCTCCTTGGTATCTACTCTGTTACAAATCTTGATATCATCTGCAAAAAGGCAAACTTTTCCTTCTAACCCTTCAGCAATGTCGCTCACAAACATATTGAACAGGATTGGCCCCAGCACCGATCCAAGGGACTCCACTACTCACTTTTCCCTCCTCCAAGTGAATTCCATTAAACTCCACCCTCTGGTGTCTGTCCGTCAACCAGTTTCTAATCCAGTTCACCACTTTGTTTCCTAATTTCAGCCCGTCAAGTTTGTTCAAGAGCCTTCTATGAGGAACTGTGTCAAAGGCTTTGCTGAAATCTAAATAAATTAGGTCTAGCATATGTAAGGTGACCATATGTCCCGTTTTGAATGGGACAGTCTCATTTTTTGATCCCCTGTCCTGTTGTCCCCACACACAGCTTCAGGATGCCAAAATGTCCCATTTTTAGGGACAGCGTCCCGAAGCTGTGCGCGGGGACAATGGGACAGGTGATCGCTTCCTGTCCCTCCCTGCCACACCAAAAAAAAAAAAAAAAGCCTCCCTCAAGGTCCGCCGCAGCTGCTTCTCTGCTTACCTCCATGCTGCTAATCGCGGCCAGAAGCCTTCTTCCCGACATCAATTTTGACATCGGAGAGGACTTTCCAGGTCAGCCAATCGCTGCCTGACTGGCCCAGATGTCCTCTCCGATGTCAGAATTGACAACGGGAAGATTTCTGGGCGTGATTAGCAGCACGGAGGTAAGCAGAGGAGCAGCGCTGGTGGACTGGGGGGGGGGGAGGTTTAAATCAGGCCTAGAGAGAGGCTTTTTTTTTCCATGGTAGGGAGAGAAGGAGGTAGACAGGCTGGCTGGCTGGCTTTGAGGGGATGCAGGAGGACTGGCTTTGGGGGAGGTAGGCTGGCTGGCTTTGGGGGAGGTATGCTGGTAGGCTGGCTCTGGGGGAGGCAGGCAGGCTGGCTTCGGGGGAGGTAGGCAGGCAGGCTGGCTCTGGGGGAGGTAGGCAGGCAGGCTGGCTCTGTGGGAGGAAGGCAGGCAGGCAGGCTGGCTCTGGGGGAGGTAGGTAGGCAGACAGGCTGGCTTTGGGGGAGATAGGCTGGCAGGCTGGCTTTGGGGGAGGTAGGCAGGCTGGCTTTGGGGGAGGCAGGCTGCCAGGAAGGCTTTGGGGGAGGTAGGCTGGCAGGCTGGCTCTGGGGGAGGTAGGCAGGCAGGTAGATCGGCTGGCTCTGGGGGAGGTAGGCAGGCAGGTTTTAGGGGAGGTAGGCAGGCTTTTTGGGAGGGGGTGGGACAAAGGCTAGAAGGCAGTGAGGGGGACATAGGGAGGAAGGAAGGAAGGAGAGAAAGAGGCAGAGAAAGGGGGGGGTTGTAAGTAGAAGAAAGACTAGAGAGATAAAGGCCTGGACCAAAGGGGAAAGACAGGAGGCAGAAGCAGGACTATGGGAGGTGCAGACAGAGGGGGAGAGACCCTCGAGGAAGAGCAGAGAGAGAGGCAAGATCATAACAGAGGAAGGAGAGAGAGGGAGACCTGGAACAAAGGTACAAAGGAGAACTGACACTGGATCTGGGGGCAATAAGGACATAGGAAGGGGCACTAAGGACATAGGAAGGAGGTGCTGGAGTCATTAACGACATAGGAAGGAGGTGCTGGGGATACTAAGGACATAGGAAGGAGGCACTGGGGGCACTAAGGACATAGGAAGGGGCAATAAGGACATAGGAAGGAGGCGCTGGGGACACTAAGGACATAGGAAGGAGGAACTGGGGGCACCAAGGACATAGGAAGGAGGGAGGGAATAGAAAGGGACAATTGTTGGGCCGGAGTGCAGAAAGAAATGAAAAAAAGGATGCACAGTCAGAAGGAAATGCAACCAGAGACTCATGAAATTACCAGACAACAAAGGTAGGAAAAATGATTTTATTTTCAATTTAGTGATCAAAATGTGTCAGTTTTGAGAATTTATAGCTGCTGACTATATTTTGCACTATTTGTCTATTTTTCTATAGTTAATGAGGTGACATCTTTGAAACCCCCCCAAATATAAATGATAATTAACATTTTCTCTGCGTATAGGGTGCTTTGTGTTTTTTTTTTAATTTTATGGTCACCATTATGAAATAAGATATTGTGTGTACATGAAAAATGAATGGAAGAAATTGGGGGCGGGGCTAGGGTGGGATTGGGGGCGGGACTGAATATTAATAGATGCCCCATTTTGATGAAAAAATAAATGGTCACGTTACGCATATGCCCTTGATCCAATTCTCCAGTCACCCAATCAAAGAATTCAATCAGATTCATAAGAACATAAGCAATGCCTTCGCTGGGTCAGACCTGAGGTCCATCGTGCCCAGCAGTCCGCTCACTGAATCCGTCAAAGCAATACAGCCAATTGCTTCGCTCACTTTGCACTTTGCTCTACAGCACTTGAAATACTTCCAGTAGGAGCACATACCTCCATGTGGCGATAACACGCTACCACTAGTTGCCTCAGCTTCCTTTCATTCAGCATTCAGTGACATCACGAAAGTCCTCTCCTGCGAGTCACCGATCCCTCTCTTAGCACCCGCTCACTCTCGCAACTGCATCTGAAATCTGGCGCCAAAACCTGTGACCTGCACACAAACTTTTCTTTCCCCGCTTCCAATAACAGAGAAGGGCCAGGCACGTGCAGCGATTGCATGCCGCTGGCCCACAAGCCTTCCCCCCCCCCCTGACGCCAATTCTGATGTTGGAGAGAAGGTCACTGCTTGGCTGACCCGGACCTTCTTTCCGACATCAGAATTGACATCAGGGGGAAGGCTTGTGGGCCTGGCTCTTCCTTACCTGGAGTTGCGACAGCAATGGGGATAATTGAATAGAGCTGGCGGCAGGCGGCGGCAGGGAGGAATTGGTGGTCAGCCTGGGCAATTTTTGGTGAGGCCATGGCCCTTGTGCCCCTCACCACCCCGTTCCAACGCCCATGAGTGGAACAATGGACTATACAGTACATGGTTTGAACACTTTACAACTCTATGATTTAAACACAGAGACAGACTACAGAAATTATTGACAATTATTCCACCAAAATTCAGGGTGAAGCCTTGTATTGGGGGTTTTGCGGACCTCAGCAATGAGTCCCTACCGATCCTCCTGGGCTCCTCAGCCACCGTGTGTCTGTGCTTGGACAATGCACCTTTGGAGGGCTCTGGAAAGGGTCTCTTCCCTTGGGAACAAGCCTCCTGCAGATCCCCAACCCTGGAGGACCCAAAGCTCAAGGCTCCTGCCCCTTACCTGTGCAGGGCATAGATGCTCCTCAGCTGGCCATCCAGCACAAACCTGGCATGATATAGGGGTAGGAAGGCCTGAAGAAGTCCATCTCTGATGATGTTAAGTAAAATTGAGGGGTTTTGAGGCATATGGATTCTTTAGAAAAAAAGATTGTTTAAAATTCAAGATAGCCATGCCACCAGTAAATTCACGCCAAAAAACGACCCCTGGGGACTTCCCTGAAGTACAAAAATTGCAGGGAAAGTGTTTTTAGAGGTGGAGGACCTTTGGCTGCAGAAACCTTTAAATTTTAGTTTGAGACACCCCCCCCCCCAATTCCCCCTAGGCTTTAATAGCCTTACTCACTGTGCCATGTGCCTGCCTGCTTGCTTGAGCTCAGGAATGTAGCTGGGATAAATGGTGAAGAACTCTGCCTCACAGGTTCACTGGACAAACTTGGTCTTCAGTGGGACTGAGGTCAGTCTGATCCTCAACCCCCCGAAAACCTTGCACCGCAAAGGGGGAGAGGACCATGCAGTCAGCCCACTATTAATGTTGGCCAAGCTGAGAAGGAGCCAAACGGCCTGTGCTCAAACTCTTGATAAATCAAGGATGTGAGCAGCTATGCAGGGTATGATCCCTGAGCTCAAAATATACAAAAGCAGGCTGGCTAGCTAGGTATCCCCGAGGTCTGATCCTGCTTGCAGCAGACTTCCATAGTGCAAATCTGCATCGTCTCTCAGGCAGGGGTTCTAACAAGTGGGAACATCTGGGCACCAAGCCTCCATCCAAATACAGCAAAAATTGGTGCCTCGCAAACCGAGCTTGCCTCGATGTATGGGCACCCCCCCTGCGATCCGGCAACCCCCCCCTCCACCCACCCGAACACTTCGCTTACCCTCCATCTGACACCGGCACCAACGCACAGGACATGCCAATGCCCAAAGATCTGCAGTCCTTTTTTGCTGGGCCTTGAGCATCTGCGCATGCTCAAGGCCTTCGAGTTCCTGGTCTCTCCGAGAATCTCGGAGACAGCGGGTACTTGAAGGCCTTGAGCATGCGCAGATGCTCAAGGCCCAACAAAAAGGACTTCAGATCTTTGGGCTCCAGCACCGGCATGTCCTGTGCGTTGGTACCGGTGACAGATGGAGGGTAAGCGAAGTGTTCGGGTGGGTGGGGGGTGCTGGATCACGTGGGTGATGCCGGATAGGGGGGGGGGTGCCGAATCGTGGCGGGGGGATTCCGGATCACACGGGGGGGGGCCTTCTTGAGCAGGAGGAGCAATGCCTGTTCTCAGGGGGATAAAGCAGTGTTGCTGGCCTCGGGGGGGGTGGGGGGTGAGAATGAATCAAGCGAGTTTCCCTTACTTTCTATGGGGAAACTCGCTTTGATATATGAGCAATTTGGTTTACGAGCATGCTTCTGGAACGAATTAAGCTCGTAAACCAAGGTTCCACAGTACTTTGAAAAAATACCCAAAAAGAATAAAACCGCAGAATAGAGCAGAAACACTTCTGAGCAACTTGGTTGTAGAAAAAAACTGAACAGGTAGAAGCAGCTCCATGGGAAAGAGGCATAGTTTAAAAGATGATTGACATCGTGATAAAGTGATTTCTTTGGGTGCCTCTTTTCAGTTAAGGTTTCCCTGAAAGTGTTTTGTATTGTTCCAGAATAATAAGTATATCTTCTATGACCCTGATCAGCTACGTTTCTTTTTAGAAGGGAAAGGGATTTCCTTTGCACCTCAGTGAATGATAGAATAACTCAAGTCTGTATAATTCGCTTTAATTTCCTTTAATAATATTGTTAAGTTGTTTTCGTTCCTGGAAGAATTTCTTTCTTGTCTCTTTCCTCTCTTCTACTTTATCTGTGGACTAAGTATTAAGGTATAATTGTTTCTTAAGCCAGTTTTGGCTTGATTTATAATTTTTAAATCCAATAGTTAATTGGTTGTATTAATTTCTTTATATTTCCTGTTAAGCACAATTATGTACTTAAATGAAAATCAAATAATTATTTAAAAAAAGATGATTGGTAGCATTCTGCAAGCAACTTGTGGGTTCAGATGCAAAACCCTAGTGTTCAGGACCACTAGACACATTGCACTAGAAGTAGGGTTACTTTTACTAGTGGAAAAAGGGGGGCAGCTATCTTGAGCCCAACTCATTATGGAACTCATAAGTAAAAGCAGCCTTGAGCACAAAGCCTACTTCAGTCCAGCATCTTCCTTCCCTCCAACTGCTTCTCAGGGATAAAAAGTGGCATAAAGGTGCAGAATTGCTGTCAGTTCACACCACTAAAAGTTCAGCTGGCCCTGCCACTTATATCACTTCTTGTTTCTGAGGGGCAGGATGTTAGAGCCAAAGATAGTACTGTATACACTAATGGCGGCTCTGTACTTTTATGCATCTTTTTATTTTCAGGAAGAAAAGCAAGCAGCACTGCTGGACCAAGGATTAGTGCTGCTGGATTTGTGGGTGTGGGGGGAAAGCTTCCACAGAAGTTTGCCTAGGCCCCTTTGAGTGGTTAATGCAGCCTTAGATAGATGCTGAATAAAACATGAATAATTTCTGAGAATATGTTTTTGTAACCTTCATTCTCCCATTCAGATTTAAACCCCCCACACACATAAAAGTTATGACAATTTCCTCTTTTTAACTTTTGATTTTATTTCACTCCTGAGACAAAAGAGCTCTTTAAAGAATATGAAAGATCTCTATTTTGCTGACACAATTGACATATAAACACAGCATAAATAGATGGAGTGGGAACCCAAACCCAGGGTGAGGAAGCCATAATAAAAGATGCATGTCTTTTATTCTTTAAAAAAAAAAAAAAAAAGGCAAGATAACAAAAAAATTACAAAAACAATATCCAAAAAGCACTGACACAGAAAGTAAGATAAAATAAGATAAGAATGAGCCATAATACAGAATAGTTCCTAATCTGAAAATCTAAAGTAATCAGGTAATGTGACTGATTTAACTAATGAAAGATGAGTGATTAACACCAGGGTTCTCCCCATATAAGAACTGTATTTTCCAAATGATCAATAATTAAGAAAGAGGGTAGTGGAAGTAAGCTTCCTGACAAGAGAATCCCAAGGCTGAAGCAAGGGTATTAGATACCTTAGGCAAACCTGCAGCCTTTTGCCCTCCCCCCACCAAATTATCTTTTATGCACCGACAGTAGCCTCCCCGCTGAGATTTTCATAATTACATTCAAAATTATGATTATCACCATCAGCATCCAGAACAATCCTGTAAAAATGTAAAGATGGATATCACACTTATAAATATTATACTTTGTTTTGATATACATACATAATAATGGCAATTTCTAGAAGTAATTGACCTAGATGAATGGGCTAACTAAAAATTATTTACCCTTCAAGTGGGTAAAAATATGTGCTGATATTTTGAGTTGTCTGGCTGTCAGGATCTATTGTTTTGCTTTGAGTAGTTGCTTTTTGTTGTTCCCAGAAGCAGCCATCTTAAGTGTCTGCCTAATAATTAAGTCAGCATTGGAAAATCCTATATTATACCTACTGCAACTTTGGAAGCTTGAGTCAGTATATGAGAAAACCTATACTGTCAACTGCATCACTACTGATGCCAGTGTCAGTCAACTTTATACAAGGCCTCTCCTCACTCTCCCCTTCTCAATATTGCACATACTATCACCCACTACAGTGATTGTCAGAAGAAGGCAAGAAGGAAAATAATAAGAAATCAGCTTATTTGTAAAGATGACAGAATATAAGTAAGGTGGCAATAAAGGGGTCCTTTTACTAAGCTGAAGTAAAACGTGACCTTTAGCACATTCTTACGCAGGTTTTCCTCGCACACTAAGGTCATTTTTACTGCAGCCATAAAAATGAGCTTTTATGTATTTTTTTGTATTATTGGCCATGCACTAATGTTCCTAAAATCCTTAGGATAGGCTATCATACAAAGCTGTAAATACTATCATATATACTATAGAGACGAACCAGGAATCTCAAGCGCTCACAATCAGAAGCCCAAAAATATTGTCAAGACTGGTGACTTATTTAGTGAGCTATCATCGGCCCAGTTATGTTCTCTATAATTGTAAGTCTAATCATTAATTTATTAATTTAATTGTTTTAAATATTTTGTTTCTTTTATTTTTTCTTTTTCTTCCTTTAAAACAACTAATAAAGTAGTCTAATATTCTAAATATCCATTACCCTCTCAAATACTATTCAGGGTTATTTAGCTTTCATTTTCTTTAGCTGAAAGTGTTCTGTTTCAGTTTTTTTCCTCAATACTTTATTTCAATTTCTTCTTGACGGAAGATCTCCGTTTCGCTCTTATTAATTGAACAGGAGCTTCATCAGGGCAAACGCCAAAAAATATATCACTAAAATAAAGCATGAACATTTTAGTTTGGAAAGAACTAGTCTACTTAATCAAACTTAAAAACACTAACTGCTTGTACTAAAGAGGACTCCATGGTATCACTGAAGGGTAAACTCTTGTACTTAGGATACAATATATCTAAACCTTCCCGACCCTGCTATACTAAACAGTTCTTTAACAATTGAAAATATTGTTTTATATTTCTAATTTTAAAGATATTTTCTAACCACGCAATTATACATCTGAAACACATACAGATCCGAACACTCATACAAACTCCACGGCAGTGAAAACCTATCCCCCCACCAATGTGGCGATTAACTGGCAGGTCTTTTTTTGAGTTTGGTATTATGTCTCATGTCTTGGGTCAGGGTTGGAAACCTGTAATCTTCTATTGGTTCTGTTATATTTAGCTGAGTTTATAGCTTTTCTTTGGTGCTTTGGGTCTGTTTTTAACATGTATGAGTGCACGTATGCTTGGCTGGGTAGGCATTTGTCTGCCGATGAGTGAGGTCACTTTCCGGAACTGACGTCAGACGCCCTCATTTAAGTTAAAAACCCTGTAGGTTTGCGTTGAATTGACTATTGACTCTTGAAATTGCTTGAGTCGCTGTATAGAGCAGTCCTTGTTTTATCTCCAGCCTATTTACCGGTGTGGCATCGGCGTTGGTATCAGGTATGATGTTGGTGGGGGGATAGGTTTTCCCTGCCGTGGAGTTTGTATGAATGTTCGGATCTGTATGTGTTTCAGGTGTATAATTGCGTGGTTAGAAAATATCTTTAAAATTAGAAATATAAAACAATATTTTCAATTGTTAAAGAACTGTTTAGTATAGCAGGGTCGGGAAGGTTTAGATATATTGTATCCTAAGTACAAGAGTTTACCCTTCAGTGATACCATGGAGTCCTCTTTAGTACAAGCAGTTAGTGTTTTTAAGTTTGATTAAGTAGACTAGTTCTTTCCAAACTAAAATGTTCATGCTTTATTTTAGTGATATATTTTTTGGCGTTTGCCCTGATGAAGCTCCTGTTCAATTAATAAGAGCGAAACGGAGATCTTCCGTCGAGAAGAAATTGAAATAAAGTATTGAGGAGAAAAACTGAAACAGAACACTTTCAGCTAAAGAAAATGAAAGCTAAGTAACCCTGAATAGTATTTGAGAGGGTAATGGATATTTAGAATATTAGACTACTTTATTAGTTGTTTTAAAGGAAGAAAAAGAAAAAATAAAAGAAACAAAATATTTAAAACAATTAAATTAATAAATTAATGATTAGACTTACAATTATAGAGAACATAACTGGGCCGATGATAGCTCACTAAATAAGTCACCAACCTTGACAATATTTTTGGGCTTCTGATTGTGAGCGCTTGAGATTCCTGGTTCGTCTCTATAGTATATATGATAGTATTTACAGCTTTGTATGATAGCCTATCCTAAGGATTTTAGTGAGATCCACAACTTTTGGAAAGTGGTATGCACTAATGTTGCCATTAGTACATGGCTATTTTTAAAAAAAATCAGTGAGATTGCAAAAAATTGATAAAACACAGTCCAACAGGTGCTGGCATTGTCATTTGGATGTGGATACCTTAGATCACCTCCTATTTCATTGCCCCTTAATACTAGCCTTGTGGAAGTCTATATGGAGTAAAATAATTACTATTCTTGAGGTGCCCATATCGTTATCCTACTGAAATATTTTGCTTGGAACTTCACTCATGACAAAGAGTCCACTTAAATAATATAAGGATAATCTCCTTATTATGACTGGAGTTGCCTTACAAATGATTATGAGAAATTGGAAATATGGAATCGCTTAAATTTACCTTTCTAGTGGGAGACTCTTTGTTTGTATTATCAGTATGAGAAAATATTAGCAGAGGAATTAGCTGATTCCAGGAAATTTAAGAAGATTTGGGGACCATGAAACTTTACATAAAAGATCTTTAAATAAGGTTTATACGATCCTGTCAACTTTGAAATTCCAAAGACGCATCCAGATTAAGAGAGAGAGGGTGGAGTTGGGAGGGAGGAAAATGGACTTATTGGGCTCCTTTTACGAAGCTGAGTTAGGGCATTAACGCGCAGAATAGCGCACGCTACATTGCCCCGCGCGTATGACGCTAATGCCAGCATTGAGCTGGCGTTAGTTCTAGCCCCGTAGCGTGCGATAATATCCTGCGTGCACTAAAAATGCTAGCGCACCTTAAAGGAGCCCATTGTTTCATATAGAAAACAGAAGTGCTTTTACAGATTTTATTGTAATGTATTTTATGCACTTTCTGTATGATGTTTATAAAATTAATAAACAGTTGAAACAGGAAAAAAAAAAATCATGACAAGAACACACACCACCACCCATTTTGTAGGCAGATTTCCAGCACTAAGCTTGTGGTAATACAGATGTGCTGTTTAGCACAGGAATACCCTTTCTCTACCTCCTGACACCCCCCAAAAAAATAAATAAATATATATTTTAAATATTTTTTAACCACATATTTAGCATACACAGGATTTGGCAGTTACTCCAGGATGCCTGAGCACATCCCACTGTATGCCTAATGCAGCTTGCTTAGTAAAGGGGCCCTAAAATCAGCAAGGAGACATTTGGTAGCTCAGAGCTTGGTACTGGGTAACAAAACGTTTTCCAGCTGATAGGGTGCCTGGAATCATTGCTTTAGTTCCTTTAATCAACATGGCGTTCTCACTTTCAAATACTGTCAGCATCCATGGTCCTTTGACTCTCTACAGAACTACACACTTTTTTCTTATGCTTGTGTGTAGCCTCAGAAAACCTCATCTGGTCCAGTAGAAATATTAGAATAAGTAGAAGCCTGTAGTTATTCAGACAAAAAAGGATTATATCTAATAAACAAGCTTTGTACAGAGTTAGAAATCACTGAGTCTATCTTGTGAAATGGTCCCTTGATGAGTGAAATGTGTATATAGACTCTTTTTCTCTGCTATGAATGTGTCCGAGATGTGAGCACAGAAACACACTTATGTATCTTTTCTCTTGCTTTCTCTATGAATGTATGCAAGGTCACTTGTAGATTGTGATGTGTGCAAGAAAGACTCTTCTCTCACTTCTCTGCTGTGTGTGTGAGATGGTGAAAATCCTTGCTAGGTACAAAAAACAGTATCTAGGTCTGAATTGGTATTAACCATGCAAGTTTTATAGGATCAGTAATTTAAAAAAAAATTCTCAAGACGATTCAGTACTTGAGTGTGTGCAACCACTATGGTCCCTTCTTCATAAGTGTTACAATGCAAAACAATACCTATGCCGAAAGCTCATATCTAGACTTTAAAAAAGAAAGGAGAAGGTCCTGCTCATGCTTGTTGTGCCTTATAGGCAGATGTAGTTTTGGTCATCATCCAAGTGGGTCATGCAGTGTGTTCACTTGAGCATTTACAAACAGAAGAACTAGTATAATAAAAAGAGATTAAGTTCTTACCTTGATAATATCTTTTCTAGTAGATAGGGTTATCCATGCTTACTCACAAGCAGTGTACAGAATATGTCAATCACAATTTTTCACTTCTCCTCCCTGGGCTGTGCTTCCCCCACCAGTTTGTACCAAAGTTGGTGAAATCTCTAAATGAAAAGGCAAGAGAAAGGGAAACACAGGGAAGCTCCCCCAAAACACATGTTTCTGATCTGCTCTAACATAGTTAAATAAGAACAAAGTTTAGAGAAGAACAACAAAGAGTAACAACTCTTCAAGAAAGTCAATAAATTTCTACAAATTTCAAGAAAGAAACATTATCAGGGTGAACATTTATGAAGCCCAAACATTCTTCCTCAAAACTATATACAGACTCTTCCCAGACCTAAAGTCTGAATGACAGAAAAACTCAGTTAGGGAGCTGACATTTGAGCTGGAAGCATAGAACCAGGAAGCAAGCACATCAAAAGCTGACAGGGTGGGGAGTTCAGCATACAATCCCTATCTATTGGAAAAGATATCAAGGTAAGAACCTAATCTCTTTTTTCCAGTGCAACAGGGGTGGTATGCTGAACCATAAGGACATATCTAAGCAGTCCTCAAAGTGTAGGGCAGGCTTGATAAGCCTGCTTGCAGTACTGAGGAGTCAAAACTGACATCCTCCCTTGCTGCTTTGTTCACTCTATAGAATTTGGTGAAAGTATGCAGAATGGCCCAAGTCGCTGATTACAAATCTCCTTGAGCAAGATTGCTCAAGATTCAGCCAAGGACGAGGCCACACCCTTGTTGAATGTGCCTTTCAACAATACAAGCAGTTGTTTTCTGCAACTGATATGTGCAGAGGATATCGCTCTACGTATCCATCTGGAACAGTAGCCTGGGAAGTGGGTCTGCTTTTTCTCGCCTGGTTTGTCAGGATGAAAAGATGATCTAAGAGGCAAAATTAGTGATCTCTAGATAACAGAAGAGAACTCTTCAAATGCCTTGTCCATCTTCTTAGAACCTGTTGGGTAAAACAATGGCAGTCTAACCTCTTGGTTGACATGAAACGCTGAGGTGATCTTCGGCAAGAAGGAGGGAACCATACAAAAAGTTTTTCCTGCTTCTGTGATCCCGAGGAACAGTTCTTTGCATGAAAATGCTTGCAATTCTGAAACTCTTCTGGCAGAAGTAATTGCTACTAGAAAGACCACTTTGCCCAATAGATCTAAAAGAGAGGCTTCCTGAAAAGGCTCATACAGAGCCCTACTAAGCCCTTCCAACATTATATTTAGATTTAAAGATGGAATCAGCGGCATCAGTTTTAGGAACTGGATTATATTCAGATGGGCCACTAAGGAATTTCTTCACTCTTGGAAGCAGGAGAGCCCTGCCACCTGGACTTTAAGGGAATCCACTGCCAGGCCTTTGTCAAGGCCTTCCTGTAGGAATGCCAGGATGGACAAGATTGGTGCCTGGCCAGGCTCTACATTTTCTTTACTGTACCAGCGCTAAAGTGTCTACCGTGCCTTGGTATAGGCAGAAATTGTCACTTGCTTTTTGGCTCTAAGGAGGGTAGCAATGACTACTTCCAAATATCATTTTTTTGGGCTAGCGCAGTGCACTCAAGAATGATCCGGGTCACTTTGGCCATAAGACCAAAGTGACCCGGATCATTTAAGACAATCAGTCTCAGGGACAAGTCTGGGTGTACCAGAAGTCTGAGAGGCTGCTCCTTCTGAATGCAGACTAGACCAACGTACCAAGGGTATCTTGGCCAATCTGGCACCACTAGAATCAAATCATCCTTCTGACCATAAGCTATGGTGGGAACACAAAGTAGCCCAGACTCTGGCCAAGGTTGAACAAGGGTGTCTAGCCTTGTACTTCTGGATTTGTTTCTTTGGTTGAGTTGCCTTTTTGTTCTTTGCTGTCACCATAAAGTTGAAAATGGGTTGACCCCATTTCCCTATTATGGCCTAGAACACGTTGGGGGAGAGCATCCATTCTTCCTGATCTAGAGTGTCTGCTGAGGTAATCTACCTGGATATTGTCTACTCTGGCTGTGTGCAGTGCCAAGATGGCTTGCAAGTGAATATCTGCCCAACAGAATATTTTTGCCTCCTCACAGAATAAAACACACCTGGTGCCTCCCTGCCGGTTGACACAGGCCTCTGTTGTGTTGTTGTCCGAGAAGGCTGACTACTTTGCCCTCTGCCAAGGTCTCCAGTCATTGCAGTGCTAGACAAATGGTTTGGACCTCCAGTATGTTAATAGACCATCTCCACTGAAATAAGGTCCACTGTCCTTGGACTTGGGAACTGTTGCAATGAGCCCCCCAGTTGAACAAGCTGGCATCTGTTATTAGAGTGATTCATGAACTGATCAGGGGGGGGATTCCCTTCCCCAGAGGCTGTGGGTGGAGTCACCATCTCATACTGCTCCTGGCTGCTGCTGTCCCAGGAAGCATAGTTTGCAGAGTCCCTCTGTGGAGACCACCGAGATAACAATGCCTCCTGCAGTGGACAAATGTGCGCTCTCACCCAGGGCACCACTTCACTCAAGGCCACCATTGATCCGAGGACTTCCAGATACTGCCATGCCACGGGAGCTGACTCAGATAACAAGTCCGAGATTTGTCTGTGATGCACCTTTTTGTGTGCCTCTCTAAGAAAGACACGGCCTTTCAGGGACTAAGACAGGACCAGGTGGCTCTTTCAGAAATGTACAATCCATCCCAGCATCTATAACACCTGGACCATTGTTGCTACTGCTCTCTCTCTCCTGCCACAGATGAGGCTCTGATCAGCCAATCACCCAAATATGGGTGCATTTGTCATCCCACTCTGCGGAGGTGAGCCGTGACCACCACCATAACTTTGGTGAAGGTTTGGGGTGCTGTCTATAGCCTGAAATGAAGTGCTGAGAATTGATAGCGGTTTTCCAACACATGGACTCTCAGAAACTTGGAATGTGGAGATCTGATGGAAGCTTAAGAACTCTCTTGGGTCTACCTTAGCAATTACAATTCAAACGGTGTCCATTCAAAATTGAGTAACTTTCAGGGCTGCATTGACATATTTGAGACCTAGAATGGGTCTCCACTCTTCTGAGCCTTTCTTGGGCACAAGTATATGGAGTATCTGCCGGAGCCTGAGTCTTCTGGGGATACTGGCTCTATGGCTTGAATATCCAGCAACCTTTGCACTGTGGTCTGGATCTTTTCTGCTTTTTCTGGTCAGCCCGCCGACGAATCCACAATCCAGTTGGAAAGGGGGTGGGTGAATTCTAGCTTGTACCCCTTCTCAAGATAATTTCCAGCATCAGGAGTCTGTTATCTACTCCCAGGCCTCCGCATAATCTGATAGCCAACCCCTAATCTTGAGAGAAGTGGCATTGGCCTGGCATCATTGTCGCTTTTTGGCTAATACTGCAGAGTGGGAACCTGAACACTGGCACCTTCAACTCCTAGAGAATCAAGTCTGGACCCTTGAAAGGATCTGGAAGAGATTTCATGTGGCGATCTTGCACACTGAGCATAAGATCATCTAGGTCCTTCCCAAATAGCATCTGTCGCCTGAGGGAGAGTCTGCTGAGACTGGCCTTGGAGGTTGAATCACCTGTCCATTACCTAATCTAGAGCATTCGCCAGGCATAAATGGAATAAATGGAGACTTTGCCCATGGCTCTGATTACATCATACAGTGCATCTGTTATATGGTCAATTCTAGCTACCACAAACTGGGGAAGGGGTTCCTCCTCTGCAGCCTGGAAGAAAATGGACTGTTGAGGGGCTAAACCCAAAGCTCTCACCCCTCTATCACATGCCATGCGATATGGCACAAGGGCACTCTTAGCTGCCCATCCTGCGCTTATAAGGCATGATAGGGATGGACTCCATCCCTATCACTTTTGAAGCAAAATGAGGTGTTTTAAAGAAGCTTGAGCACTTAGAAAAAAAATCAGAAATTCAATATTGCCGCAGTGGGAGCATTTCAAACCCTCCTCCCTCCTGATTTCTCCATAGGCTATCACAGCCTGTACTCATAGACCACGTGCTCAGCCTGCTTCAGCTCCCTTAAGATGCAGTTGGACAAAAAAGGATCACTGCCTCAACTCAATGGTCAGGCTCCTACACTGAAATTGTCAGGCTACCAGTCGGACTGCTCCTCAATCCCCACCAAGCATGCCAGATGAAAGAGAAGGGGGAAGAGACAAAAAATTGCAGCTACCACTGTGAGTGCCCCAAAGGAATGCTATTGGTGCCTAACAGCCTGTGCTCAAGCTTCTGACCAAGTCAAGGAAGCGAGCAAATGCTGAGGACACGGAACCCTGAGCTCCACAAGATCATCAGTAGGCTGGCTGAACAAATCTACAAAGGATACATCTGCCAGCTGCAGACAGAAAATTCTGCTCCTTTCAAAGCAGGCAGAGAAAACCTTTCTCAGAGGGAACTATAGCACTGCAAAATAAATTGTGAAAACTGTAAAAACACCCCAAAATAAAAAGAAGTAAACCGAGAAGATCAGAAAGATACCTTCATGCTCACTTACAGAAGAATGAGGGAGGGGGAGGGGGCAGCAGCAAAGCCCAGGGAGGAGGAGTGAAAAGCTGTGATTGATATCTTCTGCACAGTGCTTGCGAGCATGTAAGGATAACCCTATGGTTCCGCATACCATCCCTATTGCACTGGAAAATATATTTATTAAGATAATCAGTAGCCCAGTAGGTGGTCTTGCTGCTCATGAACATACTTTAAACATACAGCACAGAAATCCAACTGCCTGGGCCACATCAATGGCTGACAATTTGGAGATATTTGTCCTTAGATATTTTCTTCATGACACAAAGACAACAATTAGGGTGGCTAGGAAAATATTCATCTTTACTTCATGGAGCTGTACTCAAGCCCAGTATCCTGTTTCCAACAGTGACCAACCCAGATCCCAAGTATCTAGCTAGATCCTAAGTAATAAAACAGATTTTATGCTGCTTTTGAATACCTCCAAATTCCAGAGAGAGACTTCTATGTACACATCAGATGGTCTCCTTAGTCAAGACACTCTGCATGGAAACTTGTACAATATTAATTTTACTTTTAATTTGGTCTTGAAAGGAAAGACTAAGAATACTTAAATGATCTCACACATGATGGATGGATGGATGGATGGATACTTACTTTGATTCTTGAAAAAAGCTCCTAGGATGGCATATACCTGAGTATATCTTAATTGCAACATACATAAAATAGAGAGAAATTAATTATATAATTAGAGGTCAAATTTTACCCTGCAAGCAGGAAAGACTTGCAGACATTACCAAAATATTAATACTTCTTATCAAGAGGGTCCAGTTTTGGTTGAACTTTGTAATTTTGCTTTTGGGTGATTTAACAGTCTTATTGAGGATTCACTGATTCGTGCACCAGAAGGTTCATCCATGGCATAGGCTGGAGTTTCAATAGAACCGTCTTTTCTCTATCTTTAATTTTTTTTTTCTTTTTTGGCATTCTGTGTACAAGTCCATGGGAGTCGAGGGCTAAAGGCACCATTACTGGGACTTGGGACTTGGGTGCAGGGAGGAGTCATCAAAGAGGGGATTCTTCACCTCCATCTCTCCAGTCTGCAACATCACAGTTGAATGAAGGGAAAGGAAAAATATGTAGATGGGGCAAAAAGAAAAGGACAAAAATTAGAAATATTCACATTCATATATTTCCTTGCTAATCATTTTTTTTTTTTTTTTTCAAACTTCTCATCCTACAAGAGAATGACAGTGTTCATCTTACAGAAATTGGGTTGGACATTTTTAACTTTGTGTTCAGCTACAGAAGAAGGGATTGCGTAAGTTGGGCCCTAGTAAGGATTTACTAGCCCTTTCCTATGTCAGTGTCTCATTGGCAAAAAAGAAGAGACAGTACAAAATGGCAGTTGCTCATATGAATTTCTTCATAAAGGCAGTTAATAAATCCCAATAAATAAATAGGGGTCCAAGGGACAATTACAAGCTTTTAACTTAGCTGCTTCATTAAAGACAACAGCCCTCCAAGGCTTGGTACACAGATATAATGGTGGCTGAATAATATAGTTCAAGCAAATGGAAGTATGTATTAAAGCTATGTATTAAAGATGACCAGTGTTGGAAAATATGGTGAAATTCTGAGACAATACATCATGGCTGTCCTTCCAGTGCCCCAATCAGCCAGTACAATGTAGCTGGATGAGGGGCAAAGGAAATAGCATTAATTATAAATTAAAAAATGTCTCCTTGCTGGTGAGAGCTGCAAATTTGTTAAGTAGTCAGATGTCCATAGTTCAGAACATTGAAGCTGACCAAAACTGGTGGTTTTAGTTCTGGCCAAAACCGAATCTGTGGCTGAAATCGCTTGGTTTTGGCCAGAACCAAAAACAATGTCTTGGAGGTCCTCCTGGGCCAGCTGCTGTAGGAGAGAGCCAGCCAGCTAGCTACCTGATCCCAATCCTCCCCACCATCCAAAAGCCTACCTTGCTTTAAACGGCCTGGTCTAGTGATTTCTTCTAGGTAAGCGTGGCCCCCAGTTGCTCTGCATCTGCAGGCTTCTCAGCCAAAATGTTTTTTGTGAGTTTTCGTGATGGCCTTGCAAGACTACTATGAGAGATCCTGAAGCCATTTTGGGACTGGAAGCAGCATAAGCAGGAGCGAATGCAGATTGTTCCTCTTATGCTGCTTCCAATCATAAGATGTCTGCCGGGACCTCCTGCAGCAGTCTTGTGAGGCTGCTGTTGAAAGTCCAGGCAGCCACTTTGGCCAAGAAACCTATGGGGGCAGGAAGGATTGGGGATTGCTCTTGCACAGAAGCAGCCAGTAGACCACCAGGCCATTTAAAGGTAGGCCTGCGGAAGGCAGAGAGGTTGGAGTCAGATGCCCAGCCTGGCCATGATGACCTCTTTCAGTGGGGGGAGGGGGGAGAGGGGGTGGACAGTGAAAGTGATGGGATGAATGGAGAATGATGGGAGGTGGAGAGTTTTAGTTTAATTGAGAATGCACGAGCATTTTTGGATGAAACCCAAATCTGGATTTCAGGTTGATATTGGTGACAAATATGAAACTGAAATTCAGTTAGCCTGTAGTGGCCTATACATTCACTTTGTATATACTAAAGACATTTTGCAGCAATGTTGTGTCTTCATTTTGGGATGGTAGGAGGAGAACTTAAAAAAAAATTGTTGTTATCACCACAATGCATGATCTTTGACATCAGAAAGACCTTAATCTCTTTAATTGTCCACAGACTTAACTTAAATGCTGGGGAGACAACTAGAGGGCTAGATGTGCTAACCCAGCAGTCTCAAACACACAGCCCGCGGGCTGCATGCGGCCCCCCAAGGGACTATTTTGCAGCCCACGATCTGTCCTCTCCACTTCACAAGTTTTCCGATTGTGGAGAGGACAATCGCGTACAGACCGCAACTGCGGCTCGCCTAAAGCAGGGGTCCCCAATCTACTTCCCTTCCCTTCCTCGGGCCACCGCAATCGGGGAACAGGCCAGCACCGAGGTCTTAGCTCTCCCTGCTTATCTTCCCCAGCTCGGAGCTGACCAATTCTCGCCACCCGACATCAATTCTAATGTCGGAGAGGAAGTTCCGGGCCAGCCAATTGCTGCCTGGCTGGCCCGGAACTTCCTTTCCGATGTTAGAATTGGTCGGCCCTGCGCTGGAGAAGATAAGCAGGGAGAGCTAAGACCTCGGTGCTGGCCTGTTCCCCGATTGCAGCGGTGGCGGCCTATTCCCCAATGGTGGTGGCTGGGGGAGGGCAGGGAGAAATAAAGAAAGAAAGGGGGGGGACAGGGAGACAGAAAGAAAGAAGGGAAATGGGACACAGATAGAAAGGGGCATGGAGAGAGAAAGAAAGAAAGAAAGAAAGGGCGGGCATGGAGAAAAAAAAAAAAGAAAGGGGGCATGGAGAGAGAGAGAAAGACAGACATATAGAAAGAAAGGGGGCATGGAGAGAGAGAGAAAGAAAGAAAGAAGGGGGCAGGGTGAAAGAAATAAAAAGTTGGGGGATGGAAGGAGACAGATGCCAGACCAGGGGAAAGGAAGGAGGGAGGGAGAGAAAGGAAAGAGAGATGTCAGACCATGGAAATAGGGACGGAAGAAGAGAGAGATAGAAGGGAAGGGAAGACTTGGAAACGTAGATTTTGAAAAGAAAGCAGAAAAATTGAATATTAAGTTAATGCCAAAGATGGATGCAAGGCAGAAAGTGAGGACGGAGAGAAAAACAGTCAAAGGACAAGAAGGCCCTGGAAACATAGTTAAAAACACAGAAAAATAAAGGTAGGGAAAATGATTTTATTTTCAATATAGTGATTGAAATGTGTCAGTTATGAGAAAGGAAAGATATTAAACTTTAAATGTGAGGGCTGCAGAAAAAACTGGGTACTTGGAGGGCTGCAGAAAAAATAGTTAATGACAATTTTGCATAAGGTAAAACTCTTTATAGTTTATAAATCTTTCCTTTAACTGTTAAAGGAAAGATTTATAAACTATAAAGAATTTTACCTCATGCAAAGTTGTCATTTCTTTAATAAGACATTAACTATTTTTTCTGCGGCACTCCAAGTACCTACAAATCCAAAATTTGGCCCCACTAAGGGTTTGAGTTTGAGACCACTGTGCTAACCTGTGCTATTTAAAGCATATTAATATCATTTCATTCATTCATTCAGTTTTCTATTCTGTTCTCCCAGGGGAGCTCACAATGGTTTACATGAATTTATTCAGGTACTCAAGTATTTTTCCTATTATCATAAGAATATAAGAGTTGCCATGCTGGGACAGACAGAAGGTTCATCATGTCCAGTATCTTGTTTCCAACAATGGCCAACCCAGATCACAAGTACCTGGCACAGATTTTATGATGCTTATTCTAGAAATAAACCATGGATTTTCCCAAGTTCACCTTAATAACAGCTTATTGACTTTTCTTTAAGGAAATTACCCAAACCTTTGTTTTTTGTAATATATTAATTATTGAAGACTCAGTTGTTCAAAAAGCCTTTACTAATTGGCAAACATACAAATTTTAAACTTAATAAGGCTATCATCCAAACCTTTTTTAAACCCTGCTGCTTTCATCACATTCTCTGGCACAAATACCAGTATCTAAACAAACTAACCCAAGTGGTATATGAGATCAAAATCAAAGTATAAAAACTTATACCACTTATCTAGGAGAGTACATCAGACAAGTAGCAGTATATTTTATTTCTACTATATACAGGAAAAGGCCTCAGAAATGGAGCCTATGCACAGTACCAGTATATCAAAATGATAAAAGTTGAGTGGATAAATATTTCTCTGGTTTGTTTAAATTTACTTCTTAGTAGCTTCCTTGTATGCCCCCATAGTGCTAGTATTTTCGGAAAGAGTAAACAAGCAATTCACATCTACCCATTCCACTCCACTCAGTATTTTATAGATCTCTATCACATCTCCCCTGCGCAATCTCTTCTCCAAGTTGAACAGGGAAGTCATCCTATCCCCTTTATCATTTTCATTGCCCTTCTCTGTATCTTTGCTAATTCCACTATATCTTTTTTGAGATGCGGTGACCAAAATTGCACGCAGTATTTGAGGTGCAGTCGTACTATGGAGCGACACAAAGGCATTATAAGATTCTCTTTTGTTTTTCATTCTTTTCTTAATAATTCCTAACATTTTATTTGTTTTCATAGCTGCTGTTGCACATGAAGCAGAGGATTTCAATGTATCATCAATGATGACACCTAGATCCTTTTCTTGAGCGGTGACTCATAATGACACTAGATTTACTAAGATTAAACAAGAAGTGATGATTAGAAAAAAAAAAAATAGACCCTGTAGAATTTTGGAAATTAATAGTTATCTCCCAAAGTGGTTGATATAGCGGAATTCTCTCATTTCTGGGACACATATACAACAATTCATGGTGATATTGCCCCTAAAAACCTCTTAAGAGATGATCTGGTAAATTAAATGAATGGTATGATTCAGAACTTCACATTAAGAAACGACTAGTTAGAAAGTTAGAAAGGAAATGGCAAAAAACTAAATCCCCATTTGATCGACTTGATTGGTGTGCTGAGGTTCATAAGTATAAACTTCTTATAAAAGACAAATGTAAAGCCCATTATTCAGCTAAAGTAGGACTAGCTGCGGCCAACACCAACAAATTATTTCAATTAGTATCTAAAACTTTTGACGTAGCATCACTTTTAAAATCTCATTTAGTAGTTCCTACTTCTAATGAACTGGCAAATTATTTTCAATCGAAGGTAACATCTTTAAGAACCCAATGCTCATTACCGGAAGGTATCAAAATTTCCAATAATCTTAATCTACTGGATGACGGAATCCCAGTTGATCAATTATGGATAACATTTGAGACACCAGACTGGAATCAATTCCTCAAACTCTATAATAAATATGTACATTCTTATTGAATGCTAGATCAGTGTTCACCAACTATAATACAAAGTGCTCCTCTACATTTTAAGTTTGAATTATTCAATTGGCTACCTTACTTTCTGGCCAATGGTATTTTTTTAAAAACAGGAGATCTTATAATTGTTACCCCTATTATTAAAAATATTAAGGAATCACGTTCTCTGGCCTCAAACTGTAGACCTATAGCTTCTATTCTATCCTTTGTTAAACTTAATGGAGGGCTTGGTTCAATTACAACTATCAGATTATCTAGATCAGTATAATTTACTACACACATCACAGTCTGGATTCCATCCTTTGCATAGTACAGAAACTGTACTTGCCTCAATGCTGGATTATAAATTACTTAGTAAAGGCTGCAATGTCCTTGTCCTGCAGTTTGATTTAGTGGACCACACTAAGGGCTCCTTTTATAAAGGCACGGTAGTGGTTTAACGAGCGTAATACTGTGCGCTAAACCGCCGGCCATGCTAGCCGCTACCGCCTCCTCTTGACTGGTCAAAGACCAGCGCCCTGATTCAGACTATTCCTATCAGCGTACTTCCTTGTTCAGCAGGAACTTGTCTAACTTGAATCCCTGGAGGGTGTTTTCCCCTATGATAGACTCTGGAAGAGCGTTCCAGTTTTCCACCACTCTGGGTAAAGAAGAACTTCCTTATGTTTGTACGGAATCTATCCCCTTTCAACTTTAGAGAGTGCCCTCTCGTTCTCCCCACTTTGGAGAGGGTGAACAACCAATTTTCAAAAAAGGATCGAGAGGGGAACCGGGCAACTATAGACCTGTGAGTCTTACGTCTGTCCCCGGCAAGATGGTTGAAGCACTGATCAAGGATAGCATGGTCCGGCACTTGGACGCACACGACTTGATGAAACCCAGTCAACACGGATTCAGGAAAGGGAAATCATGTTTGACGAATTTACTCCAATTTTTTGAGACTGTGAACGAGCAAATTGATAGTGGGAAGCCGGTGGACATAATATACTTGGACTTCCAGAAAGCGTTCGACAAAGTTCCACATGAAAGACTTCTCAGGAAACTACAAAGCCATGGCATAGAGGGGGATATACAAAGATGGATAGGCAAATGGCTGGAAAACCGAAAGCAGAGAGTGGGCATAAATGGGAAGTTCTCCGACTGGGAGAAAGTGACTAGTGGTGTACCCCAGGGCTCGGTACTTGGGCCGATCCTTTTTAATATTTATATCAATGATCTGGAGGAAGGAACATCCAGTGAGATCATCAAGTTTGCAGACGATACAAAACTATGCCGGGCGATCAGATCGCATGAGGATAGAGAGAAACTCCAGAGCGACTTGTGTCGGTTAGAAACATGGGCGGAGAAATGGCAGATGAAGTTCAATGTGGAGAAATGCAAGGTAATGCATTTAGGCAATAAGAATAAGGAATACGAGTATACAATGTCAGGTGCAACTCTGGGGAAGAGTGAACAAGAAAAGGACCTGGGTGTACTGATAGATAGGACCCTGAAGCCGTCGGCACAATGCGCGGCAGCGGCAAAGAAGGCAAATAGAATGTTGGGCATGATAAAGAAAGGAATCTCGAGTAGATCGGAGAAAGTTATAATGCCGCTTTATAGGGCAATGGTCAGACCACACTTGGAATACTGCGTCCAACATTGGTCTCCCTACCTAAAGAAGGATATAAAACTGCTGGAGAGGGTGCAGAGACGAGCAACAAAACTGGTGAAGGGTATGGAAAAACTGGAATACGAGGACAGACTTATAACACTAGGATTATTCTCCCTTGAGAAAAGGAGACTGCGTGGGGATATGATCGAGACCTTCAAAATACTGAAAGGAATCGACAAAATAGAGCAGAGAAGATTATTTACATTGTCCAATTTGACACGGACTAGAGGACATGTAATGAAGCTAAGGGGGGACAGGTTCAGGACTAATGTCAGGAAGTTCTGCTTCACTCAGAGAGTGGTTGACACCTGGAATGCCCTCCCAGATGAGATTACTGCGGAATCGACCGTCCTAGGCTTCAAGAGCAAACTAGATGCATATCTCCTTAAGAGAGGCATGTAAGGATATGGTGGACTATAAATTACGACAGGTGTACACCTGGCAGGGCCTCCGCGTGTGCGGATCGCCGGACTTGATGGACCGAAGGTCTGATCCGGAGATGGCATTTCTTATGTTCTTATGTTCTTTATGTTCTTATGTTCTGTCTTTATCTACTAAGTCTATCCCCTTCAGTACCTTGAATGTTTCGATCATGTCCCCTCTCAATCTCCTCTGTTCGAGGGAGAAGAGGCCCAGTTTCTCTAATCTTTCGCTATATGGCAGCTCCTCCAACCCCTTAACCATCTTAGTCGCTCTTCTCTGGACCCTTTCGAATGGTACCATGTCCTTCTTCATGCTGTATGCAGTACTCCAGGTGAGGGCGTACCATGGCCCGGTACAGCGGCATGATAACCTTCTCCGATCTGTTCATGATCCCCTTCTTTATCATTCCTAGCATTCTGTTTGCCCTTTTCGCTGCTGCCGCCACACTTTGCGTGGACGGCCTCATCTCAAACATAACTCATATTATAGAAGAAATATTTAGTGTGGTAGAAGATTGGATGAAAGGATTTAGTTTAAAGCTTAATTCTGACAAAACCGATTTTTTTTGTGTGTCTCCAGGTAATGATACAATTGGGACATCTTTACTAATAAAAAATAATATCCAATTCAATCAACTGTAAAAGTCCTAGGGGTTACTCTAGATTGGAATCTTACCATGTGCAACCAGTGGTCATAGTGGTCCATAAGGGTTTCAATATGTTATGGAAATTATGCAAACTCAGAAACTATTTTGACTTCTCTGCCTTTAAAATTCTGGTACAGTCACTGGTTCTCGGGCATTTGGATTATTGCAATATCATCTATTTGGCAAACACTAAAAAAAATCTACGCAAGATGTGAATAATCCAGAATACTGCGGTTAGGCTCATTTATGGACTAAGAAAATATGACCACATCACATATTGTTATCGTGAATTACATTGGTTAACTAAGGAGGTACGAATTCTTTTTAAATTGGGGGTGTCTCTATTATAAGGAAGATTATATTATATTATACTATCAGGAAGCTATGGAATCACGGGGTGCGAGGGGAGGTCCACCGATGGATCAAAAACTGGCTGGCAGACAGGAAGCAGAGGGTTGGTGTAAAGGGCCACTACTCAGACTGGCAAGGGGTCACGAGCGGGGTTCCTCAAGGGTCAGTGCTGGGACCGCTCCTGTTTAACATATTCATTGACGACCTGGAGGCGGGAACAAAATGTGAGGTCATCAAATTTGCAGATGACACCAAACTATTCAGCAAGGTTGAAACCACGGTAGATTGCGAGGATCTCCAAAGGGATCTTACGACACTGGAAGAATGGGCGAAAAAGTGGCAAATGAGCTTCAATGTAGGGAAATGCAAGGTCATGCATATAGGGAGAAGGAACCCGATGTTCACTTACAAAATGGGGGGATCAATGCTAGGGGTCAGTAAGCTGGAAAGAGACCTGGGAGTGATGGTAGACACGACATTGAAGGCGTCAGCACAGTGCGCCACAGCCTCGAGGAAAGCAAACCAAATGTTAGGTATCATTAAGAAGGTTATCTCGACCAGAACGAAGGAAGTCATCCTGCCACTGTACCGGGCTATGGTGCGCCCGCATCTGGAATACTGTGTACAGTACTGGTCACCGTACCTCAAAAAGGACATGGCAATGCTTGAGGGAGTCCAGAGAAGAGCAACTAAACTGATTAAGGGTATGGAAAACCTTACATACACTGACAGACTGAAGAAGCTGGGGCTGTTCTCCCTGGAAAAGCGGAGACTCAGAGGAGATATGATAGAGACCTTCAAGATCCTGAGGGGCATCGAAAAGGTTGACAAGGACAGATTTTTCAATTTAAAAGAAACCACAAGAACAAGGGGACACTCGATGAAATTGAAGGGGGACAGGTTTAGAACAAACGCAAGGAAATTCTTTTTCACACAGAGGGTGGTGGACACATGGAACACCCTTCCGGAGGCCGTGATAGGAAATAGCACAGTAAAGGGTTTCAAGGAAGACCTGGATAGGTTCCTGGAGGACAAAAGGATTGAGGGGTACAGATAAGAGCAGTGGAAGGTTTAGAGATAAGTGTAGAGGTAGGTATAAAATTAGTCAGGGACCGCTGCTCAGGCAATATGCCTGATGGGCCGCCGCGTGAGCGGACCGCTGGGCGGGATGGACCTCTGGTCTGCCCCGGCGGAGGCGACTACTTATGTTCTTATAAGGTATTAATGGGTTTGGTTCCGTTGGGGACTATGGACCCAACACAGTCCATGTTTCGACAAAACTGTCTTCTTCAGAGTCCCTAATGGTCTTGGCTCAGAAACTCGTGGATCAGAGGCTAAAAGTGACTCTGTGCGGTTGAGAAGTTTTCAATAGCGGGAGAAGACAGTGTTCCAAGTAAATCAGAATGTGTGTACCTATCTATATATGTTATTTTTGTGACACTATTAGGTAGTTTTTCTGTTCTCTGCTGACAATTGTAAATTGTGCAGATTAAATACATTTTTTGAATAAATACCTATTTTTCTCATTTTATATATATATATATATATATATATATATATATATATATATATATACATATATATACACATTTGAATAAAAAGAACATCAAACCAATAAAGAAAATATACTTGTAGGGTATTTTCGATAGTGTATCTAAGTCCAATTTGGACTTCCTGTGTAATGCATCCAAAATTTGGATGCCAAAATCATCCATTTTCAAATCCACTAAATGTCTTTTTTTTAAATGACCTAGTTAGACCTCTTGGCCATTATCAAACACAAAAATGTTTTAAGTTCTAGATGTCCACACCCAAGCCATTTGGACATATGCAGGGCCAGCATGTCTGCTACACTGGACACATAAACATGCCAGCAGAGCAATGGGCACTGCTGTGAACTTCACATAAAGGGTACTAAGAACATAAGAATTGCCACTGCTGAGTCAGCCCAGCAGTCTGCTCCTGCGGCGGCCCTTAGGTCAAAGACCAGTGCCCTAACTGAGACTAGCCTTATTTACTTATGTTCAGGTTCAGCAGGAACTTGTCTAACTTTGTCTTGAATCTCTGGAGGGTGTTTTTCCCTATAACAGCCTCCGGAAGAGCGTTCCAGATTTCTACCACTCTCTGGGTGAAGAAGAACTTCCTTACATTTGTACAGAATCTATCCCCTTTTAACTTTAGAGAGTACCCTCTCGTTCTCTCTACCTTGGAGAGGGTGAACAACCTGTCTTTATCTACTAAGTCTATTCCCTTCATTATCTTGAATGCTTCGATCATGTCGCCTCTCAGTCTCCTGTTTTCAAGGGAGAAGAGGCCCTCTCTAATCTCTCATTGTACGGCAACTCCTCCAGCCCCTTAACTATTTTAGTTGCTCTTCTCTGGACCCTTTTGAGTATTACTATGTTCTCTGGACCCTTTCGAGTAGTACATCTCACCATAACCTCCTTATGGTGAACCCTCCAAACCTGCCTTCCACCAAATCTACTATCCCCGTCTACCACCCCAATAGCCCTTATAAGAACATAATAGTCTTACTGAGTCAGACCAATGGTCCATCTAATCCAGTAGCCCATCTTCACAGTAGCTAATCCAGGTCACTAGTACCTAGCAAAAACCCACTAAATAGTAGCAATATTCCATGCTACAAATCCAGGGCAAGCAGTGGCTTCCCCCATTGTTTATCTCAATAAAACAGACTATGGACTTTTTCTCTAGGAAATTGTCCAAACCTTTCTTAAAACCAGCTACATTAACTACTCTTACAACAACCTATGGCAATGCTTTCTAGAGCTTAACTATTCTCTGAGTGAAAAAAAAATCCTCCCATTGGTTTTAAAAGTATTTCCCTGTAACTTCATTGAGTATCCCCTAGTCTTTGTAATTTCTGATGGAGTAAAAAATCGATTTACTTGTACCTGTTCTACACCACTCAGGATTCTGTAAACTTCAGTCAAATCTCTCCTCAGCGGTCACTTTTCCAAGCTGAAGAGCCCTAATCTCTTTAGTCTTTCCTCATATGAGAGGAGTTCCATCCCCTTTATCATCTTGGTCACTCTTCTTTGAACCTTTTCTAGTTCTGCTATGAGGTATATCTTTTTTTGAGATAAGACGACGCAATACTCAAGGTGAGGTTGCACCATGGAGCGATACAGAGGCATTAGACATTTTGTCTTGTTAGCCATCCCTTTTTTAAAATTATTCCTAGCATCTTGTTTGCTTTTTTGGCCACCACCGCACATTTGGCGGAAGGATTCAGTGTACTGTCTATGATGACACCGAGATGTTTTTCTTGGGTGCTGACTCCCAAGGTGGACCCTAGTATCCAGTAACTATGATTTTGGGTTATTCTTCCCAATGTGCATAACTTTACATTTGTCCACATTAAATTTCATCTGCTATTTGGATGCTCAGTCTTCCAATTTCCTAAGGTGTGCCTGCAATTTTTTACAATCTAAATGTGTTTTGTGTCATCTGTAAATCTAATTACCTCATTCTTTTCTTCCCGTCTCCCTTTTGTATTTACCTTATTTGTTTTCTTTTCTTTCCATAATAATTGTATTTCTCCCCCCCTCCCTATATGTTATTAGAGGCTCTATAGTTCCACCTACCCAGTATGTACTTGTATTGGTCACGTACATTTTACTTGTCTAATCACTAGCAGATTTGTTATCATGGCCAAAGTATGTTCAGTTTGTCAAATATTTATTTGTTATATGTTATTTTTTAATATTTTGTAAATCGCTTTGCATTTTGAACATGCGTTTAATCAAAAACTGGAATAAACTTGAAACTCACTCATTTCAATTACAGGCCCCTGAGGCACGCCACTATTTACCCTCCTCCATTGAGAAAAATGGCCATTTAACTACTATTTGTTTTCTATCCAATAACCAATTCATAATTCACAACTAAACATTGCTTCCTATCCCATGACTCTTTCATTTTCTCAGGAGCCTCCAAAGGTGGCAGCTATATGACAGTATAGTAAGATTTTGGTGGGCTCATACTTTTCACCATAAATGTAGTGATTAGAATATGATATCGGCCTGAGTTCCCTTCTCTGTGGTTCTCTACACCACCCTCCAGGACACTCCAGTTACCTGCTTGCTGATCTACTAAGCTTTCCCATACCAGTGCTGCTGTTTCAGAGACAGGTATATACAGTTTCATTAAGATCTTGGGGGGGGGGGGGGGGGGGTTGGAGGGAGACAGTGACCACTGGGGGAGTATGGGGGTCATTACTTAATCCATCCAGTGGTCATCTGGTCAGTTTGGGTATCTTTTTGGCACTTAGACACTTTTAAAACAGGTCTAGTTCCAGATGTCTAAATGTTGGAGGCTTGTGCAGACGAAGACAGAGCTTGCAAGGGGGGGGGGGGGGCAGGACAGGGACAGAACGAGGATGGAGATAAAGCCTGCGGGGACAGAGACAAATTTGTCCCTGTGTCATTCTATAGTCTCGAGTTCTCACAGGAATTGCTTGCTTATTCCCTAGACTGCCAGGGTTCAACAAGCAACAATTTAAGAGGACTATAAAGATGTAATGTTCACATTTAATCCAAGCCATGTTGCCTCATTAATGACAACCAGTGACCATGTGAAAGGCTTTACTGAAGTTCCTCCATAGATACTTTGTGATCTATGTATTATAACCTTACAATGAGACTGGAAGAAGTTACCATTGCATCTTAACTTCTTATGACATCATGCTAAGGTTAGTGTTGGGGTAGTTTTGGGCCTCTAGTCTATAGGAAAGTTAGGTTAAACTTGGGCTTTGTTACATAGCTGTCTAGACCAGGCTTGAAGTGTATTTTTTTTAAAGTTTCAAGTTTATTAAAATTTTGATACAATGCAAATCAAGATTTCTAAGCGTTTTACAAACTGTATTAAAAAAGGGGAAAACAATGAATAAATAAATACCGACTAAACAATACATCACAAACATGAAACGATAGGAAAGTGGGGAGAACTACAATTTAAAAGTAAAGAAAACATGTGGCGGGGCATAATCGAAAGGGAGGTCTAAGTCCGTTTACATCCATCTCGCAAGTCGTCCAAAGTTAAAAAGAGCGTAAGACACATTTTCGAAAGATACGTCCAACTTTTTTTTACTTTTGAAAATCGTCTAATTATACGTCCTGCTGATCTGATCGTCCAAGCCACTAAATCGTCCATCTTTATACCACATTTCCGTCCAAGTCCAAAATGCCTAGAACAAGCCCTGTTAGACGTGGGAGGGGTCTGCAAAGTGATGGACTGCATACCCATACATGCCACCTAAATAGTGGGGTACCTTACAGGGCACTGCTGTGAACTTCACAAAAAGGGTGTCATGGCCTCTCCTCACTACAAGTCCCTTATAGGTGATGGTGAGGCCCCTAAACCACCTCCAGAATCCCCTAGACCCACTTATCTACCACCCCAATAGCCCTTATGGCTGCAGGAGCCACTTATATGCCAGTAAAAAAGGGTTTTGGAGGTATATAGGGCAATGCACATGTTTAAGTATCAATGCAGTGATTACAGGGGCTTATGGGCATGGGTCCTCCATTCTATGGGTCCCTAACCCAGCCCCAAGATGACTTAAATTGCCTCTGTGCTGGACGACTAGAATTTCCTATGCCAGGCGGCCAGGTGATGATGGTCTGGAGGCTGAAATTTAAAGTTGTGAATAAAATTTTTATGGGGGGGGGGAGTTGGTGATCACCGGGGTAGTGTGTGGGGCTCTGTGTTATGTGTTTTCAGTGCTTATCTGGTGAGTTTGGGTGGGTTTTTGTGACTTAGACCATGTTTTACATGGTCTAAGTCACAATGTCCAAGTTCCATCAATCCTGGGCTCTATAACTTTTGGTTAGATATGCTGTATGACTAAGTCTAAGCCAGCCCATGTCCCGCCCAACTCCCGCCCCCCGAAACGCCCTGTTTAGCTTTGGACGTTGAGCAGCACTATGAAGGCCTAGGTCGTTTAGAAATACATCCAAAACCCATTTTTATTTTCGGCGCTTGGATGTTTTTGAGAAATGTTCGTTCAAATGCCGACTTAGGCCGGTTTTTGGACTTTTTCTCTTTCGATTATGAGCCCCAAAGGGTAAACAACAATAGGGAAGCTAGGGAATAAAGATTATTAGATAACTTTGATTGTTTCCAAGTCTATTCAGCAGTTATATGCATCTCGGAAGAGGTAGCTCTTTAGATGTCCCTTAAATTTATCTAGATTTTTTACCACTCTGATATGAAGTGGCAGGGAATTCCATATTGTAGGGGCCGTAATTGCAAATGAAGTGGCCCGACGCGTGCTGATGATTTTCAAGGATGGTGTATAAAGAAGATGTTGAGATGAAGATCTTAGGACTCTTGAAGGTTCATGTGGAATAAGGAGCTTGTGGATAAAGGCTGGTTCATTATAGATCCAAGCTGATATACTGAAAAACATTGCAACATGGAGCTGGATTGTTTATTCTATATGAGATCATGGGACAGAAAAATTGTGATGGAAAGCCATTTAGGTCATGATGATCTGGGACAATTATGCACACCCATGGAGGTGGTCAGAGGGCAGGTTTGCTGAGACTCCCCTTTAATGGGCCTTTCAGAGAATGGGTTGTGCATGCTTAAGCTGACTTGGCCTTTGCATCATAGGACTAGTTCCCATGACTTAATCTTCATCAAGCTGGACCAATCATGAATTGGCAAGCTCCATTACTTCCATGTCAACCTGTCAACAGCCTATTGCAGAACTTACCATTAATGGCTATGAAGACAAATCCTAAAAAATGAAAACTTACCTCTGACAACTAATTGATATCTGTCTTCTCTCCTATACTCCTACCTGTCCCCCATCCCCCTTCTTCTTCCCCTTCCTTTCCTGTTTACTCTTTGTCACCTAAAGCTTGTATAGGTTGTGTGACTCACAAAAAGAATATTAGATTAGATAACAATGGATTTCCTGGACACTGAGAAGAAAGAGGAGGAGAAACAGAATGAAACTGTGAGAGAGAACTGGTGGCTTCCTGCCCTACACAGGGACTGGAAAGATATGCCATGGAGAAGGATGCCTTGCCAGGAAGGGGGGGCAACAACAATCTTTTTCTGGGCAGAGGTGAGAAATGCTCTACAGTAAAATTCTGTTTTAAATCAGACTCTTTTTTAGAGTAGTACTAGTCTTGACATCAACTAGCAAAGTTCAAGTTCATTCACTAAACAAGGGGTTATCAGAGGAGAAGTTGCTCTGAGTCTAGACAAATTTAAAAGTTTCTTGAAAGCATTTCTTTTCAAAGATGCTTTCAAAAATTAAAATTCACTAACCGAATGCATCTCTGCAGATTTCCTGTTCTTAGCATTCTCTTCCTGCTTTTTAGTCCCCTCCCATTATGTGATCCTTCAACGTTGCCTTTCTCTAAAATTATGTAGTTCTACCCACTATCCCTTCATGGTCTATAAGTCTGTTTGTCTTGGTAAAGATAGGTGCAAATTGTTTTTGTTACCCCTTTTTTATACTTGCACTTCGCTTTGAAACTATGTTATAAGCGTATGCATCAAATTTTAATAAACATGAAACATGTTAAGCATCTATCCCCAAACATTTAAGATGGAAAGAGATCTATCTCCTTCATTAGATCCATCATTCACAATACAGCATTAATCCATCCTGCCTCTTTTGTTTCTACTTTAATTTGTATTTTATGGTGCTCTGCAATCAGCATCAGACAATGAGGACTGTTGCATGGTAATTTGCCTTCTGGACTGTCAGCTGTTCTGGATGCCTGCTGCTACAAAATACTGTATGTGAGAATGATAAGATCTGAATGCTGCAAGTGTGTCATTTCTGCCGCACAGTAGGGGTATGCATGGGGAAAAACAAATGTTGGTTTTCCATCTATAAATTATATATATTTGTTTTTGTGTTTTAGCATAGGACAAGACATAGAAAGAAATCAAACGCCGGTGTTTTCATTGTTTACGTAGCTGTACATTCCTGCTGCAGAGGACCAGTTCAATACAGTAGAGCAAAGTGATGAGCAAAAACTGATTTTACTGCAGCCCTGATCTTAGTGCTTAAACTGCTGCAGGTTCATAAGTGACCATATTTACAAGAATTTCAGTGGGAAAAACACCAGAGCAAACTGGAGCAATAACTTCTCTGAAGCAAATTTTGGATGTATCTGCACTCAACTTCTTCATTAATGCGTGCAATTAAAATAAAAGCACGGTCCTTCCACCTTCAAGGCCTGCCGATCAAAAATGACAGGCATTCCCTCCTCGTTGCATCATGTGATGCACAGTAAGGGGCCCAAGGCCCTGATTGGCTCAGATGGCTAAGGCCCCTCCTGCCAATTTTCTTTCACGCAGAGGGGGTTCAGCCTGGCAGGAGGGATGTGGACGTCCCTCCTGCCTATTTTCTCTCATGGGGGGATGGTCGGCATGGCAGAAGGGAAGTGGGCAGCCCTCCTGCTGTTTTGCTACCGCAGGGGGGGGTCAGTATGGCAGGAGGGAGTGGGCATCCCTCCTGCCATTATTTTCTTGCGCCAGGGGGAGCATCCCTCCTGCCAATTTGCATTAGTGCGGGGGAAGAAGGGGGATTCCCTGTGCCGTGTTTGTCAGGGGTCATCAGCAGGGGGGGGGGGGGCTTTTTTTTTTAATGGGGGCAGTTATTGTGCCCATTAAAAAAGAAGAAATAAAAAAGGTTTCCTGTTGTGAACAGCTGAGTGGCAGGAGGCTGCTTTCGGGGCTTCCCCCTCCTCTAAGCTGTTCGGGCTTCCCCTGCTGGCTATGCGTATATGAGAGAGTCACTCGCACAGCGATCAATCAAACAGCAGAGTCGGGGATTATGACGAACCTCCACATGAAACATTTACATGAAAACCTTTTAGTGCCTAAATAGCTCTTTTTGAATCGGCCAAAAATTGGATTGGAGCAGACCCACACAGTCTTACCAATCCTCTTTAGTGCATCTATCCCCCTCTAATAATATACTCTCAGGAAAAGGGTCAGTTAAACTCCAATTATATTACCTCAAATCAGAACCCCATATGGACAACAAACCTCCCCTCTGCAACACTAACAGGCTTTAATTTCACACACACACACAAGCCAATCACTCAACAGGAAGTAACAGGGAAAAAGAAAGGAAAGAAAGGTGGAGAAAAAGCCTCAGTTCAGCTTCATCTGGCAAAAAACTCCACCTTTCAAAGCTAACCCTGTACTCCAAAATATAGAACCAGTTGAAAAAGCTCTATGGTAGCCTGCAGGGAGATGTTACAAAACACACCGGGACACATAGCCCTCAATTGTGAAAAAATGGGTAAATTAGCACTGTAGCAAAGTAGTCCAGGATTCAGCGTGGAACACAGCAAAAAAAGAGAACAACTTAGCTGCTTCGGCATCCAGGATCTCTCAGTCCTTCACCTCCCCTGCCCCTGACGCAGCAACCAGAGCGAAACGGAGGGCTCCCCGTCGGGTTCAGTGGCTGCAGAGCCTTAGGCCCCTCCCCATGCACCACATGATGCACCAGGTGAGGGAAAGCCCTGCTATTCTGGAGCGGTGAGCCTATGAGTAGGACAGACTGAGCTTCTGTCCTGCTCCTACATCTCTGAGAAGGTACGGGAGTTTCAAGGGATGGCAGCAGAGGACTTCCAGTGACAGAAGGAAGTGGGCATCCCTCCTGTCTTTTTTTGGGGGGTGGGGGGTAAGGGGGAGGTTAGAAGATGTTTGGGAGGCACCTGGCGCAGGAGTGGGCCTTCGGTGGCAGGAGGGAGTGGGCATCCCTCCTGCCCTATCGCTACCACAGTGGGGGTGGGGGTGTTCCATTGACAGGATAGAGTGGGCATCCCTCCTGCTGTTTTCACTGCCATGGGGGGAGGTCGTGGTGCCCTAACAGCAGTAACTGCTGTTAGGGCTCTGTACATGTGTCAATCGCTTACTGAACGATTGATTGGTCGAATTTGCATGCAAATGATTTCCATCCAAACTTGATAGTGCACTGATTGCTGCTGGAGAATTGGCCAACAACGATTGAGTAGGTATCTTTATTACATCTAGCCCTTTATCTTTCTCTACCCTCCCATCTATTCCATCCAGAGCAGCCAACTTTTCAAAATTATTGGGGGTGCTAAACCCAATAGAAATTACCTCTCCCTGGACATGGTCAACAAGTTTGTTTAATACTGGGAGGGGGGGGGGGGGTGCTCAAGCACCCACAGAGCTGGCTCCTATGATTCCATCTGAGAAGTTGCACTACTTACAGGGGCTAATCCAGGGCACTCATAGACCGTGAAATCTCCATCTTCGTTTTCTTCATCAGATGTTGTGGCTGAATCTGGAAGTTTGGGCTCTTCTTTATGTCTTAAAACAAAAAGGCAAAAACAGCAGGAAAGGTATGAAATACAGTTGAAGAAAGGAACCCAACTGTGACCCCAGACTACTAGATAAACATTAATAGATGCTCCTACCCTGTTAAATCAGGCTGAGCTGGCCATTCCCAGATTTTCAGCAGCACTTGATTAGATCGTGCTGCTGAAAATTTGGTATAACTGCTGCAGCACTATCTTGTTAGTGCCAGAGTGTTCCAGGGACAGAGCTGAGGTGGTTCAGGGATTTTCCTGGTTAGCAGGTTAGCAGGGATAGTCAGTCTGCGAACTTGGTAAGTCCCTTGATGAAGTTAAGATACTTTATTCAGGCACCTATCTGGGTACCAGTATGAATATTGGTAATACCCAAATTAGATCCAGCAGCTAGCATAACCCAGATATTTAATGCTAGTGCCAGGATTAGGTCTGGCATGTCTAGGTCAAATTCAACCTGTGGCACTGTGGCTGTCAGGGTCTTTAAATTTGCTGAACACAGGATTTGTTGGATATCAGATCTACCTCTCCCCGCCAGGTAGCTCTAAAGGAGTTCAGGCCTGAATTTTAGCCTTCCTGTCTGACATTACTGCTTGGATGTCTTGCTGCCATCTCAATCGAAATATGGCTAAAACTAAACTCCTTATGTTTCCGCCTAAACTCACCTCCCCCCTCTTGCCGTTCTCTATTTCTGTGAATAACACTATCCTCCTCCCTGTCTCATTGGCTCGCAACCTTGGGGTGATCTTTGAGTCCCCTCTCTCCTTGTCTGCTCAGATCTAACAAACCGCCAAATCCTGTTGCTTTCTCCTCTATATTACCAAAATCCATCCTCTTCTCTCTGAACACACTACCAAAACCCTTGTCCATGCTCTCATCACCTCGCACTTAGACTACTGCAATGTACTTCTCTCGGGCCTCCCGCACACCCGTCTCACCTTTTCAATCCATTCAAAATTCTGCTGCACGACTCATATTCTGTGAGAGCCGCTATTCCCACATTACCCCTCTCCTCGAGCCACTTCATTGGCTCCCCGTCCATTTCTGAATACAGTTTAAACTCCTCTTGCTGACTTACAAATGCGTTCGCTCTGAAGACCCCCCCGCCCCCCCGATATCTCTCCTCACTTATCTCCCCCTATGGTGTCCCCCTCCCCGGTGAGCTCCGCTCATTGGGCAAGCCCCTCTTATCTGTAATATTCTCTTCCACTGCCAACTCCAGACTCCGTCTCTTCTTTCTTGCGGCACCGTATGCCTGGAACAGGCTTCCTGAATCAATACGTCCTGCTCCATCCCTGACAGTGTTCAAATCCAAGTAAAAGGCCCACTTTTTGGAAACTGCTTTCAACTCTTAACTCCCACTCACTGCTGTCAGATACCTACACCCACTGTATCATTTCCTCTACCATAATCTCCCCAACCCTGTAATGTCCTGTCTAAATTAGACTGTAAGCTCTTCTGAGCAGGGACTGTCTATTGTAGGTTAATATGTACAGTGCTGCGTATGCCTTTTCAGCGCTATAGAAATAATAAATAGTAGTAGTAAAGATAATTTCTACTGAACAGAAGATACTTTAGGCACAGGAAAAGAGGAGAGGTTTTCATTACAATCTATAATCACCCATCCAAGTCTAAGCACTAATTTCCAGGTCATTATAAACAGAGTATCTTTCAGACCTTTTATTTTTCTGTACAGAACAAGACCAATCAGTTAGCAGCTGTATGTTATAAAAGTAAGTTGAATCATAGTGCCCAGAGACTCAAGAGGACCTAACCAAATCACATGGTTTAGATAACATGCTATTGAGAAGCGGATTTCCATTTGGTTTTAGAGCTCCTTACTTTTCCATGGATAACATCTGCTGTTTTTGATGCTGGTAGTGATACATCTGAGCACTCTGGGCCAATTTTTTGTCATCAGGCTGAAAAACAGATGAGAGAGAAATTATTGGTCTATTTTGCACAGCATTGATCAGTCATTCCTAAGAATAGGTTGCAGTTTAGCTTACCATACTTAAGCATTTATTTTTTTTTTTAGTTCAATGCTTTTTATTGAATTTTTAATTACAACAGAGAAGAAAAACATTGACCATATACAGTGTTATTGATCTGAGCAAGGATATAAGGAAGGTCAATGAACTAACAAAATATCCACAACAAAAATAAACAGTATATGTCATGAAGACAAAACAAAATCAGGTTGGTCAAGAGTGTCTGAGATTAAAAAAAACACAAAACGATTATGGGGCTCATAATAATAATTAAAAAAAAACCACGTCTAAAAAGTGGCCTAAATGGGTACTTGGATGATCAAAAAGCCTGATCGTCCAAATACCCATAATCAAAGCTGGTTTTAGACATATCTAAAACCAGCTTAGGCCTTTCCCCTGCCTCTAAACGCATAGAACAAAAAGAGGCATTTTTGGAGGAGGGGAAAGGGCAGGCGGTGGGCGGGACCAGAAAGTATTTCTTCACAGAGAGAGTGGTTGATCATTGGAACAAGTTTTCAGTGCAGGTGATCGAGGCAGACAGTGTGCCAGACTTTAAGAATAAATGGGATACCCTTGTGGGATCCCTACGAGGGTTAAGATAAGAAAATTGGGTCATTAGGGCATAGACAGGGGGTGGGTAAGCAGAGTGGGCAGACTTGATGGGCTGTAGCCCTTTTCTGCCGTCATCTTCTATGTTTCTATGAGGTGGGCCGACCTACACCTAGGCGTACAGCAGGTATAACCAAAACTTTAGGCAGGTTGCCTAGTCGGCACTTATACGTTTTGACTTAGACCAAGTCAAAACAGGTATAAATGCCGGAAAGGGGCCGCTGAGCTGATCCTGCAGCTCAGCGGCCCCAGCAATCTGCCTACCCCCTACTGCAACGTTCGCTGCAGGAGAGATGGCGATCACCCACTCCCCTCCGAACCACGGCACTTCAGGGTTAGCATCGCGGCAGGGCATCTCCTGCCCTCGATGCAACCCCCCCACAACTGCTGGTTGGGTCCATGTGCCTAAGGCCCTGCCCACAGGAGGTGCTTAAGACAACTGGGCCGATTCCAGTTGGCCCAGGCGCCTCAAGCCCCACCTGTGGGCGGGGTTTGAGCCGCCTGGGCCAATCAGGCCCTAAGGCCAGCCATTCTGGAGATGGCTGGCCTGTCGGATGGACGGGCTTGGCACCTGGCCATCCGACCAACAATTTTTAAGGTACGGAGAGGGCTCCCTCCTGGCCGGATCGTGGGGAGGGAGAGGGGGGTTGTAGATCGCCAGGCCATGAGGACTTGGGCTCCCTCCTGGTCCTATTGGACTCAGCAGGGGGGGGTGTTGAGGATCGCGGGGCAAGAGGGCTTGGGCTCCCTCTTGCCCCCGATGCTGTCAGGGAGTCGGAGGGACAAGAGGGCTTGGGCTCCCTCTTGCCCCGAACGTAGTTGGGGTTTGTGGTGCCATAGGCCAGGAGGGCTTGGGCTCCCTCCTGCACGGATCATTGTTAGGGGGGGATTCTATAACCGATGTTGTTTTTGACAGACATGGGTTACAGAATCCAGCTTTTAAGCGAAGGACTGGCTCCTCTTTCGCCTAAAAGCCCTTGTTTTGGGCGTTTGTGACTTAGGGTTTTTGTAGGTTGATTATATGGTGTAAGTTAAGACATAGTTCTCTGGGCGTTTAAACAGCTGAACGTAGAGGCAGGCCATTATCAAAAAAAACCCTCCTTTTGGATGTTTTTTTTTGATAATGGATATTTTCCCTGCTTCTACTTTCAACGTTTGAGACCTTAGGCCAAAAGGGGACTTAGACGTTTTTTTTTTTTATTATGCCCCTCCACATGTGCAGTGATGGTGGGTATGCATCTCAGTAAGGTAATATGAGACTATTTGACAGAATTGGTAATTGTTAAATCAGTGTATGCTCCCTAGGGACAACCATTATGACACCCATGATTTCAAAAGACCAGTAATGGGGACCAGAGGTTCGTGAAGAATTTTATAGAGTTTTTGCGTTCGTGAGCTTTACGTTCATATTTTACAGACAGACATAGTGTTCCACCATGTGTTGTATTCCATGGCTGAGAGATCTTTCCAGTTGTGTAGGACCACTTTTATCACGATTAATAATAGAATGTGCATTAGCCTTGACTTATACTTGAAGTCAGATATTTGAGTAGTAGATATACCAGTAATTAAGATGCTATAATTTAGTGGTTCAGTTAACTCCAGGACTGAGAATATGGTAGACCATGTCTGACTCCAAAAGTCTTTTAGTAATGGACAGTCATATAATAAGTGTTGCAGTAACTCAGTTGATGATTTGCAAGACCAACAACCATCCTCAGTAGACTTTTTTAATTTAGCAATTTTTAAAGGTGTTCAATAAGCTCTGGGAAGCAAAAAAAATAGGACGTTTGTAACATTGAAGCAGAACTTCTAATCTCATAAGCACTATTCCAAATCTTTTGCCATGTGCCCTCATTAATATTAAGGTTAAAGTCTTTATTCCATGTTTCCTCCACATCATTTGGTCTAATTGTCTTTAAATCCTGAGGTAATTTATACCAGTTAGATGCCTCCTTTTTCTTGAATGTCATTTGAAGACAAAGCGGGAAGATGTCAGGTATGGCAACACAAAGCAAAGAAGAGTTGTGGAGAGTTGATGTCCAAGATGAAGGCTTTATTAAAACAGATAAATAATCCACATAAAACTAATCCACTAAAAATGTTTAGGGCCTGAATCACTGGAAACATATGGACCCAACATGGTCTGTGTTTCGACACTATTGTCGTCTAAGTCCTAAGAGCAGACTTGTGGATTAAATATAAAATCAGATGAAAAAAGCATCTGCACTAATGAAATAACCCTGAAAGCAGCTAATATGAAATGATGAGAGACACCCTTGACCAATCCTCATGCAGAGAGTCTGGAAAGAAAATGAAGTCGACTCTGTGGTTAGTGAGAGAACAAGAGAAGCATAACTGCAAGTTGGCGGAATATACATTAATTGAAACATTTTCAGCATATTTGAAATAAACATCTGATCAAGAGACATAAAATCACATATACATATACTATTATGTGACAGTACATCTAAGGCTATAGTAGCATGAATACAATATAGTCCTGATATTGCCATCAATACGTTTCTGAATAAGACAAGTGAATTCAATTGTCAGAACTTTGTAAGTGTTATATTGATAACATATTGTGACATATTGTGCGCATCGTTCCCTCTTAATAGACTGAAAAAGAGTGAGTTAATTAACACAATACAGCTTACAGTGGATAATGTGATCTGTCCATGAAAGTAGTGATTATTAAAACCCAAATCAGCAGTAATTTTTATAACAAACTGTTAATTAACTATGAGCAGTTTAAGATACAACCTTTTGAATGTTTATATAAGTATCAGCTATATTACTTGTTCTTAAACAGACTGGTTACAATAATTGAATGTCTGTCCATGTCATGCAGGGCACATATAAATAAAGAACAATATCTTAGACAAGTTGTTTGTTACAGAAAGTTATAGTACCAAGATAACAGAATGAACAGATATTGTCATTAATAAGTTTCCAGACCGAAACAATAGGATAGAAATGCAAAAGATTTACATATTGTTGTGAGGATTTCACCTAATGTCATAGTACATGTAAGTGTTCCTCCATTAGCGACATGGGGATCGGTATGGCACGATGCCATAAAAAACTGTAGAAAGAAGTGATTTGGACTTACCATATTAAAATAACTATTATTATCCAGGACATTTAGTATCTTTTAAGACAGGACATTGATTAGCTATTGACAAGTTATGATGCCTATATAAGCGTAAGAAGGATCAGAATACACTGTGGATCATGTCAGCATATATAAACAGACTAAGTACAAAACTGCAGCGTGTGACATCTAGTTGCTAGTTGATATCTTGTGTAACCTTCTTACTTGAGAGTAAAGATTCATTAGGTGAGATTCCGTCAGACCAGTAGTGAAATCAGCAATGCAATTATGGCGCCAAATTGCAAGCAGGCCTTGATCACCGTAGGTAAAACAAACAGAGCAAACAAAAGCAGGACTATATAGCTGCTGAGTTTGTTTATCAAAGTATAATACGTAACATGTAGCTAGAGCAATGCGGTGTTGGAAATGAATCCGGATATGGAAGCATAAAATCTGCGCAGATTACCAGATAAGAGAAAAATGTGAAGAATGGTGCCATGTGCTCAGCATTGTAAAGCGATCCATGAAAAAGCTGTGAGTACTCCAATAAGTAGGAATTAAGCCACATCGATAGCGGTTGGTTGGAGATTTTCAAAGTGATCTGCGAGCGCTTTGGGATCTGAGAAATCCTTTGTGATGTTATTAATGATGACCCTCATTCTTTTGGGGTAGAACATGCCATACTGTGCCTTCAGCTCACGCAAGTTTGGTCTGTATGCAAGAAGCTGCTTTCTTAGTTGGGCTGTGTTCTTACTCAGGTCTGTGACAAAATGGATGTTGCAGCCCTCGTATTTAAGGGGAGATTTTATTTTAGCTCTTAGCATTATCTCGGTGATTTGGCTGTAACAGAGAAGACGGACCACGATCGGTCTAGGGTACTGTGAATTGGTTAGCATGTAAGAGGGAACCCTGTGAGCTCTATTGATCTCAAAGTCTTTAGAAAAGCAAATATCCAAAACTTTGGGCATGATATTTTATCACATCAGAGCCTTCTTGACCGGTGTACCTAGTATGCGAAAGTTGTTGCGTCTTGACTACATGTTGGCTTCCTCAAGGTCTCTCTCCAATTGGGCCATGCATTTTATTTGACCTTGTAAGGTCTTAATTGAATCCTGCGATGCAGCTTGTTTAGTTTCTAATTCTTCCATGCATGTCTGAAATTGAGAAAGATCTAGTTTCATGGCAGCTAGATCTGTTTTTATTTCAGATCTGTCATCCTTAGTTTCTAAAAATAGTTCTTGCAGGGCCCACTGTTCTGTTAAGATAGATTGTGTGAAGTCCTCTTCTTTATTTTCCAGTGCTGATTTTTGCAGAGAGGCTGGTTCCAGCTTGTATCTTTTTCCCATCTTGGAGTTGGCCATCATTTTATCGGTCAAATGTGATATTTTGAGGTGAGTGAGAAAATGTTAGTGCCGATGAAAAAATATTTCAAAGGAAATTTCTGCTGGAGCAATGCAGTCATGCCACCATCTCTTGAAATGCTCACTAGCGTCCCCCCCACCCCTAAATACTTACTGTATTTTTTGCTCCATAAGATGCACTTTTTCCACCACCAAAAAGGGGGTCTTATGGAGCGAATACCCAATCTTCCCCCCCCAAGCCTGGTCCCCGCAAGCAGTGATGGCTGACGCGGCTGCCTCTGAGTCCTCTTCCTTTCCCTTGCAGCAGAGTGGCGCATAGGGCTGCCTGCCTGATCCCGCGCTGCTTCCTGCAAGAACTCTCTCGGGAAGCAGCGTAGGACCAGGCAGGCAGCCTTGTGTGCCGCTCTGCAGCAAGGGAAGAGGACTCGGAGGCAGCCGCGTCAGCCGTCACTGCTTGCGGGAACCGGCAGGGACTAGGCAGGCAGCCGCGTCCAGCGAGGGAGGGCACCATATGGAAAAAAAGGTAAAGGGGGAGGGGGCAGGGGCCTGCCCTGCCAAATTAAAAATAGGGAGGGAGCATGGAGAGGCTGGGTCTGTCTGCCTGCAGGGAGGCCTGGAGGGGGGGAGGCCTGCTTGCTTGCTTGCCTGCCAGGAGGGGGGGCTGCCTGGGAGAGCTGCCTAGGAGGGGGGAAGCCTGCCTGGGTGGCTGATTGGGAGGGGGGAGGTCTGCCTTCTTGCCTGCCTCGGGGGGCTGCCTGGGAGTGGGAAAGACTGCCTGCCTGCCTAGGGGAGCTGCCTGGGAGGGGGGAGGCCTGCCTGCCTGTCTAGGGGGGTTGCCTGCCTGCCTGGGAGGGATGCCTGGGAGGGGGAGGCCTGCCTGTGTGCCCTGTCCCTACCTGCCTGCCAGCCACTAGGCCTGCCTGCCCTGTCCCTACCTACCACTAGATCACCAGAGGGGGGGACAGGGTACAGAGCCTGGCAGGGAGGGGGGACAGGGTTCAGTGCTTGGCAAGGAGTGTGGGGTTGGGTGCAGAGCCTGGCAGGGAGAATTTGGTTCAAAATGTTTTTCTTCTTGTTTTCCTCCTCTAAATCTGTGCGTCTTATGGAGCGAAAAATACGGTAAGCATTTTAAATGACTTGTCACTTCTAATCGTGTATGAATTTTTATGAATGCTTTTCCATTTTTATATTCTTTTTGTAAATTGTCCTGAACCAAAATTTGTGGTTGGTGCAGCATATAAATACAATATCATTATAAATAAATTTTGCATGAACTTACCGAAGTCTTGTCATAAGGAGGTGGGCCAGGTGCTTTCTGAGCCGTGTAATCTGTTTTCTGAGCCAATCTGATTTCCTTCTTTAACCTTCACAGGGTTGAAAAATACAAGGTTAATGAAAAACGTACATGATCTTCAGGACCTTCTACGATTTGTTTTTTTTTCTCTCTGGCATTTTGTCACAAAATCTACAATTTACCATTTAAATAAATAAGGGGCAATTAGTCAGGCTTTTCCTGGCTAAAATGACATACAGCGATCAGCATATTTTCAATTGAGTAACAATTAGCAGCCCCTATATTTAGGACACAGAGGGAAAGTGTGGCAGAGATTACATTTTCAAATCTGTATGTTATTTTCAAGAGGAAAAAGTACTCATGGAATTTGTAGGCTTTACTGTTACTTCTCCCTGAGACACATTTAAAAAAAGGAAAGAATGCTTGTATTTTGACCCCAGAATGACATGGATATAACGTTAAAGTCAGAGCATTTTCACAATTTAATAAAATTCCACGCATACATTATAAATCTACATGTGTGATTAGTGCCACCTTGTATGATTATATATATATATATATATATATATATATATATATATAATCATACAAGGTGGCACTAATCACACTGTATACGTTTCAAGTTTTAACACACCTTTTATGCTCTCATGGTCTTAAGTTTCTTACATGTTTATGAGTTGATTTTCCTTTTTATTTACGTTTCTAAACATTTAATTGTTTCATCAGTATTTCTTTGAGGTTTTGAATTTTTAAAGTAAGTGTAATTAAAATATGGTTCAGGAATGAGTTAGCTTTAAATTTCAACCCTATTAAAGGGACAAAACACTCATATTTTTCTTCAAACTCCCAATCACTCCACCACCAATCCAAATCTAGTAGAAAAAAATACTTTGTTATAAGACTGGATAAAATACAGGAAATTAGACCACACACTATACTTGTACAAGTATTTTGCTTGCTATTAAACACAGAAGATCTTGAATTTCCATACTTATCTGACCACCCTTTCCCACCTCACCCCCCCCCCCCCCAACAAAAAAGAAAAGCAAACCAAGAAGAAACTCGGGCATTTAATTTTTGATGGTAGTCATACAATGAAATCTTACCTTCCTTTTAGGCACCCCAATGCTGTGCGGTGATAGCCTATTCTTTATATTGTCATCTGAAGGGCCAGATTCCATAACAGAATGCTAGCTCAGCATTGGCACACCTTATATTTACATATCCATGGTTACATTAGCCATAGACCTGGCGTAACACCAGGCACTTAAATGTGGCAAGGGCACGCATGATTTACAGTATTCTGTAATTTGCATGCATAAAGTGGCAGTACTACCCATGCCATTACCATGCTCCACTTTGCCATGCATTTACATTCTATGCCATTTACGCTTGCCTTTACAGAATAGCGCTTAGTTACTTTGCTGAAATTTACAGACATTATGGATCAGATTCTATAAATGGTGCCTAAATTAGCAGGCACCGCCTGGATGTCAATCGTATTTAGGTGCCATTTACAGAATCACGCCTTATGGCACCTATCACAAAACTTAGGTGCTGATAAAGTAGGCCAGGGTTTTTCTGGCCTACATTGCAGATGCCTAAGTTCTCTTCAGTGTCTATCTTTGTCTCTATCTCCAAACATGCCCATTTAAGTATTAGGCAAAAGCGTTTTGGAGGGCTATTCTTCGATATCTTGAGCGCCTTTTTGGGCAATCTCTTCCAATGTCACCGGCAGGCTTTTTGTTAGATAGATATGAATCTTTTTATATTACTGCAAGGGGGTATCGGTTGCTGCTTTGAAGGGCTGCTGCTCGGGGCAAGAAAACTATTTTGAGTGTCTGGCTGCAGCCGACCACACCTGCTTTCTGGGCCTGGCGAAACCGTCTCCATAGTTTAATGCTTATGGAGCAGTGTCATGCTCGCCTCTCTTTCAAATGGAAGAAGGCCTTCCTGTTGACTTGGGACGCATACATTCAGTCATTACCCTCTCGGGCTAGGAGCTTAGTGTTGAATGCCTTTTAACCAGCCTTTCTCGTTGGTTTGTTCCTGCCTTTGTCCTGTTCCCCGGGGCCTTGTGGATGAGGGAGACTGGTGTGCCTGTTGGAGTGGCTGGTTGTGTGATTGTGGTTGTTTTTTTTTTTTTTTTTAAGCATTAGGCATCGCTAGGCAACATGTGATAGGTGCTTACCTTTTACAGAATTGTGTGCTGCCAGACGCCGGGGAGGAGGAGAGGAGCCAACGCTTGCTGACTGCCTACAGGACATGCCTCAAAGTTCTCCAAAGTTTACTGTCTAATTAGAAGCCAATTTCCCTCCAACCTTGTATGTTAGGTGGGGAGTCCCCACATGTGAGAATATGCTGCCTTGGGTTAAAACACAGTTACTTACCTGTAACAGGTGTTATTCAAGGACAGTAGGCAGATATTTTCACAACCCACCTACCTCCCCTTCTTGGCTTCTTAGCTTTGTTGGAACTGAAGGTCCCGTGAGCTAGCACCTGCGCGTGCGGGCACAATATAGACAGTCTTTTTTTTTACTTTTAAAGTGACAGTTTATTTTGTACGGTCCTAGCCAGGTTCTGTGGATGTCGTCACTCCATGTGAGAATATCTTCCTGTTGTTCTTGGATAACACCCGTTACAGGTAAGTAGCTGTGCTGTATCTGCTATCATTTATTATGTTATATATCCATGAAAATACCAGTATTCTGTACATTTATGTGTACCACATAATGTGATAGCTTTAACCCCCAGAGACCCAGTGTTGTAATATTACAACATCACATTTAAGGCTACAAAATAAACCCTCCCCCATTTTTTTTCTTTTTAAAACTTCATGTACATTACTAATAGAACCTATTGTTCAGTTCTGCAACACCATTGGATGGTTGAATGTGTAAATAGGTCTGTTTATCTGGCCATGAAGTCATACAACCCTGTTGCCTGCTTTGGAGTATATCATCTTGTTGTTTTGGATGGGATACATCAGGACTAAAGTAAGTAAAAAGCTTGAAATATTTTTTTATGTGATCATTAATATGTGTAGATCATGCAGATTTTATGACATCATTGAATATACTGATTTTAAGAGATTTAGAGCTGGTTATTTCTATGTTGTAATTTTACAACAGTGGGTCAAAGTGATAGCAAGGTTTTGTCTGCACTCCCCTGAGACCCAGTGTTGTAATATTACAACATCACATTTAAGGCTACAAAATAAACCCTCCCCCATTTTTTTTCTTTTTAAAACTTCATGTACATTACTAATAGAACCTATTGTTCAGTTCAGCAACACCATTGGATGGTTGAATGTGTAAATAGGTCTGTTTATCTGGCCATGAAGTCATACAACCCTGTTGCCTGCTTTGGAGTATATCATCTTGTTGTTTTGGACGGGATACATCAGGACTAAAGTAAGTAAAAAGCTTGAAATATTTTTTTATGTGATCATTAATATGTGTAGATCATGCAGATTTTATGACATCATTGAATATACTGATTTTAAGAGATTTAGAGCTGGTTATTTCTATGTTGTAATTTTACAACAGTGGGTCAAAGTGATAGCAAGGTTTTGTCTGCACTTTAAACTTGAGAAGGTGATAAATCTCCAGGAGGTGAGGATTAAAGTGTTTGCATGTCTAATTGAACAATAGGTCTACTTGATAGAAGTTGTGGAATATGGAGTTATCGGTGAAGTGGACAAGGAAAATAAATTACCCGATGACCACCTAACTTCTGATGTTCAAATCATCCCAACAGAGGCAGAACATCCTGATGCCAAGACTGGGCCCCGTGACAGATATCGATGGCTGAAAAAGAATTTCATCTCTCCCAGTACTGATTTTTCTGGTCAGGATGTCAGTAATGATGTCCATTCCCTCTGCACACCACTGGAGTACTTTCAGAAGTTTGTGACAGAAGATATGATCAACGCTCTGGCAGATAACACAAATCAGTACAGTTTTCAGAAGAAAGGATCATCTATAAACACAAAGGAAATAGAGCAGATGATTGGCATGTATCTGAAGATGGGTCTTGTCCAAATGCCTGGAGTCCGTATGTACTGGGAAGCAGACACAAGATACAGTCCTGTCGCTGATGTAATGTCACAAAACAGATTCCAGTCTCTGTTGACATCATTACATTTTGTGAACAATCTAACCGTGTCTGAGATGGAACAAAAAAGTGACAAACTCTGGAAACTCAGACCATGGCTTGATGCTTTCAGAGAGAAATGCCTAAAAGTGGTCCCTGAAGAACATAACTCTGTTGATGAAATGATGATCCCTTTCAGGGGGAAATTCAGCAGCATCAAACAGTACATGCGTGGCAAGCCAAACCCATGGGGGTTCAAGCTGTGGGCAAGGACTGGAATCTCTGGTATACTTTGTGATTTTGATGTGTACCAAGGCAGTGTGAATGGAATACGGGCAAGATCTGAACTTGGACTATCAGGGGATGTTGTGATGAAACTTGCTTCCACACTTCCACATAGTCACAACTACAAGATCTATGCAGACAACTTTTTCACCAGCATCCCATTGATAGTTAGGCTGCTGGATTGTGGAATTCATTACACAGGAACAGCCAGACAAGTGCGCCTTCCAAACTGTAATCTTGAGGATGAGAAAAGCTTGAAGAAAAAGGGAAGAGGAAGCTTTGATGTCAGAGTGGAGTCAAATCACAACATTTGTGCTGTGAAATGGTTTGACAACAGACAGGTTACACTTGTGTCTTCCTTTGCTGGCCCACAACCAGTGGAGAAGATTCAACGCTGGGACAAAACTGCCAAAAGATTTGCGCTAACATGAAATTTTTTGTGCAAAAACACGAAATTTCTTGATTACCGCTGATAGAAATGCCAAAAGGAATGCCACCGAGAGGTTAGAAAAGCAAAAGGGAAATATGAAGAGGGGCTGGCCAGGGAGGCGAAAAACTTCAAGGCATTCTTCAGTTACGTAAAGGGGAAGCGACCAGCGAGAGAGGAGGTGGGGGCCGTTGGACGATGGGGATAGGAAGGGAGTGATCAAGGAGGATAAAGAGATAGCTGAGAGGTTGAACACGTTCTTCTCGTCGGTTTTCACGAGAGAAGACACATCTAATATACCAGACTCAGAGGAGCTCATGAGTGGGGAACAGGCTGAAAAATTAGAACACATAGAGGTAAGTAAGGAGGATGTCCTCAAGCAGATAGACAGGTTAAAATGCGGCAAATCACCGGGCCCGGACGGGATCCACCCAAGAGTTCTGAAAGAACTAAGACAAGAAATAGTGGGCACAATCCAGCATGTTTGCAACCTATCCTTGAAAACTGGAGAGGTACCAGAGGACTGGAAATTGGCGAATGTCACACCTATCTTCAAGAAGGGATCGAGGGGTGACCCCGGAAACTACAGGCCGGTGAGCCTGACTTCAATTATAGGGAAGATGGTGGAAGCTATGATCAAGGATGGTATTTGCGAGCATATCGAGAGATATGGCCTACTGAGAACAAGCCAGCATGGATTCTGTAAGGGAAGGTCATGCTTAACGAACCTTCTGCACTTCTTTGAGGGAATAAGCAGTCGGGTGGACAATGGGGAACCTATAGACATCATTTACCTTGATTTTCAAAAGGCTTTCGACAAGGTGCCACATGAAAGGCTGCTTAGGAAACTGTGGAACCACGGGGTGGGAGGGGATGTGCACAGATGGATCGAGCACTGGTTGTCGGGTAGACTGCAGAGGGTCGGAGTAAAGGGACAATACTCTGACTGGCGGGGAGTCACGAGCGGTGTGCCACAGGGATCGGTGCTGGAGCCGTTACTCTTCAACATATTTATCAATGACCTGGAAAAAGAGGCAAAGTGCGAGGTTATAAAATTTGCAGACGATACCAAACTGTGCGGCAGAGTTAGGTCTAGGGAGGAGTGTGAGGACCTGCAAAGGGACCTGGACAAGCTGGAAGACTGGGCAAACAAATGGCAAATGCGCTTTAACGTGGAAAAATGCAAGGTCATGCATATAGGTAAAAAGAACCCGCTGTTCAAATACAAATTGGGGGGGGGCATTATTGGGAGACAGCAGTCTTGAGAGAGACTTGGGTGTGCTGGTAGATGCATCACTGAAGCCATCTGCACAGTGCGCAGCAGCCTCGAAAAAAGCCAACAGAATGCTGGGCATCATAAAGAGGGGCATAACAACCAGGACGCGGGAAGTCATCATGCCATTGTATAGAGCTATGGTGCGTCCACATCTGGAATACTGCGTTCAATACTGGTCGCCGTACCTCAAGAAGGACATGGCAGTGCTTGAGAGAGTCCAAAGGAGAGCAACGAAACTGGTAAGAGGGCTGGAACACTGCCCATATGCCGAGAGGTTGGATAGGCTGGGGCTCTTCTCTCTGGAAAAAAGGAGGCTCAGGGGAGATATGATAGAGACCTTCAAGATCATGAGGGGCATAGAGAGGGTGGATAGGGACAGATTCTTCAGGCTGAAGGGGTCAACAGGCACGAGGGGGCATTCGGAGAAACTGAAGGGAGATAGGTTCAGAACAAATGCAAGGAAGTTTTTCTTCACCCAAAGGGTCGTGGACACTTGGAATGCGCTACCGGAGGAAGTGATCAGGCAGAGTACGGTACAGGGATTCAAACAGGGATTGGACGGATTCCTGAGGGATAGGGGGATCGTGGGATACTGAGAGAGGTGCTGGGATGTAACACAGGTATAGAAAGCAAACCAAGTAATAAGTATAGAAATCCGACCAGGTCGTGCATGTGCAAGACCGGAGGGTTAGGACTTCGATGGGAAGATAAAACTCAATGGGAAACCAAGGTGGCAAGGGGGCCCCTTCTGGTGTCTCAGACAGGCCGTGACCTGTTCGGGCCGCCGCGAGAGCGGACTGCTGGGCAAGATGGACCTGAGGTCTGACCCAGCGGAGGCACTGCTTATGTTCTTATGTTCTTAAGTCAATGGGCGCTTCACAGGGAAAAATTTGCGTTTTTATATGATACTCATTTTTTGTATTAAATTGATAATAAAAATTACTTTTTTCTTTATTATACTATTGTTGTTGTGTATATACATAAACTTAGGTGGGTCTTTATAAGCTGTAAAGTACAAATAAACTTTTAATTATTCCTTACATGTGTTCAGAGAGAGAGTGACACTATTGAAATTCTGCTACCTTACAGGCCCAGCGTTGCAATTTTACAACATCCTCCCCAAAAGTTACTAAAATGTCAAAATAAAAAAAAAACACTGATTTAGGGATCACAAGCCTCCTATAACAACATGTGAACGTTCGAAAAATTTTTTTTACGTTTTTTTCTATATTTGGGTCTCTAAGTGTTAATATAGCAAGCTATATTGTGTAGAGAATCTGGAACCCATGTAACAATTTTTTGTGGCGATTAGTCACTTTCAACGAAAGTATTTTATGCCAATGATGTGGGCAGAGGTGGTTGAGCTTAAGTAGGCTTGCCAGTGACCTGAGGCCTTTTCTTTCGTCTTATAGTGACTTTTGGTAAATTAGGGAGTTTTGAATTTAATTGGATATTTTGTATTTCCTTCACTTCACTTTGGTGAGATTTTGTGTAGTATCACGTAATGTGTAAATGTGGGCACTTTCATAAGTGAATGTTCTGCCAGTACATGTTCTATATAGGATACTCTTGATTTAAAGAGCATATTGTTTAAAAAAAAAAAAATCAAATCAAGTGATCAAGTATTCACTTACCTGCACCAACACAAAGCAGCCACAATCAATGCAGTGAGACCAGCTGTGGTGCATGCTATCACAAGACCTACAAAAAAAGCATGGACTATCACATACAAGTGCTCAAGGGAAGCAGATCTCACAGAAGATGCTTCCACCTCTTTTTTTGTGTAGACACTTCTCCCCCCCCCAACCAAAACAGCATGACTTTTGAAAAAGCAAGCAAACTGTTTCCATCCCTACCCTAACCCCTGGGGGATATCTATGCTGAATGCGAGTACAAGCACACGTGTTGTCCATAATGCATGCACTCACAACAAAGTGTAGGCAATTTGCAACTGAGCACATTTCCATGGGTAAAATATTATTTTACCAGTGAGAATGACTGAACACTGCCCCTTTTGTTCTTAAATTGCCAATGCTTTCTAGCCTCTCTCAACAGCTCCAGTTTTTCACATGTGAGACTGGTCTTTTTGAAGTATAGAAAAATTGTAGAGTTAGCCAAACAGTCTGGGGCCTCTCTGTGGACTTACCTCCATTGTCACAGGCAAGGGGCAGCAGAACAATTTTTGGGGGCAGGCGAGTTCAAACAAACCAATTTCTAATCCCAAATTCCATAATCGTTGCTGATGTGTTGGGCAAAATACTAGTTGGGCCATGATTCCAGTGGCCCACCTCATTCTGCTGCCTATAGCCCCAGGTACCCACTTAGAATGTAAGCTTTTTGGACAGCAACATATTGTACCTCAAAATTTATTACTACTGTACTGCAAGTATGAGTAGTAGCATTATAAAAATATATTAAAAATTAAGAACATAAGAACATACTGGGACAGACTAAAGGTCCATCAAGCCTAGTATCCTGTTTCCAACAGTGGCCAGCCCAGGTCCCAAGTACCTAGCTTGAGTTGCAAAGAGTCCTGCAGGCAATATTTGTAGATGGTGGTGATAGTCCATGCTTGAATACAGCATGCAAGTCTGTAGATTTGGGATGGTGTGAAGGAAAGGGAAGGGGTGAACATTAAACAATGCCAGTACTGGGCTAAGGGAGATTGGCTTAATGTGCGACTTTCAAAAGAATCAAGTATACTGATTACAGTGCTATACAGTAGATACAAGTGCAATCCAGCAGCATTCATACTAGCTTTTCCAGATTGGTGACATCCTCCAGCAGCAGGACAGCGGGGACCATCAAATGAAGAGGTGACGTGACAAAAAAAAAAAATCCAATTTAATATCATTTTCTTTACTTTTCAGGAGACAACTGAAACCAGCAATTCCTGGGAACCTGTTTTCTGTGTAGAAAACAGTTTATCCAGACCCCCCTTGTTCTCTAGCCACTGTAAATGATCTCTCTTCCCAATGCAATGTCTGTTGCCAGCCAGAGGCAGAGTGTGGAGGCTAGAAAATAAGATGTCAGGATAAACTGTTTCTTCTGCACTGAAAATGGGTTTCCTGGGAGTTGCTGGTTTCAAACAGCTCATGAAAAGTAAAGAAAGATTGATATTTTTTGCTTCATACCGACAGTGATATTACACTGACATATGTGAACATGGTTTAGTCGTAGACCCATGATGCAGGTAACATACACCAAAACATAGCCGTATTGGGTCAGTGTTATTTTCTCTCCATAAATGGTGATGAAATTGAATTGGAATTTTTAGTTACTTTGCCTCAGCATTTGATGGTCACCACTGTGTTTCTATTATTGGTGTCTTTGTGGAGATCCATCTTTTGTTGATTCTTTGATCATCTGAGACATACCATGAGCACAGTGACCAATTTGGATCACTAGGAAGTAACTCAATGATCTCAGAGCATATCCATTGTTTGTCACCTATTTTTTTAATAAGCAGTAGCTTTCTCAAATCAACCTAGCTAATAATGGTTCATGGACTTTTCCTCTAGACACTTGTCTAAACCCCATTCAAAACCCAGCCATGTTAAAGTTCCTTGACCCACATAATCTGGAAAAAAAATTTAGAGTTTAATTGTATGCTATGTTTTGTGATTAAAGCCATAGGAATAGAAGCAGTTCTCTTACAATTGTCCTTAACATTAAATAGAAGATATCTTAAACATTCACTTTATTATTTCTCACATTAACTTCTGCTGTTCGTGATCTGTAACCTGTCGCTAAAATAGTCTGTAGTACCTGAACATTGGAGGCTGGCCAATGTTATGCTGATTTTTAAAAAGGGTTCCAGGGGAAATCTGGGAAATTACAGACCAGGGCCGGGCAAAATGGTGGAAACAATTATAAAATTAAAATTTTGGAACACGTATACAGACATGCTTTAATGAGACAGAATCAGCACGGGTTCAGCCGAGTGAGATCTTGCCTCACCAATTTGCTTGACTTCTATGAAGGTGTATAAATGTGGATAAAGGTGAGCCAGTTGATGTAGTGTATCTAGATTTTCAGAAAGGTTTTGACAAAGTTCATCATAAGAGGCTCCTGATAAAATTAAAGAGTCATGGGATAAGTGGCAAAATTCAGTTGTGGATTAGGAATTGGTTACCGGATAGAAAACAGGATAGAGTTAAATGGAGGAGAGTAAACAGTAGAGGAGAGTAAACAGTAGAGTGCCACAGGGATCTGTACTAGGAATGGTGCTATTTAACTTATTTATAAATGATCTGGAAATTGGAACGATGAGTGAGGTGATTAAATTTGCAGATGACACTAAACTGTTCAAAGTTGTTAAAACCCATGCGGATTGTGAAAAATTGCAGGCAGATCTTAGGAAATTGAAAGGCTGGGCATCCAAGCAGTAGATGATATTTAATGTGGACAAATGCAAAGTGATGCACATTGGGAAGAATAACGCAAATCACAGTTACAAGATACTAGGGTCCACCAGATGGGGTTAGAGCCCAAGAAAAGGATCTGGGTATCATTGTAGACAACACAAAAGATGAAACCTTCCACCCAACGTGCGGCAGAGGCCATAAAAGCAAACGATGCTATGAATTAAGGGATGGTTAACGACTAAGAATGTTTAACGCCTCTATATCACTCACCTGGAGTATTGCACTCAATTCTGGTCTCCTTATCTCAAGAAAAATATAGTGGTACTAGAAAAGGTTCAAAGAAGTGTGACCAAGATGATAAAGGGGATGGAACTCCTCTCGTATGAGGAAAGACTAAAAAGGTTAGGGCTCTTCAGCTTGGAAAAGAAACTGCTGAGGGGAGATATGATTGAAGTCTACAAAATCCTGAGTGGAGTAGAATGGAGAAAAGGGAATCAATTTTTCACTCCATCAAAAATTACAAAGACTAGGCGACACTTGATAAACTTACAGGGAAATACTTTTAAAACCAACAGAGAATAGTTAAGCTTTGGAACACATTGCCAGAGGTTTTGGTAAGAGCAGATAGTGCAGCTGGTTTAAGAAAGGTTTATATAATTTCCTGGAGGGAATGTCCGTAGTCTGTTATTGAGAAAGACATGGGGAAGTCACTACATGACCTGGATCGATAGCATGGAATGTTACTACTCTTTGGGTTTTGGCCAGGTACTAGTGACCTGTATTGGCCACCGTGAGAACGGGTTTGATGGACTGTTGGTCTGACCTAGTAACAAAAAGAATAATGCTAAGGGTCAGACTAGAGGAGAATATACAGAAAGCTAGCAGAAGCTACTGGATGCTCTAAACAGCTTTGAGTGTCACCAGTCATACATTTGTCAAAAAAAAAGGTGCTCAATCAAAAAATTAAATGCAGTGGTACCTTGGTTTGCGAGCATAATTCGTTTCAGAAGCATACTCGAAATTTAAAGTGCTTGCATATCAACACAAAGTTCCCCATAAAAAAGAATGGCAACTTGAATGATTCGTTACACTGACAATACAGTACATATCTCCTCCTCCCTCCCTTCCCCCCCCCCGACTGACCTATATCCCTTCCAACACTTCTCCCACTGCTGTCCTCCACTTTGACCCCCTCCCCCGAGGCCACCCTCAGAGAGGATGAGAGCGAGAAGGCCTTGAGCATGCGCAGATGCTCAAGGCCCCACAGCAGCCCAGCATGGAACCAGCAGCAGGCACTTTCAGCACCAGTGCACAGGTAAGCACAGGACTGGTCAGTAGGGGGAGGAGGTTGACAGCAGTACTGATGATAGCGAAGGGAGGGAGCAGCACTGGTAGCCTCGGGGGAGAAGCGAAGCCGGTTCCTGGGGTGGTGTGGTGGCAGTTCGCTTATCGAGTCAACACTCAGTTTGCGAGTAAAAATTTGCACGAGTGTTTTGCTTGTCTTGCAAAACACTTGCAAACCATGTTACTCACAAACCGAGGTTTGACTGTAGTTGACTTCTAATGAAAGATTAGGTTTCTTACCTCTGTGTATCTTCATTCTTGTAAATCTCCTCTGGAGGCTGAACTCGAGGGTTATGCATCTATTCCAGCCTTGGCTGCAGAACTTGGAAATAAAACCAGCCCCCTCTACGAGGTCACCTGTGCAGACACTCCCCTTGAAGCTCAGTAGGTAGCAAAGCCAGGAGTATCTAATACAAACAGGAAACACAAAAAAAATAGAGGGGGGTGTGGGGACTCCCCAATACAAATCAATGCTGCTCATGATAACCAAATACATAATCAACGAAGGCCAAAAAAGGCCGTTAGCATAATAAGAAATTGTAACATTTCTCACCTGCAAAACTGAGGAACAGGTCACTAAAGAAGACACAGTCTAAAGAGCAGAAGGGGAACCACCCCAGAACCCTTAAAACCCCATAAGCTTACATAAAAGGGCACTCATGGAAATTTTAGTGAGGCTGGTCAAAGACAGAAATGCAGCTTACCAGTTACTGAAGAGGCGACCTGCGAATGGTCCAAAACAGATGGGTGGGAATTCAACCTCCAGAGGTAAGAAACCTAATCTTTCATTCTTGTACAATCCCTCTGGAGGCTGAACTCAAGGGACATATCAAAGCAGTCCCAAATCTCAGGGGGGGCCCTAAGAACCCGCCACGAGAACAGAAGCACCAAAGGCCATATCACCTTTAGCCGCCACATCAAGCCAGTAAAACCTGGAAAAGGTATGAAGGGTAGCCCACGTGGCCGCCCACCAAATCTTCTCCTGCGAGACCACATGAGATTCAGCCCACAAGGAAGCCATTCCTCTAGTAGTGAGCCTTCACCCCAAGGGGAGGCTTCTTCCCTGCTGCCACATAGGCCGTGGAAATGGCCACATATACCCAACGCAAAATGGTAGTCTTGGAAGCAGGCCGACTCCGAAGCGCAGGGCTCACCAGGACAAACAGATGGTCCGACAGACAGAAATCATTAGTGGCCTCTAGGTATCTCAAAATGAGACGCTGTACATCCAGAGACTGCAAAACACAATCCTGAGACTTGGAACCCAAAGGAACAAAGGCTGGCAAACAAACTTTCTGGTTGAAGTGGAAACTGGAAACCACTTTCGGAAGAGAAGGCGGCACAGGCCTCATAATCACTGCAGACTCTGTGATGCGAAGAAAGCATGACAAAGCCTGAAACTCTGACACTCGCTGTGCTGATGTGACCGTCACCAGGAAGACAGTCGTAATGGTAAGATCTTTCAGAGAGATCCCATCCAGGGGTTCATAGGGCAGATGAGTCAAGGAGCGTAGGACCAACTTCAGGTTCCACGATGGGCAAGGCAGTTGCAAGGGAGGCCTCAGCCTCCCAGCCCCCCTCAAGAACTGGACAACATCTTGGTGAGAAGCCAGAGAACCCCTGAACAAAGAGGGACTTACACAGGAGAGTCCCGCAATCTGAACACGTAGAGAAGAGATTGCCAGACCCTTCATGAGGCCAGCCTGCAGGAAGTCCAGAACATGCAGCGCCGACGGGGCCAAAGTATCCATGTGAATCCCTGCACACCAGCCGGAAAGCTCCTCTAGGTCTTTGCGGATGCCGACCCCATTGAATTCCTGTTGCCGTGAAGAAGTGTGGCGATGAAGGCAGAAGAGAAGCCCCTACCTCTACAGGCTGTGCGTACAGCGCCACACTGCAAGACCAAAGCACCTGGAACTTGAAGGGCTATTGGGCCCTGCGTGAGCAATCTCCAATGGCAAGTAAGATGCAGACCCCTCACGGAGATCAACTGCACCAGGTCTGTATACAAAGGACGGCTGGGCCTGTCTGGGGCCACTAGGAATACCGGACCTGCGTGAGATGCCACCTGGCACAGAACGCGACCTATCATAGGCCACAGGGAAAAGCCATACAGAAGTTTCCCACCTGGCCATGGTTAAAGCAGAGCGCAGAGCCCTTTTCTGCCAACCTCTCGATGGCAGCTGTAGAACCTGTCTGCTTTCCGGTTCCCTGAGGATGCTATCAGATCGAAGGCGGGGCGATCCCACAGACAAATTATGGCTTCGAACGGTAGCCTGAACATGGACCATTCTCCTGGGTCCAGAATCTGACATCTGAGGAAGTCTACTGGCAAATTGTCCACTCCTGCCACATGAGCTGAGGACAAGGCCATCAGATGCTTCTCCGCCTAGGCAACAAGCATTCGAGCCTCCAGGCTCAGCAGGGAACTCCTCATGCCTCCCTGACAGTTGATAAAGGCAACCTTCTCGCAATGTCCGAGAAGACGTAGAGATTCCCTTGATATTGAAGCAGAGCCAGACGAATCATACACATCTCCAGTCGATTGATCAACCATCTGCTCTACAATGCAGTCCACCAACACTGGACCGGCAGACTGGCAAACTGCTCCCCAGCCGGAGAGACTCATGTCCGTTGTCAGGGTTACTCAGTCCAAGACTTGCAGAAGGAGCCCTGTGTACAGAGTAACCAGGTTCAACCACCACACCATACAGCTGCGTGCCGTCGCCAACCAAGTAACTTCACCTCCAGCGCATCCCACTGAGGATTCCACCGAGATGGATGGATGCGAGCCCTTGCCCACGGATCACAAATATGGTCGCCACAATGAGACCCAATACCTGCAGATACTGCCAGGCTGTCGGGGCTGGAGCTGCCAACATGTTCTGAACTGCTCTCCGAAGCTTGAGCTTCCCGGATTCCATCAGAAACACTTGGTTCCTGCCCGTATAGAACCAGACTCCCATGTACTCCAAAACCTGTATCAGCTCGAGGCGACTCTTCCTGCGATGGATCACCCAGCCGAGACTTTCCATCAGTCACCGCTTGGTGAACCACCAAGTGGCCTTCCTCCAAAGAGGGAGCTCTGATCAGCCAGTCGTCAAGGTACTGATGGACCAGCACACCCAATGAGCGCAGATGGGCAGCCACCACCACCATGATTTTGGTGACTGATCTGGTTGCTGACACCAACCCAAAGGGCAGCACCACGAACCTGAAGTGCCTCCCGAGAACATGAAACCTTAAGAACCTCCGATGATCCGGAAAAAATCGGGATGTGGAGGTACGCTTTCAAGAGGTCCAAGGAAGCCAAAAAACTCCCCGGGCGCCACTGCTGTCACCACTGAATGCACCGTTTCACGCTAAAAACGGAACTCGCAGGAAGGCATTCACTGCCTTCAGGTCCAGAATAGGTCTTCAATCTTCAGAGTCATTCATTGACATGTCCCTTTGGGACAAGCTCTATAGACTCCAGATCCAGCAACCTGCTCACCATGGCTCGCACCTTGCTGGCCCTGTCCGGAGTTCCCACAGGAGGGGCAGAAAGAATTCCAGTGGAGACCAGAAAACTATAGTCAAAAACCTTCCCTGAGCATGGCGACGATTTACTGATCCGAGATTTCCATTTGCCATTCTGGAAGGAAGGTTGAAAGCCACCCTCTGAACCGGGGGAGGCCCCGCCAGAGACCTGGCATCATAATTTTCTCTAGGGAGGGGCAGAAGACCGGGTATAGGAAGACTGTTGGCCTGCTGCACCTCCAAAGCGAGGACTGGAGGGAGCTCCGAAACGCTGTCCTGCCGCCGGGGTTCTGGCGAACTGAGAAGTGCACTGGAAGGGACGAAAATCCAATCGTCCCACACCCCTGGTTGGACAAGGTCTAGAGCCAGGTAGCACCTCAGGCATACGGTGCTGAATATTGGCCATAAGGTCATCCAAACCCTGGCAAAACAGGAGTGAACCTTTAAAAGGGAACTTGCTCAGCGTAGCCTTTTGCTGCAGGAGCACCCAACCACTGGTGAATCCAAGTCATTCGCTGAGCGGACACTGAAGAAGCTCCCAGCTTAGTTCAAGATGCCATAGAGTGCGTCTGTCAAAAAATTCAGACATGCCCAGGCCACAAGGCAGCTCACACTCCTGCCGTAGCAGAAACAGAAAGACGCTTGAAAACAAAATCCACTCTTCTGTCCTGAACATCCTGCAGGACAACCCCTCCATCTGAGGATAAAGAGGTACGCATGGCGACCTGAGCCACAGCTGAATCCACCATCAGCGGGACCAGGCGCTAGTTGAAGTCCAGGATATTACTTTGTCATGGTCCGATAGCTTAGATCCACAAAATTTGGGGAAAAACAGTCACCGACGGCCGGAACCACTCTGTGATCTCACAAGATTAGCAGACTGAGGAGACGTTTCCCAGGAACTACATTTGCATTTTGCAAAAACACCACCCACACCAATTTTAGGCACCCTGGATGCAGAAATCGCGACTCCGGTGGAATTGAAGGGCGTTAGGGCCTGACAGGAGGAGAGGAATGCGGGATCTGCACACGTCTCATAGAAACAAAGAACATGACGGCAGAAAAGGGCCACGGCCCATCTAGTCTGCCCACACTAATGGCCCACCCCTAACTACCTCCCTGAAGAGATGCCAATCCCATCTTTTCTTAAAATCTGGCACGCTGCTGGCCTCAATTACCTGTGGAAGATTATTCCAGCGATCAACCACCCTTTAGGTGAAGAAATATTTTCTGGTGTCGCCATGAAATTTCCCACCCCTGATTTTCAATGGATGCCCTCTTGTTGCCGTGGGTCCTTTAAGGAAAAAGAGATCCTCTTCCACCTCGATACGGCCTGTGACATATTTGAACGTCTCGATCATGTCTCCCCTCTCTCTGCGTTCCTCGAGTGAGTACAGCTGCAACTTACCCAGTCGTTCCTCATACGGGAGATCCTTGAGACCTGAGACCATTCTGGTGGCCATTCGCTAAACTGACTCAACTCTCCGCACATCTTTTTGATAATGCGGCCTCCAGAATTGTACACAGTATTCCAGATGGGGGTCTCACCATGGATCTGTACAACGGCATTATGACCTCGGGCTTATGGCTGGCGAAACTTCTATGGATACAGCCCATGATTTGTCTAGCCCTGGATGAAGCTTTCTCCACTTGATTGGCAGTCTTCATGTCTTCGCTAATGATCACCCCCAAGTCACGTTCTGCTACAGTCCTTGTTAGGATCTCACCATTTAGGGTGCAAGTCCTGCATGGATTTCTGCCACCAAGGTGCATGACCTTGCATTTTTTGCATTGAAACTTAGTTGCCAAGTCTTTGACCAATGCTCCAGCAGGAGTAGGTCCTGTGTCATACTGTCGGGCATTGAGCTTTTGTCGGGCACTGTGCTTTCATCAGATGTGCGGTTGCCTACTATGTTGCATAGTTTGGCGTCATCGGTGAATAATGTAATTTTACCTCAAAGCCCCTCAGCCAAGTCTCTTACGAAGATGTTAAATAGGATCGGGCCCGGGCCCTGCGGCACTCCGCTGATCACCTCCGTTATACCCTCTGAAGTCTACCTCTAAGCCAGTCCCTAACCCATGCGGTTAATGTTTCACCCAGTCCCATCGAACCCATCTTGCTCAATAACCTGCGGTGTGGGACGCTATCAAACGTACATGACGTCCAGGGACTCCCCTATATCCAGCTTTCTTGTTACCCAGTCAAAGAAGCTGATCAGATTTGATTGGCAGGACCTTCCCTTCATAAAACCATGTTGATGGGGATCTCGTAGATTCTCCTCGTTCAGGATCTTATTCAATTGGCGTTTGGTTAAGGAGCTGGAGGAGTTGTCGTACAGTGAGAGATTGGAGAAACTGGGCCTCTTCTCCCTTGAAAAGAGAGACTGAGAGGGGACTTGATCGAAATGTTCAAAATACTTAAGGGAATAGACTTAGTAGAGAAAGACAGACTGTTCACCCTCTCCAAGGTGGGAGAACGAGAGGGCACTCTCTAAAGTTGAAAGGGGATAGATTCCGTACAAACGTAAGGAAATTCTTCTTCACCCAGAGAGTGGTGGAAAGCTGGAATGCTCTTCTGGAGTCTGTTATAGGGTAAAACACCCTCCATTGTTTCAAGACAAAGTTGGACAAGTTCCTGCTAAACTGGAACGTACGCAGGTGAGGCTGGACTCATTTAGAGCACTGATCTTTTACCTGAGGTCCACCGCGTGAGCGGACTGCTGGGCAGGATGGACCACTGGTCTGACCCAGCAGCGGCATTTCTTATGTTCTTAATGAAAATCCAAGATGGCCACCGCGGGTGCTGATTTTGACTAAAAATGGCCCGTTAAAAATGCAGGGAACCGCGAAAAATGGTGATTTTACTATTTTACAGGTAGGGGGGGGACCAGGGTATGCAGGGAAACCGCTCAAAACCCGATTTCAGCACCCCCCCAAATCTCCAAACCCAGAGGTACACAGACAGCTCTGATACATGTGCTGCAATGCATTTCAATGGCAGCCAGAAATACACAGTGCAAGCATAGGGAGATCAATACCTCAGGAGCTGATTAAATTGGATTTTTCAGGTCTTCTGACCGTCTCACCTTCCTTGTCACCACAGATCATGACCATCAGGACCCCTCAGGGGAATTAAGGAAGACACGTGGTCCTGTTCCGATCTCTGCGTACCTCCATGGAACCACAGCAGCCTGCGCTCTATCCCTTTGCGGATGAACCAGAGGAGATATGACTCCCGATCCCGGAGACCCGATCCAATCTGCAGGCTGTCTAGAGGGTTTACTGCAGTGTAAGCTTACATAGCACCCTCCAGAAGCAGACAATCTTTAAGGAAAGTCTGCGTTCTCCCTCTGAAGGAACACTCTCAGAGTGAATCCGCAGCACCGAAGAAAACAAGACTAGGAATTGAGAAATAAAATCATGAGCAGAAGAAATTAGAAGTTCTCAGCAAGGCTACAGAAGCAAACTGAGCTTCAAGGGGAGTGTCTGCACAGGTGACCTCGCAGAGGGGGGTTTGTTTTATTTCTAAGTTCTGCAGTCAAGGCTGGAATAAGATGCACAACCCTCAAGTTCATCCTCCAGAGGGATTATACAAGAAACATGGTTATTTTAATCAAGATGATACTAAAATATTTGACACCTACCAAGTAAAATGGCATCGCTAAAAGGTGCATGAGAATCTCTTGGTGAGCCCTTGGTGGAAGCAATGGGTTGATCTGTTGCATTTGGTTTGACTGCTTGGTTCTTCCCTGACGACTCCACAAGTGGTGCATCGTTAGAAAGTTGGGTAGCTGGGACAAAGACAGCATTATACATATAAGGCAGCAAGTATCATATTATAATAAAACACTTTTTGAATTAGAAACGCTATTGAAAGCTGTGCTGAGGTTAAAGGTATCTCATCAAAGAATTTGGGCATCATTTCCTTTATACAGTATATCTATTCATGCAATATTTACCATGAAAGAAAATAAATATAAGTCTTTCACAGTCCAGGCAAAGCTATTTAAAAACTACTTTGGACAAGGTTTCAATCTTCAAGCCTGACTTCTGTTCTTTGGTTCAGCCAGGGCAGTGACATGCTGTAGAAGTAGTCTTCTCAGCCCTCAATAAGAAGGAGTCTCATCATCTAATTACAATACCATCTAGTGTAGCACTACCAAACCTACTGTGGCTGCGATCACCTTATTGTTACAACAGAAAGCACATGACCCCTCTCTTTCATCCATGCTGCTGCTCTTGACCTTTTTACAGTGTTGCATCTGACATTGCCATCATCTCCTGCCTTTCACAGAGCCCGCACAGGCCTAATTATAGTCCGGGCTTGTCTGGAGGCATGGGCTTTCAATTCAGTTTGCCCATGTTATAATCCCAAGTGTAGATTTTGCAATCCCATTTATGTTTGCGATCCATATTTCAAGAAGCCCTGATCTAGTGGCTAGCTTCAGAGTACACTTCTCCCTCTGTATTCGCGGTTTCAGTATTCACGTTTTCGATTATTCACGTTTTTTTAGCTTGCTGGCTCCTCTCCCCAAATTACATCAGATTGCATAGAGAAATCACTGATTCCAAGTGTTTACAGAGAAAATTGTTGATTCCCAGCACTTTCTTCACCGTGTTTTGCCTCTTCTTCAGGAACAGGCCAGGCCTCCCACCATGTTATTCGCAGTTTCACCATATTCACAATGGTTTTTAATAGAAAACAGTGAATAACATATGAAAAAGTTATTTGCAGTTTTTCTGTATTTGCGGTTCTGTTAATCCCCTATCACAGCGAATACAGAGGGAGAAGTGTACTCATAAACCTGGACTAAAGAAGGGGAGGGGGAGGAAAGAAATATAAGATTCTGGGTTCTCAGAGTAGTCATGAATAAAGGCTTATAGTGCTATTGTCACAAGAAGACCTACCATGCCACAAAACAAAATTTAAAAAACCCACACAAAGAAAAATGTGTCTTAAGAGGCCCTTAAAATGAAACCTGTTTCTAGGAATTCTCAAGCAGAAATCAGAGGGCCTTAAAATTATACTAAACTGAATTACCGGTAGTTGTGCTTACCTTGTTTGTCAAGTAAAAAGGCTAAATAGTCAATCTTGTCATCGTCTGAGGTGAGAGAAGACTTCTCTATTAAGAACAAAACAGAAATTTACAGCATTTTAGAGCATAACAGTTTTAAGCAATCCTACTAATCTAATCAGATTTCTTTATCTAGGTGATTAACAAGATAAGAGGCCCATGCAGCATTATGGGGAAAAAGTTACATCACATCATAGAGGAAGGTTAGATTGTTGCAAGAGGGGAAGTACTACTATTTCTTTAGCAGATGCATTCATTCACAGACTGACCAATTTTTGAAGCATTTTCACCTTTACTGAAATCAATGGCAGAATCCAATGGAAGGCACAGTGGCATGCGGTCAGAGTACCCAGCTCTGCAGCTATGCTTTTTTTTTTTTGTTCTGTTTATTTTTGCTCAATGTAGTTTGATTACAGAGATGAAGAATGGAGGAAAGAGGAGCAGTTCAGTATTGGACATGTTTAGTTTCAGGTTAATATCCAGGCAGCAATATCAGTCAGACAGGCTGAGACTTTTTCTTGGATTTTAGGTGAAATCTCAAGTGTAGCCATGGAAGGAGATCAGAGCACTGAGGGAAGAGTAGAGACAGAAGAGAAGAAGTCCTAAGACAGAGCCCTGGGATACACCAACCACTAGTGGAATAGCTCCTCTATTCCAATTAGATTCTGCACTTATGCTGGGTTTACTAAACAGGGCTAGATGCCAACAGTTTAGACAGGCAAGAAGAACTTGTTTAGCTTTGTGGATTTATGTTCTTTCTGGAAAGTTCACAGTTATCCTGCTTGTTCTTGAAGCCACTTTTCACCTGTGTGTAACAGGACATGTAGCTACTTCATCTGAGGGCAGCTATATGGCTTCTGATGCTTTCCCTCACTGTACAAGGTAAGCATTAATATTCTAATGCTACAAGCCATTACACAAAAATCTGTAGCTTATACAAAAATTACATTAAAAAATAGGCAATAGTTTAAAATACATATTTAATCCTTTTACTGGGGCAAGAAACTCTGCAATTCTTTTCCTGACATGTGCTGTATAGTGTTAATTGCATCCAATTCAGACTGCATTCTCATATAGCAAAAGTATTACTTTGTGTATAATAAAACCAGAAATGCTTGATATGAAAGTATGTATTTTAAAAATCAGTCCACTAGTTCACTGCCTCTGATTTTGTTTCTCTTGCAAAATAATGGATCCCCTCTTTTTTTATGCTCCTCTGGTCATACTGATCAGCAATGTGGCTGTGTGTGCCTGTATGGGAGACTCTCCCAGCAATGAAATAGTCATGTATGCTGTTGAAAATAAGTGCAAATTGAGACAGAACCAATCTATTTAACAACACCCTATTCTCCTCCTTTATACACAGAAAAACTGCTCTTCTTCCCCCTTTTTTTAAATAAATGAAAGATCAAGTTAATTGTTGACTGAAAAATTCATTAATCTTGGTTAGAATATCTTGTTTTCTCTGGGTCTGGATTGCTATATAGCAGAATACTGTGGATAAATTGTTCTTTTTGAGGGATTTTAAGGCCCTGATTCTGCAGTGCATCCCGATTGTAGGCAGCTGTAGGCGTCCTACAGCTGTCTAATCAGCCAATCGGGAGACACGTTCTCTAAAAAAAAAAAAAAAAAAAATGCTCCCCAGGCAGGCTGCCTATGTTGAAGGCGCCTCCGGGAGCCTAGGGAGGCCCACAAGCCTGCCTAAGCTTTCCTAAGGCTAGGCAATAGCCTTAGAGCAGGGGTGCCCACATTTTTTGGGCTTGCGAGCTACTTTTTAAATGACCAAGTCAAAATGATCTACCAACAATAAAATAAAAACAAACAAACCACAAAGCACACTGTACGCATAGAAAATGTTAATTATCATTCCTATTCCAGGGTTTTTCAAAGAGGTCAAAGCAGATGACTCTATGCATTATCACCTCAGTAACAACCATACAAAAATAGACAAATATACCCCCCTCCCTTTTTACTAAACCACGATAGCAGTTTTTAGTGCAGGGAGCTGCGCTGAATGCCCAGCGCTGCTCTCGACACTCATAGGCTCCCTGCGCTAAAAACCTCTATTGCGGTTTAGTAAAAGGGGACCTTAGTGTAAAATATAGACAGCAGATATAAATTCAGACACATTTTGATCACTAAATTTAAAATAAAATCATTTTTCCTACCTTGTCTGGTGATTTCATGAGTCTCTGGTTGCACTTTCTTCTTCTGACTGTGCATATAATCTTTCTTCCCTTCTTTTAGCCTGTATGCTTCCTCTCCTCCAGATCTCATTCCTTCCCCCAACTTTTCCTTCCTCTTCCCTGCCCTTTCTTTCTCTCTGCCTCCCTTTCTTTTTTTTTCTGTTTCTCTTCTTTCCTTCTGTCTCCTTGCCTGCCCTTTTTATTTCTTTCTCCCTGCCCTCCCCCAAGCCACTGCCACTGCCATTGCCATCGGGGACCAGGACCCAAACGCCACCAATAACAGGCCCCAAGCTCTCCCTGCTTCAGCCAACCAGCATTCCTCTCCCCAACGTCAATTCTGCCGTCGGGAAGAGGAAGGCTGATCAGCCCAAGATAGTGATCAACCTATTGGGGGAAATGCTGCCGGGTCCTGCCTTCGCGGGAACAGAAAGTAGGCAGGACCTGGCAGGAAGAAAACAAATGCTTCACTAACCTGTCTCCCGCATTAGCCCGTAGCGAATGCTTGCTTCAGGGGGCTCAACATGTGCGTGCCAGTTTCCCTTCTCCCCCACCCCCCCGGACATAACTTCCGATTTCGGAGGGAAGAGAAGAGAAGCCGTCACGCACATGTTAGAGCCCGGAGCATAAGTTCACTACGGGCTGAAATCTCCAAGCCGTTTTTTTGGTTTTTTTTAAAATGTTCAGCAGCGGCAGATGACAGCTGGGCGGACCGCCCAGCTAAAAGGCCCTAGGGAGAACACTGGAGAGGAAGGCTGATTGGCCCGTAGATCAGGACGGCAACACGAGTCTATCACGGAGCCCGGGATGGGCTCCGTGATCGACTCACGTTGCCTTCCTGAGCTACTGGTCAATCGCGATCGACGTATTGGGTACCCCTGCCTTAGAGGAACCTTGGCGGCCCTACACATCTCCCTACCAGAGCGGGAGATGCTTACAATGTAGGCTAGCAAAATGCTGGCCTTCATGGTAAGTAGACGCGGCTGCTATACATTATCGTGGCAAGTGAACTCCCTTCAGTGATTAGTATAGCTCCGACTTTCGCAACAGGAGGGTGCCCAACCCCTCCTGCCGAAAGAACCCGCCCCCCCAAAGATCGCCGGCAGGAGGGTATCCAACCCCTCCTTACAGACCCCCCCAACGACCCCCAAACAAAATGCCCTAATCACCTTCCCCAGAACCCCCCAATGGCCTCCCCGAAGATTGCTGGGAGAAGGGTGCCCAACCCCTCCTGCCGGACCCCCCAAAGATCGCCAGCAGGAGGGTGCCCAATCCCTCCTGCTGGACCCCCTCATGAAACCCCCACCCCGAAACCCCCCTACAAGCTTACCGCCAAGTTGGCCGGATGGGTCTTCGCACCGTCCGGCCAGCAGGCCCGCCTCTGTCCAAATGAGGTGGGCCAACCCCTCCCCTCCCCTCCCCTCCCCTCCCCTCCCTTGCCCAACCCACAGGATCCTAGGGCTTGATTGGCCATTTGGGGGGTCTGGGGAAGGTGGTTAGAGCATTTTGTTTGGGGGAGTCGTTGGGGGGGTCCGGCATGAGGGGTTGGGTACCCTCCTGCTGGCAATCTTTGGGGGGTGGGTTCTTTTGGCAGGAGGGGTTGAGCACCTTTGCCGCGAATGTCGGGGGGGGGGTTGGGGATACTGGCGGCCATAGCCACGGCCACTATACTAATCGCGTCAGGGAAATCCCTTGCTGCGATAAAGTATAGTGGCCGCGTCTAAACTCTAAACAAAAACCTGATTCTGTAACTGGCGTCTGCAACATGGACGTTGGTTATAGAATCAGGTTTACTTTGGGCGGGTTTTGTACTGATTCTGTATAGGATGCCCAGGACAGGTGACCTATACAGAATCCGGGCCTAAATGTATATTGACTGGATAAATTCTGTGTTTTGTATGTTTTTACTTATTTTATGAATGTTGCTATTTGTAAGTCGTCTAGTAATAGGCGGTTGAGAAATTTGTTAAATAAATAAATAAATCTATTCAACAAACAGTATTTAAGGTAATTACTGGCTGGCAGGGCATTATAAATCCACATGAATTAACAAGGAAATTCCCAGTTAATGCCTTAAGAGGGCACTTATAGAGAAACAGAACAGAATCACCTTGGGGTGATTATGCTTGAGGATCTAAAGGCATCTAAACAATGTAATACGGCAGTGGCTGTAGCCAGAAGGATGCTAGGCTGTATAGAAAAAGGAGTAACCAGCAGAAGGAAGGTGTTGATGCCCCTGTATATGTCATTGGTGAGGCCACACTTGGAGTATTGTGTTCAGTTTTGGAGGCCGTATCTGGCGAAGGATATAAAAAGACTTCAAGCGGTCTAGAGGAAGGCAACAAAAATGGTATGAAGTTTGAACCAAAAGAAATATGAGAAGAGACTGGAAGACCTAAATATGTATGCTCTGGAGGAGAGGAGGGATAGGGGAGATATGATACAGATGTTTAAATACTTGAAAGATATTAATATAGAACCAAATTCCAGAGAAGAAAAAAAATGATAAAACTAGAGAACATAATTTGAGGTTACAGGGAGGAAGACTTAGGAGCAATGTTAGGAAATTCTTCTTCATGGAGAGGGTGGTAGATGCCTAGAATGCCCTCCCGAGGGAAGTGGTAGAGAGGAAAATGGTGATGAATTCAAAAAAGTGTGGGATAAAAATAGAGGACCTCTAATTAGAAAATGAAGAACAGACTGCACGGTCTGTGTCCCATATATGGTCATTTGGTGTAGGGTGGGCATCAATGTGAACTACTAATATGGAACATGAGGATGTTACTGGCCAGATATTACAGTAGATATCCTGCAAACAATGGGATGGTTGGATAGGCTGGAGTGAGCTTGGATGGCAACCCTCCTGCCTATTGCAGTTGGGTGGGGGGGGGGGCATTTTGGAGTGTTCTGTCAGGAGGGAGTGTTTCAGGGGGGTTCTGGCAGGAGGAATTGGGCACTCCTCCGGCTGGGATTGTCTTCAGAGGGATAATGCTTTGGGGGGAGAGTGGCAGGAGGGAGTAGGCAACTTTCCTGCCATCTAACTTCACAAGGGTGGGTTCCCTGCCGCAGCTGCTCAGCTATTTTTGACTGTCCATGTTGGGGTTCCATGGATGACGTCACCTACATGTTAGAATATACACCCTGCTTGCCCTTGGATAAACATCTAGTGTTTTGACATGCATCCTTGTTCATACACTTGATGTAGATGTCTTTTCTGCTATAACAAATATTTTATCTACAGCATCATAATTTAGATTTCTCTCCTCCAGGAGGTTGATGCAATAAAGGCTTCATGCATAGTTTAGCTTTTCTTGTCGCAGTTGGCTCAGCAGCTGCATCTATTTGAAATGTAGACCAGCATTTTTCTAGCCTACATTTCAGGTGCCAATCGCAACCCTAGGGCTATGCCTAAGCTGCCTTTCGGGCAAAACCATACCCATGCCTAGTCTTGGGCGAGCTTAAGTGTCCCTATGTTTCTCCCTCAACAGCGACAGATGCTTACGGTGTAGGTAACCTGCCTCGATGTTTGTTTGTTTTTTTACGTGCTTCCCGATTGGCTGGTTAGACAGCGGTAGGACACCTACCGCCACCTGCAATCGAGACACCGTTTATAGAATTTGGCCATAGAGTCTCCTCTCCCTCCCCAAAATAGAGCAGAATTAATGCATAGAAAATACAGGCACATGCTTAGGTCTCAGAGTCAAGAAGGGACCTACAGACCTGTCAAGTCTCCCAGGTTACAATAATAAACTTCTGACGGGTGGGATATTTTGGGCCAAGAATGAATTGCCAAGCTGAGTCGTAATTAAGAAGATTCAGTGAACCATAAAATGGCAAAATAATTGCCACTAATCTGCCAATGGTCTGTGTCCGTAGCAGTAGACCTGCACTACTCTCCTGGCTTGAGGCATGCCATGTAGGGCTAGGGCTGGCACTGCATGTCTACCGGCAGCATCTTCCTGCTGCCATCATATATCTCCCGGGACTCCTGCCTTCCTTGTCTTCTCTCCGCACCCCCAGACCAGCAGCGGCAGCTCAGGGTGCTTTTGGCTTGGCCACATAGCTGCCACTGGCATTGATTTGGACGCGGTTTCGTCGGGCGGCCTCGGGGTCTTTGTTGGGCCAGCCCGTTTCGATGATGCAACTTCCTCTTTCGTCAGAGGTGGGCTGGCCTGGCAGGGACCCTGAGGCTGCCTGATGAAACTGCGTCGGGGTTGATGCTTGCAGCGACTTTGTGGCCAAGTTGAAGGCACCCAGTTAGCTGCTGCTAGAGACAGGGGAACTACTGCTGGACAGGGGAGGCAGGAAAGGGAAAGAAGAAGGGGTACTGGGGGAAGGGGGAGGATGGAAGGGAGAAGGGGTACTGCTGGACATGGGGAGAGGAAGAGGTGCTGCTGGACAGGGGGCAGGGGAAGGGAGAAGAGGTGTTGCTGTCCAGACCTGGCTAAAGGGGAGGGAAGGAAAGATGCTACATACTGGAGGGGAGAGTGAGATGGTGGATGGGGAGAGCGCATATTAGCTGTGAGTGGGGTTGGGGGAGAAAAGGAAGGAAAATTGTTACAGAAGGAGTGAGAGTGATGAGAGAGGGAGAAATGGAGTTGGGGTGGAGGAGAAGGAGAAATGGTGCATGGGGAGAGAACATGGGTTGGGGAGTGGGAAGGAAGGATATCATTCGAGGGAAGAGGCAAGGAGAGAGAAAGTGTGCAGGAGGCAGAAAAGGTTGGACTCAGGGAGAGGGCGAGATGGATGGAGAGGACAAAAGTGAGAGAGTGGTTGATCCTTGGAATGAGCTCCCGGTGCAGGTGATCGAGGCAAACAGCGTGCAAGAATTTAAGAGCAAATGGGATGCCCATTAGAGGGTTAAGCCAAGGGAACCTGTCACCAGGAGTGGGATCCCTAGGATAGTAGACTTGGGGGTGGGTCAGTAGAGTGGGCAGACCTGATGGGCTATGGCCCTTATCTGCCGTCATCTTCTATGTTTCTATGTTTCTTCCTAGGCCCTCTGAAACCACATACCTCACTGTCTACCTGCTTTCAAGTCCTTTCTCTCTCTTCAGCCCTCACTAATGCTGCCCAATTCACAATTCAAATCAATTCACCGATTCAGTTTGGCTGAATTGATTCAAATTGATTTGTCAAGGGAAAAATTGACTCAATGATTCAGGCTTTCCCTCTGTCTGAGTGGGGTGCTGGGGTTGGTGTCATGCTCTGGGAACTCCTTTCTCTTCCGGCAGCTTTCACATCTGGCCCTCAACCTTGCATCTGCACCCTCTTCACCTTGGCCCCCTTCGGCGACTAAGCAGCAGCAGTGATTAAGATAGGCATGTTGTCGTCAGGACCTTATTTCTGCAAGTCCTGCCTGCTTTGTTTCAACTTCCTGTTTCTTGCAGAGGGAAGGTCCCAAAGCTGGCAGCCTGTCTTAATCGCTCCTGCTGCCGAGTTGCCAAAGAGGGCCGTGGGGAAAGTGAAGAGGGTGCAGGTTCAAGAGAGAGGACCAGATGCATTACTTAGGGGGGGGGGAAGGAGGGGAAAGAGAGGAGGGAAATATGTCATACCGGGCTGGGTGAGGGCAGGTGGAAAAAATCATGACAAGGTGTGGGAACAAGGAAGAGAAGGAGAAGCGGATGGAAGGGAGCATGCCAAATGCAGGACTCTCTGGGAAGCAGTGGAAGGATGGGGGATAGAGAACAAGAGAAAAGGGAAAGATGCCATTCCATGGGGAGGGGACAGAGATACTGGATCCAGGATATGGAAAAAGGAAGAGGGAGGGGTAAGCTAAAAACAGAGACAAACGGTGAAATAGAGAAGAGAATGGGCAATAGGGATATACTAAAGGGGGTAGATGGGTTTATAGTGGGAGGCAATGCTGAAAGAGGTTAGACAGGCACACAGAGGGTAATAATACTGAAAAAGAGGGTTGAATGGGATACAGATGGGGCAATGCTGAAAAGGGGAAGAGTCAATAGGGACACAGAGATGGAGCAATGCTGAAGGGGGTAGTGCTGAAAAAGGGGAGGTAAAATAGATACACAGAAGCAATGCTGAAAAGGGGGGGAGATAAAGACATTGAGAAGGTAGATGGTGAATATGGGGGGAGAATAAAGACAGGGACACAATGAAGATTCTGGAAAAGAGGTGAGATAGGGACACAGGTGAGATGGGCAGAAAAAAAGGTGATGCTGGAAAAGAGGTGGAATGGTGACACTGATAGGCAAAGAAGGGAAATGCTGGATCAAGGAGAGATGGGGACTCAGGCTAGATGGAATGGGGAGAAAGAGGGCCAAGCCATATGGAAGAGGGCAGACATTGCAAGGAATGAGTGAAGAGAAGATGAGGAAAGCAGAAACCCAGAGACAAGAAAGGTAGATAATAGTTTTGTTTTGTTTTTGCTTGATGATAAAGCAGTATAATAATTGTGTTAATAAACATTTTTAATTTGAGAATGGAAATAAGGTGATCTTTTTATTAGACTAATTTTAATGCATTTTTGACTAGCTTTAAGAGACCAAAACCTCCTTCCTTAGGTCAGGAAAGAATACCATAACAGCAGTATACAGTACTGACCTGAGGAAGGAGATTTTGACCTCTGAAAGTTAATAGAAAAATATATTAGCCCACCCATTCCAGCCCATCCATCTAAAGGAGCCCATGGAAGCTGCAGAAGCAGGTCCTGGAGACTACAACAGAAGGGGAATGAGAGTGAGGATTAAATCAGCATGAACTCTCTGGTCCTATAGTGGCCCTTCCTGGTTTTTTTTGGCTTCTGTGCAAGGGGCAGGCCAAAGAGCATGTGCCTGGCTCATTTCCCATGCTCTCATACATTCTACTGCTGCTACTGCCACACAGAGAGCAAGTTCCTGCAGCTTTCTCCAAGTTGCTCCAGAAGTGATCGGAAAATGCAGCAGCTTGGGGAAGAAGGTGGGAAGTACTGTGAAGGGAGATCTCTAGGATTGGCGGTCCCATAATATTTGCTGTACATAAGGATGGTGAACTTTCTGGCAGCTGGCACCCTCCCAGCGGTGTCTCCCAAGGATCCTGACTTTCACCATCAGTGTTCAACATTCTAATGCAATCCTTTGGAGTCAACCTAGATCTCACATGAATAAAACATTTTACCTATGCAGATGACATAACGACCCTGCTACCTATAATGGCTAATTTAGCCACCCCCTTACCACTGTCACAAAAATGTATCCACATCATAGAAAACTGAACCTCAACCCACCGCTTCAAACTAAAGAACAAAACCAAATTCCTTTGACTAGGACCCTCAACTGACTCATACCATACTCCAAGAATTACAGTAAACGACACCAACTTTCCTGAATTTTAGAAGTAGAAATTGATAGCCACCTATCCATGAAAAGCCATGTACAATCAACAATCTTTCCTTGTGATGAAAAAGCTAAGACCCATCAAAAAATACTTTGAAATAGAGACTTTCCAAATTTTAGTGCAAACCCTAATCCTATCTTGACTAGACTACTATAACACTAGTTCTTTGCTCTAAAACAGTGGTCTCAAACTTGCGGCCCAGTGGCCACATGTGGCCCACCAGGTACTATTTTGAGGCCCTCGGTATGTTTACTGTAATCACAAAAGTAAAATAAAACAGTTTTTTGATCATATGTCTCTTTAGCTATAAATTACAATATTACAATATTATTATTAAAACTTAGCCAAAAGGAAAGCTTTATAAACTATAAAGAGTTTTATCTCATGCAAAATTGTCATTTCTTTAATATTTTTTCTGAGGCCCTCCAAGTACCTACAAATCCAAAATGTGGCCCTGCAAAGGGTTTGAGTTTGAGACCACTGCTCTAAAACATTGCTATCACATCTACAACTAGTTCAAAATGCAGTAGTAAGACTCATATATGGACTAAGGAAATCAGAACACCTATAGCCCCTACTATATGAAACTACATTGGCTGCTCATAACTGCAAGGATCATGTTTAAATATTTTATCCATTCTTCCCTTTTACCCCCTTTTTTAAACTATATTGTTAACCGGCCAGATATTTGGTTTATGGTCGGGATATTAAAAATTAATAAACTTGGAAACTTGGAAACTTTAAATTAGGCATCACTGTCTTTAAGATCCTGAGAGGGAATGCCCACGACTACTTAACAGAGTTGGCCATCCTACTCCAAGGTGCCTCCAACAGATATTCCACCAGAAATCTTTTCCACTTAAAATTCCCAGCATGCGACAATATAAAATCTACCAGGCAAATTACTCTATCCATACAATATCAATTAGCAAAATGCTGGAACCAACTACCACTTACACTACAATCCTGTGATCACTATCACAGGTTCAGAAAACGTTTAAAAGCATTTCTGTACCAAGACAGGAAGCCAACCTTCAAGTAAACGATATGGTAAATTGTAAAATTTCTAAATTGTCTAATGCAACTCCTGAGACAACAATGAGCCAACAATGACCTACTTGAACCTGTAACTATGTATTTGTAACTACGACAGACATGTGGGATCTCTTAGGGAGAGGATGCTGTGGATTGGCAGACTGGATGGGCCATTTGGCCTTTATCTGCCATCATATTTCTATTTTCTATGCTCAAACACGTGAAGGGCAATTCTATAAACATGGCATCTACATTTACATGGAATAATTAAAATCTATACAGCAACAAAACTTATCAAGAAATTTTTGTGGACCTTCATAACATGAGTTGATTTCAAATTATATTGTATGAATCACTCACTCCACTCTTCATTGGTCCATTTTTTTCAGATTTTCTTACTGACATCACTATGTTTATAAACAAACAAACCGTTTTATATACTTTTTTATATTCTTCCACTTATCTTAGATAGTCTTAGAGCTGTTCTTCAATCATCCAGCTCATTCATCCACTTCATTTTCTTATACCCCCACAGCCCATTTAATCCTATCAGAACATCTGAATGAATGAAAAAAAAAATAACAACAACCCCAAAACAAAACCCTGAAAAGCGCTGCCTGATGGTGAAGTAACCATGTTAAAAAAAAAAGTCAAAAGTTAGCAGAATATGAGGTTGAGGGAGGGGGAAGAAAGAGAGAAAAAATAGACAAGAAAGAAAAGGACTGAGAGTAAACTAATTAAGATATAACCTTTAAGACACAGAGGCTATAAAAAGTGATAATGTTGTCTCCTTGTCCTTTTTAAAATAGGATGCCAGCCCTAGCATGCCCTAAGGCCAGGCTGGTATCCCAGAGCAACCAGGAACTAATATATGGAGGGGATGAAAGACTGCAGGAGACCTGGCTAATTTAGCCATGTCAGAACTTTCTCCTTAGACTAGGGTAAACAAGACCTTCTAACATCATGCCCCCACCTCCCTCTGCTATGCAGACCCCCCCCAACCTATACGAAGCTCACAGCTTAAAGAGATTGAGGGTTGAGGGGGGAGACCATACTGCACAGATGTTAATGAGCCAGCTGTACAGTGTCCTACAACAAATAACCGGACAGGGCTCAAAAGACAGAAGATATTGGTGCACACAATAGCAACCATGACTGCCTCTTCCACTAGCTGTAATAAAGAGCACCTGTTTTGGAGTGTTTTCTTTTGTTTATTTTAAAAAGCCATTAGATTCTAGGCACAAGTGCATGCCGCCTTTGTGTTTATGGTCAGGCAGCCAGTTTCCATTAATATGCTACTTTTTATGGTGTACACATGATCCTGTTGGATTCCACATTGATCCAAATAATAAAAAAATGTATAAAATGTATCGAGTTAGTCCAATAAAAAAGGTGTCATCTCTTTTTTTTTTAAATGTTTTATTTCTACAGTTTATTTAAAATTTGATAAAAACGCTTATAAAAATTTTCTAAGCGATGTACAAACTAAATGGGGGTATAAAACATTCACAAAAACGCACATCGATACCTTTGTACATCAATACCATTCAATGGAGACAGAGTTCTTACATGATATTCAGTAGACAATGACTAACAGGACCAAGAGGAAAAAAAAGGGAAGAACTACAATATTATGTCAATAAGAGAAACTCCTTCCTCAGCACTGCTCCCACCCCTAAGAATTCAAGTTTCAAGTTTATTTAGGTCTTGATATACCGCTTTTATAAACAAATCAGTTTCCAATTTATACAAATTATTATAAGTTAAAAAAATATATAAAATAGAGGGAACAAATTCACAGTTACAGTACAGACATTACATGATACATATAACCTGCTCTCATGATGTAAAGAAATTCACGGTGTCAGGTCAAAAGTGCACCGGGACAAAGGCGCGCACAGACAACAGCGCAACGTGGAGGCCCGCACCGAAGAAAATGAAAATGTTTTAAAGGGCTCTGACGGGGTGTGTGTGGGGGAACCCCCCCCCCCACTTTACTTTATACAGATCGCGCCGCGTTGTGGGGGCATTATGGGGGGTTTGGGAGGTTGTAACCCCCCACATTTTACTGAAAACTTCACTTTTTCCCTAAAAAACAGGGAAACAGTTAAGTTTCCAGTATAATGAGGGCGGTTACAACCCCCCAAACCCCCCACAATGCCGCCGCAATCTGTATTAAGTAAAGTGGGGGGGTTCCCCAACAAAACCCCCCGTCAGAGACCCTAAAAACAATCTTTTTCTTCAGCGAGCGCTTCCGTCTTGCGCTCAGTTGTCGGCGCGCGCCTTTGACTTCGGCGGTTTTGTCTATGAACCGAAATTCACATCCAGCAGTTCTTGCTGTCTGTTTCATGGCAATAATATAATCAGCAAATAGTTTATAAAAAATATATATTTGAAAAAAAGTTTCATATATCCAAATAACAAAACCAATATAGAAAAACCCCAACTCCCAGTAACATAGTAAGTGACAGAAGATAACAACTAGCAAGGCCAATCCAGCCTGCACAGAAAGATGGTCATAATTTTACCTGTGACTTCATTCAGGTTATCCCTTTTTTGAATTTATAGTTATAACTCACACTTGGTGCGGTCTACTCTGCCTCTCTTCTTTCTCTCTAATGTGTGAAGTTTTACTTTGAGTGGAAATGCTCTACTGTATACCTTTATTCCATCTACATGCTAGATAAGGAACTTCTGTGTGATATGAAAGATTTTTTTTTAAAAAAATCTTTATTAATTTTCAAACTTTAATAGTTTCTTACTTAATAGGGAGATAAATCTTAATCTTCTGTGACAGAAATAACTGTATAATATTGTAATTACAGCTATAGTCTCTTGTTAATAATATTGCTTTCTTTAATTTATTTTAAATATTATTGTGAAGTGCTCAAACCAAGTAACCCAAAATATAGTGATGTCACTACAATGAGGTTAACAAGGGGACCATCATCGCCTTCACCTGTCCCCTGCCCTCCCTACGTGACCACGAACTAATACAGATCAGCTAGATGTACTTATCTGAATAGGGGGGTATAGGTAGGCCCGTTTGCTTTGAGTGAGCCTGATCTCAGTGAGCCTTCACCAGTGTCCCTCCCTGATGAAGAGGTGAAACTCGAGTCGGGGGGACGGGATTGGAAGAATGAACGAACAGTTCTAGGATTTTAACGGAGCACATAGATTTTATTGGGATACAGTCACCAATGAGAATTAACGAAACCAACTACCCCCCTATTCAGATAAGTACATCTAGCTGATCTGTATTAGTTCGTGGTCACGTAGGGAGGGCAGGGGACAGGTGAAAGCGATGATGGTCCCCTTGTTAACCTCATTGTAGTGACATCACTATATTTTGGGTTACTTGGTCTGAGCACTTCACAATAATATTTAAAATAAATTAAAGAAAGCAATATTATTAACAAGAGACTAGAGCTGTGATTACAATATTATACAAACTTTAATAGTGCAATACAATTGGTTAATCATGAATACTGCACGAAACACACTATTAACTATACAATTAATACATTAAATAGTCATTTTTACCCATCCTCAACTTAATTCTTAATACAATAATACATATGATGTGATTACAATATTAAATATCTCTGTGGCATTAATGTACAGGAGGCGAGGTGTTTTTTTTAATGAAGGAAAACTCAAGAAGGAGAGGGCATAGGATGAAGTTAAGAGGTGATAGGCTCAGGAGTAATGTAAGAAAATGCTTCTTTACAGAAAGGATGGTAGATGCATGGAATAGTCTCCCGAAGGAGGTGGTGAAGATGAAGACTATTTGAGTTCAAGATAGCATGGGACAGGCATGTGAGATCTCTTAAGGAGAGGAGGAGATAGTGGATGTTATGGATGGACAGAATGAATTGGTCATTCAACCTTCATCGGCCATCATGTTTCGTTTAGAATTCCATTCTTGTTTTTGTTCCCACCACCTCCTGTAGATGAGCATTCCAGGCATCCACTACTCTGTCCAGGAACAGTTATTTTCTCATGCTGCTTTTAAGTTTCCTTCCTTAAAGGTTGTTCTTTTCCTTACTCTAATTATATGTGTTAGCAATGATCCACATAAATAGATCAATTTTAATTAAACTATATAAAACTGTCCTTCAAAGGAACTATTCCAGACTTTAAAGCCTGTTTGAGATAGATCATATTTGTAGAGGACACATGCAGAAAGCACCCACCTGTCAGTAACCTTAGTAGCATATTTTTATTACTGTGGTATTAGTTGAGGATCTGTGTGTGTTCTGAAACAGAAAAACCGATACCTGTCTAAATATCAGCATGCACTCTTAGAGTATGAATTTAACAGACAGAGACACAGAGGTCTGCAGGTCCCTGTACTGGAGGAACAGTAAGCTCAACATGCCATCACACACATGCAAATTGTAATTGCAGGCCTGGATAAGTTGCCTATGACATGTTACACCTTATGCACTCCAGAATGAAGCTCTCTTTGGCTCAATGCAAGTACTACAGCAAGTGTTAGTAGTAAATTTGAGAGGCCTGCTATTGAAAAGCACATATATTTGTAGCAACAGCCAATATGGGGGCAATTCTATAATTGGGCACCTCTATTTAGCAGCCCTGATGCTATGCAGCAAGTCCTATTCTATAATGGTAGCTGGGTATCCAAATTCCATTACAGAATACTGACATAAGCCTTTATGTATGTATTTATTTAGATTTATATCCCGTCCTCCCCCAAAGAGCTCAGAATGGGTTACAGTTTACATTCACAGTGTTACAATATAGGGTTTACATACAGTATGTTGCAATATTTACTGACACTGGTGAAGGATTGAGGGAGTGACTTCCCTCCCTGCCGACCCGACCACCAGCTTCAACTTTGGGGCCTTTGGCTCCGCCCCCAAGGACTGCTCAGCTGTTCTTCAGCCCTTTGAAAAGGGCCATCGAGGGAGCTACAGCCCTTTCTTCAGCCGGCAGAGCAAAGAGGAAGGGAACTGCCATCTTCCCTCCCTGCCCTGCCGACCCGACCACCAGCTTCAACTTTGGGGCCTTTGGCTCTGCCCCCAAGGACTGCTCAGCTGTTCTTCAGCCCTTTGAAAAGGCAGTGCCTAATGGCGCACTGCCATTCAGTGCACTGTCTAAGGCACGAGTCTAAGGTGGGCGCCCGCCTTAGCGAGCGTCTTTGCAGAAAGCCTGTGCGGAACTCCAAATCTAGAGACTTTGCTCTTTATTTGCTAGACCGAGAATCATAGGAGAGACTTTAATCAGGATTCTACACTCCGCACTTCGCTTACCTGTGATTTGGGAGAGAAATTCAGCTGAGGATTTTGCACTCTGCACTTTACTTGTCAACCGTGTGTGAGATTTGGGCGTGGGAGTTAGCTCCCCCCAACATAATCATTACTATCTGAAACTGACTATATTTTAAGGATTGAGTTGCCTGATTAGTGTCAACCTAGAAATTGGATGTGATAGGGAAATCAATATAGCTATTGTGAAGGAAGGAGACATAATAATTTGCAAACATGAATTTCCTATTGATTTTATTGATTTATTTAATAAGTGGTAGCATTAAAGATGTTAATTCACTCTACCCACAATTACACTCAGTCCATTATCCTGACGTATCCATTAGGCTTATAATTAACCAACGGGAAGATAGAGTAAATCAGATTAATGTAATTACAAGTTATGGAAGACATCGACGTACCTTTAAAAAAAGGGTAAGGGAAGTAAAACCTATCTGAACCATTACAGCTACTAGACCTATCACATCCACTTCTGTTCCTTGTGCATATCTCAACACTAGATCCGTTAGGAACAAAGTTTTCTTAATCAAAGATTGGATCATCAGCAAGCAAATAGCCTGTGTTTTTCTAATGGAAACATGGCTATTGTCTGAAGAAGATGCAATAATAAATGATCTACCAGATAATTTTAAAATTCACACGCTAAATCGTGATGGCAGAAGATTAGCAGTTGTTTTTAAGGAAGGATTTGAATTTGAACTATTGGATTCCAAAATGACTAATCAGTTAGAAATATTAGCCTGTAAAGCTAATTAGCAATAAGGAACTAGAAGAACCCCTTTCTTGTATAAGTTGGACAAAAGCTAGAGAGGACTTTTGCGAATTTGTTCTACATAATTCAACTACTCCTTTATATAAATTTACATTTAGATGAAGAGGACAATCCAGATGAGAAAGATTTAAAAAACTTTCAATCTTTGTTTAATTATAATTTCCCTTTACCTACACAAACACATGAAAAAGGCCATCATTTAGATGTGGTAGCTATGTCCACAAAGGAGATATTAGATCCTGCCATCTCTTTATCTGATGGTACTTAGGGTTCCTGGCTGGGCCTCCGCATGTGCGGATCACTGGACTTCTCCAGTTAGGACACTTAGATCAACCGAACAGCATCTGCTGACTATCTATCACCTCTTTAAAAGTAATAGGTACTAGGAGATCAACTATTTTTTCGGTTATAGCACCACAGATCTGGAACAGCTTACCAATTTACTTACGTGGTGAATCCTCACTAGAAAAATTTAAAAGCTCTTTAAAAAGTTACATGTATAAGGACACATTCGAGACATAGAAAGCATCATTCATCTATCATTAATGAATATTCTCTAATACCTAATTTTAATCAGACTTTATGTATAGGTCGCAATCTCCTTTACCTTCTCCTCCAGGCTTAGCCATGCTTTCATGATTATTTTTATTATCCTCCAATTGTTTTTTTCCCTAAACGTATCTCTATTTTCTTTAAAGATTGTAGTTCACCCTCCTTCCTTTTTGTACTGGTAATATTTGTACGTATACTCTGTGGGGCTCATAATCAAAAGAGAAAAACGTCCAAAAACCGGCCTAAGTCGGCACTCGGATGATCATAAACGAAAGACGTCCAAGTGCCGATAATCAAACTGAGCTTTAGACGTATTTCTATACGACCTAGGCCTTCATAGTGCCGCTGAATGACCATAGCTAAACGGGTGTGTCAGGAGGAGTGTCGAGGGCGGGATTTGGGCGGGACTTGGGCAGGCTTAGACTTAGTCGTACTGCATGCATAACCAAAAGTTATACAGCACAGGATCGACGGAATTTGGACGTTGTGACTTAGACCATTTAAAACATGGTCTAAGTCACAAAAACCCACCTAAAGTTACTAGATAAGCACTGCAAACACATAATACAGACCCCCACACACTACCCCAGTGATCACCGACCCCCCCAACCCCATATAAATCGTAATCACACCTTTAAAATTCAGCCTCCAGACCATCATCACCTGGCATTCTGGCCTAGGAAAGCCTAGTCGTCCTGCACAGAGGCATCTTAAGCCATCTTGGGGTGGGTTAGAGCCCCTTGGAGAGAAGGCCCCATCCCCATAAGCCCCTGTAATCCCTGCATTGATATTGAAACATGTGCACTCCCCTATACACCCCAAAACCCTTTTGTACTGGCATATAGGTGGCTCCTGCAGCCATAAGGGCTATTAGGGTGGTAAATAAGTGGGTCTAGGGGATTCTGGAGGTGGTTTGGGGGGCTCATCATGACCTATATGGGAGCTGTAGTGAGATGATGACATGGCACCCCTTTTGTGAAGTTCACAGCAGTTCCCTGTAAGGTACTCCACTATTTAGGTCCCATGTCTGGGTGTTCAGTCCATCACTTTGCAGACCCCTCATACGTCCAACAGGGCTTGTTCTAGGCATTTTTGACTTGGATGAAAATGTGGTATAAAGATGGACGATTTAGCAACTTGGACGATCAGATCGGCAGGACGTATACTTAAGACGATTTTCGAAAGGGAAAAAAATTTGGACGTATTTTTCGAAAATGTGTCCTAAGCTGTTTTTTGACTTTGGATGACTTGCGACTTAGACGAAAACAGACTTAGACGTTCCTTTCAATTATGTCCCTCTGTATGTTTATTTGTATAAAGTTGTTTTATTGTTTGTCTCCTAATTTTAAACTGTCATACGCATTGAAGTATCTGACATTGCGTGTACAACAAATTTTTAATAAACTTGAAACTTGATTGCGACAAATTTCCACATGAATCATTTGCATGCAAACCTTTTAGTGCATCAATCACTCTTTTGAATCGGCCAAAAAAATCAAATCGGTGAGATCCACATAGCCTTTCCGATCTTTAGTGCATCTAGGCCTCTGTTCTGCAACATTTGTGGGGGCAGGGGGCAATATTACACCAATATTTAACTTTACATGGCATTTCGTTCCCATTACTGGAATCAGGGGCAGAAGGCTGCCAAAGAAGAGTCAGTCAGGGACACAGGTCTGATATTGGGGATAATCCCTGAAAATCAGGGATATAAGGAAATCACTCTGAAAAAGGTATAAGCTAAATACAAACAAAAAACATATTTACAGAAACGAGAGGAAAAAGTAATAAACCAACATTTCTTACATTAACAGAGATTAATTTGAAAGAAAAAGCCACATAAAAAATGGCATCTCAAGAAGAATCAAGATACATTGTGAAAACCCTTCTCACAGAAACAAAAAAGGAGAATGAAGCACAAGCTGGTTATCTGTTATGCAGTGTATAATACTACAAAAACATGCTGTGATGATACGATGCAAAGAAAAGTCCGAGTGTGTGTGTGTTTGTGTGACCTTTAAGAGATGGTTGAACCTCAAGAGCAGAGTCTTCGCCCAGTAACTGAACTCAAGTTTTCTGCATGACAGGGCACAGCATTTGCCATTGAGATAGCCCCATGAGCTCTTTTATTCTACGATTTTCTACATTGTTACATAAAGGCTATTTTAACCTGCTCCCAATTACAGAGGTCACCATTATGCTCCTGTTCTGGTTGCCTTACAGAAACGCAAATGGAAAGACAATGGGAAAAGACCAGCGAGAGACATTGGAACACTTGTGATGTTGCTCTGGACTTCAAGGACTAGTCAGATGCATATCAGAGTCAACTATTCAGGTACTGAGCACATAACAGGATTAAACTCAACTTCAAAGCCGAAACATATTTGCCCTATCTTCTCTCTACAGTCCTTCAATGGCTTCACTGGTCTTCCCCCAGTAGGGTGCCAAGATCTAGCAGGATGAAACTAAACAGACAAAAGGGGAAGTAGAGAAGGGGTGGAGATGGAGGGACTCAACAGCTGGACAGTTTAAGATTACAAAAATATACTGGCTCTCTCAGGACCTCACCCATAAAGGACTTTTCCTCAATCTATACTCATCTTGAATGAACAATAGCCAAATATAGGCCCAAATTCACTAAGCAAACCGATTGTGTACTGATTGATTTGCGACCACTTAGCAACCCCGGCCCGATTCACTTACCTGTCTTCCGACCATCCTCCGATCTGCACATGCAAATAAGGGCAACGGCATGCAAAATAGGCAGGGACGCAATTCACTAAAGAAAACCCTGCAACACGGCCGATCAAAAAAAAAGCGACTACTGAGGACCAGTCGCTGAAGCCCTTTCCGGCTGACCTGGCTTCTGCCGCCCTGCTCTCTGCTCTGTCAGCCCATATCCTGCAGCCCCGAACATGCTGCCTGCCCCGAACCTAAACACCCAGCCTGCCTGCCCCGACTCTCCTACCCTTCCCCACACTGCAAGCCCGTGGTTTTAACCCACGGGCTTAAGTGGGTTAAAACCACGGGCTTGCAGTGCAGGGACGGGTGGGAGAGTCGGGGCAAGCAGGGTGTTCGGGTTTGAGGCTGGAAGGCAGGCAGCACTTTTAGGTTCCCTGGCTGTGCTCAGTGTTAAAAAATAGAAGAACAAAAAACCCCCCAAAATCCACAACCCAACTCTGACGGCCCGGAGGTCTCGCTTATGCTTAGACTATCTACAGATGGTCTGCGCATGCGCGGGGATCGCTATAGTGTGATCAATGCCTGCAGATGGGGGGCATTCCTCCGATTGCCCTCATCTGCATGTTAGAGTTTGCAGAATTCATCGGACCTGCCCGGATCGGGCAGGTTAGTGAATCCTGGCCATATTCTCTTCTCTAGGGTTTGCTTAAAAAGAAAAAGAAAAAATTCTGCATTTAGTTTACTGATAGGCTAATGCAGAAAATCTGGTGATAGACCTGTGTACTAATATTCGATAAAGAAAAATACGTGTCTACTTTTCATTATGGAATTTGCTTAAAATACATAACCTACACATATAGTAGGTACCATGTCATGGAAGTACCTTCTATATATTTTGTTATGTAATGTGTTTTAATGAAATGCTTTGTCTATTTTATGATGGCTTGTTGATTTATTATATTTATTATAAACCACCCTGTGCAACTAGAGACATGAGGATGTATTTCGATCCTCATATACTTTAGCCTGCTTTTTTTTTACAAAAACAGAAAGGAGATGCAAGATGCTCAAACAATAAGAAGCAAAACGAGGAAGTGAGGAAAAGAAAATCTCAATTTAACACACCATAATAAAATTAGTTATATGGAAGCTGATATTATAAGTCACTGGATAAATGCTGATTACAGAGATATTCAGTGGCACTAAGGTCTGGATTCTCTGATCGGTGTCAATTTTTTAGGTAGCAGTAGGCGCCCAAGCTCAGTAAAAAAAAAAAAAAAAAAAATGCTGCTTAAACGGTTTTTAACTGAGTTTTAAGGTACCTACCGCCACCCCATCTCCTTCCTCCACAAACAAGGTCCAGCACATCCTCATACCACCCCCCAACTAGGTCCAACACATCCTCTTCTCCTTCCCCCAAACAAGATCCAGCATATCCCTATACCCTGCCTAACAAGGTCCAGCATATACCCAATCCCTCCAATAAGGTCCAGCACATCCTCATGTCCCCCCTCTAGCTCCTTCTCTCCTTATATCCTATCCTGATCTAACACAGTTCCCTCCACTCACCGCCACAATGCGTCCAGCGCCTCCTCTCTCCCTCCCCCAGCCTTCCAAATTTGCCTGGATCACTAGCAACAGCAGCAATTAAGGCAATGTGCTTCTGATCAGTGTCGGGCCCTTTCCTTTCCAGTGTCCTGCGCTCACCACTGCTAGTGATCCAGAGATGTTTGGAAAGGCTAGCGAGGGAAGGAGGATTAGAGATATTTCACCTGTGAGGAAGAGGAGCCTCCTTTCTGGTTTGTTTACTGTCTTTGTGCTCTCCCTCTCTCTCCCTCTAACCATTCCACCCTGTAGCATACCTAGGGTATGTGATACCTAGAGCCGATCATTTTTTAACAACCCCCCCACCACCCCAATATAAAAAAGGTTCGGAGGAACACCCCCTAGGAGCTGCACTTGGGTCAGACCCCCCCTACCAGCTCCCTCCCTTGGTACGCCACTGCCTGAGGAAGGGAATTTTGGCATCCAAATATTAGCAAAAAATGTAAAATTAGTCCAATAAAAAGATTACCTTATTTCCATTTTCTATGTCTAAATGTTTATCAATACAGCTACAATACTACTTTATTCTAAAGCAACAAAATCTTTTTTTCTACCTTTTGTTGTCTCTGGTTTCTGCTTTCCTCATCTTTTCTTCACTTTCCATTCCATCCAGCATTTGCCCTGTTTCTCTGTCCCTTCCATTTTTCTCTTTTTTTCTCCATTCCCTCCCCCATGCTCTGGCATCTATATTCTGCTTTCCTTCCTTCTTTCCCATTCCAACTAACCCCATGGTCTGGCATCAACTTCCCTTCCCCCATGTCCTAGGATCTCTCTCCTCCTTCCATCTTCTCCCTCCATGCTCTGTCATCTTCTTTCCAATTGTCTGGCATCTTAGTCTCCTTCCCTCACCCATGCCCTGGCATTTCTTCCTCCCCCTCCATGGCCTGGCATCTCCTTTGCTTCCCCCCTTCGTTACCCATGGTCTGACATCTCTCTTTCATTTCTTTTTCCCTCCCTGATCTTCCTTCTCCCTCCCTCTGTCACCCTCTAGTCAGCAGCAAAATATTCACAATTCATTGCTCTTAATGGCATCAGGTCTTCCTCTCTGCTGGGTCCTGCCTTCGCAAAAGCAGGAAGTAGGCGGGACCTGGCAAAGAAGAAGGCCCGATGCCAACAAGAACAGCAAATTGTGAACACTGCTGCTGTTGCTGCTGGGAAGAAGTTCTTGATGCTGACGCCAGCCCTCAGAGGAGTCATTGGAGCATCCCCTGCCCTGCTGCCAGCCCCAGAGTCTTCTCGGCAATACGTCCTGCCCCTGAGGAAGAAGGAAGTTATGTTAGAGAGGGTAGGAGGCAGTGCCAAGAAGACTCCGACGCTAGTGGCAGGGCAGTGTTTGTATATCGCTGCAGCAGCCGACCACGTTTCAGTATGGGGAGGGAAGGGAGATGGAAGGCGAGGTGCCAAAAAGTGTTGCCCCTCTGGAAAGTGCTGCCTGAGGCTACCGCCTAAATTCGCCTCATTATAGGGCCACCTCTGCCTTCAGTAAGTTGTTATGGAATAGTACCCCTCAGTCTTTTGCTCTGGAAACTGAGCTGAAGAAGGCTCAGGAGCTCTTGTACGAGGAGGGATTTCTGGATGATGGTGGAGAGTCTGGAAGTAGAGCAGAGTATAGTTCTGAATTTAAGGATCCAGCTCCGATGAAAAAAGGGAGGACTAGTCTCAGTAGAATGGTTTTTTTAAGGAAGAGATCAGAAAGACTGGTGCTCAGATTACTGAGTAGATGATGACTGTTGCTATAGTTATGTGAAAGAACAGCAACTTGAGTACGTTTGTGCTGTTCAATTTTGTCAAATGTTCCGTTTATATGAGAATCAAAAAGGTTGTCTCCCTTACAAGAAAAGTTGATGAGTTGGTCTTGCACTGAAGTAGGAAGATCTATTACTGCGAGCCAAGCCAAGTGACACATGGCTATAGATATGGCAGATGTTTGAGAAGACATGTAAAAGTATCATATGTTGCTCTGGCAAGATACTTCCTGGTGGTAAGAAGAAATGTAACCAGTTGCTCATAGGGTGTAGCTATGTCACAGTGGCGTACCAAGGGGGGGAAGGCGGGGGGGGGGGGGGGCGGTCCGCCCCGGTGCACGCTTCAAGGGGGTGCACAGCCGGCTGGTCCGGAACCTCTCGTGCTGCTGAAAACCAGGGCCGGATCTTCCCATTTCCGCCATGGCAGATCGCAGCAGAGGGAAAGCTTCGGGGCAGCGGAAACAGTAGGGCTGCGGCCAATCCACGGCGGGGAGCGGACGAGCGTGTGAATCAGGAGGAGAGGTGGGCGTGAGCAGCAGTCCAGGCCAATCGGTGGGCTTCGGCAGGGCTCGGTGACTCCGGATGTGAAGATCGGTGGGAAAAATCCTCCTGATCTTGCCGCCAGCCACCGAGGGACAGTGCGCACGTGACAGCTGGGCTTTACGCGCTCACACACACACAGCAAGGGGCAGGATGTGATGTCACTCGTCTTGGGGCGCGAGCTGCACTGGGATCGAGATGACGTCAGACCGATGCGCTTTCTCATGGCCCCCCTTCCTGTCTCTCACCTGTTCGTGTTTGTGCGGGCTGGCCGTGCACCCGGCGCCTGGGGCTACGAGGTGCTGACTCCGTACTCAGCACACGTCCCGCCATCGCTAGGGTGATGGTTGCAGCTTTTGTGTAAGGGGATGCTGCAGCCGTATTACATTTTCGCTCAGCAAATTGTATTTCTATACTATTGCCTCTTGAGGTCTCTGATCTCTGTATTTCCTCTGAATATCTACTTATTGTATTTCGCTGAATGTCCAGCACTCTTGATTGTAAACCGCCTAGAAGTCACAAGATTGTGGCGGTATAGAAGAATAAAGTTATTATTAGTATTAGTATTATTCCTGGCCTAGTTGCTCCTCCCCCCCATTGTCTCCCCACCTCCGCCTCTTACTTCTCCTTTTCTTTAAACCGTCCCTAACCGACTCTGAACGAGCTTGAGGTGTTCCCAACCGTTCCCCTTCGTAGACACACATTTCCCGCCATCTCAAAGCCCAGGTTGGAGAAAGCTGTATTAATGACCGTGTACTGCAGCTGGGGTTTTTTTGGAGGAAGCCCTTTACCTCATATAAAATTCATCAAGTAAACCGAGTTGGGCACCTGGTATTGGAGATGTCCCGGGATTGGATTGGATTGGGACATTTTACAAATGAAAGTAAAAGGAATTGACCATCCTACTCCACCAGAAAACTTTTCCACTTAAAATTCCCTCTCTCTCAGCAGGGGCACCGTGTCCCTTCCTCCTTCCTCTTTTGTCCTCCGATGTCACGGATCTGTTTTACATTGGCGGCGAGCTCGAGGAGGGAGAAGAATGGGATGTCTCCCTGCTTCCCCGCCCGCCGCCTCAACAACAGCTGGAAAGGCATGTCCAGGTGCTGGCCCAGAAGCCTTCTCCCTGATGTCAGTTCTGGCTGGCCTAGAACTTCCTCTCCGATGTCAGAATTGACATCTGGAAGAAGGCTTCTGGGCCAGCACCTGGACATGCCTTTCCTGTGGTTGTTGCTGCGGGCAGGAAGCAGCAGTGGGCAGCAGTGGCGGACCAGGTGGGGGGAGCAGAAGAATCTGCGGTAGGCTTTGGAGGGAGGGAGGCAGGCTTCGGAGGGGGGAGGCAGACAGACAGACAGGCAGGCTGGCTGGCTTCAGCGCAGCAGGGAGGGAGGCTGGCTGGCTTTGGGGGAGGGGGTGGGATAAAGGCTGGAAGGCAGTGAGGGGGACATAGGAAGGAGGGAGGAAGGAAGGAAGGAGAGAAAGAGGCAGAGAAAAGGGGGGTTGTAAGCAGAAGAAAGACTAGAAAAGAAAGGCAGATGCAGGACTATGGGAGGTTCAGACAGAGGGGGAGAGACCCTGAGGAAGAAAAGAGAGATCAAGATCATAACAAATGAGGGAGAGAGAGGGAGACCTGGAACAAAGGTATAAAGGAGAACTGACACTGGATCTGGGGAGGATAACAGAGGGGAAAGAGAGAGAGACCTGGACCCAAAGGGGGATGTGGATGGAGAAAGAAAGAGAGACCTGGACCCAAAGGGGATGGGGCTGGAGAAAGGAGAGAGACCTGGACCCAAAGGGGAAGGGGCTGAATTGTGAAAGAAATGTTGGATGCACAGTCAGAAGAAAGTACAAGCAGAGACTCATGAAATCACCAGATAGCAAAGGTAGGAAAAATTATTTTATTTTCAATTTAGTGATCAAAATGTGTCAGTTTTGAAAATTTATATCTCCTGTCTATATTTTGCACTATATTTGTCTATTTTTCTATAGTTACTAAGATGACATTGCATATTTTAAAGTCATTTGCCTTGACATCTTTGAAAAAAAAAACCCCAAACTTGTAAATGATAATTAACTTTTTCTCTGTGTACAGTGCGCTTTGTGTTTAAAAATTTTTTTTTATGGTTACCATTATGAATTAATAAGATATTGTGTGTACATGAAAAATGAATGGAAGAAATTGGGGGCGGGGTTGGGGCGGGAGTGAAAATTAATAGATGTCCTGTTTTGATGAAAAAAATAAATGGTCACGTTAAGGAAGGAGTATGTCGTCAGGCAGCTGGAGCGCATGAAGGTACCAGCCTTCGGAGGCCTCAACACCCCATTCCCAATACCCAGTATCCTCCTGCTCCCCAGCATCTCCCCTTTGCTACCCCACTCCTCCAGTGTCTCACCTCATCCTTTTATGGAGCTTTGAGTAATTAGGCCTGTTGTGGCAGAAGGGTTGGGTTACCATGTACCAAAAAGTCATTTGCCTGCCTCAGCCACCCCAGACTGATTCCTGCTAATCCCGAATCAAATTGACTAAACTAAGCACTCTAGTGAATTTGGTAAGATTGATGGGCTTCCTGTAGTGTTTGCCAGTGGAGACCGAGCAGCATCTCTTTCCCTGAGTAATCATGGAAGGACTATGGTTTGATCCGCAGTGCCCCTACTTTCCAGGCCTTTTATTCAGTTTCTTTTCTCAAGTTTTTCCTCCAGTGATCTAATTTCACTTAACCTATGGCAAATGATTAGTTTCCTTTTGCATCTATGACCATAGAGAACTGTGCCCATAAGGGCAGGGCATAAAGAATGTTAACATTCAGCTGTCTGGATACATCACTTTAATGTTCAACCATAGCCGTCCAGGACAAGTGTTTTTGTAGGGTGCTGAGATGGGAAGAGAATGGTTGGGCTCTGGAACGCATTGCCAGAGGTTGTGGTAGGAGCGGATAGCATAGCTGGTTTTAAGAAAGGTTTGGACAAGTTCCTAGAGGAAAAGTCCATAGTCTGTTATTGAGAAAGACATGGGGGAAGCCATTGCTTGCCCTGGATCGGTAGCATGGAATATTGCTACTCCTTGGGTTTTGGATTGGCCACCATGAGAATGGGCTACTGGGCTTAATGGCCCATTGGTCTGACTCAGTAAGGCTATTTTTATGTTATGTTTTTGCTACTGTGGAGGGGCGGGGAAGAAGTGGTCTGCCCTGGGTGCTCCAAGGCCTGGCGTCATGAACTTCTTCGGGCAGCAACAGCATTTGCAATTCGCTGCTGTTGCCGGCTTCAGGCCTTCCTCTCGGCTGGGTAATGCCTACTTCCTGATTCCATAAAGGCAGGACCCACCAGAGAAAAAGACCCAAAGCTAGCAACAGTTGCGAATTGTGAATGCTGCTGCCCGAAGAAGTTCATGACGCCAGGCTTTGGAGCACCCACTTAGGGGCTTCACTGCTGACCGGGGACAGGGTGACAGAAGGAGGAAAGGGAGCAGAGGGGGAGAGAATTGTTGCACCCAACTGGAGGGAGAAAGAGAGGGAGAGGGAAGTGAGGAAAGGAGGGAGTGAAAGGAAGGAATGAAAGAAGATGCCAGGGCACGGAGGGATGGGAGGGAGGAAGAGATTCCAGGGCATGGAGGGAAGAGAGGGAGGAATGCCAAACCAAGGGAAAAGGAAGGGGGAAAGGAAGGAGGAGATGTCAGAGCATGGAGGGGGAGTGAGAGATAGAAGAAAAGGAAAGGAGAGAGATGCCAGGGAATTAGGGAAGGAGACAGAGATGCCAGACTGTGGGGTGGGAAGGAAAGAGAGAGATGCCAGAGCATAGGGGAGGGGGTGGTGATAGAGAGAGAAAAATGAAGAGGTGGCAGAGCTGAAATGAATCATGTACAAAGGAAAGAAGGGGCACAGGATAGACAGTTTATGGAAGGAGCATAGAAAGAGGAAAGATGCCATATGGAATGGGGAGAGGGGAGTGGATGTAAGGGGATGATGCTGCATGGAAGACAGAGAGAGGACAGATGCTGGCTAAAAAGAAGAGAGTGAAGACAAGATGATTAAAGCAGAAACAAGAAAAGGTAGAAAAATATTTTTTGTTGCTTTAGAATAAAATAGTATTGTAGTTGTATTGATAAAACTTTTATAAACAGAAAATAAAGTAATCTTTTTATGAGACTAATTTTAATACATTTTTTACTAACTTTTAGAAACCAAAACCCCCTTTCTCAGGTCAGGATAGTATATAATGTAGCAGCAGTATACTATATTGACCTGATAAAGGAGGCTATGGCCTCTGAAAGTTAATTGAAAAATGGATTAGTCCAATAAAATGGTATATTCTTATTTTCAATTTTTGTTTTATTTCTTTTTAATTTGTAAAGTGGTGATTGTTTGCCAGTTTCTTCAAATGTACATCTACTATATTTATATTTTGCAGAGTATTAGGGGGTTATGTGTCATTGTTTCTGTGGTTTTTCACTGGTTTGGCTTCTTGGTGGTTCTGTTTAAACTTTATCTACATATTTCTATTTTTAGTTTGTGATTACTTATTCTATATTGGGTGAGGGTGTGTGTATGAAAGACATGGTGTTCTGATAGGATTGACTGTGTAGGATTGATCTGTACTAGTTTGGCTTGTTTAGTTTTACAATGGGTTTATTGATGTACTGCTCACTGCAGTATGTAAGATGCTGCCTTTCCCTAGGTGCACTCTTGTGTGACGTGTGGATTGTTACTAAAAATCATGTTTTTCATACAGATGTGAGGGGGTGTCAAAAAATGATGGGCCCCGGGTGTCACATATGCTAGGTTCGCCACTGCTAGGTCAGGTGGAATATATAGTTGAAATCTTGATAGCTGAAGAAGAGATTTCATAAATACAGTGGTGTTCAAATGTCCTGCATCAAGTAGTGAAATTCAAATATTTAGTCATTTGAGACTCAGTTAACATAATTTAAGCTGCTAACTGAACATAATTTTGCCTGAAAAGTATAATTCCGTGTGATTTCATACAATTTCTGGTACTTTCTTGATAACTGTGACTATTCAGTTACATCAAATTGATTAGAATGATTTTGATAACAGGAATAAGAGTTTGTATGAAAACTGAATCAAAATTCACTAATCAGCAATTTAGTATTTACAGCCAATCAGCAGTGTAGCATTTGCAGCCAATCAGTATTCATCTTCACTATATGGTGGGAACTATAAATTTCTGGGATTCCTGCAATTGATTGACCAACATCATCGATAGCAATAGTCCAAATTTCAGTTCTTGTTGGAGAAAAACCAAGTTCGACTAGTGGTTCTTGGTGAAGAGGGGTATTCCAGCAGGCAGATTTCCCAGAGGGTGGAATGCAATCAAAGTACAGTGATCAGGGTGCTTCCGAAGAAGAAGGAAGAACACAGATAGACAGCATTCAGGTCAACCAAGAATGACAAGTTACAGACAAGATCGAGGGTCGAGACACACATCTCTTGGCAATAGCAAGCGGACATCACCTTCGTTGCTGAGAGAGTGGCAGGACAAGTACTCAACCATGATTAATACAAGCACAATGAGGCGTAGGTGCCTGGAATTTGGTTTGAGGGTGTAAAGCTAGGAAAAACCCACTGCTCACTGTGCAGCAAAGAAAGTGAAGGATGGCATAAGCTGTGCAATATGGCAAGTGGACAAAGGAAATGTCAGAGAAGGTGTTATTTAGTGATGGGAGCACCTTCTGCATCTTGGGTGATCAATGCAGAACATATGTATGCAGACATCCAGGAGAATTCAAGCCTGAATGCCTTAACCTCTCAGTTATCAGTTTCACTATGGCATGTCACCGTACCCAAATGGTGTTCTTGGACATAAACATTCAGGTTCAGGAAGGTGAACTACACACTTCGGTATATCGCAAACCGGTCACACGTAATACTATCTTACATTTCGATAGTTTTCACCCATTTAAACTTAAGTTTAATCTACCGGTGGCTCAGTTTCTGCGAATTCGCAGGCTCTGTTCTACGTTGAGCGAATATAAAAAACAGTCAGGCCTATTGGCCGACAGATTCCGGAAGAGAGGGTACCCGGAAAAATCTATTCGTCAGGCATATTTGAGAGCCAAGTTCGCTCAGAGGGATTTACTTTTAAATCCACCAGCAAGTTCTAAAAAGGATGGTACTGATATATTGACATGTGTGCTTCCGTATTCGATGGCAACTAAACTAATGGTAGGTCTTTTAAGAGACAACTGGCACATAGTACAACTCCACTCTATCTTTGAGGATTTCCCCCGGATAGCATACTCTAGGGGTAAGACGCTGGGGCAAAGATGCGACCCTTTAAAATATGGTAAGAGGGAGGTGAGGGGGAAAGGTTGTCATAGCCCATGTGGTAGGTGCCAGTGGTGTCCCTCCACCATTAGTGGTGAATCATGGAAGGTTCCGGCTAGATCGGTGAGTCTGGATTCAAATGCGACTACAGACTGTGCTTCTCAGGATGTGATTTATGCGATTATATGCCCATGTGAACTGGTATATATTGGCAGGACTAATCGTAAGATCAGAACCAGACTCACCGAACACAAGTCGCGTATTGTTAACAATGTGGTCCAAGCGCCTTTAGTGGCTCACTGGCGGAGGCTTAACCATCGGGTTGACCAAATCAGATGGCGTGTAATTAAAAAGATAGTGGGGAGGGATGGTGGGAAGGATTTACAAAGGTTGAATGAGTCAGAACAAAGGCTTATCTTTTCTTTGGACACAGTGGAACCAGGGGGATTGAATGGGGAGATTGACTGGGGATCGCTGATTGGTGAATGAATGGCCCAATGGTTGCTTCGGGGGGTGTGTCTATCATTGTTCTTCGGATTTAAAAACAGCCTGAGATCGTCGACGCCATCTTTCCACAAAAGTTTTGATTGTGAGTCGGATGACAACGGCGGCCTCGGTGAGTGCTTTTTGATTAAGTACTTTTGAAAAGGTTCATATGGGTGATGGCAGGTAGGATTAGATCTTTCTGCTGTTTTCCTAAGTTGTTTTTTCTTTATCTTTACACACTAGGGAGACCCTTGAGACAGTACGTTTGTACGAAACATGTCGGGTCTGGCTCCCAGGTCAAGCTGTGTGGGTTAAAAGCTAAGTATACCCATAACTTGTTTTATATATATATAAAAAAAAAAGAGATATCTGAAAAAAAGTTATAAAAAGGATAAAACAAATGGAAAAAATTGTTTAAAACTGTCACAGCATTTAGTTAGGTAAAAATACCGATGATGAGTTACCACGTAAAGCTCCCGTTGTTTTGAAGCGAACATAGCGGTGGAGTGGTGGGGCTGAGGTATTTAAGAGGAATTATTTACTCTCTGGATATCCAACCATATTTATTGCTATTAACCTCTCAGTTAAGCATCCTATAAAAAGTCATGGTATGGGGATGTATGGCAGCAAACGGTGTTGGTCGGCTTCAAATTGTAGCGGGCATGGTGAATGCAGTGAAGTACATTGAAATCACACAGAAACGCATGTTGCCTTCAGCAGAGAACTTAGAGTGGTGCCGCATTTGATGTTCAGGCACATCAGCAGTAGGGGCCATTGTCAAGGCCAGTATCGGGCCCAATGCAGGAAACATCAATGGTGATTGTAGCATGCTAGAAAGCTCCTGCTGCAGTAGACACTGAAGTTGGTTCTGAATCGATGGAACCGGTTCTGATTTTGACACCAGCACAGAAGGTGCTGAAACCTCTGGATGTCGAGATCTGGGCAAGCTCCGAGGTGAAGCTATATATTGAGAACAGAGCAATTGAAATGAAAGAGAATGGCCATCTTGACATCGATACTTGGGATGCATTGAGGTGGAAGAAGAAAGAGGGAGTTGGTTGTAACCCATGCCTATGCTTTTGTGCTTTCTTCTTAACATCGGAGAATGGTGGAACTGATATAGAGAACGCGGATGGTGGGCCATGGAGAGGATCAAAGTGTTCAGGAGCTGATGCTGGGGTATGGTGAGCATTAGAATCAGAAGTCCCAGGCATATCCAATAATTGTCGCATGGAAAAGTTTTTCGTATTGATTTTAATGTTCGAGTTTGTAAATGGGCACAAAGATTGCAGGTGATGTCCCAGTCTTTGGGCTCAAGGCACTGAACACACCAAGAGTGTGGGTCAGTGGCCAAAATCCAGTTATACCGAAAGCACTTCTTGAACCCGCTAAGTGCCTTGAAAATTGATAGAAACACCGCTGATGCAAGGTCAAAGGACTCAATGGTAAGGAGACTTGAGTAGAAGAGTAGCTGAAAACTGTCAATGCTCCTGGCAGAGGCCCAAAAATGAAAATATTCAAAAAAGAATGAAACCTATCAGAAATAAGACAAAATAGCAAAAAAAATAAAGAAAAATATAGCAAGAAGGCACAAAAAAATGTAAAAATTAAGGCACACGCTGAAGAGAACACTGTGAAGCAACTTCTTAGAACTGATATTCCTGGACAGATAAAAAAAAGTCTTCAAAAGAGAAAGAGACTTAAATTATGAGATGATTCAGGTTTAGGTTATAACCAATGGTTACATTTTTTTTGCCTGCTCTGAGGCAGTGTGATGTCCTCTTGCATCATAGACTGGTATTTCATTCCCTTAAAGCAGGAGTTATGAACTCCTTGAGACATACACTTAGCCAGTCAGGTTTTCAGGATATCACAATAAATGCGTTAGATAAATTTACATGCAGAACCTTCATTCTATCCAATCTATTTTATCTTGAAAGCATGGCTGGCCAGGTGTATCCTGAAGACTGGGTGGAGAACCACAGCTTAAAGAAATGCAGAAGAAAACATTTTTTAAGCAGGTGGTGTGAGCACTACAGAGATGAATATGAAAGTGAGAGATGCTGTGATAATTTATAGCAATGATAGCAAAGATTTATTTTCTGATTTATGAGGACCAGGATTTACTCAGCAAAAGCTAGTTGGCAACCGAAAAATGCTGAAGAAATACAACATGCTGACAGAACCATGCTTCCCCTCCCCCCCCCCCCAACCTCAGCAGCCTGAAAACAGCAGCACAAGGTTTACTTTATCTTGTGGTTAATTTTAGTCTCCACTGCAAGGTGTTTCCCTTTATTGATTTATTTTAATTTATTATATACCACTGTACCTGTATATATGTAAACCGCTTTGAATGTGTAACCACCAATTTTACATTAATTTCTTCTACAGACTGCAGCTGGAAACTTAAAATAATCATCATGATTTTTAAGAGTAGTGATAGTGATTAAATATTGGTTCTAGTAAGGTTTAAAAACAATTCATCAACTTATTGTATACCTATATGTGTGTCCGTCTGTATATACACACACATCTATCTATCTAGAGATAATCTATCTGTGTCTAATGTTATCTTATATAGGAAGGAGGTTAAGGGAAAATGTATACAATATAGGGACAGAAGCTATAAAACTGTGATTACGGTTTAACTGTCTATGATGACTTTATTAGCCTGGTTTGTTATAGTGAAGATTCACAGAACATAATGACTTTATATCCATGATGACTTTATAACCCAAGATTGTTAGAAACAACAATAGATGTCAGTGACATTTGAATGAGTAAAAATGATGGATACACATTTTTATCCTGTCTGAACACTATGATACTAAGCATGTCATAGAGGAATTTGATTATATCAATGTTTCTTCTAATTGCCAATGTAATTGACACTATGAAATGCTGGTGGTTTTGCTCAAAATAAATCCTCTTTATGGCCCATTTCCATGCCTTATCTATAAAGTTGTTGGGCAGAAAGATCTCATGAATGAAAGTGAAAATGGTTCACTGTTTGCTCCAGCAAAGATATGTCATTGAATTAACAATCTCAACAATGAGAAGCAGCAGGATGCTTCCTGAGTCTTTGAGCAGATCATGGGCTATTCATCTTCCACTACAAACAGTGCATCATGCTACTGCCTTCTACTGGGCAAGATAGCCTATACTCCTAAATTTCAATTAACTTTTCTAGAGCAATAGGTGTGCCATTCTGGATGGACGGGTAATATCCCCATGCTCACGAGTCATGTAGAAGGAATCCACTCCAGCTTTTGAATCCCTCCTCCTTCACTAAAGGGTTCTGCTGCCCCTTTCAGTTTTTCCTTCTGTATGGAAGCTGGATTGAGTCTTGTTATTTTTTTTTTATGAAGTCAGCATGAGTGCAGGATTTCAGTCAGTGACATTCCGCAGATCGGGTACAGGAACATAAGTAGCAGATCTAAGAGGTCAGCCAGGGCTGGGGGGTTTGGTGTGCCTTACTGAATGTGACACAGGAGGAGCAAAGGTATCAAGAGGAGATAATAGTATTATAAGAAGAGTGCTTCAATGATAGTTTCACATAGCATAGTGTTGGGGGGGGGAGACAGTGTTGGAGAGAGTGCACGGTTCATAGTCAATTCGCACGCGAGACTTCAACGCGCCGACATTGCAGCGCCAACAATTCGGTGCAAGACACCAGTGCGCCACCTAAAAAGTGACTTTTAAAGAGCTCCGATGTGGGGTGTGAGTGGAGAACCCCCCCCAGTTTACTTCATACTCTTCGCACTGTCGTTGGGGGGGGGGGGGTTGGAACCCTCCATTATAGAGTAAACTTAACTTTTTCCCGATATTTTAGGAAAAAGTTAAGTTTTGTCTATAATGTGGGGGTTGCAACCCCCCCCCCCAATGTCAGCACGAACAGTCTGAAGTAAAGTGAGGGGGTATCCCCACACACACCCTTCGTCTTGAGTTCTTTAAATGTCACTTTTTAGGTGGCGCGCTGGTGTCTTGCGCCAAATTGTCGGCGCTGCAACATCAGCACGCTGAAGTCTCGCACACTTTTCTCCCATCACCGAATGCACAGATCAATAGTCTGGATTCCTGAAAGTATTGGTGAAGATCGGTCGTGATTGGGAGGGAAGGTGATGAATTGTTAAGGTTATAAGATGATGGTCAGAGAGGGGAAGAATTGAGGTGGAGAAGTTGACAATTGAGCAGTTGGAGAAGAGGACAAGATCAAGGCAGTGGCCGTTCTGGTGCATGGGGGTATTGGAGCATAGCTGAAGATTGAATAAGAATATTAGAGCAAGAAACTTTGAAATATAGGAGTCAGAGGTGTCTTCAGCATGAATGTTAAAATCACCAAGGATGAGAGAAGGAGATGAAGGTTCAAAAAAGATGGAGAGCTAGGAGTCAATGTCACTGAGAAAGGAAGATAGGGGTTTGTCAGGGGGGGTCAATAAATGATTCCTATTTATATAAATGACTCCTTTTTATATACTTCAGCTAGCTGAGCTGTAAACAGATAGGAAAGTAGGTGACCTATTTTAGGGTTCTTTTGTGGCTATACTTTTTAAAAACAGGCTGTTTCCTTTGAAAATTTATGTAAAATACATGCATTAAGTTCAACTGTGTTATTTGCAATTCTGCAGGCTGTTTAAAGCATGTCTCCAATATGTATTAAGATTAGACCAATTAAGAAAGGTATTGCCTACAGCAGTTTTGTTAACCTGTTTTTCTCCATAGCTAAATAAATTAAGACAACTACACTGTCCATTTAGGATCTCACCCTGTCTAGATGCTATAGGCCTAGATTCACTAAAGATAGCGATTCAATCACTGTTGGCCGATTCTCTGGCTGATTTTGAAACAGCGATTGATTCACTATCTTTCTGCATGCAAATGATTTGCACGGATGTCCTAAGGAAGTCCCTGATTGGCTCAGATGCCTCAAGCCCCTCCCAAGGAGAAGTATGAGGCGTCTGAGCCAATCAGAGCCTTAGGCTCCTCCCCATGCATCACATGATGCACTGGGGCGGGGCCTAAGGCCTAGTCACGTTGCGGACCGGGTGGAGGTGGAGGAGCAGGAGCAGGAGGTTTTGCAGTTCCTCCTGCTCCAACTACAAGGTATGAGCCAGGGGAGGGGAGGGGGCATTGCGGTATTATTATTATATTTTTAGAAACTGTTTTACTCTGGGGTTTTGTATTTTTTTTTAAGTTAAAAGCTATACTGTTTCTCTCTCTCTTTTTGGCGCACAGGGGGGGGTATTCAGCCGGCGGTTGGGCAGCAGGGCCAGTGGTGCCAATGGCAGGAATGAGTCAGCATCCCTTCTGCCATATTTTTGAGTGCGGTGGAGGGAATGCCAATGGCAGGAGGTAGTGGGAATCTCTTCTGCCATTTTTTGGGGTTCAGAGGGAGCGCTTTGTCGGGGGAGGCTTTTTTTTCTTCTTTTTTTTGGTTTTTGGTTTTTTGACAGGTCTGCCTGTTTTTTGTTTTTTTTATGAGGCAGATATTTTGCGTGTGTAATACACCCAAAATATCTTTGTCATGGGAAAAAAAAAAAAAAAGAAAACCCCCCAGACAGACCTGTCAAAAAACCTGCAGTCCTCTCAGTAGCACAGTTACCAAGTACAACACCCTTCTACTAAATGGCGCACTCTACGGAAAGGAGAACAAGGTAAAGATAAGTGTCCAAATCCAAAGCAAAGCTTAAGGCTTTAACATTTCTCAATGTGAAAGGTTTTTATGCCAATGAGGTGACTTACCACTGGTAATTTTCCCACACTTTGTCTTACTCAAGGAAGTGTGGGTGGGATTCTGAGGCTTTTTCCTTCACATTGGTAGGCTAAGATGTTTTTGAAGCCTTTGCACTGACAGGGATTTGGACACTTACCTTTACCTTGTTCTCCTTTTCGTACAGCGTGTCATTTAGTAGACGGGTGTTGTACTTAGTATTATATTTACCTTCCACACTTGTGTTTGTGGGTCTAGTATTAGGTAACACAGTTACCAACAGTCTGGTTTTAGGATCGTAAAACCTGATGCAAAATAGCCAAGCAAATGTTAGTGAATCAGTCACCTGGCTATTTTACATGAGGTTTTACAAATTTGCATGGCCGGTTTGGGAAATAGGGGATTGAGGGGGAAAACATGTGGTGGGCAGTTTTGTGAATTGGGTGGGTTAGCAGCGATCATTTACCGACAGTTTAGGAACGATCGCTGACTGTAGTGAATCGGGGCCATAGTCAGGCTTTAAACAAGAGTTTTTTGGCAGCAAAAGTACTATTCACCTTAATCCTTTATGATCCCAAAATTGCCTGTTTGTGGCTTACCCATTACAAACTTTTCTGATTTTAGTCACTTTGTTAACTCAGAGTTCTCTGCAGCAGCTGTATAATTTTAATTCTAGTATTACATTTAGTCCATATCTAAGAAACTGCATATAATTAATACACTGCTTAACACTTAATCTAGTTCTTTTTCTGGTAGAAATAGTTTTGAAATACCAGAAAAAGAATGAAGCCAGAATGAAAAGATTATAAATATAGTTGGTCAGTTGAAAAAAATAGAAAACTAAAAGATATTTAATGATGGCTTTCCATGGCTTGCTATTAATGGCTGCCTAGTATCATATTTATGAACGTCAAACATATCACAGATACATTTTTAGTATTTTGTAAAACTGAAATAGATTTTACTTTGCTGCACTGGAGTTGTGCTCTTTCCCTATGTCATCTTTAGGTGTGTTATCGTCAATCAGAGAAGCACTAGCTGGCTCACCATGTATGTCTAGGTACAGACTAAATGAAATCTGTAGAAGCAGCTCTCCAGTGTTGAAAATAGAAAATAAATCACAGATGTTTTCTACGAACAGGCCAACAAATTAAAAATAATGTAATTAGGGTGGGTTGTTTTTTTTTTTGGAGGGGGGCTGCTACTAGAAGCAGTGCTGGTGTGTGGAGTGATAGCTTACTGGCCAGGAGCCAGAACAAAGAGAAAACAGTCCATGAAAATCAGACTTCTCTCCCTTCCAGTAGTGGTTCTCTTGTCTCATGCAAGCTGATCTTTCTTAAATTCCCAGCCTTCTGCTCTCACTGGAAATGAGGAGCAGTCAATAGTGGCATGTCCAGCAGAGGACCTGAGACTGGGAGTGCATTGGGGGGGGGGGGGGAAATTGATGTTTGGGAATAGGAAAAGGCTAAGGGTCAGATTTAGTAAATCGTGCCCAAAATTAGGAAACCAAATAGAAAGCGGCCTTAGATGAAACAAAAACCGGAGGCAAGGATGGTAGAAGCCAAATTTTTATTAAAGGGCCCAACATGGCTCACGTTTCAGTGTTGGGCCTGCGTTAGAGGTAAACAATGACCTCACAGATAAGGCTTCCAGCGAGGTTCACAATAAGATGATGGGTGCGCACAGAAGTCTGAAGACTGGCGACCTGGTTGGAACAGTACTTGCTTTTAGGAAACAGTTAAAAACTTTTCTTTTTCAGCAAGTTTTTGATTACCGGTAATATATATATTTTTCTCCAGCATGTAATTATTTTGTTATTGAACAATATTGTTTTTTGTCTATTAATTTTATTGTTAATGTTATGTCGTAAATTGCTCAGAATTGTAGATGAAGCAGGATATAAAATTTCTTAAATAAATCAATCTTTGAGATCATTCCTGACCCCTGACGCAGGCAAAATGCAAAACCACAGACCATATTGGGTCTTTTAATGACATTTTGGTTCTAACATATCTACACCTCCAGATTTTGTTTCATCTGAGAACCACTTCACTGTTTTGCTGCACTTTGTGTTGCTGATTTCCTCTTGTCTGCTTGCTCAAAATTAGAAGCCACTAAGATCCATGCTAAGTGTCAATTCTATAAAGCCCGCTTGGTGCTAAGGCTGCGAAGTATGGAACTACAGGCCGGTAAGTCTGACTTTTGTAGTAAGTAAATTAATGGAAACACTTTTAAAACAGAAAATAGTGATGTTTCTGGAATCCAGAGAATTACAGGACCCGAGGCAACATGGATTCACTAGAGGCAGGTCTGTCAGACAAATCTGATCAGTTTATTTGACTGGGTGACCAGAGAACTGGATAGAGGGAGAGCACTAGATATGGTGTATTTAGATTTTAGGAAAGCCTTTGACAGTGTTCCACACAGATGTTTAATAAATAAACTGAGTGCCCTCGGAATGGGCCCCAAAATGATGAACTGGGTCAGGAATTGGTTGAGTGGAAGGTGACAGGGTAGTGGTTAATAGAGATTGCTCTGAGGATAGGGATGTTACCAGTAGGTTGCCTCAAGGTTCGGTTCTTGGGCCTGTTCGTTTTAACATTTTTGTAAGCGATATTGCTAAAGGGCTGTCAGGTAAGATTTGCCTTTTTGCTGATGATGCCAAATCTGCAATAGAGTAGTGATGGTGTGAATAACGTGAGGAAGAACCTAGTGAAGCTTGAAGAATGGTCTGAAATTTGGCAGCTAATATTTAATGCTAAGAAATGCAAGGCCATACATTTGGGCTGCAAACACCTGAGGGAACGGTACAGTTTAGGGGTGAAGAACTTTTGTGCATAACAGAAGAGCAGGACTTGGGTGTGATTGTATGTGATGATCTTAAGGTAGCCAAACAGGTTGAAAAGGTGAGGATTGCTTTGAGAATGTTATGTCATTTGAGGCTGGTGCTCACAGGATGGGATTTTTGGGAAATATTACAAAGCATGGGTTTATTAAAATTGGATTATTGCAATGCTATGTATTTTGAGCATTACAGGAACTTGAAAACAGGTTTTATAGGTTTTATGGGAGCATCATAACAACATAAGAATAGCTTTACTGGATCAGACCAATGGTCCATCAAGCCCAGTAGCCCATTCTCACGGTGGCCAATCCAGGTCACTAATACCTGGCCAATGCCCAAGGATTAGCAATATTTCATGCCACCGATCCAGGGTAAGCAGTGGCTTTCTCAATAACAGACTATGGACTTTTCCTCCAGGAACTTGTCCAAACCTTTCTTAAAACCAGTTACAATATCCGCAATTACCACACCCTCTGGCATAGTTAGATTACCATATTTTTACGCAAATAACGCGCATATGTGTAAAACGCGCCCAATCGTATAGCACTTGGGAACCAAGCATTTATGTAAAATAATTTTGGTATAGCGTGCCCATGCATATACCGCGCTTGCTTCTCCCGCTCTCCATTTGTACCACAGACTAACTCTTTTGTAGCTGGGCAATTTGCGTTCGACCGGGTGAATAGGGGCGCTTACATTCATAAAGTCGGCCCACAGACCTAACCAGTAGAGGGATTAACAAAGACCCGGGATGATGAATGGAAAGACCGGTCGACTTCAGCCTACAGAACTAAGGGCTAAAGGAATAAAAGACTCCTATTACAATTATTCCCTACACCTTTTACCTCTGTGGGCTATAGTTGACGGGTCTTTCTATTCATCCCGGGTCTTTAATTCCTCTATTGGTTTGTTCGATCGTCCGACTCCATGATTTTAAGACCCCGATTCACCTGGTCGAACTTAAATTGACCATCCCAGGAGGGTTAGCCTATAAAAGATCATTAGTGCTGCATGTTCTTTCTAAACCGCCATAATGCCAGGAATGAGACGAAAGTCATATACAGCGGATTTTAAGCTTAAAGTCGTGTTGAAAACTGAAGAAATAGGCAACCGGGCAACAGCGAGAGAGTTCAATGTTGGAGAAACATCGGTGCGTGAATGGAGAAAAGATAAGAAGGAACTGGAGAGATGCAATCCGCTAAAACAGGCACGTCGTGGGGCCAAACCAAAATGGCCTCTGCTGGAGGAAGACTTGAAGCAGTGGATTCTGGGGAGAAGGGAGCAAAATCAATCAGTCTCTACCATTGCAATTCAGATGAAGGCAAAACTACTTGCCAATGGAAGAGGAATACCCTGCTTCAAAGCAGGCTTCACATGGATCTCGAAATTTATGAAAAGGAACGGACTATCGGTTCGAATGAGAACAACTGTTGACCAGCGACTTCCGGATGATTGGCAGCAAAAATTGATCGATTTCCGTGGCTTTGTCGCCAAAGAAATTTCTGAACTTGGCATCACTGCAAAGGACGTCATCAACATGGATGAAATTCCAATGGCATTCGATATTCCAGCGACAAGAACCGTAGCCCCCACAGGTACTAAATCTGTTGCCATCACCACAACTGGGCATGAAAGAACGTGTTTTACAGTCGTTCTTGGTTGCTCAGCTAGCGGGGTTAAGTTAAAGCCCATGGTCATTTTCAAAAGGGTCACTATGCCCGTGAAAAACTGCCCACCTGTGTGGTTGTGCACTGCAACAAGAAGGGATGGATGGACTGTGATGTAATGAGATTGTGGGTTGATAAATGCTTTAGGGCAAGAAAGGGTGGATTTTTTTCAAAAAATACCTTGTTAATTTTTGATGCCATGGCTGCCCACAAAGAAAAAAAATGTTCAGGCCTACATTAATTCTAATGCTGCCCACATCGCTGTGATACCTGGAGGCCTAATGTGTAAGCTGCAGCCACTAGACATCGCAGTGAATCATTCATTCAAGACTTTTGTTAGAAGGGAGTGGGAGGAGTGGATGCAGAGCGGCATGCACAAGTACACACCTGCAGGGCAGCTGAAGCGGGCAACTTTCACAGAAGTATGCAAGTGGGTGGCTTCAGTATGGGATCAAATAACACCTGATACTATTCGAAACGGATTTAGAAAAGCGGGCATTCTTTATGACACTAATCATGCAGTGGAAGGAGGTAACGACACGGATATCAGCGATGATGATGACGAGGATGACTATATCACTTCTGAAATAAACGAGGATCGTCTGCAGGCGTGCTGACTTTATTTAATGACGAAGATGAATATTCCGATTTTGATGGATTCAAAGAATCAGATGACTGTGATGATGATGACTGAATAAAACAGTAAAACTTTTTTTATGAACAACTTTAATTAACAATTTAGATTATTTTGTCCTCGATACTTCGTTTGATCTTGATTAAATTTTATAGTTTATGAGAATGAATGTGTGATTTGTGTTCTTGTTGCTGAATTCATACTCACTAACTCGAGAGCTCTTTAGTATACATATTCTTTGTTTCAACATGGCGTAGAGGGGTCCAGGAATATATAATGGATATAACGCGCATGCTTATTCCGTGTTTGTAAAATCTTGTATAGCGAGCTCATGGATATAACGCGCATACTTATTCCATGTTTGTAAAATCTTGTATAGCGCGCGCGTTATATGCGTAAAAATATGGTATATATCAAATATACATGCACAAAACCATTCAAAAAAAAAGTCAAAATGGACAGTAGACTATATCCTAATTGTTATTTTATTGAATTTTATATGAAGGGGCCAGCCTCAGATTATGGAGCAGATCTCCCCATAGTGGGGTTTCTTCAAAAGAAAGAAAACCAATCTTCTCTTGCTCCTCGTAACATCACCAGCTTTGTCCCAACCTCCCTACCAAATTAATTAATGTTTAATATTGTAATATATTTCCTACACTTAAAAACTATTTGATTTCATTCTTCTTTACTACATAAAATTTATCAATTCAATAATTCATCATGATAGTCTACATACCAAAATGACACTCAAAACCCACCCAATACTAACCTTACAAAATTTAAAACGTATTACTGATTTAAAGTTACGAGGCGCAAGAAAAGATTGGTTTTCTTTCTCTTGAAGAAACCCCACTCTGGGGAGATCTGCTCCATAATCTGAGGCTGGCCCCTACATATAAAATTCAATAAAATAACAATTAGGATATAGTCTATTGTCCATTTTGACTTTTTTTTTTTAATGGTTTTGTGCATGTATATTTAATTAATAGATAACCATTTAATTTTTTGGTCTTTTGATAGATTATATATCACTCATATTAAAAAAGCTTCATTGGCTCCCAGTAAATTTCATATACAGTAAAAGATTTATTCATTTTATTTAATTCATTTTCTATCCCATTGTCCAAAGAGCTCAGAATGGGTTACAGGTTAAGAACATAAGAAGTTGCCTCTGCCGGATCAGACCCAGCAGTCCGCTCCCGTGGCGGCCCATCAGGTCCATGACCTGTAAGTGATCCTTTGTCTAAAACCCTTTAATCCCCATTTTTCTTCTATCTGTACCCTTTCATGATCCTATCTCTACCTCTATCTATATCCCTCAATCCCCGTATCCTTCAGGAACTTGTCCAATTCCTCTTTGAATCCCCTTAATGCACTCTGTCCTATCAAACATACATACATAATTTCAGTACAAGTTTATGATATAAGTTTTGATCCTAACATGACACATAATAGGAGTCTAATATTAATATACATAATATACAGTTTACCGGATACAGTGCAAGATTTTACAATACCAGTTTTTCTTACATGACACATACTGGTTCTGGTACCAAAATACATTTCATTGTAGCCTACCGGTCAAGGGTAGGGGTTTAGGTCTTGAAATTGATCCATCAGGGGATATATAATAAATTGCCTGGTTATTTTAATGAGATTTTGCAAATATATAAGCCAGGACATATTTTAAGCTCTGAGAATTCGATGTTGTTGGATGTGACAGCAAAATCTTTTTTTTCAGTGGCTGGCCCTGTTTTGTGGAATGGTTCGTCCGGGATTTTGCGTTTTTGTGACGATATGTTGGGGTTTAGGAAGCTGTTAAAAACCCACTTTTTTGTACAGCCATTCCACTGAACAGTGAAGTGGTTGTATTCAGGATGTTTTTTATATGTTGTGTATGTTTCTGATGATTTTTAATGTTTTGTTTTTTTATTATTTTAGACGTTTTTATTGTAAGCCACCTTAGTTTCAGGCAGATAAGAAATATTATAAATAAATAAAGATTCTTGGAACAGAGTTAACATACACATCTGGGATAAGCACAAAAATTTCAGCACCCAACTTTAAGCGGCTTATATAGAATCTGGAGGTAAGAGAGTGAACTACTCAGCAATGTAGAATACCAAAAGCTGGGAAGGGGACGAGTTAGAGACTGCAGTGGGAATTCAGAAATGAGAAGACTGGGAATCAAGCTAGAAACATGGAGGCTATGGATTGCTTTAATATTTGCTATGCACACATTTGGCATTTTTTTCAATTTTCCCATAATTTAATTTCCATCCTACTGTTTTCTGCCACAGAGTGATAAAAAAGAACAAAACAGAAGTCACACCAAACTTACTTGGTTATTTGAAATCAGGTTGTTTCTGGACTAGGAAATGCTATTCTTTGCAAAGGGGTCAAACACTACAGACTGCCTCCAAAATATCCTGGAAACCCCCCCCCCACACACACACACACACACTTTCAAAAAGCACACCTCCCTCATTAATATGCAACAATTAGTTAAACTGTGAAAAGATTAAATTCTACTTTTAAAGAAATGATAAATCTGGTTCTTTGGGAAGGAGGGGCACCTTGTGGCAAGATGCAGTAATGCAAGTCTTCAGAATGTTTTTCCTCATCAGTTCTTGTGCTAAAACTGTCCTACATTTGAGACTGCTCAGGATTATTTTAGAGCAGTGTTTCTCAGCTCATTCCTGGAGTACCTGCTTGCCAGTCAGGTTTTCAGGATATCCACAATGAATATGCATGAAAGAAATTTGCATAAAATGGAAGCACTGTATGTTAGAGCTAGCCAATTCACTGATTCACTTTGGTGAATTGATTCGAATTGACTCATTCTCCCCCAAAATTTGGGTTCACCGATTCAGTGACCACCCCTCCCCCCCCGCTGATACCTGCGATACCTCTTGGCCACCTAAAGTAGCAGCGATAGTGGCTGGCCAGCAGAAGCAGTGCTCTGAACAGGCTGGTGTGGCCTGCCCTGCCAGGGTCTTCCCTCTGCTACGTCATTGATGACATCACTGATGATGTGACAGAGGGAAGCCCTGGTGGGGCAGGCTGCAGGCAGCCTGTTCACAGCACTGCATCTGTCGACTGGCCACCACCGCTACTGCTGCAGCTTCAGGAGGCCCGAAGTATGTCATATCTCATGGTGGGGTGGGGATTGGGAGGTTCTACACAGGAGGACATAGAAGGGATGGAAAGCTGCTACTCAGGGGGATTGGAGGGAGGGATGGAAAGCTGCTGCTCAGAGGGATGGGAGGAAGGGATGGAAAGCTGCTGCACATGGGGGAGCGAGGAAAAATTGTTGGACATAGGATGAAGGGGAGGAAGGAAGAGATGCAACAAAGAGGTAGAAAGGGGTGATCTGTCCTGGGCGCCATCTTGGTGGGGGTTACGGCATCCATCCTCCTCTCCGCCACCCATTACTTCCCCACCCCCACCGCTGCGCGCCCCTTCCCTTCCCACATACCTCTAACATTCCCAGCATAAGCAGCAACCCCAACCTGCTGTTCACACCAGTGTCGGCTTTTCCTCTGACTTCACTTCCTGGACCCATGCCTAAGAAGTGACATCAGAGGAAGAGCCAACTCTGGTGCAAGCAGCAGGTTGGGGTTGCTGCTCGTTCTGGGAATGTTAAAGAGGTAAGGGGGAAGGTAAGGGGCTTGTGAGCAGCAGGAAGGGTCAGGGAAGGAGTGGATTGAGGGTGGAGACAGAGAAGAAGGAGAGGGAGGGGTGCCACCATCCCAGGCGCCTCTCACCCTCACTACTGCACTATCTGGGACATCTCTAAACTGGCTAAGTATGCCTCACTAAGAAATCAGAGTACAAGAAATTCCCCCAAATATTACTAATCTTCCGTTCTAACTGTACTATCATTCCCTGTTGATCTAGAAATCTAGCAAATTTTTGAATTCCAAGTCATTACCAATCTTAACAATTTACCACTTTTGTTCCTACATCTATAGATAATAGATCTGGATTTTTTTTTGTTGTTGTTGTTGTTGTTCTTTGATGTGCAAACCTGTTCAAGGCCGATTACATGGTTAACAACTATATCTAACTAAGATGGACTACATAGAACTTCCAAGTCTCAAAAGCTCCCAGTCTCTGGCTTTCTTTCTATGACTAATTCTAGTAACCAATAAAAACAACAGTAAAAAGCTATTTGTGCAGTTTTTTATGTGCTTCAGTCACTCAGCTATCCTTTTTGAACTATTCATGTTTTTAAAGAGCTGTTTTTTTTATCACTGCTCATCTCACAGTATTTGTTACCCCTGATGCAGACGCATCTTCTTGCCGAAACAGAGTACTGTGTCAGGTCTTCCCCATTTGTGATTGGATATAATAAACATTTTGACATGATCTTCTGGGTCTGTTTATTGTCCTGTCCCACTGTTTCTCTGACTTGTGTTGCTTTTGTGGGTTTGCATTCTGCTGGACTCCTTGTGGCATTTAGAATACACCAGTATCTCCCCATTAATGCTGGAAATAGGAAAATCTGCCATTTTGTCCATGCAGCAAAAATGGCCTTAATGTGCAGTGTGATGAGTACATAAGAACTTAAGAACCACTATGCGTGGACAGATTGAAGGTCCATGAAGCCCAGCTTCCCGTTTTCAACAGTAGCCAAGTACCTAGCGGGATTCCAAGTAGTAAAACAGATTTTATGCTGCTTATCCTAGGAATAAGCAATGGATTTTCCCAAGCATTCTCAATAATGGCCTATGGACTTCTCTTTTAGGAAATTACCCAAGCCTTTTTTAAACCCTGCTAAGCTTACCGATTTCACCACATTCTCTGGCAACAAATTCCAGAGTTTAATTACACACTGTGTGAAAAAAAATATTTTCTCTGGTTTGTTTTAAATAACATAACATAAAAATTGATTTATATGCTGCAGTAGCTTAGGAGTTCTAAGCGGTTTACAAAAGAAAATTGAAACAGTGACAATAAATAGAAATGACCTAGAAATTACAAAAATTTCTTAAATAAGTAGGTTTTCAATAATTTCCTTTGCTGCTGGTGAGAAACAGAGCTAACTTGCAGATTTACAAACTCTTTATCACAAGAAGCTGCCTGAAAAGATAGGAGACATTGAAAATAGGTCTTGTATAAATGGCCCTTTACCGACAGAAAAGCAAACAATTACAATTAAGTCTTGGGCATTGTGAATTAATGAATAAAAAATGATCCACAAGATAATCAGGTGCTAAACCATGTAAGACTTATAGGATGCTGGGAATTATTAAAAAAGGGATGGTTAACAAGACAAAGGGCTCTTTTTACAAAGGTGCGTTAGGGCTTTAACGTGCAGAATAGCGCATGCTAAAATGCCATGCGTGCTAGCCGCTGCCGCCTCCTCTTGAGCAGCTGGTAGTTTTTTGAGGTAGTGCGCGCTATAGCACGCGCTAATCCGGTGCATGCGCTAAAAACGCTAGCGTACCTTTTTAAAAGGAGCCCTAAGAATGTTATAATGCCCCTGTATCGCTCCATGTTGTGACCTCATCTGGAGTACTGCGTTCAATTTTGGTCTCCATATCTCAAGAAAGATATAGTGGCGCTGGAAAAGGTTCAAAGAAGAGTGATGAAGATGGTTTCAAGTTTCAAGTTTATTAGGTTTTAATATACCGACCATCAAATAAATATCTGGCCGGTTTACATTACAATAAAAAATATAGATAAGAAAGAGGAGTTAATATATTCAATATTTAGAAGTACAAACAGTGTATATTAAAACATAAACAAGACAAACTTGATTGTGAGGGAAGAGGTTTGTGGAAGGGTAAAGTTACATTGTTAAGAGAAAAGGGAGAAAGAGGGAATGGGAAGAAAACATTTGGGTGGGGAAAAAGTCTTTTAGAAATAATTTTTGAAAGTTAAATAATTGAAAATAACTAATAAGTAGATACTAAACTGAAATAAATGCATCACGGAATAGAAAGGTCTTTAGGCCTATCTTAAATTTATTCAGTTGTTGTTCGTCGCGAAGAGGTTGTAGTAAAGAGTTCCATAGCATTGGAGCAGTGACAGAGAAATTTATTTTCCGTGTGTAGTAAAAATTTTTAATAGAAGGGATCAGAAGGAGATTTTGATTTGTGGATCTCAGAGTACGAGATGAACATTGGTGGATGAGGAGTTTATGTAGAAATGAAGGCAGAAGAGAGGATTTTATTTTAAAGGTCAAGAGAATAATTTTATATGTAATTCGGTGGGCCACAGGAAGCCAGTGGGCATCTTTCAGAATTGGAGTGACGTGATCATATTTACCCAGTTTATAAATGAGTTTTATAGCTGTATTTTGAATCAATTGGAGACGTCGGATTTCTTTTTGGGGAAGACCGTTAAAAAGGGGATGGAACTCCTCTCTTATGAGGAAAGACTAAAATGGTTAAGGCTTTTCAGCTTGGAAAAGAGATGGCTGAGGGGAGATATGATTGAAGTCTACAAAATCCTGAGTGGAGTAGAACGGGTACAAGTGGATCAATTTTTCACTCCGTAAAAAATTACAAAGACTAGGGGACACTCAATGAAGTTACAGGGAAATACTTTTAAAACCAATTGGAGGAAATAGTTTTCACTAAGAGAATAGTTAAGCTCTGGAACGCATTGCCAGAGGATGTGGTAAGAGCGGACAGTGTAGCCGGTTTTAAGAAAGGTTTGGACAAGTTCCTGGAGGAAAAGTCTATAGTCTGATATTGAGAAAGACACGGGGGAAGTCACTGCTTGCCCTGTACCGGTAGCATGGAATATTGTTACACCTTGGGTTTTGGCCAGGTACTAGTGACCTGGATTGGCCACCGTGATAACGGACTACTCGGCTTGATGGACCATTGGTCGGACCCAGTAATGCTATTTTATGTTCTTATGTACACTTTTTCCTATGAGGAGGAAGAGGAAATAAGATATAGCAGAGGACAGAGAATGGTTTTTTTTGTTTTGTTTTTTTAAGTATGAAAAATGTGGCTCTCTCGTAATCACTCTAAGAATCTTGCCCCACATCGATGGTAAACGAGTGAGGCTCCAGTCAGAAATTACCATGGTGGGAGCACGTTGTAACTCAAATACTGGGTAGAGCCACGTTGTGAAAATGAAAATTTCTTCCTTTTAATAATGTTTTTCCAGCACTCTTACTTAGACTTGATCCCATACAAAAGATAGAAGTCTTTAGTTTCTATCACTATTGTCACTACATTTTTCCCTTTTATTTGTGTTTCCCCATCTCTCTCATTGCCTCTTTCGTTTTTATTTTATATTTCATTTTTTATATATATTTTTAAACATTATGACATCACACAAGCCGGGACACATCCCTCCTCCTAACAGAGGAGCAACATGTATTCTAACTTTCACTTTTGGTTACACCAATTATCACACTGTTTCGTTCAGTCTCTAGACCACAGGTAACATAGTAGATGACGGCAGATAAAGACCCGAATGGTCCATCCAGTCTGCCCAACCTGATTCAATTTAAATTTTTTTCTTCTTAGCTATTTCTGGGCAAGAATCCAAAGCTCTACCCGGTACTGTGCTTGGGTTCCTACTGCCGAAATCTCTGTTAAAACCTACTCCAGCCCATCTACACCCTCCTGGCCATTGAAGCCCTCCCAAGCCCATCCTCCACCAAACTCAAAGCCCGCGAGCCGAATCTGGCCCACCTGGCCATTTTATGTGGCCCAGGGTGTGTTGCGGTATGTTCATTGCCGTCCTCAATGTTATCTTCTGGCCGGCTCCCTCCTCCTCAATGCCGTAGTGTACACAAAGCTGCGGGCGGCAGCTCCTATGCACGTCCTGCGCCTGAACCGGAAGCTTACTTTCTGATGTCACAACATCAGAGGGAATGCTTCTGGATGAGGCGTGGGATGCATGAGACATTTGGAGCACTGAGATTAAGCAGCAGATTTCTGCTACTCAATGGCCATGGATTTGGTCTTGGAGGATGAGGTGTTACAGCATCAGCATCTACGAGACAAACCTGTATTTTTTTTTTTTTTGTTGCATAGAAGTTTTTGGATCCCTGTTCGTTTGCAGACATTAGATAGTTTTAAGTCAAATAGATGCTGGCACTGTCATCTCGATATAGGGACACTGGTTCATCTATTGTTCTATTGTCCTTTGATACTCAGTTTTTGGAGATCTATATGGGGACATATTACCGTATTTTTTGCTCCATTAGACGCACTTTTTCCCCCCACCCAAAAGTGGGTGGAAATTAGGGTGCGTCTTATGGAGCAAATACCCAAAGCACCTCCCCCCCCCCCCCCGGTTACCTATTTTTAGTGCGACCGCCCTCCCTTGCTGGAAGTGGCACCCTCAGCTGGCTAGCAGGTGACAGGCAGGCCCTGGCCCTCTTCCTCCTCCCCGTCGCACCTTTTTTTTTTTTTTAACTTCTGTTTGTGGCAAGGCTGGCTGGCTGCCTGGTTCCCACCACTTTCTGCCAGAACTGCCAGCCAACGCAGCTGCCTCCCGTTCTCTCGCGGCATAGCAGCGCACTACTCAGTTCTCACAGGAAGCGGCACCGGACCAGGCAGGCAACCTGGTGTGCCGCTATGTCATGAGAGAACGGAAGAGGAGGAAGCCACGTCAGCCAGCAGTTCTGGCAGGAATGGCGGGAACCAGGCAGCCAGCCAGCCTTGCCGCGAACAGAAGTAAAAAGAAAAAAAAAGGTACGCGCGGGAGGAGGAGGAAAAGTGCCAGGGCCTGCCTGTCGCCTGCTAGCCAGCTAAGGGCGCCTCTTGCCTGCCTGGGAGGTGAGGAGGAAGATGCCAGGGCCTGCCTGCTGCCTGCCTGAGGGGTAGGGAGGGAGGATGGAGAGGCCAGGGTCTGACTGTCTGCCCTCCCTGCCAAATTAAAAATATGGAGGGAGGAGGGAGAGGCCAGGGCTTGCCTGCTGCCTGCCTGGGGGGTAGGGAGAGAGAAGGGAGAGGCCGGGGCCTGCCTGCCTGCCCTTCCTGCCAAATTAAAAATATGGAGGGAGAGGCCAGGGCCTGCCTGCTGCCTGTGGGGGGGGGGGGGTAGGGAGAGAGGAGGGAGAGGTTGGGGCCTATCAAATTAAAAATAGGGAGGGAGAGGCTGGGGCTTTCCTGCTACCTGCCTGGGAGGGGGGAGGTCTTCCTGCCTGTCTACCTACCTACTGGCCCCGTCTTGTCCCATCCCTACCTACCTGCTTGCCCTGTCCTTACCTGCCCTGTGCCCTGTCCCGGCCTACCATTAGACCAGAGGGGGGACAGGGTACAGAGCTTGGCAAGGAGTGTGGAGTTGGGTGCAGAGCCTGGCAGGGAGAATATGGTTCAGAATGTTTTTTTCCTTGTTTTCCTCCTCTAACTTTAGGGTGCGTCGTATGGTCAGGTACTCTGATTCTGGAGACTGTGGTTCCACTGTCCTATGAAGTAGTATTATGTGGGGCGCTGTTATCTCCTACATCTCCAGTAGACAGGCATAAAAACAGGTTATTGGGTATAATGACTGGAGTAGCCTTCCAAATGATTACGAAAAATTGGAAGAATTGTGACCGCTTAAATTTCACTTTTTGGTGGAATTCATTATGCTTGTGTTATCGTTACAAGAAAATGATATCTGAACAAAGGGGTAATATTAAGTGGTTTAATCTGACATGAGGTCCATTGACCAATTTTATTGATTCTAATCGAATGGTTTTCCCCTTTACTTTTGGTTATAATTTACACATCCAGGGAAGGGGGTGGGTGGGAGGGAAAAGGATAATGTATAGCAGGGGTCTCAAAGTCCATCCTTGAGGGCTGCAATCCAGTCGGGTTTTCAGGATTTCCCCAAGGAATATGAGATCTATGTGCATGCACTGATTTCAATGCATATTCATTGGGGAAATCCTGAAAATCCAACTGGATTGTGGCCCTTAAGGAGGGACTTTGATATCCCTAATATATAGGGACTGGTTTATTTATGAGTTGTTAATATTATTGTATGGTTATCTTGAATATATTGAAATCGGTGTGTGTGTGAAAATTTTTCTTATGTATTTCACTGATGGATATAAGTGCTGTTTTTTCAGGTAACTTGTTATGCAATTTTTGTATGCACTGTTTTTAGAATGAAAATGAATAAAGATATATATAAAAAAAAAGAATTGTGTCAATTTTGAGAATTTACATCTGCTGTCTATATTTTGCACTGATCAGGAAGAAATACATTTGTTTCTTTTTCTCAGGGGTTGAACTGCATGCAGTCTTGAATCTTAGGGTTTCCTTTGTATATATTAGTACTTTTAGTTTTTGATCCCGTATTTGCATAGGGGTTATCTGTGTTCTGGTAGGAATGAATGTTGAGAAGCATATAGTGTGATTTGTGAAGTTTAATTTTGTGGTTAATCATTATGGTTAACATATTGTGTGTATGTGTGTGTATATATATATAAAGTATATGAAAAATGAATGGGAAAAATGGTGTTACAATTAGTACTATTATAGGGGTGGGGGGTCTTGGGGGGGGGGGGGGTGTCTGTCCCGCGACTTAGCCTGTGTTTTGGATTTCGGCCTCTTAATGTGACTGAGTTTGACACTCCTACTCTAGACCATCATCTGGACAAGTAAAAGTCCCTTTAGTTTGTTTCTTCACTGGTTTTCTTTTCTTGGAGCATGTGCCCCTTCTCTGTTAGCACTGGCTTCATACGCACTGAACTTTTCATTTCATTTTTACAGCTTTTCGAGCATTCTTGTCTTTTTACCTGCCACGCTACCATTTGTCTGGTACATGTTACCTTGCTCACTCAGGTTTTCATTCATAAGTTTTTTCCGCCTCATTCATCACAGTATATGCCCATTGTTCACAGCAGACTCCTTTACATAAGCTGTCCTTTCACTTGGAATGTACACAGTCTTTGAAGGAGCCATTTTATATCAACAACGTTATAATGTGCTTCTGATTTGAGCATTTAGTTTTATTGTTCGATGCCTTTATTCACATTCTTTATTCACAAGTTATGTGTGCTGGGTGTCACCCATATTTATACATGACTTCTGGGTTTGTATCAATATCAAATACAGGTACAATGTTTGTTTTTCCTGTCCTAAGCATAACAGACACATGCCTTTCTGTGTTGCCTCTGCAACTTGTACTTCTTTGGAAACCAACTCCTAATCCTTACATTCTTTAGCTGTTTGTATTATTTGATTATATTAGATTTTATCACTGTTTAGTTTTTATTGGCTTAAGTTGTTCTTTTAATTTGATGCATAGCTTTTATTAACTGAACTTTGCCCTGGTTTACAGAGTCCTTAAGACTGGATAAACAACTATGCAGATGTCTAGAGAGGAAATGGAGGAAAAACATGACACCAGAACACAGAACACAATGGAGAGCAGCCATAAACAAATATAAGGACAACATATCTGAAACAAAGAAAAATTACTACACCAGTAAAATAGGAGGCAACACAACCAACAGCAAGAAACTGTTCTGCCTAGTATGACAACTGACAGCCCCCCCAAACCAAGCATCTGCAACCTTTTCCAACAAAATCTCAGCCCAAGAACTTGCAGATTTCTTCCTCAACAAAGTCAAATTGGTGTAATCAGAATTTGCCAAGACAGCCTCATCAAACTCATCCCAACACAACTATATAGAATACAATGAACCCACAAATGCAGACCAGATCTAGTCTTCATTCACTAACCTCTCCTCCCGATACCAATAGGCTAAAATCAAAACTAGCCTTACAAAGCAGTCCCATTGACATCTGTCCTCCATACCTTCTTTCAGCAGCTCCACATTATATCATTAACCGGCTCACTAACCTGCTAAATAGTTCCTTGAACCAAGGGCACCTACCCAAAGAAATGGGTAAAATAGCCTTAACCCCTATACCATAAACAGCCCAAGCAGGACTCTCCATAGCATCCAACTACAGACCGATTGCTGGCATTCCGATCCTCACTAAAATCCTCGAGTCCCATGTTAGCAAGCAGCTAGCCTCATACAGAGCAACACTCCTGCCTTCATACATCCCAATCTGGCTTCCAAAAACAGCACAGCACCGAGCTCCTCCTCCTCCTCACTTTAATCACTAAAATCAAACAGTTGCTAAGCTCGGGTCATCAGGCCATATTACTCCAATTTGAAATCTCTACAGCCTTCGACTCAGAGGACTACCAATTACTACTAACCTAACTCTCGGAAATCATAATAACAGGAACTGTATTGAAATGGTTTGCAGACTTCCTACAAAATCACAAATACATGGTCAAAAAGCAAGAATCATATTCCAAACCTTGGAAGGTATTCTGTGGCATCCCACAAGGCTCCCAATTATCCCCAATCCTATTCAATTTATTCATGAGCTCACTGGGTCACATCAAAATGGAAGATGAAAACTATACTATCGTATGCCGTCAACATCCTCCTCCTCCTCCTCATCCCCATCCCCATACTAATAACCATCCCAATATTGCAAAAAAATCTCAAACAATATAGATAAAATTCAAACTTGGGCAACGAAAAGTTGAAACTGAACGCCCTTAAGACCAAAGCCATTGGTCTTAAAAAAGCAGTCAAAGCGGCAGTCAGAGAGGCCAAAATTCAAACAGAAGAACAACTAGCGAAAAACATTAAAAAAGGGGATAAATCCTTCTTCAGATACATTAGTGACAGGAAACGAAACACAGATGGGATAGTACGTCTCAGGAAAACAGACGGGACCTATGCAGAAACGGATTCTGATAAAGCCAAACTACTAAATGAATACTTTTGCTCAGTCTTTACTTGTGAGGCGCCGGGAACCGGTCCACAACTGCAAGCAAGGCAAACCTCGGAAGACCTGTTTCAAAACTTCAAGTTTACACCCAGCAGCGTCCATGGCGAACTATCAAAACTCAAGGTGAACAAAGCCATGGGACCGGACAATCTACACCCCAGGATTCTTAGGGAGTTGTGTGATGTCCTGGCGGAACCGCTATCCGTGCTGTTCAATCTTTCCCTAAGTACCAGAAAAGTCCCCATGGACTGGAAAACAGCTAACGTCATTCCATTGCACAAAAAAGGTTGCAGAACGGAAGCTGCGAATTACAGACCGGTCAGTCTCACCTCAATAGTGAGCAAACTCATGGAAAGACTTATTAAACAGGAATTAGATACGATCCTGACTGAGGAGAATCTACAGGATCCCCAGCAGCATGGATTCACAAAGGGAAGGTCCTGTCAATCCAATCTGATCAGCTTCTTTGACTGGGTTACAAGGAAACTGGATATGGGGAAGTCTCTAGACTTCGTGTACTTGGACTTCAGCAAAGCTTTTGATAGCGTCCCGCACCGCAGATTGTTGAGCAAGATGACTTCGATGGGATTGGGAGTGATATTGACGACATGGGTCAATGACTGGTTAAGCGGTAGAATCCAGAGGGTGGTGGTTAACGGTACCCCCTCCAATACATCGGAGGTGACCAGTGGAGTGCCACAGGGATCTGTCTTGGGACCGATCCTTTTCAACATATACATAAGAGACCTGACTCAAGGGCTTCAAGGTAAAATAACACTATTAGCCAACGACGCCAACTATGCAACATAGTAGATAACAGCACCTTACCCGAAAGTATGGAGCAGGACCTGCTCTTATTGGAACATTGGTCCTCGACTGGGCTTTAATGCCAAAAAATGTAAGGTCATGCACCTTGGCAGCAAAAACCCATGCAGAACTTACACTCTGAATGGTGAGACCTTAGCTAGGACTAGGGCAGAACGAGATTTGGGAGTAATCATTAGTGAAGACATGAAAACTGCCAAGCAGGTGGAGAAAGCTGCATCCAAGGCTAGACAAATGGTGGGATGCTTCCGTAGAGGTTTCGTCAGCCGGAGGCCCGAAGTCATAATGTCCCTGTACAGATCCATGGTGAGACCTCATCTTGAATATTGTGTTCAATTCTGGAGACCACATTATCAAAAAGATGTGCGGAGAATCGAGTCAGTTCAGCAAATTACCACCAGGATGGTCTCGGGACTCAAGAGCCTCCCATATGAGGAAAGACTGAATAAACTGCAACTATACTCGCTCGAGGAAAGTAGAGAGAGGGGGGACATGATTGAGACTTTTAAATATATCACGGGCCGCATCGAGGTGGAAGATGATATCTTCTTTCTTAAAGGACCTTCAACCACAAGAGGTCATCCGCTGAAAATCAAAGGTGGGCAATTTCATGGCGACACCAGGAAGTATTTCTTCACCGAAAGGGTAGTCGATCATTGGAATGAACTTCCATTGCAGGTGATTGACGCCAGCAGCGTGCTCGATTTCAGAAAGAAATGGGATATGTATGTGGGATCTCTAGCCGGGTGAAGTCTGGGGGGTGGGTCATTAGCGTGGGCAGACTTGATGGGCTATAGCCCTTTTCTGCTGTCATATTCTATGTTTCTATTGGTTTCCGCACTGCACGATAGAATGTCATACCTAACCTCACTCTTTCATCAGGCATCACTCTCATAATGGAAAAATCCACCAAGGTACTAGGCTGCATCTTAGACAACACTCTCACAAATGGAACCACAAATATTTAACCTGCGGAAATAGACCATCTACACTATCCACCAAGGTACTAGGCTGCATCTTAGACAACACTCTCACAAATGGAACCACAAATATTTAACCTGCGGAAAAAGACCATATACACTATCTACACAAGACCATACTTCCACCCACACCACTTTGCTCTGATCGTTCAGATGTTGGTCCTACCCCAACTGGACTATTGCAACTCCGCCTACCTTGGCATCAACATTGCTCTTATTCACAAACTACAACTCATCCAGAACACAGCCGTTAGACTAGTCTACAAATTAAAGAAATTTGCCTCAATTACAACCTTCATCAGGCAACTACATTGGCTCCCAATATCATCCCGAATAATCTTCAAATCGTCATATATCTTACACCAGATCCTATACAGAAGCTCAGCAGCTCCTCTCATCCAATTATTCTCTAATGTTTGGTCAACATCAAAAAGAATCCTTAACAGAGTCCAACTAAACCTGCCATCCACAAAACACCTCCACTACAAACAAGTTTTCCACTCTATGCTAACCTACCTGGATGTAAAAATCTAGAATGACCTACCAGAATCCATCAGGAAAGAGACAAACTACACTACATTCAGAAAAAACCTGAAGACTCACCTTTTTGACATCTAACTATCTCAGTTTCTGTATAGCATCCCTTATGTATAAGTCCCTCGTCGTATCTCTCCATGTCCTCTTCCCCTCCTTCTTTCCCCTTCCTCTTTGATTTGTCGCCTTGAGCCTGTATAGGTATGTGTGACTCAAATGGAAGATTAGATTAGAAAATTAGATTATTCTGCTGACAATTATTTATTTTTTTATATTTTGTTATCTATATTTATTGCAACATTTTTTCAACGTCATGCCCATCTTTAAAAAGGGATCAAGAGGTGACCTGGGAAACTACAGACCAGTGAGTCTGACCTCGATTCTGGGGAAAATGGCGGAAGCACTGATAAAAGAAAACATCGATGAACATTTGGAAAGAAACAAACTTCTGAAAACAAGCTAACATGGTTTCTGCAGGGGGAGATCATACCTAACTTATTACACTTCTTCGTAGGAATTAACAAACAGATGGACAGAGGAGACCCCATCGCCCGATATAGCGATCATCTATCTTGATTTCCAAAAAGCCTTTGACAAGGTGCCTCATGAGCGTCTACTCCAAAAATTGAAGAATCATGGGGTGGACGGAGACGTACATAGATGAATCAGAAACTGGTTGGCGAGTAGGAATCAGAGGGTAGGGGTGAAAGGCCACTACTCGGACTGGAGGAGGGTCAAGAGTGGTGTTCCGCAGGGCTCGGTGCTCGGGCCGCTGCTATTTAATATATTCATAAATGATCTAGAAACAGAACGAAGTGTGAGGTAATAAAATTTGCGGACGACACCAAACTATTTAGTGGAGCTCGGACCAAAGAGGACTGAGAAGAATTGCAAAGGGACTTGAACAAACTAGGGGAATGGGCGACGAGATGGCAGATGAAGTTCAACGTTGAGAAATGTAAAGTATTGCATGTGGGAAGCAGAAACCCGAGGTACAACTATACAATGGGAGGGATGTTATTAAATGAGAGTACCCAAGAAAGGGACGGGGGTAATGGTGGACATGACAATGAAGCCGACGGCACAGTGTGCAGCGGCCGCTAAGAGAGCGAATAGAATGCTAGGTATAATCAAGAAGGGTATTACAACCAGGACGAAAGAAGTTATCCTGCTGCTATATCGGGCGATGGTGCGCCCGCATCTGGAGTACTGCATCCAATATTGGTCGCCGTACCTTAAGAAGGACATGGCGTTACTCGAGAGGGTTCAGAGGAGAGCGACACTTCTGATAAAAGGGATGGAAAACCTTTCATACGCTGAGAGATTGGAGAAACTGGGTCTCTTTTCCCTGGAGAAGAGGAGACTTAGAGGGGATATGATAGAGTCTTACAATATCATGAAGGGCATAGAAAGAGTAGAGAGGGACAGGTTCTTCAAACTTTCGAATAATAAAAGAACAAGAGGGCATTCGGAAAAGTTGAAAGGGGACAAATTCAAAACAAATGCTAGGAAGTTCTTCTTTACCCAACGTGTGGTAGACACCTGGAATGTGCTTCTAGAGGACGTAATATGGCAGAGTACGATATTGAGATTTAAGAAAGGATTGGACAATTTCCTGCTGGAAAAGGGGATAGAAGGGTATTAATAGAGGATTACTGCACAGGTCCTGGACCTGTTGGGCCACCACATGAGTGGACTGCTGGGCACGATGGACCTCAGGTCTGACACAGCAGAGGCATTGCTTATGTTCTTATGGATTTTGTAAAGGTAGGGCATGTCCATTCTCAATATCTGAAGGGCCCAATAGTCTGATGTTATTATGGCCCCGTAATGGTAAAATGGGCGATTCGACCACCCATGGGTAAAGTGTGAGGAAGAGGTTGTGAAATACTGGTTAGGCTCTGTAGGACAGAGTCAAAAAGACTGCTGCTGTTGCAGTTGTGATTGAATCTTCCGAGTCTTCTGTTGTTTTGGATATCTCTGAGCTGGTGTTCGAAAGGACATGACAAGCTGATTGTATTTACATTTGGAATAATAGGAGGAGTGTCTGGAAGTGTTGGCATATTTCCTGGATGGCTGAGGTTGGGATGACTTAGGAGATGATATAATAGTCATACAATCTTCATGCTTTTTAATTTTCTGAGTTGCTTCAATAGGATCTCCCCCCCCAAAAAAAAAAAATCATCTCCTTGCAGGGAATATTTGAGAGACAATCTTGAATACTGGCATCTAAGTCAGAGATTCTAAGCCATGACAATTGACACTGTAGATGTTTGACATGTGATGTCAAAAGCATCAAAGGTGGACTGCACCCATGTATTTCCTGGTCTCCATAAGGCCATTGACAAGATGCTAGAAAGTGTTTAGATGTTCTATAGGTATATATTGCTCATAAAAATACATCTTTTGTATGAGAGATTTGAAATAGAATGTCATATAGAAACTGTAGTTGAGGATTCTATTGGTCAACATAATGCTGTGGAATACCGTATGTCCAAATTTATCCAGCATTCTGCCTTCTCTTCCAGGAGGAGTGCTGGCATAAGTTCTAGAACTGTTTGCTTTCTTAAGTGCTGACTCAACTACTAAAGACTGGTATTGCAGCTGTGGCCAGTCAAAGCCAGGACAAGAATGAATCCTGTATAAGGTGTCTAACTTGCGTGGAGCCACTGGGATTAAGAGTGTTTATATTTATTTTATTTGATAAAACGCTTTTTCCAACATGTGCGCCAAAGAGATATACGTAAAAATATAATATTAAAAATGGAAAGTAACTCCAATGGATAATAGGAAAGAAAGTCAATCGCACTAAAATGAGGAGGGAAAAAAGACCTTTAAAATGGTTAAAAATAAATCAAACTGCTACCCAGTTTTTAAATAAAGCCTCTTTCATCAAACTGTATAGAGGTATTTTTACACAATCTTTAGGTCACTCTTTATAGTCCAGAGCCTTCATTAGTTCTGCTCTGGGCTCTGTTTCTGACTCCATACTGATAGGCAAAGCCTCTCACATTTGTCTAATCTTGTAAAAGATAGACTTTCAGGAGGAGACCTTATACAAGGAAGTGGAGGAGATGGATCAGATGCCATAAGACTCCTTTGCAGAAAGCTCTGGATAGTCTGAAGAAGAACGAGGAGATAAGTCAGAATCATATCCCTCAATGTCAGGTCTCTGAGATGAAGATGTCGAGGAGAGTGTCAAGGAGATCAACAATGAATGTTGAGGTGTGCGTCGATGGGAGTGACCAGAACGCTGAGAATAGGATGAAAAACTATGCTCTCTGGAAGAGGCAGCAGGTTTCTTTGAATGGGAGAGTCAATGGTGCAGTATCCAAGAATGGTCCTTCAATGAATACTTTGGGCAGGACTCAGATTGGACTGAGGCTGGATGCACTAGAGCAGGCTGTATGTGACTGCAGCATTTCAGCAAACTTCTGCAACAGTTCTCAAAGCTGATTTTGCAGATGGCACTAGTACCGATATTACATGCGGTACAGAAAGTGCAGGCTTCAACAGGTGCCGAGGCATTGGTGTCATCAATGTCAAGGCATGCCTCAGAGGAGACACCAATTGTAGTGATAGCAACCCTATGTCGGTGTGCCTAATGGGATCGATGCCTGGGATGAAGCTGACACATGTCTACAGGAGACAGGCATTTATACTTCATAGCCTTTTTACAAACTTCTTCTGAGGAAGGCAGTAATGATGAATCAGAAGTGACACAAACTGTTGATCTTGGTGGTAGCGGTGTTGATGTTTGATGCGCAGAACATTGAAGGTCAGTGTTGGAGTCAGCAGACATCCTCGATGTACTCACTGCTTGGCTGGCCTGAAACTTCCTCTCCGACGTCAGAATTGACATCAGGGAAAGGCTTGTGGGGTGGAAGCGTGCAATCGCTGCACACGCCTGGCTCTTCCTTGTGGCGGTTTCAACATAGAGCAAGAAGAGACCCCAGGTTCCGCGATCGACTCGCATAGCCTTTAAGATCTACTAGTAGATCACGATCGACGTTTTGGGCACCCTTGCACTAGGGCAGTAGTAGGCAATTCCAGTCCTCGAGAGCCGGAGCCAGGTCAGGTTTTCAGGATATCCACAATAAATATGCATCTCAAGGAGGCAGTGCATGCAAATCCATCTCATACATATTCTTTGTGGATATCCTGAAAACCTGACCTGGCTCCAGCTCTCAAGGACCGGAATTGTCTACCCCTGCACTAGGGGAACCAGCCAGGGGTATCCTCTTTCACCTTTATTATTCAACATTGCTCTTGAGCCATTACTAGTGGCAATAAAAACTAATATATCTATAGTGGGCTTTGAATACGAGCACATTAAGATAAAAATATCTGCTTATGCAGATGACATATTGTTATATGTAGGGAATCCTTCAAATATATCTTGTGCACCGCACTGAATTACCACCGTATATATAGGCTACTGCTTGAGCCACACTTCTTCACATCTTATTTAAAAAATTCCTCATGAACTAATATAATAAAAGAATTTCATAGTGGAACTCAAGCGCTCACAGTTGCAATGCCATTAGTATGCTTTTCGGCATATAACCTTAATGTGAGCTATCATCGGTCCTTTTATTCTTTTATTATTATTAATTTCCTAAAATTTTATTTTATTTCAACTTTAATTTAAATTGTTTACTATAGCTATTTACTGCAAAAGTCTTCTTATATCATTATTATAGTAGTACTTAGCTTGTGAATACTACACAGCCATCAGAAAACGACGGAAGATCTCCGTTTCGCTCTCTCAGTAAGGAATAGAGCTTTTTCAGGAGCACTATAGTTAATAATATCAGCACTAAACAATGAAGAATAAAGAATAAAATCGTTAAATGAATATATTATTTCAAACCAATTTTTCGTTTGCTAAAAGCTCTAACATTTACTGAAGGCTTCAATGGTCAACCTAAAATTACCTCATCCTGTATGTGCATTGTGACCACTCACTCATACATTACTTTACACACCCTTTTATTTTGTCCTATTTTATTTAATTTAATTTTGTTTTAAAATCACAGTTACAAATTGTGTTTGGATATTCCGTTATTCTAACTTCTGCGGGATGGGGAATTAACCGCTCACCGCCCAAACTAGCGTACCTTAAAACATATCCTTACCGGACTATTTTAAACATTACATATACCCACCATCAGGCTATATTACATCTACACTCCATCCAATATCTTTACATTAACCCATTAGTTTTATCTGCACCAAAATAAAACCCTTAAATCTACCAACCTTTTAGTGAAACATTTATTATATGGCCGGATCGAACAAAGATATTGTTATATTTGACACCTGAATCTATCCCTTCAATTATGTCATCCATAAATATGCTCAGGTTTTGGGTTATAAATTGAATACAGCTAAATCAAAAATTATGCCACTAAATTGTCCTGATGTTAAACATGATGTGGAATCTTATGGTTTTGTTTTGGTCACCTAATAAAATTAAATATTTAGGATTGGAAGAAACAGCTTAATACAACTCTGATTACAGTTCTCCCCTGAAATTCGTGGGTATTCCATTCCAGGAACCCCCATGAATTTTGAAAAACCGCAAATATGGTTTTTATAGGCAGGAGAAGGCAGCATGGGTGCCAAGGCAAGAGAGAGCAGCTGGGGCGCCAGCTGGTGCAAAATCACTTGCGGTATGCTCCGACCACCTCTTCCTGTTGCTAAAGTTAGGTATATCAATCAGGAGCTGCTTTGACAAGAGGAGGAGAATACCACTAATTAGTGAGTCCATGATTCGCAAACCGTGAATTCGTGGGGGAACACTGTATATTCTCCAGGTTCCAAAATACTTAACTCAAAAATGGTCCTCTTTGACCTTATCATGGTGGGGTCGTCTTGACCACAAAGAAACAGAAAATATCACACCTTTGCTGTTGTTTTTGCTTTGGGGTTGTCTTGACACCATCAAAATGATATTACAACCAAAGATAAATTACATATTAAGTATGCTTCCCTTTCTTCTAAACAGGAAAATTTATCATTCAATGGAGTAAATTCTTTCTAAATTTCTTTGGAAAAGTACTCAACAAGCTCAAAAATCATAAATCTGCTGGGGGAGTCAATTTCCAGCCTAGTTTCTACAAATACTATCAAACTTTCGTAATGAAACAAGGTTCATTTTTGCTTCTAGACATCGAACCTTCTGAATCTACTACTTGACTACAACTAGAACAGTCATATTTTGGCAAACAAAATTTATAACTAAGCATCAACATGTGCTCCTCTTTGAAGGCCAAATGCCACCAGATAATTCAATCTACAAAAGCAATATTGCAAGATTTTGATAACATTACCAAGGTCAGATGGGTGGACTCCGTGCTTACTCCAATATGGAATAATAATAAGATAAAGATTCAAGGAAATATGATTCAATGGAAAATATGGCAGAACTGTGGTATTTGGTCTATTAAACACCTACGTAAAGATTCAAAATGGATTTTTTTTAGTGAATTACAGGCTAATTACAACCTACCAATAAATCAACAATACAAATGGATACAATTACAATATTGCCTACAAACATTTTTTCCAATTACCAACCAACTTGTGGAAAATTCAGATCTTCTACAATTGATTACAAAGGTGAATTCAGCTAAAAGCTGTGCCTCAAACTGGTATAAGATATTTCAATGTTCAAAATCTTCTACTTTGCAAAAAGTAATCAGTGCTTGGAATAAAGATCTTGACACTTCAATAGATGATATAGTTTGGTCAGATATATGGTCAAGATGTTCAAATCGTTTCGGTCAGCCAATACACTACAAACAATCTATTTTCTATAAGTTGGATGAGTTGTTGAATATCTTAGCAACCCAAAAAAGTTGCTAAGATATTCAACAACTCATCCAACTTATGTTGGTCCCATATAACAGAGGAAGGATCTTTAATGTATATGTTCTATTCATGCAATCACTTACATATTTGCTGGGACAAAGTATGGAGAACTATATCAACTATCTTGAGTCTTAATGAACCTTTGACTATGAAAATTCTCATTTATGATCAACATAGCCTTATAAGTTGTTTTATCTGAACATAACTCAAGATTATTGAATGTTTTAATATTCTTAGCTCTTAAAAATGTTTTACACTGCTGGAAGGATCTAACTAAAGTTGAATATAATTCCTGGTAGAATAATGTATGTCTAACTGCTAAATTTGAAAATGTCATAGCAGAAAAACATAAGGCTGTCAACTCGTACATTAAGATATGGAACCCCGTTACATCCTACTGTACTTTAAATCTGTGATATTCAGAATATATGGTCACAAACATTCACTTATATAATTATTATTATAACGGTAATTGTATGATTACTATAGTAATACTGTCTCGGTTACTTCAATGGTTCCTTCACTATATCAACTACTATATTTTACATTGTTATAATTTTTGTGCTAGCTCTTTAGTTATATACCCTGGTTTATTTACTCAAACTATTATTACATATATGAACATATGTTGTATCGTCTTATAATTAAAACTGTTAATAAAGAAATTGAACTTAAAATAATGAACAGTTCCAGTAATAAAGGAAGAGATGGAGAGATCAAAATAGGAGTGGGAATAGCAGCAGATTTTTATTTTTATTTTTTCAGTTCAATAATCTTTATTATGTTTTTGCAACTTACAAGAATCCATTGGCCTGATCCAGCAATGTATGACATGTACAGATATGTAAGGTCAATAACAATAAGTTAATAAAAACAATAGATAACCTGTAACAAGTACCATAAACAGTCATGAGTTATTACAAAACATGATTTTTAGTAACAAGCCATACGTCACACATGAGTACCTAGGAAAAGGCAGCATCTTACATATGCAGTGAGTAGTACAACATCAATACACCCATTGTAAAACTAAACAAGCCAGACAAGTACAGATCAATCCTAAACCGTGTCTTTCGAACACACAGAACACAGAAAATACCTTCGCCTAGTATGGAATATGTCATCACAAACTAACCCCTCCCCCTTTTACAAAACTGTAGTGTGGATTTTAGCCACGGTGGTAACAGCTCTGACGCTCATAGAATTCTGAGCATCAGAGCTGCTACCACCACGGCTGGCGCTAAAAAACGCTCCACAGTTTTGTAAACTAAAAATCATGTTATGATGGGCCCCGGGTGTCACATATGCTAGGTATGCCACTGTTTATAACATAGGATTTGTGTTTCTGAAACTGATAAAAAAAATTAAAAGTGTCATGCAGAATAACCAGTATTGTTGCTTTAAACTATCCTGCTCTTCAGGCAGGGAACATCAGTATTTCTCTGAGCCAGAAACTGCTAGTGAAACACATGGGACAAGTTAAGGTGGGAAAAAAAGAAACCACATTTTACTGCAAATACCAGATTTTAAAGAGCCTGATGTTCAAAAACTAGAGGAGGAAGCTACAGGTGGGTATAGCTAAAAATCATCAGGCAAGACAAAATAGAAATTAATCAACTCAAGACAAACTGCTGGTTTTAATACTTGATATATGGATGGTCTCTGATATATGAGGGCGAAGAGGGGGGGTAGAGCAAAAACAGAAAAATAAGCAACAACTGGAGTAAAAACATTTCTAAAAGAGGATGTGCTTGAGCTGTTAGCTCTAGAGCAGGGGGTGTCAAAGTCCCTCCTCGAGGGCCGCAATCCAGTCAGGTTTTCAGGATTTCCCCAATGAATATGCATGAGATCTATTTTCATGCACTGCTTTTATTGTATGCTAATAGATCTCATGCATATTCATTGGGGAAATCCTGAAAACCTGACTGGAATACGGCTGTCGAGGACTGGAGTTCCCTACCCCTGCTCTATCATTTATATCAGAAAACAGACAACTCTTGTTCATTTACACTGGAAAGCACAGAACCACATAGACAGACTGGACCCTGACAGACATCTAAACAAGGGTAACAGAAAAATAATCTGTTCCTGTCAAGCAAATATCATTCTGTCAGGTGTGCATTGCCTTCATATGCGGAATTCCATCTACTTATTTTACTGAATCATAAAACGGAATAATCAATTAGAAATGTTTTCTCCTATGAGACCTCTTACCTTTCCAGTAGTGTACTCTGGATTCCCTATGATGTACAGGGTTGCTGAAACACACTGCCACCAGCACACACATGCACTTTGTGAGAAAAACTTGACTGATTTTCATTCTCCACGAGAGTTTTGATTTAAAAAAAAAGATAAATAAATTTAAATAGCAGCAGCAATGCTTTTAAAAAGAGCCCCTGTCTGGTGCCACAACAGTGTGCTGGAAAGAGGGCGAGGGTGCCAGCAGTCCAGGAGATAAAGTACAGGCAGTTCTGCAGTGCAGCCAGTTTGTTTTCTTCTGAGCTATCAGCTGTGTGGGCAGAGGGGAACACGGCTTATTCCCACACACTGCCACTGAGAAGCAGCCAATGAGAGAGATCTGGTGCTGAATCAGCAACGGAGAAGAGGGAGACACTGAGGCAGATGACGGGCATTGGGAGGTTGATGCTGTCTGTAATCCTAGGTGTCCTTGTCATTTTTCAAACAGTGTTCCTTTAGTGCTTGCAAACTAAGGACAGCCTCAGAGTTCCATAATCCCAATGCAACATTGCCTAAGGGAAGCAGGATAATTCTACCTTATGGTTTTTATTTTCACCATTTCTCCATATGGCAAATATTTTCAGCTTGAGATCCATCACAAATATACTCAATTAATGTTTCCCACGCACATCATATAAAATTTGATCAAATTTTGTATGGCGTCAGCCCGGCAGCCAGAACCTACTTTGATGAGGCAGGAGGTGATCACAGGCTTCCTTACTTCTTCACCTTGGGCGAACCGGCTTTGCCAAATCTGAGGGAGTTTTTGTCATTCGGGAGCGAAGCTTCACTTAGTCCCATGGGGCCAGTGCCTCCTCTACAGCCGCGAGATTGGGGAGCAATGGCAGTCACGCAGGGACGGAATGTAACGTCGCCTGCCGAGCTGCTGGGCTTCCCGGCTTCCCATAGTGCTGCGGCAGGGCCAACGATTTTAGAGAAGACCACAGAAGACATAGCAGGTGAAGGACAGATTCCACTGGTCCTTCCTCTGGTAAGACCTGCTGAAGTCACACTGGAATCCATTTGGACAGCTTTAGACTCTTTGCATAAATTATGTGCTGGAACTTTTCCCTTGGTGAATAATCAGACACAGAGACTAGACAAATTTCAGGAGGAAATGAAGGTCCATGGAGAAAAGGTTAATAAATTTAGACCAACGAGTTCAAGGGCTACAATCCTCTCAAACTATTTTGTTGCAGGATAGACTATTGTTCGTCAGGAAAGTTGAAAACTTTGAAAATTATACTACTGTAAAATGTTGAATTTAAGGATTCTCAATTTTCTTAAAGTGCTAACAATGTCTTCTAAAGACTTAATCTTTAAGTTTTTGAAAGAAAAATTTAAGTACCCGGATACTGGACTTCCTCCTCTTCATAGGATATATTTTTTGCCAATATCTAAATAGAAGGCTTCAGTACCAAAGATTCTTCCTGAATTACCAAGTCCTTTAAACTTGACAAAAATTTTGGAAACCTCAGAGGACGGAGTCATCTGTTGTTCAACTCTTTTGGTGACGTTTGTCTTTCAACAAGGCAAAGAGGCACTTCTAAAGCTTTTCTTTAGGCTTAAGGAGGTGACCTTTCTGGACGGTAAGATCAGTATGTTTCCAGCTATCTCAAAATCAACTCAGACCAAGAGGAAAAGATTTCTAGAATTGAAACTGTTTGTACTTTCCCTAAGGGCCAAATTTCAATTAAGATATCCTTGTAAATGTATGATCTTTTTGGATCAAAATTCCTATATTTTCTTTGAACTCTCTCAGTTACAATTTTTTCTTGACGCAAAGGGAGTAATAGTGAGAAGTAATGGTCCTTGTAAGGAGTTTGAAGATGTAACACTACCAATTAACTATTATTATTTTTTACTTGACTAATCATTCTCTCTGAAGTTGTGAATTGTCTCTCCAAAATGTGGGCTATGATTAATGTTACCATGCATCTTGTTTTGAATGGGACCATCCTCTTTTTAGATCCCCTGTCCCGTTGTCTCCACGCACAGCTTTGGGATGCACTAAACCCTGCCGTGACCTGACCCAACCCGACCCCCCCCAGCAGCAGGAAAGATGCCCACTCTCTCCTGCTGCACTAAACTCCCCACCACGACCCAACCGCTCCCCCACTTAGTAATGACTCTCCCTCCTGTCTCTGCTGCCCCCCTCCCCCTAACCTCAAAATTGATGACCCGGAGGGACGTGGACCTCCTCCTCCCAGCTGCTACATTGTCTAAAATGGGTCTTCCCCTCCCCGGAGCATCTTGGGATACATCTGGGGAGGGGCCTGAGGCTCTGATTGGTCCAAGTTATTTAAGGCACCTCCCATGGGTTACTTATCTATGTCAGCCTGTAGACCACAATAAACCTGGTAAAAAGAGACCTGAGAGTTCCTCAAGTTACAAGGGACATGCCAAACTAAGAGCTGTGGGAGACAGCCTGGACTTCGGGTGTCACAGTTTTCCCTCTGCTACTGCTTCCCGCCTATGCGAGGACAGGAAACAGTAACAGAAGGAAAGTTTCCGGGCCACCGAAAGCAGTGTGTTTACCTCACTCATGCTGCCAGCAGCCTCAAGAGTGAAAGAGTGGCTGCCAGGAAAGAGACACGTTAGATCCTGCATGGGGAGGAATGGAACTCCAGACAGCTGCGCGAGCCACCCAGAAAGTCTCCACGGGCCATTGGCTCGCAGGTCTTGCACTGAAGACCACTGACCTATACAGTAACAGAACTGCAGATGTAGCCTTGAAATGTTGAAAGGGTTACTTTTTCTTCTGGTATCCTACCTCCCCCAGCAAAGGCTCAGTAATTGACTCATCACCATGCATGTTTTTTTCTGCTTGTATCAAAACTTATGGTTCAATTCAATTTCATAGCATAACATGACTCCTTCCAACTTTTTTTGAGATTTACCTTTGTGTAGAGTTCTGCATAGGTCTTGCAGACAAATCTGCTTAAATGTCAGATGTCTGGGGAGGGCTTATGGCACACATATTGAAGAAAGAGTCAAGTATGGGCCTTCTAACAATAGATAGCATCAAGGATGTTGCCATGGGTGAACTTGGGTAGGCTGTGACCAGCACCTGTTAACCACAGGCTCCATAAAAAAAATTAGTCCTGCTATACAACTGGATACCACAGTCTAGATCAGTGGTCTCAAACCCGCGGCCCGCCAGGTACTATTTTGAGGCCCTCGGTATGTTTATCATCTCAAAAGTAAAATACTACAGTTTCTTGATCATATGTCTCTTTAGCTATAAATTACAATATTATTATTAAGACTTAGCTAAAAGGAAAGATTTATAAATTATAAAGAGGTTTTTATTACCGTTACTATTAACTATTTTTTCTGAGGCCCTCCAAGTACCTACAAATCCCAAATGTGGCCCTGCAAAAGGTTTGCGTTTGAGACCACTGGTCTAGATGTAGCGTCACAGGAAAATTTCTGAACATGATGAGCACTGACCTGTTAGTAAATTTGTTGATGCAAGCTGAAAGTGGCAAAATTGGGTTCTGAAAGGTTCAAGGCCTTTATGGAATTTTAATGCTTAATTTTTTTTTCATTCATATTGTTTGTTACCAGGTGCATCACACAGTACAACAAAGTCTAAATTTATCAATAAAGTTTTGTCAGTTTCCTAATAAGTCTCTCCCAGTATGTGTTTATTCACTTAGTGCCCCTTTTACAAAGCTGCGGTAGTGAGTTCCGATGCAACAAATGCGATGCGGCCCATAGGACTTAAATGGGTTGTGTCACATTTGCCACGCTGGGACTCATTACCGTGGCTTTGTAAAAGGGGCCCTTAGTGTACTATTCAAAATTGTGAAGTGAATTGGAGAAGAGATTCACCTGAGCAAAATATTTCCCCAATCCATGTACAAAGTAAAAAAAAAGATTTTCTGTTCGTTTAGAAAAAGTGTGGGAAAGGTTCCCAGACATTTTTGTGCTCCCTCCACCTTTTTTTAAAAAATCACTTGGTATAGGTGAAAAGGAAACTCAGACAGGTTATATGTATGGGGAAATCTTTTCCACACGGTTTTTTAAATTCAATTAGCAAAATTTCTGCTTTGTTTTGCCCTGAGACTTTGGAACATGACCTGCTATTATTTAAAATACAGAATGCAGAGCCGCACACCCCTGAACCATGGCTGATAACAAAACATTACATTACTTCCATGGTAATGGAACTTCCATGGTAATGTGGTATACAAAAATAAAGGTTATTATTATTATTATTACATGGACAACTGATAAAAAGACCTTTGCCTACCCTTTAACATGCACTGATCTACAACTGAGAGCAATAGATTTCCATCATCCCAAATACTGACTGAGGGACAGTTGTTGCTCTTTGGATCATTATGTGCACTAAAATCTACTGCAATTTGTGATTTAAAAAACAAACAAAATCAGACCACTTAGCTGCACTCTTTCTTCTCCCCCTCTCCCTAGGACAGGGCTGTCCAAGTTCAGTCCTCAAGATCTACTGACAGGCCAGGTTTTCAGGATATCCACAATGAATAGGCATGAGAGAGATTTGCCTGCACTACTTCTTGGTATGCCAATCTCTCATATGCCTGTTCATTGTGTATATCCTGAAAACCTGGCCAGCCAGTAGATCTCGAGGACTGGACTTGCGCAGCCCTGCCCTAGGACGTACAGTTATGAGCAGATAATCATAGGACAGTTGGTAGCATTAGAAGCCATTTTTACATACTCGATTAATGCATATTTATCAACTGCAAACCTGTACTAATTCAGCACCGGGTCTTTGGGCATTTCTGTTAAGACAGTGAGACTGCTGTTCTGGTCCTGGAGTCTGATAAACCTGTACCATCTGCCAGCTGTTTCATTTTAGTGCCTCTCCTGAATAACATCTGCCAAGCAAGTAATGGCTGGACACTTTACCTCATACACACATATTAGGCACAAGGGCATCTCATTTATTTTGCTCCTTCAGTACCCTAAGGGGTTATATGCAGGGCTTCTCAAACTTGACTTAGGATACCAAGGACTAGTCATGTTCTCAGGTCAGTAACAATGACTGAGATAAAATATGTATACATTGGTTTTCTGTGCATGCAGATTTAGCTCATGCATAAATACACTGAAAACTGACTGACTGTGGCATTAGCAAGACAGATTTGGGAAGCCCATGAGCAAATGTGCACAAACTGGTTCCAATACACAGCATTGGAGGAGTGACTCGACATAAAGCAATATGATTTGGATGCACCAGCAACTTAAGCACTGAAGGAGGAATGGATCAGATGAGATGAGAATGTGTGTGTAGGGGGAAACATTGCGGAGGATTTGAGGAGCTATGGAAGAGGGAAGTTAACTACTGGAAGTTGCGATGTTGTCATATCCATTCAAAAGTCCAAGAAATCCATCTCAGTACCTGTGAAATATTTTACTTTATATGGATTTTTGTCAGTACCCATGTACTCACATCATTTTATTCCACAGTTTAACAGATCTGACATGGGGTGTGGGGGGGGGGGGAAGCTGGGAGGGAGGGAGAGAGAGAAAGAAAGAGAGAGAGAGAGAGAGAAGCCATCTAAGAAAGAGAAGGTTGCATCTCCTAGCGAAAAACAGTAATCACTATAATGGGAAAATCAATTTAAGGTAAACTTCCTATATCTATCACAAAAGGAAAACACAAGACATCTGTAACAAACTAGCACTCATAGGTCTGAAGCCCTGGCTCTCCTCCAGGTTTAAATGGATTAAAATGCTGGTTTGTTGACAGAAACATGCTTCTCTTAGACAACCTTAACTTAGGAGTATTCCTTGTTCACTGACATCTTTGTTCCCAGTATCCTCTGCCTATTTATATCAAAACCAGACCAACAGCTTTATGAAAAACAGCCCACTTTCATGCTTCTTAAAGCAGCACTTTAGAAACATTCCCTTCCAAAGGAGTCATTCAATAATAGAAAGGAGAGTAGTCTTGGGCTGGAAAGAGCTCTGGCCATAGTCACACAAAAAAAAATCCACTATTATCCTGGCAATTGCCTTTTTTCAAATGCTTAAACCTTACCTCTAAATGCTATACTACTCAGTGGGGAAATTATACAAGAGAGCAGTGCACTGTAGCAAGAGGCCATGACTTGAAAATTATGCAAAGTACATAATGGAGAGGCTGGAAACTGTGGAACTCAAGATGGCAACCAATACAGAGAAAACCATGCTGATTATCTCCAATAAAGTAGTTGAACAACTAATCAAATGTGTGGCAATGGTTTTGGAAAACAAGCTAGCAAAATCTTAGCCTATGATGGACAAACCAAAGGATTCACTTCTTATCCATAGCAGTGTTCTCCCCAGAAATTTTTTCCAGCCGGGTGGCATGAAAAAGTAGCCGGGTGGGGCGGGTTGGGAAAATTTGGTGGTAGGGAAAATTAACCCCCTCTTTTACTAAGGCACGCTAGCATTTTTAGAGTGCGCAAACCCCTGCGCTATGCGGGAAAACTAACGCCAGCTCAATGCTGGCATTAGCGTCTAGCACGCGTGCTAAGCGCACGCTAAAACCACTATCGCAACTTAGTAAAAGGAGCCCTAAATGTGTACTATTTTTATTAGTTAATTATTATTATTGTCCAATGCTCAATATGACTTCCTTTTAAAATGACCAAGTCAAAATGATCTACCAACAATAAAATTTATTTCTGCCTTTCTTTCTCTCTCTCTCTCTCTCCCCTTGCCTGTCTTTCTTTCTCTCTCTCTCTCTCTCCCCTTGCCTGTCTTTCTTTCTCTCTCCCCCTGCCCCCCCCCAAGCCATTGCACTGATTTCTCCACTTCCCAGATTCTTTCCCTACCCCTTAAACCACCACGCTGATTTCTCTCTGCTGGTTCCCCGAGCCAGGCCAGACACATACAAGCGTCGGACTCGCAAGACTTCACCTCTGACATCAATTCCAACGTCGGAGAGGAAGTTTCAGGCCAGCCAGGCAGTGATTGGCTGGCCCAGAACTTCCTCTCTGACGTCAGAATCGACGTCGGAGGTGAAATCTTGTGAGTCCAGCGCTTGTACGTGCCTGGCCTGGCTCAGGAAGGCAGGAAGAAAAAGAATGGAAAGGCAACGTGATCGACTCACATTGCCTTTGCGATCTACTGGTCGATCACGATCGATCATTTGGGCACCCCTGCTGTTATTGTATCCTGTCCTGACCTGAGGAAAGGGGTTTAGTCCCCAAAAAACTGCCTTATTTCCATTTCCTATTTATAAACTTTAATCAATACAGTTACAATACTACTTGATTCTACGTAAAGCAACAAAACAATTTTTTTCTACCTTTTGTCATTTCTGCTTTAATCATCTTCGCTTCACTCTTTTCTTTCTATTCAGCATTTGACCTCGCTCCCTTCCATGCAACATCTGTCCTCTCTTTGCCCCTTCCACCCAGTCTCTGCCCTCTCTCTCTGTCTCTATACCCCTTCCAGCTACTGTCCACCCTCTCTCTGCCCCTTGCATCCAGTGTTCACCCTCTCTCTGTTCCATATGGCATCTTCCCTCTTTCTATGTCCCTTCAATAAACTGTATATCCTGTGCCCTTTCTCTCCTTTGTACGTGATTCATTTCAATTTCACTCCCTCCCCTATGCTCTGGCATTTCTCTCTTCTCCTTTCCTTCCTTCCTTTCCACTCCATGGTTTGGCATCTCTATCTCTTTCCCTTCTCTCGCCCCATGCCCTGGCATCTCCCTCCTCCCCCTCCCCCCATATGTGCTGACATCTCTCCCCCCCCACCATGGTCTGTAGCTCCTTTCCTTTCCCTCCCTCCCATGGTCTTGGCATCTCTTGCCTCTCCTCTCCCTTCCCTGGTCTTCCTTCTTCCCTCTCTCTCCCCAATTGGGTGCTGCTGCAGCAGCACTTCTCTTCCCCTCCTCAATTGGGTGCTGCAGCAGCTTTTCTCTTCCCCCCCCAATTGGGTGCACCAGCTTTTCTCTTCCCCCTCCCCCTCCAAAAATTGGGTACAGCAGCAGCAACATTTCTCTTCCCTTTCCCCTCCCCCCCAAAAAAAATGGGTGCAGCAGCAGAACATTTCTCTTCCCCCTCCCCTCTCCCATTCGGTGCAGCAGCAGCATTTCTCTTCCCATCCCTCCCAGCTCACACACCCGTCGGCAGAGTCACTAGCAAGTTGTAAACTTTCCTCCATCGCTGAACTATTTTCCATAGGTCAGCGACGGAGGGAAGCTTAAGACTTGCTGCTTTTACCTGCTTCGGGCCTTCCTCATTGCCAGGTCCTGCCTACTTTCTGTTTCCGCGAAGGCAGGACCCAGCAGCGAGGAAGGCCCAAAGCAAGTAAAACCATTAACCTCAGTTTGGTGGGATAAGGCTTTAGAAATTTGGTAAGCCCTACAAGTGGTTCGCTGCTAGGCACGCTGGGACAAAGCAGGGAGGACGGGGGTTTTCGTTACAGAAGTTGCACAGGCTGACATGCGCAGACAGGCCACACAGGTAGCGGCTTCCCAATACCTCGAACATGAGTCCCAGCAGGATGACCATGGCCACTCACGACACCTTATCGGCATGATTTTGAATCACGAACTCGTGGCTGAAGACTAGGGGGTTCTTATTTTTCTTCCGCAGTAACATGCTGGCTGGCCAAGGGGCTCACCGCTCGCTCTGCACTGCAGTTCAACAACGAGCGCTAAGAGGAGCCAAGCACGCAGATGCTAACCCCCCCTCTTTCCAGAGGCAAACCGAAAACCAACCGTCCTACCAGCCCACTCTGCCTCCTCCTCCCTCCTTAGGCACAACTCACCATGCACATAAGCTTGCTTCCCTCCCTCCCTGCCCTATCTCCCGCTTTAGCCTGCAGCGAATTGAACCCATGCTCCAGGGTTTAAAAAAATTTTGATAGGCGGGCACTCACCTAAATTTGCCGGGCGGAGCACCCAGCTAAAACCCGCTAGGGAGAACACTGTATAGGTAAACGGGAAGCTGCTCAGGCCCTGTATAACACAGGATACATAAGTAAGAAGGACCTTGAAATGTTGGTATGAGGTATCAAGTGCCCCATCCCTCAAAAAATATGGTTTGTAACCCTATCAAGATTGGGCAAAGGATATCCAAACCTGTGCACAATCCACAGAATCATAGAAACACGATGGCTGATTAAGGCAAAATGGCCCATCCAATCTGCCCACCCATAGCATCCACTAACTCCTCCTCCCCCTAAGAGATCCCACATGCCTGCCCCAGGCTTTCTTGAATTTAGACACAGCCTTTGTCTCCACCACCTCTACTGGCATCTATCACCCTTTCTGTTAAAAAGTATTCCCTTAGATTAACTCCTATGCCTTCCATTCCAGAGCTTCCTTTCAAATGAGAGATTTGCCTCATATGAATTTATGTCACGTAGATATTTAAATGTCTCTATCATATCTCCCCTCTCCTGCCTTTCCTCCAAAATATACATATTGAGATCTTTAAGTCTGTCCCCATACGCCTTATGACAAAGACCACTGACCATTTTAGAATCCTTCCTCTGGATCAACTTCATTCTGTTTATATCTTTTTGAAGGTGCAGTCTCCAGAATTGTACACAATATTCTAAATGAGGTCTCAACAGAGTCTTATATAGAGGCATCAACAGGGCCGGATTAATGAATAAGCCCAGTAGGCATGTGCCTAGGGCCTGAAAGTGTAGGGGGGCCAGCTGAAGGAGGACGACTCACCTTGTCATTTTTAGAAAACAGCAACAGCCCCCTCCCGGCACCAAAGGTAATGCCCCCCCCCCATCGATGGTAATGTGGCCAGCTCTGTTACAGGAAGGTCCCGCGATGACTGTGTCTACCAGTCCATCTCCTTCCAAAGTCACCTTCTTCCAGAGCAAGTAAGTGACGTCAGAGGGGGATGGACCGGCAGACGCAGTCATCGCGGGACCTTCCTGTAACAGATCCGGCCGCATTTCTGTTGATGTGGGGGGTGGGGGGTGGGGGTGGGCGTTGCCGTCAGCTGTTCTAATTCTTCTTTCGGGCTGCCTTTTACAAAGGAGCTCAGAGAGAAGAGTGGCAGCTGCAATGTTTGGAGGGGGAGAGAGAAAGGAGCATGGAAGGGTGGTGAAGGGAAAGAAAGGGGGAAGGATGGTAGGGAAGGGTTGTGAGAAGGATGGTATGGAAGAGTTGTGAGAAGGAGAGAAAGGGGGCAGGGTAGTATGGAAGGATTGTGAGAAGGATGGTATGGAAGTGTGGTGGAGGAAGAGAAAGGGGGCAGGGTGGTATGGAAGGGTTGTGAGAAGGATGGTATGGAAGGGTGGTGAGGCAGCATAGTATGGAAGGGTGGTGGAGGGAGAGAAAGGGGCAGATGCTTATGGAATTGGTGTGCAAGGGAAGAGAGACATAAGGGGGAAGAATACTGGATGGAATCGGGTTGGAGGGAAAGAAAGGGGGCAGATGCTGATGGAAGTGGGGGGGAAGGGAGAGGAGAGAATGAAATACCAGACCATGGGGGTGTGGAGAGGGAAGGGAAGGAGAGGAGAGAGATGCCAGACCATTGGAGGAAGGAAGAGAAGAAGATGGATGCCACACCAATTGGGGGGGGGGTATAGGGAGAGATGGAAGGGAGAGGCAGACAATTTCTGGAAGAGGCATAGAAAGAGAGCAAATGCCATATAAAAAGTTCAGAGAGAGGGCAGACAGTGGATGGAAGGAAGAGAATGATGAGAAGATGAGGAAAGCAGAAACAAGACAAAGGTAGAAAAAAAATTTCTATTTGTTTTATTTATTTAATTTTGCTTTAGGATAAAGGTATTACTGTAGCTGTGTTAATAATTGTATATTAATAGAAAATAGAAATAAGATGATACTGTTTATTGTATTATTCATTTATTACATAACATAATAAAATTATAGAAATAAAGATAAATCACATAAAAGACAACAATCAATATTACATTATATCTAGCCCATGTTATTGAGAATGCTTCAAAAAATAAATGAAACATATATATCTAATAAGAAATAATTTCTTAGCTTTTCAGTATATCATATATTTTAATCACCTTGATCCTCAACCACTTCTAATTCTTTTTCAGAATTTGTCTGAGGTACATTCTTATCTTGAAGAAATAACTCCAAATGAGAAGGTATACTTATTATTTCCAAATGCAACCAGGCATTTACGAGGAAACTTAGCAAAAAATGAAGCCCCTATTACCAAAGTCCTAGACTTTGGTTTTAGGAACTTTTTTCTGGCTAACTGCGTCTGTCTGGTTACATCAGGAAATATCATCAATTGCTGACCACAAAACAATGCTTGCTTCTTGGTAAAAAAAAAAAAAAAAATTTCAAAATATCTCTCTTTTCTACCTCAGTTTGCAAGGTGGCTCTCTTAGCTTTATTATCTTTAGAAAATTCTAAGAACTGTGAAATATTTGAACTCTCTAGAGATACCAAGGGCTCCTTTTACTAAGGTGCGCTAGCGGTTTTAGCGAGCGCTACAATGCCGTGCGCGCTAAATGCTAACACCTCCATAGAGCTTGCATTAGTATTTTTTGTTTAGCGTGTGGTTTGCGTGCGCTAAAAACGCTAGCGCAGCTTAGTAAAAGAAGCCCCAAGTGGTCCATTTCCCCTCCTCAACCACACCCTTGGAACTTCTTGGAAGATAGTCAATTTTCTTAGGTATTAATTTGTCAACATTTAAATATTGAAGTACATCTTCAGGGGTTCCAATGGTGCTAAATAATGAGAAACAATAATGAGAAAGTTTCTTGCTCTTAGTAAATTTTTCATTTTCTCCAGATTCAAATGAAGGGAAGTACAATCTTTAATATTTGAAACTGCTGTATCTAATTTGAAACACATGTATCTAATCTATTTTTAATTATAGCTAATTGAGATTCCTGATCATTCATTTTGTTACATCAGAAGAAAACTGATATAGTTTAGATACCGTATTTTGCAAAGATAATTCTATATGATTTAGCACATTTCAAATGTCTTGTAAAGTTATTATTTTATCCACCAAAATTGGCTCCGTTTGTGAAGTCATTTGAACCGGGACTAGAGAAAAAAAGATCCCGGAGGCACCTTATTCTGTTCCAGGTTCCCCAAATTTGGATCCCATTTTATTAATAGTTGAGGGGATGAGCCTTTACCAATTCTAGGGAGTGGCTCATTTATTTCCTGAGATGTTCCCGGTGAGGGGGAGGTGATGGTTCACCGGAAAATAAAGAAGCAGATTGTGAAAGTATACTCACTTGACCAATATTGGCAGAAAGCATCAAAGGATCCATGGGCCCTTTGATGGGAACATTTGAAATTGTCTTCACCTTTCTTTTCCCCATTTCCCCAGGCAAAGTGCTGGGTTTTGAAAAGCTGTCTGGACCCCACGACATGTCCTCAAAATGACATCTGGTAACCCTATCCCATCCCCACCACTGCCAGAGTGGCTACCCCTCCCCCCTGGCAGAGAGTAAGTCCTGACACTCACCCCTAACATTACCACCTCCATCCTCCCACCAGCCGAAGGTCCTACCCAGGACTACCCATAAATATCCTGCTAGTCTAGTGAACGTTCCTGGACAGGGGCATCCTGTCACTCCTGCCTCCTCTGGTTCCTCAGTCGAAATGGCTGTAAGGAATGCCAAGGGAGGTCCCAGAAGTCATTTTTAGATTGTAACTGGCAGTTACTGCAGCCATTATGAGATATTGGCATGGACAAGAACAATTCCCAGTTTTCCCAGTCCATGCAATTTCTATCTCAAAATGGCTGCTGGGACTGAAAGTGCAATAGGATGCAGTTTGTTGAATCATATCATCTAACCAAGCTTGAACTATACCTGCTTGATAGGCCAAGGTTCAATCAAAAAACTTTTTATAACGGTAATTTTTGGGATTGGGAAAAGTAAATAAACCAGAGTGATGAGTAGACTTAATTAGACTATACAATTCGAAGTGAGAGAAAAGGTAGAATGGAGATAGTGTGTAATCCAGATAGCACTTTATAGCAAGTGAATTTGAAAAGTGTTCTAGCTTCTATTGGCAATCAGTGCAGTTGTCGGTAATAAGGGCTGACATGTTCCTGTTTTTTTCAACCCGAAGATTAAATGGACAGCTGTATTTTGAATTAACCTTAGTTTTCCAAGGATTGTTTTATAGGATCCCAAATAGATTATATTGCAGTAATTGAGAATGGACAAGATTAATGCCTGAACTAATAGTCTGAAAGAGATAGGGTCAAAATATTTTTTAATGGTGCGCAATTTCCATAATGTGAAAAAAACATTTCTTAACAAGTATATCAGTATGTTCCACCACAGTTAAATGACGATCTAGTGTGATTCCCAGAACTTTAAGAGAGGGAACTATTGGATATTCTTGTCCTCTTAAATAAAGTGTTTTATCCTTGATTTTATCATTAGGACTAGGAAGAAAAAAATCCAGTTTTTTTCAGTATTTAATTTCAACTTGAATTCAATAGTCCATTGTTCAATCCGATAAGATAAAGGTGATCTGATTTTTTACTTCTGTGGTAAGAGAGATGACTGGTATCAGTATCATAATATCATCAGCATAAATGCAAAATATTACATTTAGACTTTGTAATAAATCGGCCAAAGGGGCAACGTAGGTATTAAACAAGATGAATGACAATGGTGAACTCTGAGGTACCTCACAAGGATTGCTCCAAGAATTGGAATATTGACAATTGCTGAAAACTTGATACAATCTTTTTTCAAAAAGCCCTGAAACCAGGTCCACATATGATAAACTTAAAATACTGACTTCTGTAGCTCACTCATCTTCATCTTCTGTTTCTTTATAATCTGGAAAAGAAAAACAAGCTTTCCTGCTTTATTGGGTCCCAATAGATTTCTCAGTTTGGAATGAATGAATCCAAAAGGAAGAGAATATTCTTTCTATGCCAGCAGAAGCTACTGCTGTTAAAAGTGAAATCATTACTTCAACAGTCTCTAAATCCAAGTATTTAATAAGTGACCTCTATCAATTCACTGGTGTGACTTTCTTTAAAACATCATCACAAACATTTTTCATTAATGGTTCCTCCTTAGCTCTGAAGTTTATTATAATTAACAATATAGATGGTTGATTCCTGGATACCCATGTCATAGCCAACTCCTCTTCTTCAGCACGTAAGGTTTGACTCTGGTACCAGATATTCACAATATTTGCAAGAAAATGAGCTGGAGACAGTGCTTGTCCCATTTGGTTTTCTAATGCATGTAACTTAATTATGTTATTGTGCAGTTCTGTTTTTTAAATGCTCAGTTAGTTCCTTCCAAATTTCAACAGCATCAGCAATAAAACAGGTATTTTGTTTTAAAGCATCAGAAATGGGTTTCAGGACTCTCAGCATATCTTCCACATTTCTCTTAAGCTCAATATTGAGGATTTGGGCCATCTATTTTCTCTTGATTGTGTTCACAAACTCATAGGCCAGTTCTTGATATTCTGTTCAAAATAGTCCACTACAGAGTTCCATCTAACATCTTGTGGGAGCATTAGCTTGCTTCCACCCATATTTTTTTTCAGAGCTGCTGCAGCAAAATGATTGTTACAGAAGTATTTAGCAATTTCAATGATATTAGTCTTTATTTCTGGGACATTGAAGTCTTTGGTTAGGTGTTGCAACAAATTAGCACTGCAATCATATGCTATTAGCTTAGTATTCTCTTCATGCTCTTGTAAATTTCTTCTCATCTTGGATACATTTGCAGCACTGTCTGTGACTAAATTACATACTAGACATTTGAATTTTTGTAATTTTCTAAGTAAGGACTATCCATTGGGAATTCTCCAGGTGGTTACTGACCTAAAACCAACAGTTTAAGGACTTGAGGAAAACTTGTCCACACCTTTATAGAACCCAGATATGCTAACTACTGTTACCACATTCTCTGACAATGAGTTCTAGAGCTTAACTATTAACTGAAAAAATATTTTAACTTGTTTTAAAAGTATTACCATACAAGTTCAAGGAGTGTCTCTTCATCTTTGCCACAGAGACAATCTATTCACATCCACCATCCACCTGCTCTACTCCACACAAGATTTTCTAAACTTCTATTATATTCCTCCCCAACCCTCTCTTCTCTAACCTGAGAGCCCTAACCTCTTAAGCTTTTCCTCATATGAGAGGAGTTACACCCCCTTAATCATTTTTTCATTGTTCCTTGAACCTTTTCTCGTTTGGCCATATCTTTTTTTGAGATACAGTGACCAAATAACACACAATAGTCAAAGTGAGGATGCACATGGAGTGACACAGGTAATATTCTCTGCCTTATTTTCTATCCTTTTCCTAATAATTCCCAACTAAAATAATATCCATGGCTAAAATACTAGATAACACTATTCTGTCTCAGAGAAAGCTTCTTCCAGGGGATATTTGATAGAGAAATAAATTAGCTTTTGTGCACTCCCAAAGACTGCTGTGCTGATCTTTTTAGTATATGAATTTAATCACTATTGTTGATGTTCTGAACACCTTCATGCCAAGATGTTCCAGTTCTTCTGTCCCAGTGGGAAGATAAATATATAATAATAATAATATAGCTTATGGTGAACTGCAACTGGGTAAATATTTAATGTATATGCTTGTCATGTTTTTATGTACTAAAGGCTGAACTGTTAAAAATGATTTTCAATAATGCATGCCCGATTACAGCAAAGCCAGAGAACAGAAATTTTAATCATGGTAATGCTGTGTTTTTTTGAACAGCACATCTGGTCTATTATTCCTGTGTATGCTTTTATAGTCACAGAGACAGCTCTGGGATTGATGACTCCAGTACTCTTTTGTACAGGATGACCAATATTTTTTTTAACTTTCTTAAATTCACCTTATAAATCTTCTCCATCCTGCCTACACAGTCGCCCTTATCCTTCATTACTATAATATTTCATACTAGTCTTTAAGCCCATTACATTAACGGGTGCTAGAATATATGTCTGTCTGTCTTTCTTTCTTTCTGTCTCTCTACTTCCTGCTGTATTTCTCTCTCCCTGGCCCCCTTTCTCTGTCTGTCTTCCTGCCCCTGTGTCTTTCTTCCTTTCTTTCTGTCTCCTCCCTCCCACTGTCTGTCTGTCTGCATTTCTTTCTATCTGTCTCTCTCCCTGACCCTATGTAACATTCCCTCCCCCTCCATTTCTCTGTGCAGCAGCATTTCCCTCCCCCATCCCACTTCCCTGTGCAGCAGCAACAGCATTTTTGTACCCCTCACTTCCCTGTGCAGCAGCCGCAGCAGCATTCCCACCCCCTCCATTTCCCTGTGCAGCAGCTTTTCCCTCCACCACCACACTTTCCTGTGCAGCAGCAACAGCATTTCCCTCCCCCCCACTTCCCTGTGCAGCAGCATTCTCTCCCCCTCCATTTCCCTGTGCAGCAGCATTATCCCAGGACAAGCAGGCAGCCTATTCTCACATATGGGTGACATCACTGACGGAGCTCAGATGCGGACAGCCTCGCAAGCAGACTTGCTTGTAGAAACTAGAAGTTTCGAGTCAGCTGCACTGCGCATACACGAGTGCCTTCCCTCCCAGTGCAGGGCGCGTCTCCTCAGTTCTCCACGGAGCGAGAAGTCCATCTTTTTTTTTATTTTTTATTATATTTTTATTATTTTCAACTTAAATTTCAAGTATTACACTTGTACAGAAAGCAAGAATAGAATGGATATCAAATACAATAGTAATATAATTCCTAAGTTAACAATTATACTATTTATGCTCAAGTCCACAAATTAAGATCCAAGAATTAAAGAAACTTGGCGAAGAAAAAAAAAAAAGAACAGTAATAATAACATAAAACTGAGAGCTATAGCATTGAGATAGGGGTCACAATATCTAAATTATAGGGCTCAAAGATTGTTAACATTCAGACGAGACATAGCCACGAAGTTAGTCAGTTGTGATGGTTCAAAAAACACATATTTAAACGTACGATAATATACAATACACTTACACGGATGTCTCAAATAAAAAGTTGCCCCCAAAGATAAAACCCCAGGTTTCAAAAGAAGAAATTCACGGCGGCGCCTTTGCGTCTCCCGTGCTAGATCTGGGAACATTAATATTTTATAACCAAGAAAGCTTTTTTGTCTATTTTTAAAGTAAAGTTTTAACAACCATGTTTTGTCAATTGGCAAAGCTAAGGTGATAATCATAGTGGCTGGTGATGCTAAATCCTTCTCAGATGTTTCTAAAACCTGTGAAATATTTAAAGGTTCTTGATCTGAAGATTTTACTTTTGGTTGTTGATTTTGTTCTTTATCAGGCAAGTAATAAACCCTTGAAAATGGTGGTAATGAGTCCTCGGATATCTCTAAATTTTCCATTAGATATCTCTTAAGCATATCTCTAGGTGTTACTAACTCGAGTCTTGGAAAATTAATTAACCTTAAATTATTGCTACGTGAGTTATTCTCAAGCATTTCAATCTTCTTCCTTAGGTTAATATTGTCTTTAACTAAGATCTCTTGAATTTGTTTCGATGATTCAATTTCTTTTTCTATTTTTTGAATTGATGAATTAGAAGTATTTGTTTCTTCTCTTAAGTTCTTCAGTTCCTTATCATATTCCTTAATTTTCTCTTCAATTTGTTGAAATGTAGGAGTAATATTTTTAACAAAACCAGCCATTAAGTCCCAAATAGAGTCTAAAGTCACTACTGCAGGTTTAATCAGTACAATTGGAGTTTGTGTAAGTGTAAATTGCTCACCGTCCTGAAGTCCTTCGAGGGGAGTCTTCTGTCCTTCCCCCTCAGATTGAGATGGTGTTCCCCCAGACATCTCCATGGGGGCCCTGGAAAAGTGGGCCCCAACCTCCAAGCTCTCCAGTAAATCCTTCCTTGCCTCTGGAGAGGAGAAAACCATTGAATCCGGGGTTTCCCCGCCCCTGGGAGAGCTGGTCGTCTGGGGCTGCGGGGGCGGTGCCCTAACGTCAGGGCTCAGCGTGGTATCGGGCCCAGGAGTATCCACAACGGGTTCGCCTCCCTGTGTCCTCTGCGGGCCGCCATCCGACGTCGCTGTGGCCTCTTGCATGCGCCTCAGGAGATCCTGTATGTTTCCGAGACCAGGGGCTCCAGGACGCCGCGAGGCAGAAGCGGCACTCCGGCCCCGTCTCTTCGGCATCGCGGTAAGTAAAAACCGCTACGAAAATTCAAACGAATACGATCCTGGGACACGCAGCTCAGCGCGTCCTGCTCTCAGATCGCCATCTTGGATCTCTCGAGAAGTCCATCTTTGACTCTGCATTTAACTGTTACTTCTGCCTTCTCTCACCGCAGTTTGTGTTTATTTTCTTCACGAATCGCTGTGTTCTTTTATTTTCTAGTTTAAAAAAAAATTATTTCTTCCGTTCGACTGCCGGACAGGCCACTTGGCCACAGTTCGTGGGCTTCGACTTTGCAGCGGCTATATTTCCTTCTATGTCCCGGCCAGCATAGGGCTTCAAGAAGTGTAGCCAGTGCCAGCATATGATTTCCCTCACGGACCCACACCGTTAGTGCCTCAAGTGCCTTGGGCCGGACCATCAACCAAAGTCGTGCGAGCACTGTGCTACTCTTCAACCTCGAGCCCTTAAACGTCGCCGGATTTTAGTGGAGAAGCTTTTCAGGATGGATTCTTCAACAACTCCCTCGACTTTGAAAGTGGCCTCGGTTCTACCTTTGACCGAGGGTGCTCCTGCCTCCATGACTCCGACCTAGAGCCTCATCAGACCTTCCTCGTTTGCAGCGGCTCTTTCCTCCATTACACCTGCTGTATCTTCCCCTGCATCCTCAGGTCAGATAGCTCAGCAGAAAGTTCCAGCAGTGGTAATCAAGGTGGCTAAGACTTCCAAGTTGAAACACATATCCACTGCCACTTTAGAACCTCCAGCCAAAGCAGGTGGTCCGGTTTCAAACGCGGATCCATTCTTGCCAGCTTCTTTCAAGACCATGTTAGAGAAGCAATTCATTTAGTTCCTCACTAATATGGGACCAAAGTTAGCTACTCTAATTCAGCCTGGGCATTCTGCAGATTCCCGTGAGGTCGAGCCTCTTCCTATGCCTTCGGCTGAAGCTTCACACTCTATGCAGGGAGCAGAGTCTCTTTGAGTGTCTGGTCTGGCATCCATGCACTCGAAGCAAGGAGCAGATTCTTTGCATGTGCCTCGACAGGAATCCTCACACTACATACAAGGAGCAGAGTCTTTAGGAGTGCTTTAAGATTCCTCCACCAAGCCTCCTGAGCTTCAATCTACAGCTTCTAGCACTATCGATTCCCTGGTAGCAACGTCTGCTTCCATCTCCGGGGCGAATTCTCCTCGATCCTCGAGATCTGCTTCCAAGCACCACTCTCGTTGTCGATCAAGGCCTTCCTCAAGGTATACCTCCAGGCATAGCTCTTCTTCCAAGGAGCGTCCTTCTTCAACTAAGTCTCGATCTACACCTTCCAGATCTACTAGACCACCGACGCCTCGATCGAGGTCTCTGCTTCCAGACCTCGCGGACTCAGCGGTTTCTATTCCTTCATCCAAGTCTCCTTATTCTTTTGATGCCTATTTTTCTGCCGAAGCTTCATCTTTGACCAAGGCTGTCTCGACGTGCTCAAGTCCCTCTAGAGGCAAGACATTAACGGATCAGCTATCTTTCTCTTCTTTTCTTTGTCAGATGGCTGCAGTCCTGGACCTTCAATTGGATGCTGGTTCTAAATACTCTAAGGAGTATCTCGAAGTCATGCATCTTCCTCAACCTTCTGCAGAGTCACTTAAGCTTCTTCTTCACATCCCTCCTGCTCCAAACTTAAAGGAACAGGGGGGGGGCCTGAAGGTAGGAGGGCATGAGCATCCATTTTGCCATATCTAAGTTCAGCGGTTGGGGAGAGTGGGCCGATGGCAGGAGGGAGTGGGCATCCCTCCTACCATATCCAAGTTCAGTGGGGGGGCAATGGCAGGAGGGAGTGGGCATCCCTCCTACCATATTTAAGATCGGCGGTGGCAGCGTGGGACATCTGGTGGCAGGAGGGAGTGGGCCTCCCTCCTGCCATACTCATGCGAGGGGAAGTGTCTGGTGACAGGAAGGAATGGGCATCCCTCCTGCCATTTTGGGGGGTTTGTTTTGAAAACTTTCTTCCCCACTATTTATATTTTATTGTAAACCACTTAGATTTTAACTGGTTTTATATTGGTAGTATATCAAAATAAATTGAACTTAAACTTACTCATGTGCAGAAAATAAATTTTATATTTTGGCTGAAGAGTGGGTGGCAGTAAGAGTACATGCGCTAATGGCAACATAAGTAAGTGGTCATCAGAGCAGGATTAAAGGATAGGCAAAGTAGGCACATGCCTCAGGACCAAATGTTTCAGGGTGACTTGGTGTGCTGATCCCATAACATCATCACATGTAGCCATGCAAACATGTGGGAGTGGACATCATCGGCATCCATCATTTATTGTTTTCTCAAGACTCGCAGCATAAAGAAACTCAGCCTTCAGCTGCCCTTGAAAGGAAGAGGACAACTCTGTGTGCACTGCCGATGCCACGGCAGAATGGAGGGGTGCATGCTACACACTGCACAGCCCAAGCACTGCAGATCTGGCCCATGTCTGGCCTCGGAAGAGAGAAATAAAAGGAGTCACTGCTTCTTGGCCATGTGCCATGTGGTTGAGCAATGTGAGAATGATCCAAACAAAAAAATGTTGCTTGCTGTAGTAGCCAGGAGGTAGCATGTATGAAATGGATAAAGGGACTAACTTGGGGCAAACAAAAGTTTCAAGTTTAATAGTTTCTTGATATATAGTTATCACAAATATCTAGATGGTTTACAGCAGTGGTTCCCAAACCTGTCCTGGGAGACCCCCAGCCAGTCAGGTTTTCAAGATATCCCTAATGAATATGTATGAGAGAGATTTGCATATAATGGAAGTGACAGATATGCAAATCTCTCTCATGCATATTCATTAGGAATATCTTGAAAACCTGACTGGCTGGGGGTCCCCCGGGAAAGGTTGGGAACCACTGGTTTACAGGAAAGTAATAGAATAAAAGAATAAATAAATACTCCATTAAAAATGAGCGGAATTCACAGACAAACAGGACTAACATGAAACCAAGAGGAAGGAGGAGGAAAAGGGAGCATCGTTACAATAAAAATGGATTTAAAAAAGGATGGGAGAAAGGGTAAACCTAGCTGGTAGGGGTACATTTTCATCCCCGGGTGAAATATATGTTATCATGTATAGAAAGCATCTTTGAATAAGAACGTTTTTAGTTTTGATTTGAATGTCATCAAGGAAGATTCTTGTCTAAGGTCCTGGGGCATTGCGTTCCAAAGTGAAGGGGCCATAATGAAAAGAATTGATTTACGAGTTGTATCATAGATGATTTCACAAATGGAGGGGATTACTAATAAATTCTGAGAATTTGATCTGAGTGTTCTTGAAGAATAAGGAGTAATGAATTTATCGATGAAAGCAGGGGTGTTTTTGAGCTTAGCTTTAAAGGTGAGGAGGAATAATTTGTAGGTATACAATGGGAGATAGGTAGTCAATGAGCGTCGCGGAGTAAAGGTGTTACATAATCGAATCTTTTAGCTTTATGAATAGATTTTATAGCTGTGTTCTGGAGAATTTGTAATCGGATTTCCTTCTGTGTTACACCTTGATATAAGGAATTACAATAGTTAGTTGAGAGATGGCATGGAAATGGATAAGAAAGTTGAGAGAGGGAGGTTCTAGGAGAATAGAAATGGAACGACTAATTTAAAGAAGCATTTCATGACAACCAAGCTTATCTGTTTGTAGTGTGCCTAGGGCCCACTGAAGAATTAATTCTGCTCTACTGGTTATTCTGGGTTTTTTTAAACAATTTATATTCCACATATCCCACAATTCTATGTAGATTACAAATTATTCAGGTACTCAAGCATTATTCCCTAACTGTCCTGGTGGGCTCCCACTCTATCTAATGTACTTGGTGCAATGGGCATTAAGTGACTTGCCCAGGGTCACAAGGGGCAGCACAGGATTCAAATCCACAACCTCAGGGTGCTGAGGCTGTAGCTCTAATCACCGAACCACACACTGCCACATTAATGCTGAAAATGGAATATTAAGTCATTTTCTGGCCATGGCAAAAATGGCCATAGAACACAGTAAAGACCCATGTAAGGGAGTGCTAAGGCCACTTGTTGCCACAGCTTTGTACAAAGGCTCCACGGATAATCACTTGTTCCAAATGAATAAACTAGACACTAATTCTGCTTTGAAAATTTGGTTTATAAGTATTGCTACTCAGTTTGTGTTTCATAAAGGATAACTAAATACAGTCCTGTCACACTGTCTGTAAAGATACCTGCATGACACCATGACTTAGGATGGCAGAACATTGTTTTTACTTTAAATTTAAAGATATACCACATTTCAAGCCAAGGATGGAGTAGAACTGGGAAGAGTGAACAGGGAACTTTAAATCATTTTTATACCTGTAATTGGAATTTATTTTTTCCTGTGCGCATCACTTTGCACTTGCCCACAAAAATTTCATTTGTCATTTAGATGCCCAATCTTATCATACAAGATTCTTCTGTAAATTCTCATAATTTTAAATATGAACAATTTTTTGACATCTGCAAATTTGATCTCTCATTGCGCCTTTTATCAAGATCATATCTGAATATGTTAAACAGTGCAGATCCCCATAGAGACCCCTTGGGGAAGTCCACTATTGATATTTTTCCATGGGGAAATCTGATAATTTAGTCCTACTTTTTGTTTCCTGTATTGTAGCCAGTTTGCAATCTACAAAAGGGTTTTGCCTTCTATCCCATGACTCCCATTTTCTATGAGGGGCTTTGCTAGGTGCTGTCTGAAAATCTAAATGTACTATATAAAACTGGCTCACCTTTAACCATATATTTGTTTATACCTTAAAAAAATCTCCAAATGTGGTGATTAAAGGAGAAAGGAGAGAGTTTTTTCTATTGTAAAAGTTTTTTGAGGCATCGGGGAAGAGAGGGAGGTCCCCACCAAGGATGGGGACCTGACCAAGAGAAGAAACAGTGGAGGCAGCTCCTCTCTAAAGATAAGTCCTAATAGAAAAGGCATTACCCCCTTATTCCTAGAGCAATTTTGTGAGTAGTAGTGTCCCGTTGCACCCACCCTTCAAAGATGTACTTCTAGGTGGTGGTGATATACCACACCTGTGCCTTTTAAAAGAACAGGTCTGACAGCATAGCACCTTTCTGTTAGAATGGAGGAGGAAATTTCCCTTTCAGTCCAGTGTTACAAGGAAATATATACATCACATTTGTTTCTTTTCAAGGTGTAACAACAAAAATAATATGTGCCAAGGAATGGATATTCCTAGTTCTCAACTATTTTGAGCTGTTAGGGCTTTTGTACTGATGAAGGTATAACTTAATTCTTATTAGTGTATGCATATAGACTGATGTATATGTTTTTCTTTTGTTTTTAAGTTCAATTTACCATAATATATTTTTCAGTCATCTACTATAATAAAACCCTAAGCGCACATGCGCACTCTTACCTGCGTGTTCCGTGATCAGTAAGTCCCCAGCAGGTAGGAGTGCGCATGCGCGCTTAGCTTTGCCAGTGGCCGCCAGCCAAATTGGAAATGGCCTCCCTGCTCTCCACCTCACGCAGACCTCCATCCAGAAAAACGGCACTACCGGCCGAAGTTTATTTTTAAGTTTAAAGGTGATGCAGTGGCTCCTCTCACGAGCCGCACCTGCGTCGGAGAAGGCTTCCAAAGCAGGCAGCAATCATGAGAGGAGCCGCCGTGGCACCTTTAAACTTAAAAATAAACTTTGGCCAGTAGTGCTATTTTTCCTTCTGTGCCCTCTCCCCTCCGCCTCTCAGCACCGCCGCCGTAATTTTTCAACCCCCCCCCCCTCAGCACAGCCGCTGCAGCTTTTCAACTCCCCCCAGCACCGCCTCACCTTTTCAAACCCTCCCCCCCAGTACCGCCACCATCGTTGATACCTTTTTTTAACAGCCTGGTGGTCTAGCGGTATCCCTCCCTCGCTAGATGCTCTTGCTCAGGTCAGGAGCGAGGATGTGAGGAGCAAGCTTATGCGCTCCCGCTTGGGCCTGCCGCTTGCTCCTCACATCCGCACTCCTAATCTGAGTATGAGAGCCGTCTAGTGAAGATGGGAGAGATTTTAAAAGGTTTTTTTTTAAATTCCCTTGATGGTTGTTGGTTGCTTTTTGTTATTTTTCTGTGCCAGACTGCGTAAAGGGAAGAAGGGGGGGGGGAATGCTGCAGCTGCACAGAGAAGTGGAGGGGGAGAGAACTACTGCTGCTGTTGCTGCATAGGGAAGTGGGGTGGGGGAGGGAAATGCTGCTGCACAGGGAAATGGAGGGGGAGGGATTGCTGCTGCACAGGGAAGTGGGGTGGGAGAAGAGAATGCTGCTGCGGCTGCTGCACAGGGAAGTGGGTAGTAGAAAAATGCTGTTGCTGCTGCACAGGGAAGTGGGGTGGGGGAGGGAAATGCTGCTGCACAGGGAAATGGAGGGGGAGGCAATGATGCTGCTGCACAGGAAAGTGGGGTAGGGGGAAATATTGCTGCACAGAGAAATGGAGGGGGAGGGAATGCTACATAGGGGGCAGGGAGGGAGAGAGACAGATAGAAAGAAATACAGACAGACAGTGGGAAGGAGGGAGACAGAAAGAAAGAAAGGAAGAAAGATACAGGGCAGGAAGAGGGACAGAAAGACAGACAGAGAAAGGGAGCCAGGGAGAGAGAAATACAGCAGGAGGTAGAGAGACAGAAAGAAAGACAGACAGACATATATTCTAGCACCCGTTAATGTAACAGGCTTAAAGACTAGTTATATATAATTTGTTAACCTCTATATCACTATGATTGGTTTGAAAGGTGGTATAGCAAATGTTTTAATGTTTATCTGTATAGCAAAAGTAGTGCTGTCTTACTGCTCTCACAAAAGGATGTCTCTGGCTTGTTTGGGAGAACATTCTCTTATCTAAAACTTGGGGTTGTGCTCTATTTTTAAGTTACCTAGACATGAAGATAATAAAATGTTTCATCTGAACTCCAGAAGAAAATGCTACTGCAATTAGAGTAAGATATACAGCAATTTTACTCTTGTCAGGTTCCCATTAATTTCATTCTCTGTAATCCTCCTAAATCAGAAAGGGAAGAACAGAACATGCTACATCACAAAATGGAAATCTGATTTCATTGCTACAATTGTACAGGCCATCTGCTCTCAACAGAGTGGAAGTTGCCTGCATGAAACAAGGCACGAATCTGCCATGACCATTAAAATGCATCAGTGTGAAACAGCAATTACAGTTCTGATTCCTACAAGCCAGAGACATGGAGATCAAAGCTGTCATAATCAACACCACAAGAGAAGCACTCTGGTAGCAAAACATGAGTTTATACCTAATAAACCACCTAATAAACATTTTGGGCAAAACCAGTTTCTGTTTGAGAACACATGAACTAAATACCATGTCAGGATGCATAATGAGGTATAATTACTGTTATTATAATTAAACATCACTGTACTTACTTCATTAGTCTGTTCTTGATTTTGCATTAGCCTCTTCTATTTAATCTTGGACAGGGCTTAGCAAGATGTGTGAGTGTGTGTGTGTTGCACTCATATCTTGATCAATGCCAGACAGCTAAGTTCCCTAATTTTTCTCCTACTGTCAAGAACAACAATGATTAAATCCAAAAATCTCGAAACCTGTGGCTGGGCCTTTTGCTTTTTTGGTATGTATGAAAATTATTTTATGGCATCATTTGCACTTGCTGGACTAAGTGGAATACAAGACTCCATTAAATTAAATTAGATGAAAAAAACCCCTGAATATAAAAACAAGTTTCTTTTACTAAAATTTGATATACTGCTTATAAAATGATCTAAGCGGTGTATATGATTACAAAACTAAAATCCTATATAATAGGACCCTAAGCGCACATGCGCACTTAGGGTTTCGTGTTCCCTGCCGCCATGGTGTGTGATCCGTTGCCGTGTTCCATTTTAGAACCCGGCAGCAGGGAACACTCTGGCCACTCCCCTCCTCCCGCCCTCACTCACCAACCGCTGCTGCTGGAGGAAGCTACAGGCAAGCTCTCTCCCAGCGGCGCCAGAGCCGCATCATCGCCGCTCTTCAAAGGAGCCTGGTGACAATAGCAACCGCCTGTAACAAACTTCGCAGGCCGCTCAGCACCTCAGTAGCACGTTTCCTCTGACGTACACGATCGCGTCAGAGGGAACTTGCTACTGAGGTGCTACTCTCACCAGGCTGCAAACAAACATGCTGGACAGGGGGAGCAGATAAGGGGCGCTGATGGGCCGGGGAGCAGGGAAGAGGGACAGGGGGAGCACGGAAGAGGTGCTGATGGACTGGGGAATAGGGAAGAGGGACAGCACAGGGAAGAGGGGGAACACAGAAGAGGTGCTGCTGGGGGGGGGGGGGTCACGTGATGCACTCAAGCTAAGCTGATGTGCTTGCTCACCTCTCCCGACCCTACAACACGCTTTTCTGCATTTAAATCCTCCTTGGATTTTGGATATCGTTACCGATACCTTTTGCTGGCGCAGTTCGTGGGCTACTGGCTCATATCTTTTCTTGGCTTGGTCCCTGAGGTATGCCGGCTCGAACCTCCAAAGTAGCGAAGTTACCGCGAGGCCCTACTACTCCCGCAAAGATGGCGGCACTGACTCCTCCCGCTCAAGTGCTCCCGGGTCCGACGGCCACGCTGCAAACGGAGGCAATCGAAGAACATAAAAAACATCTGACCGCTATCCTGGATGACAAGCTGACCCGCTTACAGACCACAGTGGCTGGCATAAAAGACACCCTGGAGCGGCAAGCTACACGAATTCAGCATGTGGAGGAGCGGGTGTCTGCTCAGGAGGACCGCACGGGAACACTGGAAGCTAGGACCTCTACTTTAGAAGAGCAGTATGGGAGATTGGAGGCCCGGGCCGAGGACCTGGAGAACCGCAACCGCCGCAATAATCTTTGTCTGATCGCGCTGCCGGAATCAATCCCTGACGCTGGTCTCCGGGAGCTGGTATCAACTTGGTTACCGAAAGAGCTCAATATGGACACAGGTGGAGTCCCGTTGATGGTCGAACGGGTGCATAGGCTGTGAGCGCGCCGCGACGGGGATCGTAAGCCGCAGCCAGTCATTGCTCGCATATTAAATTATGCTGACAAACATAGGCTGCTTACCTGCTGTAAGGCCAAGGGAGAACTCTCTTACGAGGGCCAGCGGATCTTGGTGTTCCAGGATTACTCTGCGCGAGTGTCAGAGCTACGGCGGGCCATGGCGCCATATTGCACCCAATTACATCAATGCTAGATCCGGTTTGCGCTCCAATACCCGGCCCGGCTAAGGGTGTTCCATGACAATAAGGCTGTCTATTTCAACACTCCGGAAGAAGTCCGTGCTTTCTTGGACAACCTGCCTGGGTGACTTTTGGAGGGCCCCTGCTGATTCCACTTCTGCTTGGTGAGATTGAGTTGGCAGCAATGTTCCCTCTAAGCTGAACGCATGAGCGATCGCTCACTATTTTCATTGGCGTCGCTCATAATTTTTCTTGTGTCGCTCACTAAAATACTGCAGTGGGAAACTGAGGACTGCATAGTAAGATCCCCGATGCACTTCCGACGCAGGTGGGGATCGTGACAGGAGCCGCTGCCATGTCTTTAGTGGCGTACCAAAGGGAGACTGGAGGGAGGGGGAGCTGCTCAAATAGAACACAGGCAGTGTTTCAAACCAAAAGGTAACGTCAAAAGAGAATAACCAACAGGAGGAGCTTGAGTTCAAAATCAAAGGGCGGGAAAACAGGAGAGCCAATCACAACACAACAAAGAAGGACTAAGGTTACCCGAACACAGTGGCGTACCAAGGGGGGGGGGGGCGGGAGGGGCGGTCCGCCCCGGGTACCAAGCCCTGAGGGGGTGCTCCCGGTCCGGTTCCCCCCCCTGCGCCGGGTGTCGCGTCTGGAAACAGCCTGCAGCAAGATCGCGATGCCAGAGATCTTTGCCTGCTTCGACTGTTTCCTCCGCCACGGTCCTGCCCCTCCTCTGATGTCAGAGGAGGGGCGGGACCGCGGCGGAGGAAACAGCCGAAGCAGGCAAAGATCTCTGGCATCGCGCGATCTTGTTGCAGGCTGTTTCCCCAGGGCAGTAGCGTACCAAGGGGGGCGAGGGGGAGGTCCATCCCGGGTGCCGCCTTAGGGGGGGGGGTGCACAGCTGGCCCGGTCCCTATCGCGCTCCTACCCTCCCAGCGAAAGCAGCATCGGCGCCATTATCGAAAAAGGTAATGGCGCCAGGCCTTAGAGCACCAAGGCAGACCGCTTCTCCCCCCTCCCAGCCGAAACCCCGCTGACCATCCTATCTCTCCTCCCCCAAGTGAACCTTTCCGACCCTCCCAGCGAAAGCAGCAAACCTCCCTCCAGTAGCGTCGGCTTTATCCTCCCTCTGCCGCATCACTGATGACGTCATCAGTAACGCGGCAGAGGGAGGAGAAAGCCGCGAAGGAGGTTTGCTGCTCTCGCTGGGAAGGTCGGAAAGGTTCACGGAGGGGGGGGGGAGATAGGAGGGTCAGCGGGGGTTCGGCTGGGAGGGGGGAGAAGCGGACTGCCTCGGTGCTCCATTACCTTCTTCGGGCAGCAGCAGCGTTTACAATTCGCTGCTGTTGCCGGCTTCAGGCCTTGTTCTCTGCCTGGTCCTGCCTACTTCCAGTTTTCATGAAGACAGGACCCGACAGAGAGGAAGGCCTGAAGCGGGCAACAGCAGTGAATTGTGAATGCTGCTGCTGCCCGATGAAGTTCAGGACATCGGGGAAGGAGCAGGAAGAAATCGGCTGCTGGCTTGGGGGTGAGGGTAGGGAAAGAATCGTGGAAGTGGAGAAATCGGCACGATGGCTTTGTGCGGGCTAGGGGGAGAGAGAAAGAAAGGAAAAAATAAAGAGGGGGGGCCAGGGGGAGAGAGAAAGAAAGGCAGAAAGAAAGAGGGGGACCAAGGGGAGAGAAAGAAAGGCAGAAATAAAGAGGGGGTCAAGGGGGAGAGAAAGAAAGGCAGAAAGAAAGAGGAGGGCCAGGGGGAGAGAGAAAGAAAGGCAGAAAGAAAGAGGGGGACCAAGGGGAGAGAAAGAAAGGCAGAAATAAAGAGGGGGGCCAGGAGGAGAGAGAAAGAAAGGCAGAAATAAAGAGGGGAGCCAGGGGGAGAGAGAAAGAAGAAGGACCAGAAGAAGGACCAGAGACTCATGAAATCACCAGACAAAAAAGTAGGAAAAATGATTTTATTTTCAACTTAGTGATCAAAATGTGTCCGTTTTGAAAATTTATATCTGCTGTCTATATTTTGCACTATGGCCCCCTTTTACTAAACCGCAATAGAGTTTTTTAGCGCAGGGAGCCTATGAGCGTCGAGAGCAGCGTGGGGCATTCAGCGCAGCTCCCTACGCTAAAAACCGCTATCGCAGTTTAGTAAAAAAGGAGGGGGAATATTTGTCTATTTTTGTATAGTTGTTACTGAGGTGACATTGCATAAAGTCATCTGCCTTGACCTCTTTGAAAACCCGCGGAATATAAATGATAATTAACATTTTCTCTGCGTACAGCGTGCTTTGTATTTTTAAAATTTTATTGTTGGTAGATCATTTTGACTTGGCCACAAAGGTAAGGGGGAGGGAGGGAGGGGAACTGCTGAAAGACATCTAGTAATCCTTGCAGGCTTGACTGCAGGGAATCATTTTTGTAAAATCATGTTTTGTTATGTGACTGGCATTATCTAGACTTTAATTTCTATGAATGAATAGAATGAAAATGATATAAAATTACTTGCTTGTTTTTATGTGCGTGCGCTGAAGGAAAGTGGAGAGAGAGTGGGCTGAGGATGCTGAAGGGAAATGGGGAAGAGAGTGGGGAGAAGACGCTGATTTATAAATTGACAATTGTACAGAATATTGTTTCTTTTTATACTTTAATATAAACAATTCAAGGCTTGTGTGGATGGAATCAGGTGGTTTGCGGGGATGGGGACCGAGCTTACGGGGATTAGTCCAATAAAATGGTATTTTTTTATTTCTCATTATTTGTTTTATTTTTATTTGTTAATTTATAAAGTGGTGATTGTTATGTATCAGGTTTTTCAAATTTACATCTACTGTCTTTATATTTTGCACTGTATTAGAGGACATGTGTTACTGTTTTTTGTGGTGTTGCATTGTATCCAGGGTCTGGTTTCTTGGCGGATCAGTTTAACTTTTGTCTACATATTTCTATTTTTAGTTTGTGATTATTCCATTTTGGGCGAGGGTGTATCTCTGTTCTGTGTGTTCTGAAAAAGACATAGTTTTCAGTTGGCATTGACTACAGGACCAATTGACTGTGCGGGATCTGGCTTGTTTAGTTTTACAATGTATGTGTTGGTGTTCTAGTGCTCACTGCAATGTTTAAGATGCAGCCTTTTCCTAGGTACACTCTTGTGGTGCGATATGTAGATTGGTACTAAAAATCATATTTTTCATATAGATGGGGGGGGTGTCAAAAAATGATGGGCCCCGGGTGCCACATACCCTAGGTACGCCACTGCCCGAACAGCTATCAAATTATAGTAGTCCACTCAATGTTATCATTGTGTCCACTTGGCTGAACAGCATTTAGATGGAATATCCAAAATTGTTCATGCAACTGAATGTGTGCAGCCTTATTTGGGCATCTCTGATTCTCTCCAGTCTCCTTCACGATGCAAACAGCCTGCCTTTGTGGCGGCATCTCTTGATTTTTCTCTCACGCGATGTATCTAGTGATGGTGTGATGGTGAAGCGGGTATTTACCCTCTTCCCAGTTGCGTCAAGCACTGGAGAATTCTCTCCCTTCGCTGACCCCTCACACTGAGGATACTTCGTTTTTCACAAATTCTTAAATCATTTATTTCAGCTTGTGAAAAGCCTTCTGTTGTGTGCAGGTAAGTTCTCACTGCAAGAACCTATTGATTTGTTCTGCTTTATTTTTTGGATCTTTTGTAGGTCCCATGATGATATTTTAGGGTTTTTGGAGACTTCTTTTAGCATCTTGTGGTCTGCTCTGGGGGTCAACCTGCTTGGACAGCCAGACCTGGGCATGTTGGCAGTTGTTTGGAAAGTCCTCCACTTGTACACTATTTTCCAGACCATGGAATGGCTAATATCAAATTCTTTCGGGATCTTTTTAAATCCCTTACCAGACTTATAAGCTGCTACAATCTTCTTTCTGAAGGCCTTAGACAGCTCTTTTGATCTCACCATCATAGCAGTCATGAGTACACTAAACTAAATGTCTGAGATTTAAGTAGGGCAAACCTCCTTCAAAATGCTAAGTAATGATGTTCTAATCTTGTGCACCTGATGTGATACACCTGTGTGTGATTTGAGTCATTTAAGTGGTTAAATATGTGGGGGTGTCCTAATTTATTCCTCAGTAAGAATACACATTTTTGTGGATATCATTTGTTTCATGAGTAAATCAAAGAAAATTTTTGTTATTTACCTGCAATTAAATTACTTTCTTTACTAGAGATAAAGAAATTTAAAAAAAGATTTCACATCGATATGTGAACATTTCTTAAGAAAGAACTGAATATTTCATGGAGTTTCCTTATTTTTTTCACAAGACTGTATATATTATACAAATTATAAGATGGGGGGATCTTTTAGGGGGATATCAGTATGTACACAGTGTGAGATTGGGAATAATTAAATAATAAAAGGGAAAAGTGATTCCAAAGTTGATGCAGGGAACTATAAGAATAATTCCTCCCCATCCCACCACCACATACACACCCGCTTCAGTTCAAGACCATGTATCTCTGAAAACAGCATATCAAACAGCATGTACATACTAGCATGGTTGTTTCTCTCTGGAATGCAATTTCCATGTATATCCTCCATAAAATATTTCAGGCAGGGTCCACAGCTTTCTGATCCAGGTGAGCAGAACTCGCGCTTCTTTAGGGTACAATCCAAATTTCTTGGACAGGAATCAGCTAAGAGAAGCAAAAGAGGAGAATGAAAAAGGTTAGTGGACTACGGGGAAGATTCTCAAAACTTCATGATAAAATCCGATGAGGTGCTACCAAGGTCATTGCTGTAACAATTTCAAAAAGGCAAGTCATTCTCAAAACACCCCACATGCAAATAAGGTTCACGGATGTTTACATAGCTTGCTAAATTTACTTGAGATGAGTCGCTGATGGTAGTGATTAGCACATGCAGAGAATACACCGATATATATATTTTTTAAACCCACCAAACCAAAATTGAAGATCAGCAGGAGAGATGCCCTCTGTCTTCCGCTGTACTTGCACAACCTCTGGACACCCAGGCAGCAGGAGGGATGCCCACTTCCTCCAGCCAAGTCACACAATTCCTTGACACTACTACCCACCCCGCCTGCAGTGGGAGATATGCCCACTCTCTCAGGCCACATTGCACAATCCCAACACTACTACCCCCCACACCCACCCCACAGCGGGAGGGATGCCCACTCTATCCCGCTGCCACCCAATCCCCTGACATCTCCTCCGGCCCCTCCCTATCTTATTCACAAAGTTCATCTGGCACACCCACCTCTTCCTAGGAGGGGCCTTAAGTGCCTGGGCCAATCAGAGTCTTAGGTCCCTGCCCGACACATCCCAGGATGCACCGGGAAGGGGAAGGCCCCCATTTTCTAAGAGGTTGGCCTGCTAACTGGAGTGGGTAGGTGTCCTTCTGGCCAGATTTCATGAATAAGGTAGGGAGAGGTGGGGGGTTATCAGGGGGTTGGGCAACAGTGAGAGGAAATGGGCATCTCTCCCACTGAGGGGTGAGGTGGGTGGGTAGTAGTGTCAGGGGACTGTGTGGCGGGAGGGAGTGGGCATCTCTCCCGCTTTGTGGGGGGAGGGGGTAGTAAGTGTCAGGGGGATTGTGTGGTGGGAGGGAGTGGCTATTTCTCCCGCTTCAGGTTGAGTAGTAGTGTCAGGGGTTCAATATGGCAGGAGAGAAGGGGCATCTCTCTCCTGCCAATCTTCGATTATGGGTTTGTTTGTTTTTCAATTTGCGAGGGGGTGGGTCTGAGCTGTCAAACTTTACTTTCCTGTCAGTGCCTGAGCCAATCAGCAGCGCTCAGGCACTGATCAGAAAGTAAAGCTACAACAGCTCAGATCTCTCGGTAAATTTTGGACACTAATGTGGCACAACGAGGTTAGGGAATCACTCGGCGATGATAGAGAATTGCTTGGAGTGCTTTCATTTTAATATTAATGACCTCGTATTACATTTCCATGGCAGTATCGGAGACTGCTAGGAAACTTGGAAGAGACAACAGTAAGCCATTTTGATAATCTGCTGCTAAAATACTTGCATGCTAAACCAGCTGGAACCAGTTTAGCAAGTACGTTAAAGGCACATTTTAGTTTTGAGAATCTTCCCCTAGATGATAAGCAACTGATAGAGCAATAGAGAAACCGTTATTACTTTGGTGCTGATTTGAATATGGCTTTGTCAACATCATTTAGGAGGGAAGTTACTAAATTGCAGTAAAGTATATGATTTTACCTTTTAGATTCCTGTGAGAGCTGCTAATCATTTGTTAGCTCAATACTGTAGGATAGGGACTCCTGTGGTAAATTAATAAAGCAATTTGTAATCAACCTTATAAGCTGCATTATTCAGCTCCCTGTAAGCTTGGGGCTGCTAACTTGTGACCTGATGCACCTGCAAAGTTTTGTTAAAGGGGCTGGAGGTTTAAAAATGAACAGTACTCCCTCCCTCAAGACTCCTTTGAAAACTCCCACCCCAGCCAACCCCTTCCAGTCTACCTCTATCAATCCCCGTTTGCTTCTGCCTCTGTTGGTGCCATTTTAATTTATAGTAGGAATCTTATGGTACTACCACTAGAGCAGTGGTTCCCAACCTTGTCCTAGAGGACCACTAGCCAGTCAGATTTTCAGGATACCCCTAATGAATATGCATAGGGCATATTTGCTTGCCGGTCACCTCCATTATATACAAGTCTCTCTCATGCATATTCATTAGGGTTATCCTGAAAACCTGACTGGCTTGTGGTCTTCTAGGACAAGGTTGGGAACCACTGCTCTAGAACAGGGCTGCCCAAGTCCGGTCCTCAAGATCTACTGTTAGGGCCAGGTTTTCAGGATATCCACAATGAATATGCATGAGAGAGATTTGCCTGCACTGCCTTCTTGGTATGCAAATCTCCCTTATGCATGTTCATTGTGGATATCCTGAAAACCTGCCCTGCCAGTAGATCTCGAGGACCATCCTTGGGCAGCCCTGCTCTAGAAAGACATTATTGATCATCATTAATGGATTCAAAGGTAGTGGTGACCATTTCTCACAAACAGTATTTGTTTAGATTGTCTGATCCAGTCAGATTGTATTGAGATGGTTTGGGTTCAACAATTTATTTTCTGCCATTTGCCATACAAATCCATAATTGTTTCAAAGCATTCATTAAACTTTACTAATAAAACATTTTCCCAACTTTTACAAACGCATAGTGTGGGTTTTAGCGCCGGAAGTGGCAGTAATTGCTCCGACACTCATAGAATTCCTAAGAGCGTCGGAGCAGTTACTATCGCTTCCTGCACTACAACCCGCACTATGTGTTCATAAAAGAGGGGGTTTGTTTCTCTAAAGCCATGTATGTAATCTGTAAATGCATGGAAATATAATCAAACTTCAACAGTTCAGCCAAAAGCTCTAAGTAAAGACTAAAAAGCAAGGGGGGCTAATACAGAACCCATGACACAAAGGGTACAGAAAAGGCATCAAGTATCCCATTCAGTATTTAGCTTACTTTTTGGCCCAAAGCACAGTTACTTACTGTAACAGGTGTTATCCAGGGACAGCAGGTAGATATTCTCACATGTGGGTGACGTCATCCACGGAGCCCCGGTACGGACAGTTTTAAAAGTGTATTGCCACTTTAAGTTTTTAGAAACTTCATGACTGCCTGCACCGTGCATTGCCTTCCCACCTGATGTAGGCTTGTGGTTCCTCAGTTCCGTAAACAAGCTAAGAAGCCAACCAGTGTAGGAGGGTGGGTTGCGAGAATATCTGTGGGACTGTGGAAATATCTGTGGGGCTCCCTAGCTTACTACAATGGAACGGAGGGAGAGTTGGCCATTAAGAAAATAAATTTTGCAATACTGCTTGGCTGAAGTGACCATCCCGTCTGGAAAAAGATTCCAGACAGTAGTGAGACGTGAATGTATGAACTGAGGACCAAGTAGCAGCTTTACAGATCTCATCAATAGGAGTAGAGCGTAACAAAGCAACTGAAGCTGCCATAGCTCAGACTTTGTGTGCTGACACATGACCCCCGAGTCACAGTGCTGTGCGGGCAGTCACAAAGTTTCTAAAAACTTAAAGTGGCGATACACTTTTACAGCTGTCCGTACAGGGATTCCATGGATGACATCACCTACATGTGAGAAAATGCTGCCTACTTGTCCTGGGATAATACTTACAGCAAGACCAAAAAATGTTTAATTATGTGGAGTTGTTTTTCACATTAATATTTATGCTTCTGTACCCTGCCTAAAATTATAGATAGTGCATTTAACAATAAAATTATAGATAGTGCATTTAACAATAAAAACTTGCACCATGTGGATTTTTATGCATGATCTAATTTTATAAGAGCTTATTTATTTGTGTTAAACAACATTTTATGTGTGAAAGTGGTTTATAAAATTACTTTTACAAAAAGTTCACTAAATTATAAACCTTCCCAAAGGGTACACAGACATAAGATGCCATACTTCAAAAATACATTACCCCAAGAAGTGACCTATGGGCTCCTTTTACGAAGCCGCATTAGCGGCTTCAGCGCACGTGACTTTTCATCACGCCCTAACCCCCGCGCAAGCCTAAAAACTACCACCTGCTCAAGAGGAGGCAGTAGTGGCTAGTGCGGCCGGCGGTTTAGCGCGCGGTATTACACAGATTAAATCGCTACCGCGCCTTCGTAAAAGGAGCTCATGTATATCGTTTAGATAATTCTTATGCTGGTCCATTATAAGGTCTTTTACTAGAAAACTCCAGTTTTATGTATCAATTTTAGATGCATTACCCTTTCCAATTCTGAGCTCAAAGTGAGAAACATTGAGGTATACAAGTAAAATTACTTATCCAAGCGGGCTTCTATTTGTTATAAAGAGACACCATTTTATTTATAGTACATAAACAAGTTTTGATTTAGGTACATTTCTTATAATTCATTGGGTTTACTTAATTTTCTTATATCATGCAAATTTGTGATACATTCTGCAATATGAATTATAGTAGATTCCATCATGATACAGTTAAGGAAAATTATGTCTTTATAGCTTAAGGCAATTAACTGATTCAACACTCCATTAAGTAGACATGCATTTTGTATTTCTCTTAAACTTGCATTAACCTTCAACCTGAGCTCAATAATGCATGCAGGTGACATTTGCTTTAATATAATTAGTGTGACTCATTTGAATTTTTCATTTCCTTGATGGGGACCAAGAATTGTGTTGCTGATATAGATTGAGAAATCTAACTGCATCAATCTATTGCATCATAATTCTAAACAATGCTACGGCAATGGAGATGGTCCTCTTTGTAACATAAAGGTTCCACAGTCTCTGTTACGAGTATTTTCTTCTTGCTCCTGGTAGTATATTCAAGGGTAAGCATCTGACAAGATGGAATCTCTTGTTGGATGAATTAAACAAGTGGTGCGAGAAAAAAATTATATAGCTATACAAATTTATAAAGCACCAAAATTATTATACACACTCTATTTGTTCTATAGTAGTTAATTACTTTGTAGATTTAGAAGTGTGTCTTAGTTTGCCACTAACAATATTATTAATAAGGATGCAGTTGTACTGACTCTTGCCCAGCATCATGAACAGCTGGATACAGAAGGAAGAGGAATTTTATTTTAAAAATATGATGTGCCCACAATGAATATAGGGATCTTTTTATTGAACTGCAGGAAAATTTGCAGTTACCACAGTATAATATGGAATTTTACCACATGGTAGCTGCCAACTATATGCAAGGACCTTTTGGGGGATTCCCACTATTTTTGTTATTTTTGTTATTGCTTTGTTATTTTGTCATGCAATAATGTTTTCATTAGTACACTGTACCTGCTGACAGATAACGCAGGACTACTGCATTAAAGGCCCCTTTTAAAAAGCCATGGTAGTGAATACCAGCATGGCAAATGTGACGCAGCCCATAGAAACTGAATGGGCTGCGTTGCATTTGTCGTGCAGGAATCCCTATTGCAGCTTTGTAAAGGGAGCCCTAAATGTGTTAGACAGTTAGCATGAGGTAAGTTCAGGGTGTTACCTGATAACAATTTCACACCCATTCCTTGCCCATGCCAAGTCTCTGACAGAAAAAAGTGTAATACACAGTTTAATGTGCAGTTACAGGCAAACTTGCACAAAACCCCTTAATGCAGTCACTCAGTAGCCTTTTTCCCAAATTGCCTATACATTAACAACTTAGGGGGAAATTCTAGAAATGGAGCCTAAATTTAGGTAGCAGTAGGTGCCCTACCAGCACCTAAGTTGATTAACAAACGCTGTTAAAAATGGCAAAAAAATGGCACTGCTAAAGGACCTAAATAATATGTGCCAGAATTGCGCCCACATAGGCACTTTAGGCCACCAAACACCAGAAGTGACATTAGGTGGCCTAAAGCGCCTACATAGGCATGAATCATGACAAAGATAGGTGCTGGAAATGTAGGCCCAGAAAACCCTAGCCTACATTTCTGGCACCTTCTCAAATGTCACCTATTTAAGGAAGCTTTCAACCCTTACACTTAGATTCTCCTTACAAACTTACAGAATCTCCCTTTTTAAGGTTTTTTGCTTCTTCCTCTTTTTTTTTAAATCTTCTTTTCTGAACTTCCATATCCCAATCCCTTTCATTTAGTAGTTTTTGATAAGCGAATGTACCAAATCTTTTTTAAAAACCTTGAAACCTATTTTTTACAGAGACATGATACTCTACAGGGCGCTGTCACGTGATTGACAACCACTTTTTAGGTGGCCACCGATATCAGCGCCCTATAGAGAATCAGGGCCTTAATGCATTTTAGCAAAAAGGTCTTTTAATCAGTGCTATAAACTTGGTCAATACATCTTAAGAAATTAACAAGACAATTCCACAAACTAGATGCCAACATTTATAAGCATGTTACACATCTAAATGTTTAGTATACTAGCATAAATCATCAAAAAGAGGAGGCAGAGAGTCACACCACATCAGTCTCCAGACACACAAAAGTGTATCCAATAAAATAATGTGCAATAACTTTAATAATGATATCAAGCACCTAGCATAACCATGTTTTGAAAATAACTTTTAAAAGCAAAAAAGTAGTGGGAATAACAAACCAAAATAACACAAGAAATACCATGCTGGGAAGAAGTCTTACAGAACATTTTGACTGTAACATTTGCTTTTGAATCTGATCAAGATCATATTTTGAAATTGTATTTCAGAATGTTCTTTTCTACAATACCAAATTAATGGGTTTTCCTGATATGGCTAGGGTTTCTCAAAAGAGGAGGAAGTAGTTTTTTCTCATGAGACCTAAAGTGCTACAAATTTCCTTGCAATTAAGTGGAAGAAAGTAAAGTACTTTTGTTTCTCTCCATTACAGGTGTCTTTTTTTTCTCCATGATGTCTTGTGGAGTAGAGAATGACACGGTGACAAAATTCATCACCGTTCCTGTCCCCGTTGATAACTGTGGAAAACCATCCTGTGTCATTCTTTAGTATCTATCTCAACCTCAGTCCTTCTATACCAGCATTCTTCAATGCAAGGCTTGAGGGTCAGTAGATGTGCCCATTCAAACTCCGATTCTTCCCTCTCTCTTAAAAAATGACATGGAGATGGTTTTCCACGGTTATTCACGGGGACAGGAACGGTGATGAATTTTGTCATTGTGTCATTCTCTATTGTAGAGGCGCAGCCTAATAGTTAATTCAGTGGGATGAGAACATTGGGAACAGCATTCAATTCCCACTGAAGCTCCATATGAAGCTGAAGGGAGATAGACTCAACAATATTTTTGTAATGGTAGACACCTGGAGAAGACTTCAAAGAAAGGTTATAGTGGCAAAATTCAAGTATGAATAGCATAGACATAAAGAAACCTAAGAGGTGAAGAGAGGGTTCATGCTTTATGCCATGTACACAGCCTGACTGCTGGTACTACGCACCCTTTTTTCACATCAAAAGGGAGGAGTAGCAGGGTAGTGTTTACAGCAGGAGGCTGAGAACCAGGAAAAACAACATTCAAAACCTGCTGTTCCCATTAATATTCTTTGTAACCTTGGGCAAATCATGTCACCCTCCATTGCCTCAGGATTGTAAGTTGTCTTGGGAAGGCATAATTATAGTACCTGAATGTAACTTCTTGTGCTTTAAGTAATTTTGAAAATATGAACTACAATAAAATCAGCTGGTATTGTTTGACTGCATTCATGGGCACGTTACATTGTTAACCTGTTAAATAACAGTGTGATCCAAAATGTTTCTGAAATACAGCAGTAGAATGAAAAGCTCGTTGAATGTGAATGACAGGTTCCCCACTTCATGTTGGCAGTGAGTCTTCATTTGCAAGGTTGCATCGGTTTGAACACATTACTGTTGGAACTGCCTCAAGGTGACAGCTGCTTTCATTGTTCAGATCTCCCATGGTGTATCTTTTATGTTAAAAAGAGTTTTGCCACTGGTAACAAATGGATGAATTACATGTCAGCAATCAGATTTCTGGCCTCCTGTTCACAGCATTATTTACACAGGTAGAGCAAGAATAGATTGTGTTTATTTTTAGATTGTATTGGTTGATGTTATCTACCCCAAGTCTTGGCTAATTGCCTTTCAGGAAGAAGGCCTTTGCCACGTTGCACATAAGCTTTGGCCATAATGCGGAAAGCCTACTGTAAGCAGTACTGTTTTGAATATTTGTCTTTTCCTGGTAAATGCACCTAAATATTTTAGTTCCTAAAACAGCTATGTCCTAGGTTCCTGCTAGATACTTTCTAGGGACCCAGATTGGCCACTGTTAGAGACAGGATGCTGGTTTCAGTGGACAGTTGGTCAGATCTTGCATAGCACATCTTATGTTCTTGATATACCCATGTTTGTCATTGACCCCCAAAGAGAAAAAAGTTAATTATTTCTTTTATATAAAAATGTTGTTCAAATGTTAAAGGATTTTAATTTTTCATATTAGTAACATGATATCAGGGTCTATAGTGTGGTTTTCTCTCTTTCTGATTAGTGTACCTTCAATATTCCTATTCATACTCCCATTACCATCCTTGCCTTTTAGCAAGAGCTCCATATTCTCTACTTAATTCTCTTTCTCTAGTCTATAGCTTGAGATGAGTTTCTAAGAAGTGCATAAGCAGTAAATGTAAACTGCTTCAAGTTTATCAGGATTTTATATACCGCCTATCAAGGTTATCTAAGCGGTTTTTACAATCAGGTACTCAAGCATTTTCCCTCTCTGTCCCGGTGGGCTCACAATCTATCTAACGAACCTGGGGCTATGGAGGATTAAGTGACTTGCCCAGGGTCACAAGGAGCAGCGCGGGATTTGAACCCACAACCCCAGGGTGCTGAGGCTGTAGATCCAACCACTGCGCCACACACTCAAGCATCACAAAAACACAGATGTTGCTAGAAAAGGATGTTATGGATGCCCAGTCTGCAGTAAGAGGGAAACTGGATCCCCGCAGTAAGCCCTCCCTGTGTCCCGAGTCCTTCCTGACACGTACTTTAAAAGCTGGCAGTTGGCTTGCTCCTTGCCACGGCTTCTTGTTCCAGGGCAGAGCTGGCAGCAATGGGTAAGTACAGTGCAGCCCTTTGATGTTTGTATTTTGTTTAGCCGCTGCTGATAGTTTGAGGAAAGAATTGGAAAGGACAGAGAGGCACATGCTGAACATAAACGGAGAAGAGAGAACAGACAAATGCTGAATGTAAGTGGGGAAGAGAGAAGTGGGCAGACACTGAATGTAATTGGGAAGGAGAGGTGGGCAGACGCTGAATGTAAGTGGGAAGGAGAGGTGGGCAGACGCTGAATGTAAGTGGGAAGGTTAGAAGGAGCAGATGTTAGATGGAAGCAGGGAGAAGAGAAGGGACAGAGGCTATTACAGCCAAAAAAACATTCTTTAGAGAATGAAAAAGGATCCAAATGAAGAAAAGGAGAGAGATAAGCACTGGCAAGTTAGATGCAAAGCAATGATAAAGAAAGGGGTACAGATAGAAGCAGAGGTATGTTATAGAAATGGCCAGGAACAACTTCACAGGTCATAGACCTGATGGGCCGCCGTGGGAGCGGACCGCTGGGCGCGATGGACCTCTGGTCTGACCCAGTGGAGGCAACTTCTTATGCTCTTAAAGCTAAACAAGAATATGAAGAAAAATATGCTTAAAAGGCCAAAACTCATAGCAACAATTTTTTTAGGTACATCAGAAACAGAAAACTTGTGAGGGAATCCGTGAGACTGTTGGATGATCATGGAGCAAAAGGGGGTGCTCAGGGAGTATAAGGCCATAGCGGAGAGACTGAATGAATGCTCCGGTCTTTATGGAAGCAAATGTAAGAGATCTACCTGAACCAGAAATGGTTTTCAAAAGTAATGATGTGAAGGAAGTGAAAGAAATCTTGGTGAATCTGGAAGATGTACTAAGCCACATTGACAAGTTAAAGAGTGATAAATCACCTGGACTGAATGGTTTACATCCCAGGGTACTGAAAGAGCTGAAACATGAAATAGCTAATCTCCTGTTAGTGATCTGTAATCTGTCACTAAAATCATCTGTAGTACCTGAAGATTGAAGGGTGACCAATATTACGCTGATTTTTAAATAGGGTTCCAGATGAGATCCAGGATAATAAAGAACGTTAATCCTGACTTCAGTGCTGGGCAAAATGGTGGAAATAATTATAAAAAATAAAATTGTGGAATACGTGGACAAACATGATTAAATGGGATAGAATCAGCATGGATTCAGCCAAAGGAGGACTTGCCTCACCAATTTGCTTGACTTCTTTGAAGATGTAAATAAACATGTGAATAAAGGCGAGCCGGTTGATAAAGTATATCTAGGTTTTCAGGAAGCTTTCGACAAAGTTCCTCAAGAAAGGCTCCTGAGAAAATTAAAGTCATGGGATAGGAGGCAATGTTCAGTTATGGATTAGGAATTTGTTATCAAACAGAAAACAGAGGGTAGGGTTAAATGGCCCTTTTTCTTAATGGAGAAGGGTAAATAGTGGAGTGCTGCAGGGATCTGTTCTGGGACCAGTGTTATTTAACTTATTCATAAACTAGTCTTTTAGCCCATTACATTATCGGGTGTTAGAATATATGTCTGTCTCTCTTTCTTTCTTTTTGTCTCTCTCCCTCCCACTGTCTGTCTTTCTCTCTCCCTGGGTCCCTTTGTCTGTCTGTCTTCCTGTCTCTCTCCCTGCCCCTGTGGCTTTCTTCCTTTCTTTCTGTCCCCCTCTCACTGTCTATCTTTCTTTCTTTCTCCCTCCCTCCCACTGTCTGTCTGTCTTTCTATCTGTCTCTCTCCGGTCCCCTATGCAGCAGCAGCAGCAGCATTTCTCTCCCCCACCAAATCCCTGTGCAGCACCCACAGCAGCATTCCCTCCCCCTCCATTTCCCTGTGCAGCAGCATTTCCCCCAACCCACTTCCCTGTGTAGCAGCAGCATTTCCCTCCCCCTCTATTTCCCTTTGCAGCAGAATTTCCCTCCCCCACCCCACTTCTCTGTGCATCAGCAGAATTTCCCTCCCCCCACTTCCCTGTGCAGCAGCTGCTGCAGCATTCCCTCCCCCTCCATTTCCCTGTGCAGCAGCATTTCCCTCCCCCCACCCAGTTCCCTGTGCAGCAGCAACAGCAGCATTTCTCTCCCCCACCCCACTTCCCTGTGCAACAGCAGCATTTCCCTCCCCCCACTACCCTGTGCAGAAGCTGAAGCAGCATTCCCTCTCCCTCCATTTCCCTGTACAGAAGCATTTCCCTCCCCCACCCCACTTCCCTGTGCAGCAGCAGCAGCAGTATTTCCCTCCACCTCCACTTCTCTGTACAGCAGCAACAGCATTTTCCCCTACCCCCCCTTCCCTTCCCGTGGTCTGGCTAGCTCCCTTAGTCCCTTGCAGCCCCCTTCCCTTCCCACGGTCTGGCCGGCTCCCTTAGTCCCTTGCCGGAGTTTATTTTTAAGTTTAAAGGTGCTGCGGCAACTCCTCTCACGATCACCACCTGCGTCGGAAGCCTTCTCCAACGCAGGTGCAGCTGTTGAGAGGAGGAGCCGCCACCGCCGCGGCTTTTAAATTTAAAAATAAACTTCAGCCGGGCATGAAATGTAAGGGAGCCGGCAGGACCGCACATCACCTTGGGGTCTGCAAGAGAGGGACTGTTGTATGCTCGCATGCACACTCCTGCCGGCCACGGACCTACGGATCAAGGATCAGGTATCACGGATCACGCAGGTAAGAGTGCGCATGCGCTTAGCGTTTTATTATAGTAGTAGATCAAAAAATTGGAACAACGAGTAAGGTAATTATATTTGCAGATGACACTAAACTGTTCAAAGTTGTTAAAACGCAAGCAGACTGAAAAATTGCAGGAAGCCCATAGGAAATTGGAAAACTGGGCATTCAAATGGCAGATGAAATTTAATGTGGACAAATGTAAAGTGATGCACATTAGGAAGAATAACCCAAATCATAATTATCAGATGAATCCTAGATACAGAGGGAGGTGCCTAAAGCCTGATAGGCTGAGATGCCTATAGCTCCACCCCTTCATAGGGGTCTTAGGCATCTGAACCAATCAGGACTTTTGGCCTGTGCATCATATGATCACCGGGGAAGGAAGGCTCATCATTTAGACAGGCAGGCCCGAAGCAAGAGCCTGAGAGCGAGCTTCCTACTTCCAATGTTTTAAAAAGGTATGCTGGAGGGTTTTTTTTTTTTTTGGGGGGGGGGGTCCGGTGGCAGGAGGCATCTCTCCTGCCATTTTTGAGGGGTTTGGGGGGCATCCATTCGCAGGAGAGAGGGGGCATGAACATGGGACATGAGAGGTAGGGAGGGGTCATGACATTGAGACATAGGATGGAAGGATGGAGGGAGGGAGGGAAAGAGATGCTGAGGTGGGGAAAGGAATAGAAAAAGAGAATTTTTGAACATGGATGTGAGAGGGAAAGAGATGGTGTACATGGGGAAAGGAAGAAAGAGGAAGAGGAGAATTGTTGAGCATAGGGAGAGAGAGAGAATTAAGAACATAAGAATAGTCTTACTGGGCCAGACCAATGGTCCATCAAGCCCAGTAGCCCATTTTCATTGTGGCCAATCCAGGTCTCTAGTACCTGGCCAAAACCCAAGAAGTAGCAATATTCCATGCTACCGATCCAGGGCAGGCAATGGCTTGCCCCATGTCTTTCTCAACAACAGACTATGGACTTTTCTTCCAGGAAATTATCCAAACCCTTCTTAAAACCTGCTACAATATCCACTCTTAACACAACCTCTGGCAATGCATTCCAGAGCTTAACTATTTTGATTGAAAAAATATTTCCTCCTATTGGTTTTAAAAATATTTTCCTATAACTTTATCAAGTGTCCCCTAGTCTTTGTGATTTTTGACAGAGTGAAAAACTGATCTATTTGCACCCGTTTTACACCACTCAGGATTTTGTAGACTTCAATCATATCTCTCCCTCAGCCGTCTATTTTCCAAGCTGAATAGACTTAACTTTTTAGTCTTTCCTCATACGAGAGGAGTTCCATCCCCTTTTATCATCATGGTTGCTCTTTTTTGAACCATTTCTATTGCCCCTATATCTTTCTTGAGATAAGGAGACCAGAATTGAACACAATACTCCAGCTGAGGTCACACCATGGAGCAATACAGGGGCAGTGGCGTACCTAGGGTATGTGGCACCCGGGGCCAATCATTTTTTGACACCCCCCCCATGTAAATTTTTTTTTTTTTTTTTGCAATAACCATGAAATGGAATAAATGGTCAGAATAGAAACAGGCAGTGAAAATTTTCTTTTATTGAACCTCATATATGTAACCATTATTCCAAACATAACATAACATAAATTATGTCTGAATTGTCATGACATCAGAAGTACATATGGAGTAGTTGCAGGTGATGCTTGGGACAGTTCTGATTATGTTAGTTCGGTTTTATGTGTTTTTTGAATAGAAGGGTTTTTATTTCTTTTTTGAAGGTTTTGTAGTTTGTGGTCGAGGTCAATAGGTTGTAGAGTTGGGGGTCAAGTGTTGCAGCTCGAATGGCTAGGAGGTTGTCGAACAGTTTTTTTCTTTTGACGTTTTTGGTTGGAGGGTGTGTGAATGGTGCGTGAGTTCTATGTCTGTTTGAAGTGGATTGAATTATTTAGCTGAAGAAATTAGTTACCCCCCCATTCCACACACATTAATTCTCTTCCATTTTTGTTCCCATTATAAAAAAACACTGATAAGTTCCCAGGAAAAAAATACATTAAAATAAGAAGTGAAAACAAAGGCCCCTACAGATGAGAATATAACATAAGAATAGCCTAACTGGGTCACACCAATGGTCCATCATGCCCAGTAGCCCATTCTCATGGTAGCCAATAGTGCTGCCCGATTCAGAGAAAAATATTTCATTCCATTCGATTCACCCTGTTGAATCGATTTTTCGATTCGATTCACTGTTAATGACACCGCTTTTTAAGTTTAAACAAAGTACAACAATAAATTTCACAACAACAATAAATTTCACAAAGTACTTAAAAAAAAATCACATTTTTCCATTAAAGCAGTTCTGGAGACATTTGCTTGAACAGTCTTTTTTCCCAGTCCATAAGCAAGCAATATGAAAAAGATTTCCTTAATTATCTACTCAAACATTTTTGCTATTTACTTTCATTGTACCTAGACTATTATTCAGTAGAAAAAATTTAGTTTGTTCAATCAAGCAGAACATTCACTCATAGAAGTCCAATGTCCACACAGGATTTGATTGAACAAACCAAATTTTTTCTACTGAATAATAGTTTAGGTATACTGAATAGCAAAAATGTTAAAGCCACACAGAAAAGCAGTAAAAGTCAATAGGTTCTCCAAGTGGGAACAACCTGTTGTCTCAGCACTTGAGGAAAAGACCACGTAATAATGTTTATAAGATAAATCATATAAATGATTATACTGAAGCAGGGTGTCCTCAGCGTGAGAGGTAAGCGAGAGGAGAGAATTCTCCAGCGCTTTACACAATAAGGCACAGGTTAATCACCCTCTGCCTGCAGTGCACACCATCATAGGACACCTCAGGTGTGCTCAAATTAATCAATGTGATAAATTAAACAGTGATAAACAATTGGTCAATCACAAGAGTGCAAGATCAAACAGGTTGTTCCCACTCAGAGAACCTATTGACTTTACTGCTTTTCTGTGTGAGTAGATAATTAAGCAAATTTCTGATAGCCTACAGAACTGATTCTCACCTTCCATCCCCAGCCCCCAAGACTTACCAGACCCCCCCTGCCGATGTATTTACTTACTGCCTGAACTGGATATTAAATCGTGGGGAAGAGAGGAGAAATGCGGGGAAAGAGCCAGCCAAAACTAGTATTTGTTGCTGCTGATTGCACCAATCCAGGGCAAGCAGACGCTTCCCCCGTGTCTTAATAACAGACAATGGACTTTTCCTCCAGGAATTTGTCCAAACCTTTCTTAAAACCAGCTACGCTATCTACTTTTAACATAACTTCTGGCCACTTCATTTTTAAGCTTAGATCTTTCCTTCCAAACAGAGACCTTGCTAGATGTCAAATACAGCACAAGGTAACTTCACATGGACTTAACTGTGCAGGAAATGAATCTCCTCATATACCCACCATATAGTGCAAAAATGTGCAAAGGTCTGTTTTTTTCTTTCGATCACTACATAGCCTAATGCCACACAAGCAGCGCTGTTACAAACATATTCTGAAGGTCAATGCTAAGGTTGACAAAGTTTCCTTCCTTGGACCAGAAGGAGATACTGACAAACCACTGGAAGAGATTCTAAAACAACTACCCAGAAATAACACCCAAAGACCCACTCAGTGTGTGAACCAGTTGAGTGGAGTGGACTAACTGGGGGTGGAAATGGGCCCAGAGTTTGCTCAGCAGAATTTCCCAGACTACCGTACCTCTTCCTCTCAACACACTGACATGCTACCACCAACACTAGGAACACCTCACCGAGTATGCCAGCAATGCTTATAAACTTTATAAAACACATTATTATATTTTCTTATAAAGCATATATTTTAACTGAACTAAGCCTTGCCATTCACAAAAATAGAAAAGTTCCCATTTCAAGCTGTCTCATGTACACTTTTCAAATCTAACATATTGTATTCACAAAACAGAAAATAAAATTATTTTTTCTACCTTTTGTTCTCTGGTCAATATTCAAATCTTGTTGGTCCCAGGCTCTTGTTGTCTTGCTTGCCAGGGTCTCCTTTCTCCGTGCTAACCATCCGTCTGCCATCTCTGTCCTCCCCTTCCGTTTCCCTTCCCTCTCCCGGAGATCTGGCATCTTTCCTTTTTTTTGTCTCCATCCACAGATTCACCTTTTCTCAACTCACCACCACCCCAGTATCCACCATCTCTCCCTTTCTGTTCCCAACTATCCTCCTATCCAGTATCTCTATCCCCCCTCCACACCATCCCCTGTTTCCAAGTTCTCTCCCTTTCTGTTCCTTCCCTCCCTAAATCCCATTATGCACCATCTCTCTCCCACTCCTCTGTTTTTAGACCCATTATTTCTAACCCCCAAAGTCTGGCATATGCACGTATCTTTGAACCCCCCCTCCCTCTCTCCCTCTGTGTACTTTTACAGCAGGACCCCCCTCCCCCGAAGGTCTGTCCCCCCCCTCCGAAGAACTACACCCCACCCCTGAAGGCCTGCACCCCCCCCGAAGGACTTTACCTCCCACCTGAAGGTCTGTCCTCCCCCTGAAGGCCTGCACCCCCCCGAAGGACTTTACCTCCCACCCAAAGGTCTGTCCCCCTCTGAAGGCCTACACCCCACCCCTGAAGGCCTGCACCCTCCCCGAAGGATTGGACCCCACACCTGAAGGTCTGTCCCCCTCTGAAGGCCTGCACCCCACCCATGAAGGCCTGCACCCTCCCCGAAGGATTGTACCCCCACCCGAAGGTCTGTCCCCCCCTGAAGGCCTGCACCCATCCCGAAGGCCTGCACCCATCCCAAGGCCTGCACCCCCCCCAAAGGCCTGCACTCCCCCCCAAAGGCCTGCACCCCCCCCGAAGGCCTGCACCCCCCTGGAGGCCTGCAACCCACCCCTGAAGGCCTGCACCCTCCCCGAAGGATTGGACCCCACACCCGAAGGTCTGTCCCCCTCTGAAGGCCTAAACCCCACCCATGAAGGCCTGCACCCTCCCCGAAGGATTGTACCCCCACCCGAAGGTCTGTCCCCCCCTGAAGGCCTGCACCCCCCCCAAAGGCCTGCACCCCCCCCCCCGAAGGCCTGCACCCCCCTGGAGGCCTGCAACCCACCCTGAAGGTCTGTACCTCCTGAAGGCCTGCACCCCCCTGAAGGCCTGTACCTCCTGAAGGCCTGCACCCCCCTGAAGGCCTGCACCCCCCACCGAAGGTCTGTACCTCCTGAAGGCCTGCACCCCCCCGAAGGTCTGTACCTCCTGAAGGCCTGCACCCCCCTGAAGGCCTGCACCCCCCACCTGAAGATCTGTCCCCCCCTGAAAGCCTACACCCCCCCGAAGGTCTTTACCTCCCACCCAAAGGTCTGTCCCCCCCCCCTAAAGGCCTACACCCCCCCTAAAGGCCTACACCCCCCCAAAGGCCTGCACCCCCCCCCGAAGGAGACCTACACCGCCCCCTTAAGGCCTACACCTCCCTCTTAAGGCCTACACCCCACCCCTTAAGGCCTACACCCCCCATCTAGTACTGTCTAATGCAATTAGGTACGGGTCAGGAGGCCAGAGGGGAAGCAGGACATTGCAGCAATTCCCAACTGACCCTCCCCCCTCGCCCTCTAAAGCAGGAGCCAGCTAGCAAGAGGAAGTTGCCGATCCTGCTTTAGGGGGGAGGGTCAGTTGATAATTCGGGAGGCCGATTTTGGGGTTTTTAAAAAATTGATTCGGGCAGAAAAAAAAAATAACAATAAAACCACTGCCAAGCAGTCCAGCAATACTCACCCTCAGTTCCTGCCTTAATTGCAGTGTCCCACGCGGCTAGGGCTCCCTTTCTTGCTTCCACCCAGCCGGAAACCGGAAGTTGCTGACCAAGCTCCGACGGCGACGGGGGGTGTGGCCGTGGGGGAATGGAAATTAAGAGAGAGGGCTCAGGCAGGATCACTTCGGGGACTCGCGGAAGCCTTGGAGTCGGGCCATAGCAGGGAAGTTCCCGGGCCATGACTCCAAGGCTCGAGCACCATTAATGAGCTGGCACCCGGGGCGGCCCGCCCCCCCCCTAGGTACGCCACTGTACAGGGGCATTATAACATTCTTAATCTTGTTAACCATCCCTTTATTTAAATAATTCCTAGAATCCTGTTTGCTTTTTTGGCCACTGCAGCACATTGGGCAGAAGGCTTCATCATATTGTCTACAATGACACCCAGATCCTTTTTTTGGGCACTAACCCCCAAGGTGGACCCTAGCATCCAGTAACTATGATTCGGGTTATTCTTCCAAATGTGCATCACTTTGCATTTGTCCACATTAAATTTCATCTGTCACTTGGACGCCCAGTCTTCCAATTTCCTAAGGTCTGCCTGCAATTTTTCACAATCCACGTGTTAACAACTTTGAGCAGTTTAGTGTCATATGCAAATTTAATCACCTCACTTGTCGTTCCAATTTCCAGATCATTTATAAATAAGTTAAATAGCACCGGTCTCCGTACCAGCCCCTGTGGCACTCCACTGTTTAATCTCCTCCATTTAGAAAAATGACCATTTAACCCTACCCCCTGTTTTTTTATCCAATAACCAATTCGTAATCCACAATTGAACTTTGCCTCTTATCCCATGACTCTTTAATTTTCTCAGGAAACTCTAATGAGGAACTTTATCAAAAGCTTTCTGAAAATCTAGATACACTATATCAACCAGCTCACCTTTATCCACATGTTTATTCACACCTTCAAAGAAGTCAAGCAAATTGGTGAGGCAAGGTCTCCCTCGGCTGAACCCATGCTGACTCTGTCTCATTAAATCATGTTTGCCTACATGTTCCACAATTTTATTTTTTATAATTGTTTCCACCATTTTGCCCTGCACTGAAGTCAAGCTTACCGGTCTGTAATTTCTTGGATCTCCCCTGGAACCCTTTTTAAAAATCGACATAACATTGGCCACCCTCCAATCTTCAGGAACTACAGATGAGTTTAGCGACAGGTTACAGATCACTAACCGCATGTCAGCAATTTCATGTTTGAGCTCTTTTGGTACCCTGGGATGCATACCATCTGGTCCAGGTGATTTCTCAGTTTTTAACTTGTCGATGTGGCTTAGTACATCTTCCAGATTCACCAAGATTTCTTTCAGTTCCTCCGCATCATCACCCTTGAAAACCATTTACGGTTCAAGTAGATCTCTTACACCTTCTTCCGTAAAAACCAAAGCAAAGAATTCATTCAGTCTCTCCGCTATGGCCTTATCCTCTCTGAGTGCCCCTTTTGCTTCTTAATTTTCCAACGGTCCCACAGATTCCCTCACAGGTTTTCTGCTTCTGATGTACCAGAAAAATTAAGAGTTTATGCATATTTTGCATATTCTTTCTTAGCTTTCTTTATCAATGCTTTGCATCTGATTTGCCAGTGTTTGCATCTCTCCTTATTTTCTTCATTTGGATCCTTTTTCCATTCTTTAAATGATTTTTTATTGGCTCTAATAGCCTCTTTCACTTCACCTTTTAACCATGCCAACTCTTGTTTTACTCTTCTTTCCACCTTTGCTGATATGTGGAATACATGTGATCTGGGCTTCCACGATGGTATTTTTAAATAACATCCATGCCTGGTTTACAGTCCTAACTTTGCAACTGATCCTTTTAATTTATTTTTATCCATTTTCTTCATTTTATTATAGTCACCCTTTCAAAAATTAATCACCTCTACAATAGATTTCTTTTGCGACATCACTCCCAGTATCAGCTCAAATTTGATCATGTTATTGTATTGTGTGCTTATTTTTCGCCTTATTCAAAGCGAAGTACAAATCAATGGACCCAACACAGTTAACTCCTATACTATGCCTTGCATTCCATTAAGGACCAAATCTAAAATAGCTACCCCCTCTTGTTAGTTCTCGGACTAGTTGCTCCAAGAAGCAGTCATTTATGACATCTAAAAATTTTACCTCCCTAGCACTTCTCGATGTAACATTTAACCAGTCAATGTTGTGGTAATTGAAATCATATCACTCTTACTATCTACGTAGCACACTTACAATATCATATACATAATTAAAGAAAGAAATGTGCTAGCACTAGTTTGGGGAAGCTCATCACATTAGCGTTGCAACCAACATTTAGTGCTAAGCTAAACCCACTAATAAGGGGAAAGACAGCAATTCAAATGTGGAGGAAAAATGATCTAAGTTCAGCTTCATAAAAAACTCCACACATTTATATCAGTTCTTCCATCATCCTTCAGTTAACAACTTATATCTTCAGTTAGCAACTTAAATCTTCAGCTTCACCAAAACCTCATGGGAATACGTAATGCCACAGTTCCACAACACCAACTGAGCATGCAGATAATCCAATTTAGCTGTAATTGGTCCCAATCCAACACTGTCTGCAGTAGCGGCTACGCTAGATCTTCTACTCTGAAGACTTCCAACTCCTTCAACCTCGGGCCCCACAGAATCACCATTCAGTCTGTAGTCAGGTTCCCAGAAACCAATCTTACTTCACCCAATAAAACATTTCTGTTTCGCAATTCTGCTGTGTCAGGGGTGGCGCATAATATACTGCAAAAGCTCCCAGTGGAGAACTATATTTGACAATTAACAAAACTTCCCTGAAACAGCAGCTGAGCTTATGGATGCCACAGAGCAGTGAACTATAATTACACAAACCACACCTCCTAAACGTGCTCTGCACCAATCAGGGGCAATGATGTCATGTTTTTAAATTAGTTTCAAGGTACCTACCAGCACCTAAAAAATTTGCATCAGAATCATGCCTCCATTGCTACTTTAGGCTGCCTAATGAAACTGTGGGCATGGCTAAAGCCGGAAGTGGCATTAGGTGGTCTAAAGTGTCTATGGAGTCACGATTCACATCAAAACCCTGGTCTACATTTCTGGTGCCTATCTTTGCCGGAGGCGTGATTCTGTACCCAGTGCCATCAACTGATTGACACACAATCAGCCACTTTTAAGGTAGCTGTTAACAACGATGTCAGTTACAGAATCCGGGCCAAAATGTTTATTTGCAATGCTTTAGGCCCATAAAATTGCACAAAATCACCTTTCTGCTTTGAGCGGGGAGATGTGGGGAAGAAAATTAAGACTGCAGCGATGGTGAAGGTACAGGGATGGAAAATGCGGGGTGAGGGGATGGGGTTAAAAAGTATGCTTCACTGAGGGGACAGGATGGGAAAGGGAAACAGTCTTTAGTCGGGGGGGAGTGAATGAGGATGAATCTTTGTCCCCGCATCACTCTCTAGGTGGAGTCAATTGTTTTTTGTTTGTTTTTTTTACTCCTTAAAAAACTTCAAATAAAGGGGAATTCATGGCTGAAAACTTGTCATTAGAAAATTGCTTTCCATGTAGGAAACAAAATGGGGGAACTAGAGACAATAGCAAGAAATGATAAGTTGGAAATCATTGGCATAACAGAAACATGGTGGAATGAAGAAAACAAATGGGACACAGTACTTCAGGGATACAAACTATATAGAAGAGATCGAGTAGGGCAGAAAGGTGGAGGTATTGCCCTATATGTTCAGGAAGGAGTAGAATCTGTTGAAGTGGCTACGACGGAAACGAAAGAGAAGCTAGAGTCCCTCTGGGTCAAGATTCCTGGCCAAAACAGTGCAGACACGAAAATTGGCCTTTTCTATCGTCCCCCGGGACAGGCGGATGAAACTGACTCTGAAATGATAGAGGAAATCAAACGAGAATGCAAGACGGGCAATGTAATAATATTGGGAGACTTCAATTTCCCAAGGATAGACTGGAAACTAGGAACCTCCAACTGCGGCAATGAGGTCAAGTTCCTGGAGGCGCTAGGGGATTGCTTCCTGGAACAAATGGTAAAAGAGCCGACAAGAGGCAACGCCACCCTGGACTTGGTGCTAAATGGCCTCACGGGACCGACAAAAGAAGTAGAAGTTACGGCACCGCTGGGGACGAGCGATCACAATGTGATCATCTTTAAGCTTGACATCGGGAATAGAAAAAGTGCCAAAACCTTAACCAAAACCTTTAACTTTAAAAAGGGCAAATACGATTGCATGAGAGCCATGGTGAAACAACGACTCAAAAAAAAGGTGGATAAACTTGAAACAGTAGAGCAGGCATGGTCCCTACTGAAAACAACTATCACAGAAGCACAAAACCTATACATTCCGAGGATCTCCAAAGAAAGGAGAACAAAGGGTAAGGGAGAACCAGCATGGCTTACCAGACAGGTGAGGGAAACCATACAAGAAAAGAAGGACTCTTTCAAAAAATGGAAACACATGAAAACAACCGAAGCATGGAACAAACATAAAGACGATCAGAAGAAATGTCACAGGGCGGTGAGGGATGCCAAAAAGGACTATGAAGAAAAAATAGCGCAAGAGGCCAAAAACTTCAAGCCCTTCTTTAGATATGTGAAAGGGAAAAAACCCGCAAAAGAGGCGGTGGGACCCCTGGACGATCAGGGAAGAAAAGGGTACATTAAGGAAGATAAACAAATTGCGGACAAACTAAATTCCTTCTTTGCGTCCGTCTTTACGGAGGAGGATACCGCAAAAATACCAGAAACTGTGAAAGTGTTTAGTGGAGTAATAGAAGACATCCTCACCACAGTTGAAGTAGATTTGGACCAGATATACTACCAGATCGACAAACTTAAAAGTGACAAATCCCCTGGACCGGATGGAATTCACCCGAGAGTCTTAAAGGAATTGAAGGTTGAAATCGGAGAGTTATTGCAAAAACTCGCCAATCTGACAATCAGAACTGGACAGATACCAGATGACTGGAAGATAGCGAACATCACGCCAATTTTCAAAAAGGGATCAAGAGGAGAACCGGGCAACTACAGACCTGTGAGCCTTACGTCTGTCCCTGGAAAGATGGTTGAAGCACTGATCAAGGATAGCATAGTCCGGCACTTAGATATACACGAATTGCTGAAACCCAGTCAACATGGGTTCAGGAAAGGGAAATCATGTTTAACGAATTTGCTTCAATTTTTTGAGACCGTGAACAAGCAAATTGATAGTGGAATGCCGGTGGACATAATATATTTGGACTTCCAGAAGGCATTCGACAAAGTTCCGCATGAAAGACTTCTCAGGAAACTACAATGCCATGGAATAGAGGGAGATATACACAGGTGGATAGGCAAATGGCTGGAAAACAGGAAGCAGAGAGTGGGCATAAATGGGAAGTTCTCAGACTGGGAGAAAGTGACTAGTGGTGTGCCCCAGGGCTCGGTACTTGGGCCAATCCTATTTAACATTTATATCAATGACCTTGAAGACGGAATATCCAGTGAGATCATTAAGTTTGCAGACGACACAAAGCTATGCCGGACAATCAGAACGCAGAAAGATAGCGAAGAACTCCAGAGCGACTTGTATCAGTTAGAGAAATGGGCAGAGCAATGGCAGATGAAGTTCAACGTGGAGAAATGCAAAGTAATGCATTTAGGCAGTAAGAATAAGGAACACGAGTATAGAATGTCAGGAGCAACTCTGGGTAAGAGCGAACAAGAAAGGGACCTGGGTGTACTGATAGATAGGACCCTGAAGCCGTCGGCACAATGTGCGGCAGCGGCAAAGAAAGCGAACAGAATGTTAGGAATGATAAAGAAAGGAATCACGAGCAGATCGGAGAAAGTCATAATGCCGCTTTATAGAGCAATGGTCAGACCACACTTGGAATACTGTGTCCAACATTGGTCTCCCAAACTAAAGAGGGATTAAAACTGCTGGAGAGGGTGCAGAGACGAGCAACGAAGCTAATAAGAGGTATGGAGAACTTGGAATATGAGGAACGACTCAAGAAACTAGGACTGTTCTCCCTTGAGAAGAGGAGGCTGCGAGGGGACATGATAGAGACGTTCAAAATACTGAAAGACATCGATAAAATAGAGCAGAAAAACAAATTATTTACACTGTCCAACGTGACACGGACAAGAGGACATGGTTTAAAGCTAAGGGGGGACAAGTCCAGGACAAATGTCAGGAGGTTCTGCTTTACGCAGCGAGTGGTGAACGCCTGGAATGCTCTTCCACAGGAGGTTATTAAGGAATCCACTGTGCTAGGATTCAAAGGCAAATTAGATGCACATCTCCTTATGAGAGGCATAGAGGGATATGGGTGGTAAAACTACATCAGGTGTATACCTGACTGGGCCTCCGCGTGTGCGGATCGCCGGACTCGATGGACCATGGGTCTGATCCGGAGATGGCAGTTCTTATGTTCTTATGTTTGTTGCATATGTGCATCCCTATAAAAGGTGTGGGGGGAGGGTGAATTTAAAATTTGGAGGACCTACTGACCTGCAAGCTGGTTTTCTAAGAGAAAACTGTATGGTATTTCCTTTTGAAAACTGCTATCCCAACAGTGTCTGCTGGTATTAGGTATCTTCAGATCTTCTCTATTCTACAGGTATCAACTCTATTTTATCTGAATAGTTTCCATAGTCCAACAGTGGTGCATTAAGGTACGGTAGAAAGATAGCTACAGACACTAACCCCCTCCTCCTCTTACAAAAGCATAGCACAGTTTTTAGCACCAGCCTTGGCGGTAACGGCTCCTACACTCATAGGAATTCTATGAGTATTGGCGCTGTTACTGCCATGGCTGGCGCTAAAAACCTTGCTATGATTTTGTAAAAGGGGGAGGTAATGTAGGGAAAAAAAGACAACGATAATCCTTTACGTATGGTAACCACAGAAAAACAGGAGAGTAGAGGAGGACCAGATCAATTTCTTCTTTGATCCTGTAGCACTGATACTGTTTCCCTGCTGACTTGCTGCTTTTTGCTTTGTGTATAATAATCTTCACTGTGTGGTTGATAATTATTTTGTTCTTGTTTCTGCAGCTCATCTGTATGAAAATGATATGCATCTATATCTGTTTACAGTGAACTGAGAAAGTTAGAAAGTCATGGGATAGGATGTAATGTCCTATAATGGATTACTACTACCAATAATAATTCTAATTCTTTTTTTTTTTCAATTATATTTATTAGCAATTGCAAAAGGGAACATACAACCAAAAGGGAATCAAATAGGAACAGTGCAAAACAGTCAAGTATCAAAACAAGAGGTAGAACATGCGGTCCAGAGGAGGGCGACGAAAATGATAGGAGGCTTGCGCCAGAAGACGTATGAGGAGAGACTGGAAGCCCTGAATAGGGCATAGAGAGGGTGGATAGGGACAGATTCTTCAGGCTGAAGGGGACAACAGGTACGAGGGGGCATTCAGAGAAACTGAAGGGAGATAGGTTCAAAACGAATGCAAGGAAGTTTTTTTTCACCCAAAGGGTCGTGGACACTTGGAATGCGCTACCGGAGGACGTGATTGGGCAGAGTACGGTACAAGGATTCAAACAGAGACTGGACGGATTCCTGAGGGATAAAGGGATCGTGGGATACTGAGAAAGCTAACCAGAAAATAAGTATAGAAACCCGACCAGGTCGTGCATGTGCAAGACCGGAGGGCTAGGACTTTGATGGGAAGATAGGACTCAATAGGAAACCAAGGTGGCATGGGGGCCCCTTCTGGTGATTTGGACAGGTCGTGACCTGTTCGGGCCGCCGCGGGAGCGGACTGCTGGGCAGGATGGACCTATGGTCTGACCCGGAGGAGGCACTGCTTATGTTCTTATGTTCTTAATATGTATACCCTAGAGGAAAGGAAAGACAGGGGAGATATAATTCAGACGTTCAAATACTTGAAGGGTATTAACATAGAACAAAATCTTTTTCAGAGAAAGGAAAATGGTAAAACCAGAGGACATAATTTGAGGTTGATGGGTGGTAGATTCAAAGGCAATGTTAGGAAATTCTACTTTACGGAGAGGGTGGTGGATGCCTGGAATGCGCTCCCGAGAGAGGTGGTGGAGAGTAAAACTGTGACTGAGTTCAAAGAAGCGTGGGATGAACACAGAAGATTTAGAATCAGAAAATAATGTTAAATATTGAACTAGGCCAGTTACTGGGCAGACTTGCACTGTCTGTGTCTGTGTATGGCCATTTGGTGGAGGATGGGCAGGGGAGGGCTTCAATGGCTGGGAGGGTATAGATGGGCTGGAGTAAGTCTTAACAGAGATTTCGGCAGTTGGAACCCAAGCACAGTACCGGGCAGAGCTTTGGATTCTTGCCCAGAAATAGTTAAGAAAAAAATTAAAAAATTTAAATTGAATCAGGTTGGGCAGACTGGATGAACCATTCAGGTCTTTATCTGCCGTCATCTACTACGTTACTATGTTAACAATAAGACAAAGAACAATAAACTCTCAGTTAGATGCCCATCACAATTGACATTTTAGGTAATATGGAACCCCTATCCAGACACAACCAATCCACAGTCAACTGTTCTCAAGTCACAACAATCATTCACCATACCCCCCATACAACCATATATCTACCTAGGGAAGAAGCGGCACCAGCCCCTAGAAGAGTCAGTGCATAGGAGCTGCAGCATCATCCGCATTGCCAGGACACAAGAGCAAGGCCCTCCGCCATAGAGCTATGTAACACCGGTGCGTGAGTTGCCCAGACTTAGGAGTGCGCTGTACTTCATAGCGGCCGACCTCAGCAATATTTCCCTTACAACCTCTACCTTAGATTGTGAGCACACTAGGAACAGAGAAAGTACCTGCATATAATATGTACAAAGCTGCGTACAGCTAGTAACGCTATAGAAATGATAAGTACAGCTCAGTGCGGATTGCTATTTTAAGAAGCTGGCAATAACCAGGAATTTACAAATTTTACAATAAAAACTTCTAATTAAGAATGAAAAACTAACAGCCAAAAAACCAATACATTGTACTGGATAAGACAAAGAGTAGGGTTAAATGGTCAATTTTCTCAATGGTAAATAGTGGAGCTTCCCAGGGGTCTGCGCTGGGACCTTTTTTTTATCAATGATCTAGAGTTGAGAATAACAAGCGAGATAATTAAATTTGCTGATGACACAAAGTTGTTAAATCACAAGAGGACCCTGCGAGACTGGGAGACTGGGCATCAAAATGGCAGATGATATTTAATATACAAAAGTGCAAAGTGATGCATGTGGGAAAGATGAACAAACTAAAGTTATGTGATGCAGGGTTTCACATTAGGAGTCACCGCTCAGGAAAATAATCTAGGTGTCATCGTTGAGGTTTCATTGAAACTCTTAGCTCAGTGTGCGGCGGCAGCTAAGAAACAGTGACACAGTGAGGGAGACAAACTGCCTCAGGTGCCATCTTGGCGGGGGTGCCAATACCTCTCTTCCGCTCTGCCCGCCCACCCACCTCTTGGAATCTTTGCTGACAGCCAGCAGCTTCTCCTACTTGCGCCAGCCTCAGCTCCCCTTCTGAAACACTGATCTATGTCGGGTCTTTTTTATTTTTTTTTAATATTTATTTATAGAATTTTATAATATTACCAAGCATATACATCTTGTACAGCAAAGTGAGGTCAAAAATAATAAACTGAGTCCAAAATTGAAATGTGAAATGTACAGTAATACACAATTAAATTTAAAAATAAAAATACATAAAGTAAAGATAATCTAATTTGATCGCACACTAGTCCTCAATAATTGGATCCAAGATTTAAAGAATAGAACAAAATAAGTCAAATAAGTCGGGTCTTTTTTTACATACAACCCTTGTGTTGGAATTTGGCTGGTCCACCTCTATTCTGTGTTTCTAAGATAGATAGCTACAGCACACCTTAGTGGAAGTATTACCAGCACTGGCTTTTCAAGCAAAGAAACCAAGTATAAATTCAAGGATTCATGCCCTAATTTAGAAGTCTAGTCAGACTTGGTTAACATTTATGTCTGTGACCTAAACTGCAAAAGACACGTAAAACTGCAAAAGACACGTAAAAGGATTGTCCAGATCCAAGTAGTCCACAGGTGGAGTGCAACGCATATTTTAACCTTAGAACTATTTATTGCTTAAGTAACAAAAAAAGTAACCCAGATTTTACGCAGTCCTCCAAAAGAACATTCAGAATCCCTTTTGCTAAAGCATATTAAGCTTGAAGAAATAACTACTTCCAAGGTGAAATGATCATATGGTGTTTTTTTTAATCTTTATTCAAACTTTAAATATAACAAACAAGTAAAAAAAAAAAAAAAAAAAAAAAAAAAACTTGAAATAGGATTGGAAAATTAACACCCTAAGTCACAATGACTGTTCCAAGTTGAAACATATTACAGGAAATAAGAAAAATCAAACTATTTAGTCCACAAATAAGATCCAAGAACCAGGAAATCTATACAAAAGAAAATAAGGAAAATTATGAAATCTCAATTGGACAGATTAGAAGGCATGATCTTTCCCCTAGACCAGTGGCGTACTAAGGGGGGGGCGGGAGGGGCGGTCCGCCCCGGGTGCCAGCCATGAGGGGGTGTTCCCGGCCTTGCCGTTCATTCCCCCCACCACCACCCCCGAAGGACCGCTCGCCCCACTGACCTTCCTGCACCACCTGTGAAGCAGCCTGCAGCAGGATCGCGACTTCAGCGATACCTGAGCTGCTTGGGCGCTGCTTCCTGCGCCGCGGTCCCGCCCCTCCTCTGACGTCAGAGGAGGGGCGGCGCAGGAAGCAGCGCCTAAGCAGCGCAGAGATCGCTGACGTCGGGATCCTGCTGCGGCTGCTTCATAGGTGGTGCAGGAAGGTCAGTGGGGCGAGCGGTCCTTCGGGGGTGGTGGGGGGGGGACTGAACGGCAAGGCCGGGAGCATAGGTAGTGCTGCTTCATAGTGGTGCGGGGAGGCCAGGGGGGCGAGCGGTCCTTCGGGGTGGGGCGGGCGGGCAGGCAGGCTTTCAAGGAGGAGGGGGGTGACAGACAGGCAGGAAGGCCTTCAAGGGGGGGGGGACAGGCAGGCAGGCCTTCAAGGGGCGGGACAGGCCTTTGGGGGGGTGTGCAGACCTTCAAGGGGGAGGGACAGGCCTTCAAGGGGGGGCAGGCAGGCCTTCAAGGGGGGGACAGGTCTACAAGGGGGTGGGACAGGCCTACAAGGGGGTGGGACAGATCTACAAGGGGGTGGGACAGGCCTACAAGGGGGTGGGACAGGCCTTCAAGGGGGGAACAGGCCTGGGGGGGTGCAGGCCTTCAAGGGGGGGACAGGCCTACAAAGGGGGGGACAGGCCTACAAGGGGGGTGCAGGCCTTGGGGGGGTTCAGGCCTTCGGGGGGTTCAGGCCTTCAAAGGGGGACAGGCCTTCAGGGGGGTGCAGGCCTTCGGGGGGGGTGCAGACCTTCAAGGGGGGGGTGGACAGGCCTTCAAGGGGGGGACAGGAAGGCAGGCCTACAAGGGGGGGACAGGCCTACAAGGGGGGGGGAGGACAGGCCTTCGGGGGGGTACAGGCCTTCGGGGGGGGTGCAGACCTTCAAGGGGGGACAGGCAGGCAGGCCTTCAAGGGGGGGGGACAGGCCTTCAAGGGGGGTGCAGGCCTTCAAGGGGGGACAGGCAGACCTTTAAGGGGGGACAGGCCTTTGGGGGGGACCCTGGTTTAGAAGTACACGGAGGGAAGGGGTGTTCAAAGAGACGTGCATATGCCAAACTTTGGGGGGGGAGGAAGAAATAATGGGTCTGAAAATAGAGGAGAGGGAGAGAGATGATGGACCATGGGATTTAGGGAGGGAAGGAACAGAAAGGGAGAGAAATTGGACACAAGGGATGGTGTGGAGGAGGGATAGAGATACTGGATAGGAGGGTAATTGGGAAAAGAAAGGGAGAGATGGTGGACTCGGGTGGTGGGGAAGGAGGGAGAGATGACGGATGAAAGGGTAGTTAAGAAAAGGTGGATCTGTGGAGGGAGATGAAAAAAAGGAAAGATACCAGACTTCCTGGGGAGGGAAGGGAAATGGAAAGGGAGGACAGAGTTGGCAGATGGATGGTTAGCATGCAGAAAGAAGAAAGAAGGAGACCCCAAGTTATCAGAAGAAAACCAGAGCCTTGGACCAACAAGATTTGAAATATAACCAGACAACAAAAGGTAGAAAAATTAATTTTATTTTCTGTTTTGTGATTATAAAATGTCAGATTTGAAATGTGTATCCTGTCAGAGCTGGTGTTGGACTGCAAACGTGAGCTAGGATTTAACAGAGAGAGGAAAAGTCCTTTTTGTTTCTTTATTTTATTTACACCACAGCGCCAGTGTGATTAGGAGAAGCCAAAGGGGGTGAAAAATCCACCAGGAGTTTTGAAAAAAATCACCCAACTAGGCAGGAAAATCGAATTGAAAAACCAATTCAATAGGCTGAATCGAATCAAAATTTTTTTTTCCTGAATCTGGCAGCATTAGTTTGTGCTACTGTCTTAGACTTTAGGACCTGGGATTGGGGAGAGATGGCATCCTCAGTACTAGAATATCAAATCCTTTAGAAATTATTGGTCATGGTGCATCTTTGTATACACAATAAGGCTCTGAAACATTTGATGGATAGCATTCTGCCATATGAACCACAGCATATGTTACGCTTGGTGACTCACGATGACCTACATATTCTGACAGTGAAACGGCTGCACCTAGCCGTGTCTAGAGCTAGCATATTTTCGAGTGTGGGTCCTCGCGAGTGGAATAAGCTTCCAGGATATTTACGACAGCAATCTAGTTTGAGTAGTTTTAAGAAAATGTTGAAGAAATCTCTTCTGTAAGGCAAAATATGGGACTTGATTTATAGTTTTTTTACATTATTATTATTATGTTATATTGATGTTTGATTTGTTGTATTGTATGTGATTCTGTTTGTGTATGCACTTTACTGTGACCCACCTTGGGAAAGGTGGGGTATAAATAAAGAAATACAAATACAAATACAAACCACAGTTCAGTAAATACACTGAATGGTTTGGTTAGAGGGTCTGCGCACATTACATCTTTAATATATTTATTTATGTATGTTCTGCGATTTGTTTGGGGCATCAATAATAGAATAACAGCTTTGACTTTTTTGTTTAGGGGAAACTATCCACCTTCCAGATCACAATCCTCCTGTTCTACAATTTCAGAATTATCTGTCCAGGAATTTGTTTAAGTCGCATCATATACATCACATATCCACAGTATATCACCTAAAAGTAAGAAAAAAAAACTACAATCCAGAAACCACCATAGATAGGTTAGTGATAAAAAAAACCCCATCGGATTAGATAAAGTTGTGTTGAATTGGTTCAGTGGTTTTCTCAACTATGATCATATCAGGTATATGTAGACAATAAATTTTCTTCGTCTTGGAGCCCAGTCTGTGGAGTTCCTCAGGGGTCTCCCCTATCCCCTATATTATTTAATTTGTATATTACAATTCTAAAATATTTGACTCTATCGCCTATGGAGTTCCTCAGGGGTCTCCCCTATCCCCTATATTATTTAATTTGTATATTACAATTCTAAAATTTTTGACTATCTCCTTTAGAATCTATCTTTACATATGCTGATGATATTTTTATATTACTGGAAATTGATCCATTGCTTTCAAATTTGACTGGAGATATTAACTCTTGTGTCTCTAGACTTCAAGAATGGGCTTCCTTAGTCCGTATGAAATCGAATGCTTCTAAAACCAGACTGCTATGGTTTGGTCCCTTACTACACAATCTACCTCAGGTTATAGCATTGAAATCAGGAGACTCCTTAACAATTGAATTTTCATCTATCCTTGGTTTTATTTTAGATTCTTCTTTATCTTTAAATAATCAAATTAACAATTTATCTAGTTTCAAGTTTCAAGTTTATTGGTTTTTAATATACTGACCATCAGCAAGTATCTGGCCGGTGTACAATAAAAATAATATGAGAAAATTGAATAAATAGGTAGTTTAAGAACATTCTAAGTGCACACTGAGGACATAACTAGACGAACTTGAAAGTGAGGCAAAATGGGGAGGGTAGGGGAAAGTTACATGTTAAAAGAAGAAGGGAGAAAGAGGGAAGAGGGAAAAAACAAATGGGATGGGATCGCTTTATGAAAGCGGTTGGTGAGATATAGAAGAAGAAAAAGGTAAAGAGAGGAGAAAAAGAAAAAAATATATATATATTATATATGTGTTTAAGGTAAAATCTAAATACAAGAATAAGCATCGCTAAATAGGAAGGTCTTCAAGTTTATTTTAAATTTGTCGAGTTGATTTTCAAATCGGAGTAGCTGTGGTAGAGCATTCCACAAAGTGGGAGCTATGACTGCAAAGTTTGTTTTCCTGGTGTAGAAGCAATCTTTTAAAGAAGGGATTGATAAGAGTTTCTGATCTGTTGACCGAAGGAGGCGTACTGAGCGTTGAGGAATGAGGAGATTGTCTAGGTATGAGGGCAGATGAAAAAGTCTGATTTTGAAAGTGAGCAGAATAGTTTTATAAGTGATTCGGTGTGTAATTGGGAGCCAGTGTGCTTCTTTTAGTAAAGGGGTAACGTGATCAAATTTACTGGCTTTGTAGATGAGTTTTATTGCAGTGTTTTGAATTAGTTGTAAACGCCGAATTTCTTTTTGAGGAAGTCCGTTATAGAGAGAGTTGCAATAATCAAGGTGGGTGATAACTAGAGAATGAATTAGAATTTTGATCGCATCTGTCTCTAAGATAGAAGTTAGAGAGCGGATAAGACGAAGTTTGAAAAAGCAAATCTTAGCGACCGAACTGATGTGATCGTGGAAGGTGAGGTCTTTATCTATGATAACTCCTAGTAGTTTTATTTTTGGTTCTATTTTTATAGGAATGGATTTGATGGATATTATTCCTGATAGAGTCTCACTACTGTTAATTGGAAGTAGAAGACCACAGGATTTACCAATATTGAGAGAGAGTTTGTTTGTATAAAGCCAGTCACTAAGTGTGTCAAGTTTATTGTTGATGATGTTTATTTCTGAGGCGTTTGAGGTATAGATAGGATGGAGGAGTTGTATGTCATCTGCATGTGCGAAAATCTGGAATCCAATAGATTGTGCTAGGGTTAAGAGAGGGGATAAGAAGATGTTGAATAACAGTGGAGAAAGAATAGAGCCTTGCGGGACCCCATAGGTTTGCGAAATGGGGGTAGAGGTTTCGTTCTTTACATGAACTTTAAAACAACGTTCAGTAAAGTACGAAGCAAACCATGCAAGAACCTGGCCAGTAACACCGCAATCTTTAAGTCGGTTGAGGAGGAGAGAATGATCAATGGTATCGAAAGCAGCTGATAAATCGAGGGAGATTAGGAGAACCGATTTATGATGATCATGATAGTAGTGTATAGTGGAAACAAGATCTAGAAGTGAAAGTTCCGTAGAATGTGAGGAGCGGAAACCAGTTTGACATGGGTGTAAGGCATGGGTATTGTCGATGAATTCAGTAAGTTGATTATGAACAATTTTTTCCGTTAGTTTGGAAATCAATGGGAGGTTGGCGATTGGGTGAAAATTGGCTGGTAGAGAGGAGTCTAGGTTATGATTTTTCAGTTTTGGTATGACAAGAGCTGTTTTCCATGCTGTGGGGGACAATGCTGTCTGAGAGAGACTTCGATACCATTTCCTGAATGAATGGACCGAAGAAGGAAAAATTTTTTTTGAGAAGTGACAGGGGGATACTCTCCAAAAGATTATTGGGAGTATTTAAGGATTGTAAAGTTGAAAGAAGATTTGCTAGGGAAGGAAGTTTGAAATTTGAACAGGTACTAAATGACATGTGAGTGGAGTCATCTGGGATAGGTAAGAGAGGAAGGTCCGAGATGGGATCTAATGTTTTTTATTTTGGTGTCAAAGAAAAGTGCCAACTCAGTGGCAGTCGGTTGAGTGGTTAAGGGTAAAGGTTTCTTTTTGAATAAGAAGAAAGCGATTGAACTAGGTTGAAAAGAGCAGAGGAATTACGGGTAGATGAAATATATTTGGAATAATATTCTTTCTTAGTTTGTTGAATGATGTTTTTATAATGTGATGCTTTTTCTTTGAAAAGAGTATAAAGTTGATTGCAGCGTGATTTGCGCCATTTTTGTTCTATAGAACGAAGTTGACGTCGGAGCAAGGCGAGATTATCATTATACCAGGGTTTATTATTTTTATTTTTTGGGTCTGAATCATGGTAGTTTTTTTCCCGTTTAGGGGCTAAAGAATCTATTAGTAATTTGGTTGATGTTTCCCATAAAGTGAATTGATCATCAATAGAGAGAGAAGAGAAGTTTTCAAGATTTATGTCAAAAGAGTTCTCTATCATAGGAAGAGTTATTTCCTTGGTGTTTTGTGATATGTAGGTTTTCTTTTGTTGAATGTACCCTGTATGCGTAGGAAGGTTTAATTGCCAAGTAATGAGAATATGGTCAGTCCAGGGGAGAGGGTGGGGTTGGAAATTTTGAAAAAGGTGAGTAATAGAATTAGCGCTGAAAATCATATCTATGGTATTACTGGCAGAGTGGGTAGGCATAGAGATGATGGGAATTAGAGATAGGTCGGAGATTAGTGTTAGAAACTCTGACGTGTTATGGTGGTTGGGAGAGTTAAAATGAATGTTGAAGTCTCCAAGGATAATAGAATCAGGATTGGAAATAGTGAAATCTGAGATTGTAGAAGCGAGAGTAGAGAGTATAGTTTTAGTAATCGGAGGAGGAAGGTAAATAAGTAAAAAATTGAGAGAGGGAGAGGTTTTTATAGAAAATTGGAGGGTTTCCACTGGGACATTAGAATAAGAATTAGAATTAAGAAAATGAGATTGAAGAGGTATAGATGTATGGTAGATGATAGCTATGCCTCCTCCTTTATTTTAGTTTACGAATGTTGAGGAGAATTTGAGGTTTTTTTCATCAAAATCATTTTGCGGTTTTGGTTCAAGCGATTATTTTAGCACATCTGGATTATGCAAATTCCCTGTATATCAGATTAACCAAATTTAATCTGAAGAGGCTACAACTCATTCAGAATACTGCGACCAAATTAATTTTTGGAAGACATAAATATAATCATGCCTCTCCATTGTTGAGGTTACTTCATTGGCTTCCTGTGTACTGGCAAATTCAATTTAAGTGTGCCAATGTAATTTTTAAAATTTTACATGGAATTTTTTCGCCTTTATTACCCCTATCATTTAACTTTCTTTGGTTTCACACTACCAGGAATACACATACATTTAAATTGCTCTTCCTTTCTGTTTAAGGGATTAAAACCCTAAGTAAATTCTCACATTCCTTATCCTATTCCTTGGTAAAAGTTTGGAACGATCTTCCCTCGATTATCAGAACGTCATTATCTCTATCACTTTTTAAGAAAAATCTGACAACTTATCTCTTTCAGAGATTCTTAACTGAGGACTGATCTAATTTATTGAAAATTTTTCTATTACCTTCATTATTGTTTTCTATTATATTCTTTTAAATCTTTGTTAACTGGCTCGAGTCCTTGCTGGAATGATCCGGTATATAAAAAATTAAAAAAACATTGCCCAGTTTGTTTATGTGGCAAACTCTTTTTTCTGTCTGATTGAAAACCCACACTTCATTAATATGGTTCAGAAACTGAGACCAGGATGCCATCCACTCAGTAGAGCAGATGTTGCAGGGAAACTGCTGGATAAAGTGTATAACAGAGAAATGGAACAACGTGCAACAGGTCTAGAGTATAAATTTTAACCTGTCTTGATAGGTGGAGTAATGCCCACAATGATTTTGTTCTATGTGCTTGTATAACAGAAGGAGAGAATGTCTTTCTTAAAGAAACAATCGATACCTCAGGAAATGCACATAGAGCGGAATACTTACAGGAAGTAGCAGCAAAAGTTATAAAATGTGAACAAAAATTCAAATGTCTAGTACACAGTTTAGTCACAGACAAAGCTGTACATGTATGCAAGATGAGAAGAAATTTAGAAAAGCATAAGGAGAATACCAAGCTACAGTACTAACATATGGTTGCAGTGCTCATTTGTTGCAACTCCTAACCAAAGACTTCAGTGTCCCTGAAATAAAGACTGTCACTGAAATTGCTAAATACTTCTGTAAAAATAATTTTGAAGTAGCCGCTCTGAAAAGAATGGGTAGAACCAAGCTAACGCTTCCACAAGATATTAGATGGGACTTTGTAGTGGACTGTTTTAAGCTGTCTATCAAGAACTAGCCTATTCTGATGATAGTTTGTGAACAAAATAGAGAAAAAATTGATGGCACTGTTATGGATAAAATCCTCAATATTAGGCCTAAGAGAAATGTTTAAGATATGCTACGAATCCTGAAATACATTTCTGGAGCTTTAAACAAAATAAAGAAAATAGCTGTTTTATTGCCGATACTGTTGAAATTTGGAAGGAACTTGAAAACACTTAAAAACACTTAAAAAAATAAAACTGCACAATATTATGTTATGTTAATCAGATTTTCTTTTCCGCCTTTACCGATTCAGTTCAAGGTTGGATTATATTACAAGAGGTTGCTGCACCTTGCAACCACAAATAAATAAAACAATACAGAAATCCTTCGCAGTTATGAGAAACCTAAGACAAGTCAGGAAATTCTTTAAAAGAACACAGTTCCAGCTTATAGTACAATCCATAATCCTAAGTCTACTACATTACTGCAACATCCTTTACCTCTCCTGCCCTGCTACAATGACTAAACAACTACAAACAATCCAAAATACTGCTCTAAGACTCATCTACTCATTGAGGAAACACAACCATATTACAGAAGCATACATCAACTCGCATTGGCTACCAATCCAAGAAAGAATAATATTTAAATTTTACTGTAGGTTATTTAAAACATTAAACAGAGACAGCCCAACCTACCTGAACAACCGCCTCATCCAAACTACCTCAGTCAGGCGTAGAAAAACACACACCCTATTGACACACCCCTCGATCAAAGAAGTAAAACGGAAAAAAATATACGATGGCCTCCTAGCCACTCAAGCAGCTAAACTACATAACCAAATCTCCAATGTACCGATAACGACCCCAGACTACAAGATGTTCAGAAAAGAAATAAACTATACTCTTCAAGAAATTCCTGAAACAATCCTAACATCAAACTTACCGTTCTTCCTCTCTTCCTTTTCCCGCCACACAGAAATTACAAGACCTACTCTTTAAGAAATTCCTGAAACAATCCTAACATCAAACTTACCGTTCTTCCTCTCTTCCTTTTCCCGCCACACAGAAATTACAAGACCTACTCTTTACCTCTCTAGAAATAACAAACGATCTTCCAATGTAACCACCATTTTTAACTCTTTTGTAATCCGCCTTGAACCGCAGAATAGAAATCTCTAATGTAATGTTGGTTCAGTTACTCACAAAGTTACAATGAGCAATTTGACATGGTCAAATAATGACAGAATTAAATTACAAGCATTAAAAAAAATCAAATGGGACAAGTACTATCTCTAGTTCATTTTCTTGCGAATATTGTTAATATTCAGTACCAGGGTCAAACTTTAAGTGCTGAAGAAGAGGAGTTAGCTATGACATGGGTATCCAGAAATTATCCATCTGTAATGCAAACTCTAATAAACTTCAGAGCTAAGAGGGAACCATTCAAGATATATAATGATTGCTGATGATGTTTTAAAGAAAGTCACACCAGTGAACTGGTGGAGGTCACTTATTAAGTTCTTGAATTTAAAGACTGTTGAAGTAATAATTTCACTTTTAACAGTAGTAGCTTTTACTGCTGGCATAGAAAGAACATTCTCTGAGAGTTCCAGTGAGCTGGAACGGAATGGCTGCTTAATTCAGAGCTCCTGCAAGGTGTTTTTCTAATTTGCTGTTAGCAATGGGAATTTTAATCCTTTTTTGTTTTAAGTATTATAATTATACTTACTAAATAGTGGGAATGTTTACTGGTAAATAAGGAAAGCGTCCGAAATCGGATTTGATCTCCCCATCAAAAAATCCTGATTCTAACACTGATATAACTCAGTTTCAGCAGTTAATTAATGAAATCAGAGAAGTCAAAGAGGTGGTCACAACTACTAAAGAAGATACTGAAGAAATCAAACAGGATATAAACAAAATGAAAGCTGATATATCTAACTTCAACCAGTGTATTGAGGTCTTGGAAAATAAACAATTGGCTACTGAAGAGTCACTGAAAGAAGCATGGCGTCACTTTAACAAACTGTTTCTGCTTGAAAAGGAACTTGAAGAAGTTCATAATCAGGCCAGGAAAAACAATTTCAGACTCCTAGGTCTACAAGAGGGCAGAGAGGGAAATGATCTTATAAAGTTTCTGTTAAAATTTATTCCATCTCTACTTAATCTAAAGTTTGAACAGACATTTGAAATTGAATCAGCTCACCATGTTCCTTCCTGATGGGAAAAATCCAAGATCCACAGTAGAAAGGTTACTACGATTTAATCAGCTAACTGCCATCATGCAAAAGGCTAAGAGATCATGGCACCTCTCAAGCATGAAGGAAATATCTATCTTGTTCCAGATTTCAGCAAGGCAACAGCTAAACTCATGAATCAGCTCCTTTCTTACAGACTGAGGTTAAAGGAATTAAATGCAAGATTTGGAATTATGTACCCTGCAAAGATGCGAGTAGCTATTAATAACCGCATGATGGACTTTGTTGATCCGATCTTGATGGGGGAATTTCTGGAATATGTGCAGCTGAGTAACAGTGACAAGATCTAGATGATCTTCTATCAAGGTTCCTAATTCAAGTTTCAAGTTTCTTTATTTTTGATATACTGTCTATCAAAACAAATGTCTAGATGGTGTACAATATAAAAAGATTGTAAGGGACAATTAAAATAGGTAAATAAAAGCAATATTTTATCAAATATTAAAAATACTAGACGAATTCGGATTAACGTACATGAGACGGAAAGAAAATAGGGGAGGAAAAGGTTGTTTAAAATACATCGAAGTAAAATTAATAAAAAAGGACTGTAAATGGGGAGTGGCAAAAACATTAGGAGGGGAATCATTTCAAAAGAAGTATTAGATGTTTCAAAGCTTCACATGAATCAAGGAATTAAGAGGCTGAAGCTAATACTAAAGAATAAAGGCATCTTTAAAGAGGAAGGTTTTAAGTTTGGCTTTAAATTTTTCAAGCAAGTTCTCTAATTGAACGTCTAATGGGAGGGCATTCCACAGAGAGGGGGCGGTAACTGAAAAGATGGATTAGTGAGTAGTATCGTAAAATAGTTCCCATATTGATGGTATGGAGAGTAAATTTTGATTATTTGATCGGAGGGTCCTGGATGATGAATAAGGGATCAATGTGTGGATTGGACTGAAACTGGTGTTATCATTGTACTTCATCTTATGTTTATACTTTACTTTCTTCTAGCGTGATTTTAATTGTGACTTGGTTGAATCTGGTATGTGTGTTACTGTTTGTGTTTGACTTTACAATTACTTCTGCTTATGCCTTTCTAATAATTCTGAAGGGAAAGTTGACGGCTTTATAATTGCAAGATTTGATGTATGGATTGACTTGTGTAGAGCTGTTTGAATGGAATATCTTTGGTTTCATTAGCTGCTCAGCATTATTTAATTGCTCCGCTGTGTAGAGCTGTTTGAATGGAATGTTCATTTTGAATGTCATCAACTGCTTGTATATTTGCCTATGTTATGTAAACATTCTGTCCTGCAAGCAAATTATCTGTGAGTGTCAATTTATTCCATTTAGGAATGCTTAATTTGGAAACGCTGATGTCATCTGTTTCATTTAGTTGTCCAGTGATGTTTTAATAGTTAACAGGCTATGTGAACATGTGATTGCTAATATCCCTGCTTTATTTAGATGCTTAGTATAGTCATGCTACTCTGCCTTAGAAAGATCTTTGGAACATTATTCTAATTAATCTACCAATACTTGCTACATGCGATGTTGTTTTGTCTCATTCAGTTATACAGTATTATTGTGAAAGTCAGCTTGGGAAATTGTGTCCTATGAAGTTATTACATCTCATTTAGAAATGCTTGTTCTGCTGATCGGTATTGTCATGTCTGTGTCTTGACAAGATGTCTCCTGGGGTTTATTTTACTGCTTCATTTTGTGTACATCATTTTATTTGATTTTGAATTATAGATAAACGTTGTTATGCTTTGTTATGTTGTCATGACAACTTTACCTAGCTTTGAGAATGTTTACAGTGGCGTACCAAGGGGGGCAGGAGATGCGGTCAGCCCCGGGTGCAAGCCATGAGGGGGGTGCTCCCAGCCTTGGAGTCATGGCCCGGGAACTTCCCTTCTCATGGCCTGACTCCAAGGATTTTGCCTCCCTTTACCCGATTCCTGTAGAAAGCAACCTGCAGAAAGGATCACGGGTACTTCAGCGATCCTTGCAGGTTGCCATTGACCTCCTGAACTGTCGTCCCTCTGCCGCGGTCCCGCTCCTCCTCTGATGTCAGACCTTCGTGGGAGGGAGGTACAGTCCTTCAGGGTGGGACAGGCCTTCAGGGTAGGACAGACCTCCAGGGGAGGGGGTCCTGGTGTAGAAGTACACAGAGGGAGGGAGGGAGGGAGGGAAGGGGGTTCAAAGATAAGTGCATATGCCGGACTTTGGGGGGAAGAAATAATGGGTCTAAAAATAGAGGAGTGGGAGAAAGATGGTGGCTAATGGGATTTAGGGAGGGAAGGAACAGAAAGGGAGAGAAGTTGGACACAAGGGATGGTGGAGGGGGAATAAAGATACTGGATAGGAGGATAGTTGGGAAGAGAAAGGGAGAGATGGTGGACCCTGAGGTGGTGGGGAAGGAGGGAGAGATGCTGGATGAAAGGGTAGTTGAGAAAAGGTGAATCTGTGGATGGAGATGAAAAAAAGGAAAAATGCCAGACCTCCGGGGGAGGGAAGGGAAAAGGAAGTGGAGGACAGAGATGGCAGATGGATGGTTAGCAAGGAGAAAGAAGGAGATCACGGCAAGCAAGACAACCAGAGCCTGGGACCAACAAGAGCCTGGGACCAACAAGATTTGAATATTGACCAGACAACAAAAGGTAGAAAAAATAATTTTATTTTCTGTTTTGTGATTACAATATGTCAGATTTGAAAAGTGTATCCTGCCAGAGCTGGTGTTAGACCGCAAACGTGAGCTAGGATTTAACAGAGAGAGGAAAAGTCCTTTTTGTTTCTTTATTTTGTTTAAACCACTGGTTCCCAACCTTGTCCTGGAGGACCACCAGGCCAATCGGGTTTTCAGGCTAGCCCTAATGAATATGCATGAGAGAGATTTGCATATAATGGAAGTGAGAGGCATGCAAATCTGCTCCATGCGTATTCATTAGGGCTATCCTGAAAACCTGATTGGCCTGGTGGTCCTCCAAGACAGGGTTGGGAACCACTGGTTTACACCACAGCGCCAGTGTGGTTAGGAGAAGCCAAAGAGGGTGAAAAAGCTATAAAATAAATTCACCAGGATATTTGAAAAAAAACACCCAATTGGGCAGGAAAATCAAATCGAATCGAAAAACCAATTCAATAGGCTGAATTGAATCAAAAATTTTTTCCCTGAATTGGGCAGCACTAGTTTGCGCTACTGTCTTAGACTTTAGGACCTGGGAATGGGGAGAGATGGCATCCTCAGTACTTTATAATACAAGTGAAACGAGGATTTGGTCAGACTTTTGAAGGGTCTGCAGAAGAAAAATATTGTATAGGCCGGGGACATGAGACAGCAGGAAATGGGATCTTTTCTTCCTTCTGTTTTTGTGAATGGCAAGGCTGAGGATATCCGAGTTCAGTTAAAATATGTGCTTTATAATAAAATATCATAATGTGTTTTACAAAGTTTATAAGCATTGCTGGCCTACCCGGTGAGGTGTTCCTGGTGGTGGTGGTGGTAGTGGTGGTGGTGGAGGTGGCAGCGTGTCAATGTGTTGAGAGGAAGAGGTGGTCTGGGAAATTCTGCTGAGCAAACTCCGGGCTCATTTCCACCCTCCAGTTAGTCCAATTCCACTCAACTGGTTCACACACTGAGTGGGTCTTTGGGTGTTGTTCCTGGGTAGTTGTTTTGGGATCTCTTCCAGTGGTTTGTCAGTATCTCCTTGTGGTCCAAGGAAGGAAACTTTGTTAACCTTAGTATTGACCTTCAGAATATGTTTGTAACAGCGCTGCTTGTGTGGCATTAGGCTATGTAGTGATTGAAAGAAAAAACCAGACCTTTGCACATTTTTGCACTATATGGTGGGTGTATGAGGAGATTCACATTTCCTACACAGCTAAGTCCGTGTGAAGTTACCTTGTTCTGTATTTGACATCTAGCAAAGTCTCTGTTTGGAAGGAAAGATCTAAGCTTAAAAATGAAGTGGCCAGAAGTTATGGTAAAAGCAGATAGCGTAACTGGTTTTAAGAAAGGTTTGGACAAATTCCTTGAGGAAAATTCCATAGTCTGTTATTAAGACATGGGGGAAGCATCTGCTTGCCCTGGATCGGTAGTATGGAATGTTGCTACTCTTTGGGTTTTGACCAGGTACTAGTGACCTGGATTGGCTATCATGAGAATGGGCTACTGGGCATGATGGACCACTGGTCTGACCCAATTAGGCTATTCTTATGTTATGTTCTCATCTGCAGGGGCCTTTGTTTTCACTTCTTATTTTAATGTATTTTTTTCTGGGAACTTATCAGTGTTTTTTATAATGGGAACAAAAATGGAAGAGAATTAATGTGTGTGGAATGGGGGGGGGTAACTAATTTCTTCAGCTAAATAAGTTTACTTTGGGGTTCAGATGCCAGGCCATTAAATTGGATATACAAAAGTATAGAATCCCTAGAATAGAAGTTCCCAAACTTTTTAATGTCTCCTTTTTTAGCCTATCTTCCTCTTTCTTTCACCCCTCCCAGTATTCACTTTCATCATATGTTCTTAAGATAAGCCATGCTATGTCAAGCCAAGTTCCTTGGGCAATCTGCATCACAAGTAGCTGGCAAATACCAAAGAGTATATCATATTTTTCACAGTTGATCTGAAACAATGTGATGGCTTTTACATTACATTACATTAGTGATTTCTATTCCGCCTGTGCCTTGCGGTTCTAAGTGGATTACAAATTAGAAGATATCTGGACATTTCCGAGAGAATTACATAACAAAGATTCAAGTATGATACAGGATACGTTAGAGAATAACAGTACATTCGGTTCTAAGTGGATTACAAATTAGATGAAATCTGGACTTTTACTGGTCTTTTCATTCAGCCATCTCCGTTCTGTTCTCCATACTCTCTCTCTTGTTTGTTCTCCACTGCTTGGGCTATCGGTCCCAATCCTAACTCTTTAAACTTTTACCCCACTGGTTCAAATTGCCACCTTTCCAATCTTATTCCTATTCCTCCTCTCTTTCTTATGTACCTTGTGAAAAGTCTTTTGTCTCCAACAAGTTTGCCTACATTCATTTTTCTCTCTCATACTTACCAACTCCAGAGCAATGAACTACTCCTACTAAAAAGACAATCCAGACAACTAGAAAGAAAATGGAGGAAAAACAGTCAAGATTCCACAACAATGATAAAACAACTACAAACAATACAAAACACAGTCCTAAGACTGGTCTACTCACTGAAGAAATTCGACCACATCACAAAGGCATACCACGACTCACTGCAAGTGAGCTCCCAATGCAAGTGAGAATACACTTCAAATTTCCCTGCCTACTATTTAAAGCAATAAACGGAGACAGCCCAGCCTATTGGAACAATCGACTAGTTCAATCCACTTCAACCAGACAAAGGAAAATCCACACACCCTCCAACCAAAAACGTCAAAAGAAAAAAAAACTGTATGACAACCTCCTAGCCACTCGAGCTACAACACTCAACCCCCAACTCTACAACCTATTGACCTCGACCACAGACTACAAAACCTTCAAAAAAGAAATAAAAACCCTTCTATTAAAAAAAACACATAAAACCGAACTAACACAATCAGAAATGTCCCAAGCATCACTTGCAACAACACCATATGTACTTCTAATGTCATGACAATTCAGACATAATTTATATTTGGAATAATGGTGCCACTTAGCCTAGGTACGTCACTGAATGTTGATGTCTATAATTTCATTCAGTCTGCTAGAAATTCTGCTGTGATATTTACTTTGAGAATGTTGTGGGTTTCTGGGTTGTATTTTCAGCTGCTCAGTACTTCTAAATCAATCTGGCTCAACAAGCTATGAACTGTGATCACTGTCATTAATCCGGCTATGTGACTACTGATGCTCCAATTTCACTTAGCACTGCAATGTAATCCTGTTATGAATTCCAGAAGCATGCTCATAAACCAAAGTGCTAGTATATCAAAGCTAGTTTCCCCATAGGAAGTAAGGTAAACTTGCTTGATTGATTCCACATCCATCTCCCCCCCCCCCCTAACGAGGCCACCAGTGCTGCTCACTTCCACCCCCACTCCAACAGATCCCAAAAAGATTCCCACACCCCCAAGGCCACTAGCGCACTTCCACCCTACCCCCGAGAACCAGAATCACCCTCCTCCTGTCCGTGAGCCCCCACCACCGCCCACCCAAACCCTTACCGCGATCTGGCACTGGCACGCAGCACCAACGCACAGGATGTGCCAGTGCCAGAAGAGCCTGCCTTTTGCTGCTAATCTCTGCTGGGCTGTGCCGGGCCTTGACACCTGCTTTCTCCAAGAATCTCATTAGAATCTTGGAGACAGCGAGAGCCAGAAGGCCTTGAGCATACACAGATGCTCAAGGCCCAGCCCAGCAGAGATCAGCGGCAAAAGGAAGGCTCTTCCGGCACCGGCAACAGCACGTCCTGTGAGTTGGTGCTTCGTGCCGGTGCCAGATTGTGGTAAGGGTTTGGGTGGGTGAGTAATGCTGGTTGTCGGGGGGGGGGGGGGCCTCACAGATAGAGTCAACACTCGGTTTGCAAGGCACAATTTGCAAGAGTGTTTTGTTTGTCTTGCAAAACACTCTCAAACCGTGTTACTCATAAACCGAGGTTTGACTGTACTTCATTCTGTTATGCTGATATTCTTAACTTCATTCAGGTTCCGTGATGTTATGACAATTTACCTTAATGTGCTAACTATGAATGCTGATGTTTAGTGCAATACATATTACTGCCTTAACAACTGTGTCTTATGAATATCACTCTATTTCATATAGTCTGCTGTTTTGCTTATTACACTTGCTTTCATAAGTAATGTCCTGGCAGCCTTTTTTCTATTTCATTTATTATGCCTGACACATGAACGTTGTTGTCTTTAGCTCCATCCAGTTTGGCTCAGTGCTGTTATGATAATTTGCTTCAATATGCTGATGTATTTAGCTCTATTCAGCTATTTAGTGTCTGCCCCAACAAGCTGGTGTTATGGTCATATCAGTCTATTTTATTTGATTAGACTGTTGTGTTCTCAGTGACTGATGGTTTTCTTTTATAGCTCCATTCAGTTATTCTATGTCGATATGTCAACATTGACAACAAATAAGTGTTATGCTGTTGGGTGAATAGCTAATGTATTTAGCTCTATTCAGCTATTTACAGCCTGCTTTACAAAGCCGCACAGCAACAGCCCCGAGGCCCTTTAAATCTCTATGGGCTTCGGGGCCGTTACCGTGCAGCAGCCACTAGTGTGGCTTTGCAAAACAAGCCCTTCGTGTTGCATTACTAATCTGCCCCAACAAGCAGGTGTCATGGTTATATTAGTCTATTTAGTTCTGTTAATGCCTATGTATATCATTTTACTTAATTTTGTATGCTGTTGGGTGAATAGCTGAAGATTTTAGCTCCATTCAGCTATTTAGTGTTGATATGCCAATTTGCCCTAAAAGCTTATTTGATTAGCTCATTTTGTCATGTGAATTGCTGATGTTTTTAGTTTTATCTTGCTATTTTATGTTGATATGACAACTTATGAATATAAGGCCGTGTTATGTGAATGTCATTCAGGGTTTTGTCATGCTAGATATTTTGTGTTGATATGACAACTTATGAATATAAGGCCGTGTTATGTGAATGTCATTCAGGGTTTTGTCATGCTAGATATTTTGTGTTGATATGACAACTTATGATAATAAACAGTGATTGCCATGTAGTTGTTCAGTGATGGTTAGCCATTCTGTCCTAGTAGACTAGTGTTTAGTTAATGTCACCTATAATTTATCTTAAAAAGATTGTTAAATGAATAGCTTTAGATTCATACAGCTATTTTGTGCTGTTATGATAATTGTTTATGCCATATAATTCTATGTCATGTATAATCTCTGGTTATGTTTAATGAGTGTAGATATGTGTTGTTAATGTGATAATTTTGGTGTTATAACTCGTGGGTTCTGTTTTTGAGTATTCCTTCATGTTAATTCACTGACCCAAGGTTTATTCTCTCTTACTTGGTGTTTTCTCCAAGGGGAGATGTTTTTTTAGCATGGATGTACATTACTGATTTTTTTTGTTGTTGTTATTTAGTTCTGATCAGGATAAATTGCATAGAGATGTAAATTAGTTGTGTTTCACTTAATGTGAAGGGTATACAAAATCCCATTAAAAACCACAAACTTCTCTCTTATTTAACCCATCAAAAACCTGACATTGTGTTGTTACAAGAAACTCATCTGAATGCTATTGAGGCATCTAAATTGGTTAGTAATTGGTCTATTTTCTCCTGCCGATGATAAAAAAAAATGGTGTCTCTATCCTGATAAGAAAACATCCAGATATTAAATTGATATCATCTGTTAATGACTTGAGTAGGAAGGTGGATTGTGACAAAGCTTCAGATTAAGGGTGAGGTTCTAAACATTATCAATGTATATGCACCTAGTAATGATGATCTGGCATTTTTTTGATTCAGTTGCTGATATATTAGCATCCATTAATGATTCTCCTGTTATAATTGGTGGTGATCTTAACTTAGTAATGCAACCTTCTATTGATAGAAAATCTAATGCAAGATATTGCAAAAATAACTCCTAGTTGAAACTGCATGGTATCATATAACAGTTTAACTTGGTGAACCCCTGGAGGTTTATGCATCCAGATGAGATGAAATACACCTTTTTTCTGCTCCTCACAATTCATATTCTCGTATTGACTTTTTTTATATCCAACTCGCTTATAAAGATGGTTCAACATACTGACATATATCCTATAACAATTTCTGACCATGCTATGATATCTTTAAAACTGAATTACTCAATATCACAGATAGGTGCATCATCTTGGCGCTTTAATGCATCATTGTTGTCTGATTTGAACTTTATTGAACATATCAATATGGCTATAAAGATTATTTTGAATTCAATAAAGTGGAAGTGTCTGGTTGATTAATGTTTGGGATGCTTTTAAAGCCTATATCAGAGGAATAATAATATCTTATGCCGCAAAAGTCAAAAAACAATAAAAAAGTTTTGCAAGAATTAGAAGCGAAGATTGCCGAATATGAACATCAACATCAAGCTGATACTGGAGATATGGTTGTATTAGAGGCATTTAAGAAACACGTATTTCAATATAATACAATATTGCGTAATAGAGCTGGGCTGGCCACTTTCATGAACTCTACTACATATTACTCTGATCAGAATAAAGTTGGCAGTTTATTGGCTAATTATCTAAAGGATAAGAAAAAAAAATCCTATATCTCGGCAGTTAATGACTAAAATAACTCACTAATGACTAGTGATGAGGACATTCTGAATTGTTTTCATATTTACTATAAGGAATTATATACTTCTTCTGTCATAAATGACAATTATGACTTCCTTAAGGATACTGACCATTATTCAATACCGGAGCAGGATAATGATTCCTTTTGTAAAAATATTAAAGAAGCAGATGTGTTTAATGCCCTAAATATTATGGCCAAAAACAAAACACCTGGTCTTGATGGTTTGACTGTGGAATTTTATTTGGCATTTAAGTCACTTTTATTACCAAAACTTACATCTGTTTCAACATTTCATGAGATCTCAGAAAAAAGACTGCTGCACCTATTTCTCAATTTATAGTGACCCATGGTATAATGGAAAGCCTTGTCTGTTCACAAGAAGCCAGACTAGATTTGCTGTGGAAAACATCACAACACTAAATCCCCATGGGTTTATTAATGCAAACACAGCATGTACACTTGCAAGTGAGTTTTCCAATAAAATGACTTGTTTTCAATTCAAAATCCATGAAGAACACTTCATCATGAATGAATACAATAAAGTAGACTGAAGGTGGTTTAGCATAGTAACATAGTGATTAGGTAGTTTGTACTAGACTTAATCAGGGCCAGTGCAAGAATATTAGGTGTCCTATGCAAACCTTTAGCCTTGTGCCCCTCTCTATGTTTCTATCATTGGATCTCTAAGGGAAAAGAAAGGATAGTAGACAGCATGGTTAATAAGACTAGATTGGCCATATGGTCTTTATCTGCCTTCTTTTTTCTTCGTTTCAATTAACTTTTATACCTTTAAAAATTCCCTCACCATAAATATTATAATAATTAAACTCAACAGTAATAATCGACTCAACATATCTCACCCAGAAAATCCTATACAAAATGCATATTTGGACATCACACCTTTAAATATTAAACTTACGAGGATCACGCGACGCCATGAAGCAGGACAGATGCTGATCGCGATCTCTCCTGCCGCTTCCTCTCTTAGCCCCTTCTTATCGGCACTTTATACCGTGCCCTCCACCGCGTTGCCGTGCGGGCTCGTTGCCTAGCGCCCCGACTACAGCCGGCTGTGTTTAACTGCCTGTGATGTCGGCGAAAGCCCCGAGGAAAGACCGGGACTGGCAGAAAGCGGGGGACAGCAAGATGGCGGTGCCAGCTAGCCCTGAGGTGGCGGGGAGTCCGGCGTGGGTGTCGGAGGTTGCTGCTGAGGTGACTGCCGCGATGGAGCTGATATTAGAAAAGCGTCTGCTCCCCATTGATGCAAAGCTGGAGCGAGTGCAGGAGAAGCTAGACGCGATGGGGCAGGAGGTGTCTTCCTTTCACCAACGAGTGGAGGCTCTGGATGACCGCGTGCTAGGCGCGGAGGGCCTGCTAAGTAGCCATGCCAAAACTCTTGCAGCATTGGAGGATCGTCTGGAGGACCTGGAGAACCGGTCTCGGCGCTGCAATCTGCGGTTTGTTGGCCTGCCTGAGGATTTGCCAGAGTCTGATCTCCGTTCTACGATGGAATCCTGGATTACTTCCTCCCTTACTCTGCCACCTGGTTGGGGGCCCCTGTGCATTGAAAGAGCTCACAGGCTGGGCCTTAAGCGGTCCATGCTGGTGAGACCGCGGGAGGTGATTATTAAACTGTTAAACTATGTTCATAAGCAGGCTATTCTCCAGGCTCTTCGTGGGGGTCAGAATCTGACTTATAACAACAAGAGAATTTTATGTTTTCAGGATTACTCTGCCAAAGTTTCTCAGCAGCGTCGAGCCTTTGCCCCGGTGTGTACGGCGCTGATACAACGCAATATTCGCTTCGCCTTGCTGTACCCGGCGAAACTTCGGGTCCTAAGCAATGGGGCTACCACTTACTATACCACTGTGGCGGAGGCGCAGTCTTTCCTGGCCCAGGAGCCTACGGCGGGATCCTCTACCAGTGCAATTTCATCTTCAGAGGGGCCGGCTGAGTGAGGAGGTGCCTTGTTGATCAAGTGGATCTATGCAACTGCTTGCTTGTTGACCGCAGAGTGACCGATAGCCCAGTTGCCCTTGTTGTGGGTTTTTTTTTGTTTTTTTTTTCTATTGACCTTGGTTACTTTGAGGTGCTCTGAGCTCTATTTGATATATGTACATTCCTGGGGCCATTTATGTTTCCTCCTGGGGTGGAGAGCACCGTGCCTAGACTTCTCCTGCAACTCGGAGCTCTGCAGGGTGTGTGACTCTGTCTGCCGGTCCTCTGGCCTGTTGCTGAGGTTCTTGAGCTCCTCGTCTTGGGCTCTGGGCACATGGAGCGGAGGAGCTTCGGAGACCCTGGGCTTCTTTTCCCTATTTGGACTCTTCTTGTTTGCTGCGTCCTTGTGGACTCTTTGGACGAATTGCTGTCTTGGTTCCATTGGGGCTCCTTCTGTGTGTTTGGAGGGGTCTGGGAGGGTGGGGACTGGGGGGGAGCTTGGACTTTAGTGTGGTGGTGCGTGTTTGGGTATGGTGCGTGCTGGTTGTTGTGAGTTCGGGTGCGGAGAGGATGAGTGTCTTTTTTATTTTTTTAGGATCTCGTATCTGTCATACGCGGCATGGCTGCAGGTTGCATTGGGCGCGGGTGCTACTCAGTGGGGTGGGGTGGGTTGGCCTGGGTTTACCTAGGTTGTGTGTGGAGAGAGCTGGGGGTTCTAGTTGGGTTTGGAATTGTCCCTGCTTGCTTATGTTTGGTGCCTAGAAGGGCTGGGGTTGGTTGGCCTCTTTGCCCTCGCCTTGGGTTCCCTTGTGGGGATCCTTTTGGGCTTTGTTTGTGTTTCTTGCTGGGTTTGGGTGTTGGGCAGTTTCGGCTTCATTGGTGTTTGGGGTTGGGGAGGGAGTGGGCGTCGAATGTGATTTGCTTTTCCTTCGGGGAAAGCCTTTCTTGGGGGGATTTAGAGGGTTGGGGGGTTTTCTGGGATGGGTTTTGAGTTGGGATTTGGGGACAGTCGGGGGGTTGGAAGAGTAGGGGTGGGGTGGTGTGGGGGGGTTTTGTTTTTTGTTTGGTGGGGTGGCTTTTCTTTTTTTGTTTTTGCGGTGCCTGATCCTGGGAGGCCCTGGGGACTTGTTTTGTTTTCTGCTAGATGCTGTAGGCTGGGGCAGCATCTTGGCAGCCTCATATTTTTCATCACTTTTGCACTGTATCTGTTTCATTTTTTTGTAAGTTGAATGGTGAAACTTCTTACTTGGAATGTTGGAGGCATTAATTCACCTGTTAAGCGGGCAAAAATTTTACAAAACTTGCAGAGACAGCGAGCGGATATTGCTATGTTGCAGGAGACACACCTTACTGACTTGGAACACGCTAAATTGAGAAGGGGTTGGGTGGAGCGATGTATAACGGCGGCGGCAGTTGGGAAGAAACGGGGAGTTGCTATTCTTTTTCGGAAAGCGGTGGCTACTCAGATTACCCCGGTGGCTATTGATGCCGATGGTCGATATGCTTTTTGTACGGCAGTGATTGGGGGTGTTCAGGTGATGGTGGGGTGTGTCTATACTCCCAACACTTATGATAAATCGTTTTACGCCCGTTTGAAGACGTTTCTTTTTTCTCGTGCTCCTCTTCTGATGATTGTGGGGGGGGACTTCAATGTCGCCTGGGATGCTTCCTTGGATAGATCTCGCTCACCTAGGGGTGGAGAGAGTATCGAGGCTAGGGGTCTTCCTCAGTTGTGTCATCTTCTGGATCTATTGGATGTTTGGAGACTTTTGCATCCAGGGGAGCAAGATTATACCCATCTCTCGCGCGCCCATGCTTCGCAATCTCGTATCGATTATCTGCTGGTTTCTCGCTCGCTCTTTGCTAGGGTTCAGAAGGTGGAGATAGGGCCTTATGCGATTTCAGATCACGCATGGGTTTGGATGGATTGGGATTCGGGTGTGGGGCCTCGCCCACCTGGGTATTGGGCTTATCCTTTGTGGCTCCAGGAGGACCCTAACTTTTTGCCCTATCTTCTGGGGGCGTGGAAGGATTATCAATACCATAATAGGCAACATGAGGAGAACCCGATTTTGTACTGGGAAGCGGCGAAGGCGGTCCTTCGGGGAGTGATTATTAGTTATGCTAGCCGGGTGCGGAAGACCCGAGATAGGGAGTTGTTACGTTTGTCGGACCAGATGATGAGAGCTCGGTGTACCTTTGCTTTGCGTCCTACGTCGGGAAACAGGCAGAGTCTGCTTTCCTTGCAGGCGGCGGTTAATGCACTTTTGCATCAACGGGCAACTAAGTCTTTGGCTTACTATAAATACCGCTTATATGTCCACGGTAATAAGGGAGGGAAACTTTTGGCCCGTTTAGTCTCGCAAAGGGAGAGCCATAAGAAGATTTTGCACCTTCATACTGCAGAGTCCGGGCGGGTCACTAGTGACACGGATATATGTGATGTCTTTCGCCGTTTTTATGCAGCTCTTTATGCTCCACCTCCGGATTTGGGACTTTCTGGGGATCTCTATTTGGAGGGGCTTGATCTCCCGTGTCTTTCGGAGGAGCAGACGGGTCAGTTGAACGCGCCTATTGAGGTGGGAGAGGTGGAACTTTCTATAGCACAAAGTCCTACCTTGAAAGCCCCTGGAGTCGATGGGTATAGAGCTGAATTCTATAAACTTCTGCAATCTGAAATTGGGTCGCCGCTGGCTAATATGTTTAATGTGATGATCAATGCTGAGGCGATGCCTGAACATCTTAATGTAGCTCAGATTATTGTTCTTCCGAAGCCCGGGAGGGATCCTACTCTGCCAGAATCTTATAGACCTATTTCACTACTTAACTTTGATGTTAAACTACTGGCAAGGATACTAGCTAACCGATTGGCACGGGTGTTGCCGCTTCTTCTACATGAGTCCCAGGTGGGTTTTGTTAAGGGTCGATCGGTGGCAAAGAATCTGCGCAGAATTTTGACTTCTCTGGATTATGCTTCAAGGGTTGCGGCGCCTTCTCTTCTTATTAGTTTTGATGCTGAGAAGGCGTTTGATCGCGTTCGTTGGGATTTCTTGTTTGCTACTTTGGCTAAATATGGGTTTAGAGGTCATTTCGTGTCGGCGATACGGGCATTATATGCTTTACCAAAGGCTACTTTGTGGGTAAATGGTTGTCGTTCTTCTTTATTTGAGATTCATACGGGAACTCGCCAGGGATGTCCGTTATCCCCTTTGTTGTTCGTGTTGACGCTTGACCCCCTCCTTCGTGATATCTATTCGAATCCGACTATTTGGGGGATTCAGTTGGGGGATCAGAGCTTTAAGGTGGCTGCTTTTGCGGACGATCTTTTGGCTTTTCTGATGGACCCTTCTCCTTCTTTGCAGGCTCTTTTGGAGACCATAAGAGAGTATGGTGATTATGCGGACTTCCGTTTGAATTTGCTTAAGTCTGAGGCCTTGCCTTCCTCACTGGCCCTGCGGGTTCGGTGGGGCGCCTCCTTTCCTTTACGTTGGGCCCCGGGCTCCTTTCGGTACTTGGGGGTCTACCTTTCGGTTTCCACGACTCAGCTTTATTCGCTTAATATTCTTAAGCTTTTGGCTGATACTAAGGTCCAGCTGGAGGCCTGGGAGGGCCTCCTTCTGACCCTGTTGGGCCGCATCTCTTTGGTTCGCATGGTGATTTTTCCGCGATGGCTGTATGTGTTCCAGACTTTGCCGCTTCGTTTGTTGAAAAAGGATCTTAACAGTTTACATCATTTGCTGTCCCATTTCTGTTGGAATTCGCGCAAACCGAAGGTTCGTTTTCCCTATTTGGTGGGTGGTTGGCAACAGGGAGGACTAGGACTTCCTGATTTTGGTCTTTATAATGAGGCCTGTTTACTGCGCCTTTTGAAAGACTGGCTCCTGGGTGAACATCAGTAGACCCCGTTGGATTTTAAACGGGCCTTCTATGCTCCTCATACCTTGAACAGTCTCTTACACTTGCCCACTAAGGATCTTCCCCCTGAGTTCCGTGTGTGTGGTTCTTTGAAGTCTATGCGTGCTATGTGGGGGAGCTTGGTCGGCAGACTGGGAGGGGACCCGAGTGTGTCAAATCAACTTCCCCTAAGGGGGAACTTGGCCTTTCCTCCAGGCCGGGATAGCCCTGCTTTTCTCGACTGGGCGGCCCGCGGTTTTCATCTTTTGGAACATCTGTTGACGGAGGAGGGCGGTTTGCAGCCTCTGGATGCTTTGAGGGATCGATTGGGTGGGGGCTGGGGTGATATTTTTGCCTATTGTCAGGTTAAGCATTATATTCTTTCTCTTCCGCAGGATCGCCTTGCTTTCCCGATGGGGGTGCGTCTTCGGCTTTTTTTTGACGGGGTGGCAGTTTCTTTTACTTCGGTGTCGGCATTATATAGGGCCTTGTTGGAGCTTATGGATACTAAAGAGCTGTCGCAGCTTAGACAAAGCTGGGGTCGTGAACTTGGCCTGGATCTTGGTGCTTGGGATGTTTTGCGAGCGGTGCGTGGGGTCCCCCATCTGATCACGGGGGCGGAGTATCATGAGTGTTATGTTAGAGTGATTTATAGGGCCTATCTTACTCAAGTCCAATTGCATAAAATGGGAGGTATTGACTCCCCTTTGTGCTTGAAATGTGGCAGGGACCCCAATACTTTTGCTCACTCTTTTTGGGATTGTTGGCCTATACAGGTTTTTTGGAAGGCTATTGTTCGATATTTCCGTGGGTTATTTTTGAGCGCCATTGTGGGTACTGTGGAACAGTTGGTTCTTGATCTTCCTGGGGCCTTTCGCGATCTTCCTAAAGGGGGTATCCTTTGGTATCGTAAGGTGTGTCTCCTTGCTCGCAAATACATTATGAAATCTTGGACTGTTTCGGAGCCTCCCTCTTTTTGGACCTGGAGAGCGCTGGTGCATAATTTGGCCATGTGGGAGGCCCATGAGGCCGTTGGCCACCCTCGTCGCCGACGTCGTTTTTTGCTTGTGTGGGGAGTTTATTTGGACTCCTTAACTCCTAGAGGGCGTAGTCTCCTGTTGAATCCTCTGGCTTAGCTGGGTTGTGGTTCTTGGCATCTTCTCCTGGGATTGGACACCGCACTTTTATTTTTTTTTAGTTTTATTTTTAATTCCTATATTAATTTTTTTTTTTTTTTTCTTTCGTCAGGGTTGTTGAGGGGGGGGATGGGTTTTCATTGGGTCTGCCGGGGGCCACCAGAACACGGGCCTTTGGTACTTTGGAATTACGTCTTTTAGCTTCTGTTAGTTGTTGGGGGTGGGGGTGGGGTGTTTGTACGGGGGGAATGGGCTGTTTGGGGGGGAGGTTGGGGCTGGGGGTTGTTTGTTCTGTTTGTCTCTACACTGCACGGACTTGGGTATTTTTGGAAGCTTAGCCCTTGCCATTGTTGTATTTGTTATTTGCTGTTTTCCTATTCATTTTAATAAAAAGATTTGAACATAAATATTAAACTTACACACCACTTGCAAGGGTAAACAAAATATTAGAAAATGACCCATTATTCCTTCACATTAAACTATGCACTGAGTTTTTTGTGCGATGTCAGCCTGTCAAGACCGATTGTTTTGCTTTGATTATGGCTGTCCCCCAGAAGCAACCCTAATCTGTGACCCTAAGCAACCACCTAATCTGCCTAATGGATGGGCTAACCCTGGTACTTACTATAGACAAAACTTCCACTCTTAGTTGTTCTACTCACTCTTCTGTATGACCTTAGGAAAATGTCTGTTTACCAATACCTTCATATAGGAAATAATAGCATAAGTTTAAGCACATGAAATCACAAACATACGTTGGTCACAGTGTGTTACATGGACATGAACCTGAATCATTCAACTGGATTTCTCTGTTTTCTTGAGGAAATAAGACAAAAAGTAACCAAAAACAGCAAAGGGAAAATTGTAGTCTTATAACCTGAGACTACTAACATTGCTACTGAGAAATTGATATTGGTTAAACACTTGCTCACAAGGTGACATGTTTGTAGGTAGCATTTTCAAGGACCAGAGCATTTCATCAATGACGTTTGCCAGAATTCCAAGAGGAATTTTTAAAACAATCCAGGACCATAAGACCTTTGAAGTTAATATGACGAATACTTAGACACTAACAAAACAGAATTTAAAAATCTGGGTTTCCTATCATATTTCAAACCATAAAATTAAACTGCTTAATCATCCATCAATTGCTCTCTGGTTTTGCTGCCTTCCCACCCCCTCTAGACTTTTATTGAAACACAAAAAGCATTTATATATTCAGACATTTTCATCTGTTGTGTATATTATCCTGACCTAAAGAAAGTTCTGACCTTCAAAAGTTAGTCAAAAATATTTTAAGTTAGTTCAATAACCCCCTACTTTACAAAGCTGCGCTAACATTTTTAGCACCGGCCACAGCGGTAGGAACTCCAATGCTCATAGAATTCCTATGAGCATTAAAGAACATAAGAACATAAGAACATAAGAACTGCCATCTCCGGATCAGACCTTCGGTCCATCAAGTCCGGCGATCCGCACACGCGGAGGCCCTGCCAGGTGTACACCTGGCGTAATTTATAGTCCACCATATCTTTATATGCCTCTATTAAGGAGATATGCATCTAGTTTGCTCTTGAAGCCTAGGACGGTCGATTCCTCGATAATCTCCTCTGGGAGGGCATTCCAGGCGTCAACCACCCTCTGAGTGAAGCAGAACTTCCTGATATTAGTCCTGAACTTGCCCCCCCTTAGCTTCATTACATGTCCTCTAGTCCGTGTCAAATTGGACAGTGTAAATAATCTTCTCTGCTCTATTTTGTCGATTCCTTTCAGTATTTTGAAGGTCTCGATCATATCCCCACGCAGTCTCCTTTTCTCAAGGGAGAACAATCCTAGTGTTATAAGTCTATCCTCATATTCCAGTCTCTCCATACCCTTCACCAGTTTTGTCGCTCGTCTCTGCACCCTCTCCAGCAGTTTTATATCCTTCTTTAGGTAGGGAGACCAATGTTGGACGCAGTATTCCAAGTGTTGTCTGACCATTGCCCTATAAAGCGGCATTATAACTTTCTCCGATCTACTCGAGATTCCTTTCTTTATCATGCCCAACATTCTATTTGCCTTCTTTGCCGCTGCCGCGCATTGTGCCGACGGCTTCAGGGTCCTATCTATCAGTACACCCAGGTCCTTTTCTTGTTCACTCTTCCCCAGAGTTGCACCTGACATTGTATACTCGTATTCCTTATTCTTATTTCCTAAATGCATTACCTTGCATTTCTCCACATTGAACTTCATCTGCCATTTCTCCGCCCATGTTTCTAACCGACACAAGTCGCTCTGGAGTTTCTCTCTATCCTCCTGCGATCTGATCGCCCGGCATAGTTTTGTATCGTCTGCAAACTTGATGATCTCACTGGATGTTCCTTCCTCCAGGTCATTGATATAAATATTAAAAAGGATCGGCCCAAGTACCGAGCCCTGGGGTACTCCACTAGTCACTTTCTCCCAGTCGGAGAACTTCCCATTTATGCCCACTCTCTGCTTTCGGTTTTCCAGCCATTTGCCTATCCATCTTTGTATATCTCCCTCTATGCCATGGCTTTGTAGTTTCCTGAGAAGTCTTTCGTGTGGAACTTTGTCGAACGCTTTCTGGAAGTCCAAGTATATTATGTCCACAGGCTTCCCACTATCAATTTGCTCGTTCACGGTCTCAAAAAATTGGAGTAAATTCGTCAAACACGATTTCCCTTTCCTGAATCCATGTTGACTGGGTTTCATCAAGTCGTGTGCGTCCAAGTGCCGGACTATGCTATCCTTGATCAGTGCTTCAACCATCTTGCCGGGGACCGACGTAAGACTCACAGGCCTATAGTTGCCCGGTTCCCCTCTCGATCCTTTTTTGAAAATTGGCGTGACGTTCGCTATCCTCCAGTCGTCCGGTATCTGTCCAGTTCTGATTGTCAGGTTTGCAAGTTTTTGCAATAACTCTCCGATTTCAACCTTCAATTCCTTTAAGACTCTCGGGTGAATTCCATCCGGTCCAGGGGATTTGTCACTTAAGTTTGTCGATCTGATAGTATATCTGGTCTAAGTCCACTTCAACTGTGGTGAGGCTGTCTTCTATTTCTCCTGGAAACACTTTCTCTGCTTCAGGTATTGTTGAGGTGTCTTCCTTCGTAAAGACAGACGCAAAGAAGGAATTTAGTTTGTCTGCGATTTGTTTATCTTCCTTGATGTACCCTTTTCTTCCCTGGTCGTCCAGGGGTCCCACTGCCTCTTTTGCAGGTTTTTTCCCTTTCACGTATCTAAAGAAGGGCTTGAAGTTTTTGGCCTCCTGGGCTATTTTTTCCTCATAATCCTGTTTGGCATCCCTCACCGCCTTGTGACATTTCTTCTGATCATCTTTATGTTTGTTCCAGGCTTCGGTTGTCTTTATGCATTTCCATTTTTTGAAAGAGTCCTTCTTTTCTTTTATGGCTTCCTTCACCTGTATGGTAAGCCATGCCGGTTCTCTTTTGCTGTTTGTTCTCTGATCTTTGGAAATCCTCGGAATGTAGAGATCTTGTGCTTCTGTGATAGTATTTTTCAGTAGGGACCATGCCTGATCTACCGTTTCAAGTTTGTCCACCATCTTCTCTAGTCGTTTTTCTACCATGGCCCTCATGCGATCGTATTTACCCTTTTTAAAGTTTAAGGTGGTGGTTAAGGTTTTGGCATGTTTCCCTTTCCCGATGTCAAGTTTAAAGTTGATTACATTGTGATCACTCGTTCCCAGTGGAACCACGACTTCCACTTCTGTTATCGGTCCCGTGAGGCCATTAAGGACCAAGTCCAAGGTGGCGTTGCCTCTTGTCGGCTCTTTTACCATTTGTTCCAGGAAGCAATCCCCTAGCACCTCCAGGAACTTGGCCTCCTTGCCGCAGTTGGAGGTTGCTAGTTTCCAGTCTATCCCTGGGAAATTGAAGTCTCCCAATATAATTACATTGCCCGTCTTGCATTCTTGTTTGATTTCCTCCATCATTTCTGAGTCAGTTTCCTCCGCCTGTCCTGGAGGACGATAGTAAAGGCCAATTTTCGTATCTGCGCCATATTGACCAGGAATTTTGATCCAGAGTGACTCAAGCTTCTCTTTCATTTCTGTTGTAACCATTTCAACAGAATCTATTCCCTCCTTAACATATAGAGCAATACCTCCACCTTTCTGCCCTACTCGATCTCTTCTATACAGTTTGTATCCCTGAAGTACTGTGTCCCATTTGTTTTCTTCATTCCACCATGTTTCTGTTATGCAAATGATATCCAATATGTCATGTCTCGCTATTGTCTCTAGTTCCCCCATTTTGTTACCTAGGCTTCTAGCATTCGTATACATACATCTAAGTTCCCTTCGTGTTACCTTTTTGGACCTTCTACTCTTGGCCGTCCCTATAGTTTCAATTACGGTATCCTTTACTGCTCCTGTGTTATCACCCTTGTTTGCTGTGTGTTCGTCCTCTCCTGTGTCTGAGTTGTCCATTCCTGCTTTTTCTCCCTTATTGGCTGTGAGGTCGTCTTCTCTTGTGTAGGAGTAGTAGTCCTTGGCTTCTTCGCCAGGGCATCCTGCTATCCGTGCCATCGACCGGTGGTCGACTGTCGGCTTTCCCCTATCTTTCAGTTTAAAGCCTTCTCGATTGCCTTCTTCATGTTGCCTGCCAAAACTCGTGCTCCTTCCTTGTTGAGGTGTAGTCCATCCCTTCTGTAGTACTTGCTTTTTCCCCAGAACGCCGTCCAGTTGCGCACGAAGTCGAAGCCTTCTTCTTCGCACCATCGTCTCATCCAGGCGTTGATTACTTGCAATTCCCCTTGTCTCTTTCCATCCGCTCTTGGTACTGGGAGGATCTCAGAGAAGGCCACCTTCACCTCCCTGATCTTCAGTTGTCTTCCGAGTGAGCGGAGCTGGCCCTTCAGCTCTTCCCTGTCATACTTCCGCCCGCTCACATCATTTGTTCCCACGTGGATAAGCACAGCGGTGTCCTCTCCCCCTGCGCCATCTATGATCCTGGAGATCCTGTTGGTCACATCCTTCACTCTTGCTCCAGGCAGACAGGTGACGACTCTGTCCTCTCTTCCTCCTGCGGTGTGGCTGTCCACATGTCGTATAATGGAGTCGCCTACGATGATCCCCATCTTCTTTATTCGGGAGTTCCTTGGGGGGCGTAGGTCCACGTCCTTGGAGTAGGGCCAGTCTTCTTCCTCCAATGATACTCTTGAAATTGTTTCCTGTTCTTTGGGTGGGGCGATGTCTTCCTGTGCTCTCACTATTCCTCCTGGTGTGCGGTTGTCTCCTACCTCGTCTTCGGTTTCTTCTGGGTTTGCATGGGTGTCTTCTCTCCTCACATGGGTTTCCTGAGTACAGTTTTCCAGCCCTGGGATCTCTACGTGGTGCTGATGAGCTTCCTCTATGAACATTTCTAGTTTCTTGACCTCGTCGTTTGGGCTGTACTCCACTAGAATCTTCTCCTGTGCTCGGATTCTGTCTTCGAGTTCCATCACTGTTCCTTCCAATAGTCTTACCTGACATTTCAAGCTATCCATCTCCATGCATCGATTGCAAATGTATGCCTGGATCCCCGAAGGGAGGTAGTCATACATATTGCAGCCGATACAGAAGACCGGAAAGCTCACCTTCTGACTTCTTTGGGCTTCCATTTCTTACTTCCCTTGTGTGTGCTTGTGTCCCTTGCCTGCTGTTTCCTTATGTTGCTTGCCTTGCTGTGTCTTTTGTGTGTGCTGTCTCCGCTCTACCTCACCTTGATTGTATGTGTGGGTTTGTTCCCTTGGCGTCTGTCTCTTCCTTACCTTCTGTGTTTGTCGCTTCCTTACCGTTTAGTCCTCCTCGGTGTTCTTGATAGTAGATACTTGATAGTAGATACTCGTCCCTTGCAAGGCCCTTCGCAAAGGCGCTCTCGCTAAGGCGAGCGCCTTTACCGCTCGCCTTCGCCGCGCGCCGAACGGCTGGGCGCCGTTGGCTCCGCTCAGCTTCGGTTTGCCTTCCTTCCTTCTGCTTTTGCCCTAAATCCTCTGTCTCTCTCTTCTGCTTTCTCCTGCTTGCCTCCTTGTCTTGCAATGTGCTCCGAGATTGGCCCCTCCCCTTTTAAGGGGGAGTTTCGGTGGCTGATGTCAGGGGTGGGCGGAGCTAACTCTCGCCGATCCCCTTAGTCTCCTGCCTCTTCTCTCCCCTTCTCAGCTTCGGTTTGCCTTCCTTCCTTCTGCTTTTGCCCTAAATCCTCTGTCTCTCTCTTCTGCTTTCTCCTGCTTGCCTCCTTGTCTTGCAATGTGCTCCGAGATTGGCCCCTCCCCTTTTAAGGGGGAGTTTCGGTGGCTGATGTCAGGGGTGGGCGGAGCTAACTCTCGCCGATCCCCTTAGTCTCCTGCCTCTTCTCTCCCCTTCTCAGCTTCGGTTTGCCTTCCTTCCTTCTGCTTTTGCCCTAAATCCTCTGTCTCTCTCTTCTGCTTTCTCCTGTGGCCAGTGCTAAAAACGCTAGCACGGCTTTGTAAAGGAGGTCCTAAAAGAGGTATCATTTTATTTTTACTATTCTGTTTTATTTCTATTTATTGCCACAGGCAAAATAAAATTCCGTATGAAAGCTCACAATGTAGACTAAGGTCAAAAAATAAAAAGAGAAAAGATGAGGATAATAAAGAGCCTGGCATATGAAGAGTTTTATTGTATATGATGCTGAGAGCACATATCTACATTGGTACTCCAGATTTGTATGCAATGCACGCTTACTTGAGAAACAAGGCAACAATGTCAGTTGGATTCTATTTATTTGTTGAATTATATTGTTAATTGGAATGGTATATCTCTGTCAAATGAAATTATAGAAAGATGTGGTTTATTGCATTTGAATCAGCCTCTTCTTGATTACTTAGCCAGCTGAATAACTCAATTTCTAAGACTTGGTTTTTTTCCTTGATTATGACATATATAGAACACTTAGTGGAGGATTCATCAAGGTGTGGTAAAGATTTATTCTTTACTGAGCTTTGATGCCCTGAGCAATTCAGCAAACTATGGTATCCCAGTACGGCAAGTTGGCAAGTCCCATCCTATAGGAATAATGCTACATGTGAGCCACTTCGCAAGCAGCATTATTCCTGTGGCCTAGGAGCATTGGGCTGTGCAAAACTGTGCCCCAATGCTCCTGGACTACAGCCTGAACCCCGCCCCCCCACCACCACCAGAGACAAATCTCCTGGCAGAATCCCCTCCTCCCTAGTATTACCCAAGTAGTTTAGGCAGTATTAACCATCAAACCTCTATTCATTAATCAACCTCTCACTTTTTCTAGACAAAAGTTCAACCTCTTCACTACCTGAGTTCTATTTCCAGTCAGTGCTACAAGGGGCATTCGATAATTTATCTACTTCCGTAGGAAAGAAAAGAGTTTCGGCAGATAAAGGCCAAATGGCCCATCTAGTCTGCCCATCCACAGTAACCATTGTCTCTTTCTTTCTCTGAGAGATTCCACGTGCCTATCCCAGTCCCTTTTGAATGCAGACACAGTCTCTGGCTCCACCACCTCATCTAGGAGACTGCTCTATGTATTTATCACCCTTTCTGTAAAAAAGTATTTCCTTAGATTACTCCGGAGCCTATCACCTTTTAACTTCATCCTATGCCCTCTCATTGCATAGTTTCCTTTCAAATGAAAGAGACTTGACTCATGCACATTTATATTATGTAGGTATTTAAACCACTATCATATCTCCCCTCTCTCGCCTTTCCTCCAAAGTATACAGATTGAGATCTTTAAGTCTGTCCCCATACGCCTTATCACGAAGACCACACACCATTTTAATAGCCTGCCTCTGGACCAACTCCATCCTTTTTATATCTTTTTGAAGGTGCGGCCTCCAGAATTGTACACAATATTCTAAATGATGTCTCACCAGAGTCTTATATAGAGGCATCAATACCTCCTTTTTCCTCCTGGCCATATCTCTCCCTATGCAACCTAGCATCCTTCTAGCTTTCGCCGTCACCTTTTCAACCTATTTGGCCACCTTAAGATCATTACATACACCCAAGTCTCACTCTTCCGTCAAAAAATTTGAGTTTCATTTTTTAATATAGTCCCCTGATACACTTCATTCACTTTCCCTGCAATAACTTTAACCCCTTTGAAAATAATTCAAACCAGGGCATCACAGCTTCCATGCTGTCTTCATCATTTGAAAACTGCTATCCACGGAGAGATTTCTTCAAATATCAGAACAGGAAATAATCAGAGGGAGCCAGGTCAGATGGTTCAGCTACTGAAACCCACATTCTCAGATGGCAGCCTGTGATTGTCATGACATGTCCATCAGCGCATTGTTGTCAAGAAGCAATATGCCTGCTGTGAATTTTCTTTGTCTTTTCTCCTTGAGTGACCCCCCGCAAAGCGATCATTGCATTGGTATAACTCTGCCAGGTTATGGTTGCCTTGTGTGGCATGACCTCCAGAAATCTTCATCATCCCAAAAGACAATTGCCATGACTTTGCCTGCATATTTTCTGTCTTGAACTATTTTGGGGTGGGGGGATGACTTATGCTTCCATTGCATTGACTCCATTTTGTACTTAGGATTTCTGTGATAGATTCAAGTCTCATCTCCAGTCACCAAACAATGAAAAAAATTTACTTGGTCTTCACGGAGCATCTCCAAGTTTTCCTGGCAGCACTGGAACCTCATGGCCTTCCGACATGGCATCAGCATTCTTGGAACCCATCTTGCACTAACATTGGACATACCCAATTTTTCATGAATTATTTTCCAAACTGTACACACTAGAGATGCCCATTTCTTTAGCTATTTGGAAACCTTAATTTGTCTACTGGCAAAATTAAATCCTTGACTTTCCTGCACATTTCTGTGGAAATTGCTTCCACAGGCCATCCAGTGTGAGGGTCATCTTCAATGGACTCTCTACCTCCCTTAAACTGCTTGCTCCAAAATTTTATTTTGCAGCATGATGGGGAAGACTCACCATAAACTGCAGTCATGCATTCATAGGTCTCCTTTGACTTTTTCCCTTCTTTTGTGAGAAATTTTATCACTGAACAGTGTTCCAAATCTAGCAGTTCCTTACTTGATTCACATTGAGGACTCTCCTGACATCCTGTCTCTTGGAATGTTAGACATACCAAGCTGCAACTGTGTATGAGTAACCTTGAGATATGTCACAATGTGCACTGACTTGTTTCAACATGCTTACTACTTTCTTTCATACTCAGGTAGATAAATTATTGAAAACCCCTTGTAAACCTTCAGCATTGCCCAAAACTTAACATAAGAGAGACTTCAGAACATATTTTAAATGGTAAAATTCCAAAGAATAGGTACAGCAACAAAAAGGCTGAAGGTCAAGTGGAAACTATTTTTATCATGTACATCGAGGGAATAGTGAGATGATTAGTAGTTGCAGACTGAAGGGAGCGAGCAGATCTGTAGGGAACTAGTAAGTTGGCTAGGTAAAGAGGAAAACCTGAATGAAGTGTTTTGAAGGATAAAGCCAAAATCTTGAGATCTATTCAAAACTTGATTAGGAGCCAGTGATGTTCTTTCATTAATTGGGTCACATGGTCGAAACATCGGGCATGGGTGAGTAACTTAATGGCAGTGTTTTGAACAGTCTGAAGCCTCTTGAGAGCTAAAGCAGGGAGACCATATTATAGATAGACAATATTATTTGGATGCAAACAGTGCATAAAGAAGAGTTGCACAAGAAGTGTCACTATAAGGATGGATGGACCGAATCTGATGGAGGAGTAGAAACAAGATCTAGTAACAGCAGCAATTTGTGAGCAAAAGGTAAAGGTACTGTCAGTGCAAACTCCTAAGTACTTCTTAGAGTCAACTAACTTAGGGCTAGATTCACTAAGCCCACCGATCATGTCCCGATGAGTTAGTGACCCCTTTGCGACCCCGACCTGATTCACTAACCTTGTTGCCGATCAACCTCCGATTCGATCCGTGCATGCAAATGAGGGTAAATGGCATGCATCGATTCACTGAACATTTTTCAGGCATACCGACTGACTGGCCAATCCAAAAACAAGTGACTGCTGAGGACCAGTTGCTTGTGCAAAAACCCTGCTCAGACCGCCCTGCTCTCTGCCCTGACTCTCCTGCTCCTGAGTTTCAGAAGCCATGCGGACAGGCAAAAATTCAGAAGCTGTGTGGGCTGCTGCCGCCGCTCTGCAAGCCTCTGTTGTCCCGGAACATCTTTAAAGCAATGCCTGAAATGAATGAAAGTGCTGAGAAGCCGAGAAAAGAGCACCAACGCTCCTGCTCTGCCGCCAAGCTTAAATTCTATGTTTTCTAGAATTAAAAAAAACCTAGTTCTAATTAGTAACCAGAAATAGCAAAGCTCCAGAGAGCCACTTCTATACAGATCCAGAGGGTTGGGTGTTTTTATTTTCCAACTTTTGCTTCACCTGGTCAATAGTGCCCTCCCCGTCCTAGGAGACTTTCAGATAAGCCTTAACATTGCTCTCCTCATTTACAGCTGAAAGGGGGCTTACTCGCAAACTTTGGAGACACCTTCCCTGCAGTGCGAGCCCATGGTTTTAACCAGCGGGTTTAAAGCAGGGCTGCACTGCTGTGCACAGCCCCGCTTTAAACCCACGGGTTAAAACCATGGGCTCGCACTGCAGGGAAGAGTGGCAGAGTGCAGGAGAGTTGGGGCAAGTAAAAAATAAAAGATATGGACAGCAAACGCATGCGCAGACCATCTACAGGAAAAGTAGATGATCTGCGCATGCATTGGGATCGCTCTCCAGCGATCCATCTCGTCGGTGAGGGGTGTGCCTCCGATCACCCCCATTTACATGAAGAGGGTTGTGGAATCAGTTGGCCTGCCTTGGATCGCCCATGGATTGGGTAAGATCGGTGGGCTTAGTGAATCTAGGCCTTAATAGTTGTAGAACAAAAATGTAAGTGTAGTAGAAGGACACCCAAAAACCAACAGTCTTCTGAAGATTGCAGACCAACCTGTTCTTGGAAATCTAGTTATCTATCTTATCAAGGCATGACAGCAAAAACGTTAAATTAGGGATAAATGGGTTCTGAGATGAGACTAGCAGTCTATCAACACAGATATAACATCTAATCTGTGACTCCTGAATCAATAAAGAAAGAGGACTAAGATAGATGTTAAACAGCAAAAGGGATAGACCAGAACCCTGAGGGATGCTCCAAGATAGAGAACACTGAGATGATGTGGTAGAAAAAAAAAAGAAACTTTGAAAGTCCTATTACTAAGAAAAGATGAACCATTTCAGGACTACCCCAGAGATACCTAGTGATGCCACATGTAAGATAAGAAGTGGGGGACTCACTAAGTCAAAAGCCATGGAAAGATCTAAAGCAATAAGGAGGACCACATTCCCTTGGTCAACAGTTGAGTAGCCTCTTCTCCTTGCTTGCACTCCAACACTAACTTGCCAAAGTAATTCTGGTTACTTGGAAAACTGCGATATAGGATGCTCCCCTGTGTGGATGGGGCAAGCACACTAAAAAAAAAAACAACAACAACCTCCCACTGTTAACATCTCTGACTGGAATAGTAAAAGAAGTTTTAACAGGTTTCATAGTAGAGAAGGTTTTACAGAAGACTAATATTTCTCCTGTAGGGCTATTGCTGCACTAACATTTTAGGCCTTTGGGCCTTACTTAGGCCAATCTTCCATTTTCTCTCTTGCTTGCACAACTTGGAATTAGCTAGCTGTATGTATGTCAGCCAAGGTCATCTTTGCCAGCACTGGGCCCCTTTGCTTTTCCAGTGGAATGTGTGGGAAAGGACTATTTCCGCAGAATGTAGACAAGACTGGCACCTTATCTCCAGGATAATTTACTTTACATCCGATATTGACCAGCAGGCTTCATGCTATAGTTAGGTGACCCAAAGATGCCCCTACAAGTTGTTTTAGAGGAGAAACATTCTAAGCTAGTGCTGGAGGAGTGAGGAGAAAACATTGGACTTCTTGTGCTGCCCCAGAAACAAGATTACAGAGCACAGTGTGCCTTATTGCACAGGAGAGAAAGAGTGCAAAGACTAGCTGCATTCAGAGAACTGAACTTTGCCTCAGGATAACCAACAAAGACTGATTGCTATTGCTAAGCTTTTATCAGCCTACAAGACTTACTCATTCGTCCAGCAGAACTGAATGTGCCCTGGCTAGAGAGAGAGAGGTTTATGGGACCTGTCTTTCTGTTTCCCCGTTATCTAAGTTTCTTGTGTGTAATTTGTGTTTGTCACAGAATTACTAGGTGCCTGCATGTGTTGTTTAGTTGTCCTGAAATGATGAATATTTTTTATGCCTGTAACTAAGCCATACATTGTTTTATGCAAGTGATATATTTTTCTATGCATTTTCTATTGTGGTAATAAATCCTTTCTTGGCCAAATTGTTCCTCCTTGTCTGAATGCAGAAACAAACAAAAAGTTTGTACCTTGGGTTATAATGGTGCTTCTCCTAGACAACGAGTATTAAATAGCTCCGGGCTAATTATCCATAATGAGTTTATAGCTCTAATTACCACTACACTCCCCTATGTGAAATGGGCAACAGAAATCTTCAGACGATTGATCCATACTGCATCCATACCAAGGAACATTTAACGCTCTTTTATGATGCAAGTATTTAAAGAAACTATTTATTTGGATCTATTGACAATTGGCATAGTATTTATTCTGAGGGAGTTCTTCAAAGTACACCACCAGTAGCCATATCGGTCTCATGAGAAAAACAAACTGGCTTATTTACAGGGCGTGCTATCTTCTACAGTTCATCATGATCTTTGAAGAAGGGTTATTACAATGGCCCCCCAAAAAAGTATGATAACTTGAAAAGAATCCAGAAGGCATTTCAGATTAAACATAAAAATTGCACTTCAGTTAAAAAAAAGTATCTGCAAGGAAGATCTTTCTACAGAATCCTTTTAGGAGATCATATCAAAGACAACAGTAAGGTCTTGTCTAATGATGTTAACTGATAAGAGAATTATCTTAAATCCCAAAGCATATTTCCAGATAGATTCAAGTTATTATCTGGTACTTTATTGCTATATTTTCCACAGATTAGAGGCATATGGTTTAAAGCAGTGGTTCCCAACCCTGTCCTGGAGGAACACCAGGCCAATTGGGTTTTCAGGCTAGCCCTAATGAATATGCATGAAGCAAATTTGCATGCCTATCACTTCCATCATATGCAAATCTCTCTCATGCATATTCATTAGGGCTAGCCTGAAAACCCGATTGGCCTGGTGTTCCTCCAGGACAGGGTTGGGAATCACTGGTTTAAAGGACAGCTCAACTCCTCTTTCGCTTATGCTACCATTACAATTTGGAATAATCTACCTGTTTACATTAGGACAGATATCAATTGCTTAAGGTTTTGTAAAAATTTGAAAACTTTTTATATGACATTTTAATATTCATGTTATGATGATATTTTAATTATTGATTGTTTTTGTATTTTCCCATAGATTTTATGGCCTCTTTGAATGTAAGATGACTTGAACCTTTTTGGTATAGTTTGATTAATAAATTGTGGATTAGATTAGATTTTGCTGAAGTGGGACAAGTCTGTCCATCCGTACTCATAAGTTTGGTTGTGCATACATAAAGATGAAGTTTGAGGCAAGTTACATTCAAGTACAGGAGATACCTGATTGGTGGAAAGTCAGGCCCTGCTACCAGAATATGAGCACCAGTGATAGCAAGAGTTAGTGCCACAAGAACCCCATACACAGTGGCAAAAAAAGGAAACCTATTGCAACATGATTTCCAGTGTGCTGTCAGGAGCCCAACCATCAGGAAAAAGAGAAGGACTACACAGACTGCTGACTAGGACCAATCCCCACCAGCAGCCACTGTGAAGAACTTCATTTTTCAACATGGCCAAAGCTGCAGCTGCACTGCAGCAGAATCAGTAATAGGAGATGGAATTAGAAAGCCTGATTGAGGGAAAAGAATGCAAGATATAGATGAAAGAATAAGAGGAAATAGGTGTATGGAAGGGAGAGGAAACATGCAACAGATGGAAGGCTTAGGAAGCAAATGGAAGGGGGCAGGAGAGAGTGAGAAGAGGATGAAAAGCTGAGGAGTGCAAAAGGGAAGAGAACAGCCATACATCAAGAGTGACAAACACATACACTGCGTAATACACATACCATACATTACCCACACACACACACAAACACACATACACACACATAACCATTCTCTCCTCACACCATCACTCTTCAGATGAACACAAACATAAAACACACCTCCACATATTTCACTAGCCATCACATATAACCCTTAGAGTTTATAATCATCCATATAGACCTTTTCACCCTGCCAAGACACACTTTACCATATCTTTTCACAATAAGCTCCCCACAAAAAACATGAATGACATTGAAAATGAAGGAAGGGGAAGTTTGTCATTGTGTTGCACTGTAAGGCTCAGATTGTATATGCGGCTCCATCAGCATTAACCACTTACAAACGGCCGCCAATCACTTGTCAATCATGAACAGCACCATTTATAGAATTGCAGCTTCCTGAAAGGTAGGTGCCAGAAATATAGGCCAGGGTTTTCTGGCACCTATCTTTCATGTGAATTGCAGCTACAGAGGTGCTTTACGATGCCTAAAGCCACTTCCGGTGCTAGTCACGCATTGGGTATCGTAAAGCACCCGGTAGGTGCCTATATTTTTTTTAAAAACTGCAATTACTCGCTTTTAAATGGAATCTTCCACTTAAGTTAGATGCTGGTAGGGTGTCTATTGGTACCTAACTTAAGACACCTTTAATAGAATATGGGCCTAAGTATCCAGTTTTTAAGTTATCTAATGAATCAAGCAGACATGATCTGCAATTCATTGAGCAGCTTCATTTACAAGGCATGAAGGCTCTGCTTGTACAAAATGATTTATTTCTAGAGGCCTGCTTTAATATCCATTAATGAGCTAGAAGAATCTGTGCTCACTAAGGATGAGGAAATGGAAATTGGAACTATGAAGAGGGACTAATAATTAACTTGCTTGAGAAATTAGAAAAGGACTTACAATGAGAAAGGGCAGGAAACAAGAGAATATTTTATTTAAATAGACTACACACATATATTCCAAACGTGTGGTGAATATAGAAGAGAAACAGATTTCTTCTGCATCACATATTATTAACTATATAAAAGGTATTTAGAACAAGAGGAATTGTGGCAGTCATTGTGGGAGAGGATAAGGAAATGACAGACCATGTATGGTAAGGAATGTGCATGAGCATGTCCTGAGTATAGCTGCAGTTTAACATTATTATTGACAGAGATGATAAGGCCATTACACCAGACCAGGCAGCAAATTAATTCCAATTTCATATGAAGCACAGTTACTTACCATAACAGGTGTTATCTGGTAGATAACAGGTAGATATTCTTACATGTGGGTGATATCATCCACGGAGCCCGGTATGAACAGTATTGAAAGTGAACTGTCACTTTAAGTTTTAAGAAACTTTGCAACTGCCCGCACTACGTATGCGCGAATGCCTTCCTACCTCAGTTCGGTAAGCAAGCTAAGCAGCCAATCAGGGGAGGTGGGAGGGATGTGAGAATATCTGCCTGCTATCCCCGGATAACATCTGTTACAGTAAGGAACTGTGCTTTATCCTAGGACAAGCAGCCAGCATATTTTCACTTGTGGGACTCCCTAGCTGGTCTTTAAGAAGAAAATCAATTCTGTAATACTGCTTAGCCGAACATAAAAACATAAGAATTGCCGCTGCTGGGTCAGATCAGTGGTCCATCGTGCCCAGCAGTCCGCTCCTGTGGCGGCCCTTAGGTCAAAGACAAGTAGCCTAATTGAGTCTAGCCTTACCTGCGTACATTCTGATTCAGCAGGAACTTGTCTAACTTTGTCTTGAATTCCTGGAGGGTGTTTTCCCCTATAACGGCCTCCGGAAGAGCGTTCCAGTTTTCTACCACTCTCTTACAACCCCTTACACCCTTACCACCCTCTTACACATACACACCCCCCTCCGACACTGTATTTAAAAATAAAATATGGCAGGAGAGATGCCTACTCCCTCCAGCCTCGGCCAAACCCCCCCTCCCCCCCGCCCTATTCTGTACGTTATAAGAAGATAAAAACAGGAGGGATGCCAGTCCCCCCACAACAGTTCCACCTCTTCAAAATGACGGGCCCTCCCCTTCCCAGTGCATTCTGGGACGCACAGGGAAAGACCCAAGGCCCCAATTGGCCTAAACATCCAAGGACCTTCCCAGAGGAGGGGCCCTAGGAATTTGAGCCCATCAGGACCCCAGGCCCCTCCCAGTGCATCCCAGGATGCACCGGGCAGGGGGCCCAAGGCCCTGACTGGCTCAGCTGCTCCTTGGGCGGGGCCTTAGATGTTTGAGCCATTCAGGGTCCTAGACCCCTCCCCATGCATCCCAGGGTGCACCGGGCAGGGGAAGGCCCATCATCCTGGAGAGGCGGGCCTGAAGGCAGGAGAGACAGGACATCCCTCCTGCTGTCTTTTGTATAAGAAGGTATGAGGGTGGGTCGGGGGGCTTGGGAGGATCAGGGTGGCTGAAGCAGGAGAGAGTAGCATCTCTCCTGCCAACTTTCTTTTTTTTTAAGTAGGGGAAGGGGAGGGTTGATCCTGGCATGGGGGCATGATTCAAAGGGGAGCCACCCAGCGGGCATTCCTCTGCCACTCTAATTTAAAAGTAGGGGGTCCAAGATCATTTTCAAAGGGAAACTGGTAGCAAAACACAGTCACAAAGGGCCTGATTCTGCAAACGGATGTCCCGATTGTAGGCAGCAGTAGGTGTTTACTGCCATCTAGCAGCCAATCAGGACACACTTAATTTAAAAAAAACTCCCCGAGGCAGGATGCCACACCCACATTGTGGAATGCCCTACCACTGACCCTGAGACAAGAGAAGAACCTCAAGAACTTTAAATCTAATCTCAACACATTTCTTTTCAGAGATGCTTTTGAAATCTATACCTAGTTCTCCTTATTCAAAATTCTCTGACATTAGGCCTAGCATTAAAGATTCCCTCTACTCCTATTGTATTTCGCCTCCCCTTTCTTTTATTTTAAGCAATGTATCCTCCCCATTCGCCCTTATGTATGAAACAAATTTCCCTCTATTTTATATTTTTTAACTTTTTTAAAATACATTATATTAAATGTAAACTGCTTTGCACATAAAAGCAGTATATCGGAGATCCAAGATGGCGATTCGTACCGGTGTCTGGTGAGACGCTGAGGGAATTTCCGCTTCTCATTTCTACAGCGATTAGATTTTTCGTCGGTCGCGATGCCGAAGAGACGGAGTAAGAGCGCCGCTGCAGCCTCGCGGCGTCTTGAACACCCCCCTCTCGCTTCGATTGAACATTTTCTCCAGCGTCTTCAGAGGGAGTCAGTGGCGTCGGGGAGTCGCCCGTTGGACTCTGCGACGTGGAGTGACGCCGGACTGGAAGTCCTGGGGCTGGATACCACGCTGAGCCCCAACCAGAGGAATCCACCTCCCCCACCGCTGAGTACGAGTTCCCCACGTGAAAGGAGTGGGCCAGAAGCTGCAGCACTCTCTGACCGTGAGGCTGTAACATCGGGGAGCCAGCAAGGGGAAGTCTCTATGGCTTTGTTAAGCCCAGAGATAGCTCCAGCGGATAGAGCAGAAGGAGGAGAAAATCCAGACCAACAGACAGAAGGCAGTCAAGGTGAGCCCTTTTCAACTTTACATGAGACTTTCTTTAAAAATGAAAAACCAGCTGAAGTGACTCTTGACTCAATTTGGGACTTAGTTTCCAAACTGGGAGACTCACTAACTAAACAAATTAAAGAAGGCGAAAAGAATATAAAAATTCAAAAACAGACAATAGAGGAAAATAAACAGGAAATTTCAAATATTAAAGAAAAAGTGGGAGAAATTGAAAATGAAGTGAAAACGATTAAACAAGTTCAATCTACAATAATAAAAGATAATCAAATTATTAGAAGAAAATTGGAAACTATGGAAAACAATTATCGGACTAATAACCTACGATTGCTGAAGTTTCCTAAAATTCTATCTATAAACCCGAGAGAGATGATAAAAAGGTATTTTATGGAGATACTTAATATTCCTGAGGAATCATTGCCTCCTCTCATTCAAGTATACTATTTCCCTATTAAAGCAAGGGATCAACAATCGGAGGATAAGAAACAGGAAATACAAGACCTTCAACAAGATTTGACAGCAATCCTGGAAACATCAGATAAAGATTTGGCTAAACCAGCAACTCTTTTGCTATCTGTGGCGTTGTTGCCGGACAAGGACTGGATTCTAAAGATGTTTTTTAGGAACAAGAATAAAGAGTTTTATGGGTTTGAAAATTCAAATGTTTCCAGATGTTAGTAGAGAAACTCAGAATCGCAGGCGTCAGTTTCTTATGATGAAAGCAGGAGTTACACAGCTGGGTGGTATTTTCTTTTTACATTTCCCATGTAAATGCATAATAAGGTATCGAGATAATAAATATGTGTTTTTTGAACCATCTCAACTTACAGCTTTTCTGACACTGAAACGTCTGGAAAAAGAAGGAACAACAACAACTACAATAACAACAATGCAATAGTAACAACAAATTGGATTTGATAATAGAATAATTCCTCAAGCCAGGCACATGATACTGTTTCTTTTGTATAGAATTAATAAATTGATTTCCTTAAGTTCACTCATATAAATCTTGGATCACATTATAGAGGACTTGAGATTGTTCGATTAGAATTTTTCAACATCATGTAAACGATTTCTTATTATTTTATGTTTGATCTGACAATCTTTCTGTACAAAATGTTTTGATTTTGTTAAATATTTTAAAATGATAAATAAAGAATTAAAAAAAAAAAAAAAGCAGTATATCAAGACCTAAATAAACTTGAAACTTGATGCCTAGGGACATTTAAGCTCACCCATGTCTGGGCGTGGTTTCAGCTGAAAGTGACCTTGGGCAAATTAAAGCATTCCTACACATCTCCCTAGAGCTTTGAGAGACACTTGCAAAATGCTGGCCTAAGTTTCATTGGAAAAGTAGACACACTGGTTGATCGCGGCATGGAGATTTCCTGAAACAGTGGCTGATCAGTTGAGATGTTGGGGTGTTGGCAGGGCCGGATTAAAAGGTAGGCCGCTGGTGCAGTGCTTTAGGGCCTCACCTGCCTCGCTGGATTCACTGGTGGCAGCAACAGCATCATTACCCCAGGCCCCACTGACCCTCCTATCTCTCCCTCCCTTGCAAAACCCTGACAACCCTCCCAGCGCAAGACAACAGACAAACCTTCCTCCAGCAGCGTTGGCAGCCGCAGCACTCTAAACAGGCTGCTTTGCGGCTTTCTCCTGCCCATGATTCCCTCTGCCGCGTCATTGATGACATAATCAGTGATGCAGCAGAGGGAATCACTGGCAGGAGAAGTCACGAAGCAGCCTATTTAGAGTGCTGCGCCTGTCGACGCTGCTGGAGGGAGGTTTGTCGCTCGGTCTGTCGGTCATCTCTTGTGGGAAAGTTGGCAGGGTTTGCATGGGAGGGAGGGAGAGGTGGGAGGGTCAGCAAGGTTTTGGCTGGGGGGGGGGGGGAAAAGCGGTCTGCCCCAGGTGCTCCAAGGCCTGGCACCATTACCTTCTTTGGGCAGCAACAGTGTTTACAATTTGTTGCTGTTACCGGCTTCAGGCCTTCCTCTCTGCAGGGTCCTGCCTACTTCCTGTTTCCATGAAGACAGGACCCGACAGAGAAGAAGGCCCGGAGCTAGCAACAGAAGCAAATTGTAAATGTTGCTGCTGCTGCACGAGGAAGTTCATGACACCAGGCCTTAGGTGACATAAGGAGGAAAGGGAGTAGAGGGAGAGAGAATTGGGGAGAGAGTTGCTGCACCCAATTGGAAGGAGAAAGAGAGGGAGAATGAAGATGAGGGAGTGAATGAAAGGAGAAGCCAGGGCATGGAGGGAAGAAGGAAGGTATGCCAGACCAAGGGAAAAGGAAGGAGGAGATGGCAGAGCATTGAGGGGGAAGGAGAGATGGAAAAAAGGAAAGACGAGAGATGCCAGGGAATCAGGGAAGGGAATATGCCAGACCATGGGGTGGGAAGGAAAGAAAGAAGAAGAGAGATATGCCAGAGAGAGAAAAATGGAGAGGTGGCAGAGTGAAATCAATCATGTACAAAGGAGAGAAGGGGCACAGGATAGATAATTTATGGAAGGCACATAGAAAGAGGGATGATGCCATATGATATGGGGAGAGGGCAGACAGTGGATGGAAGGGGCAGAGGCTGCATGGAAGACAGAGAGAGGACAGATGTTGGCTAGAAAGAAGGTAGTGAAGTCAAGATGATCAAAGCATAAATGACAAAAGGTAGAAAAAATATTTTTTGTTGCTTTAGAATAAAATAGTATTATAGTTGTATTGATAAAACTTTTATAAACAGAAAATAAGGTAATCTTTTTATTGGACTAATTTTAATACATTTTTTACTAATCTTTATAGATCAAAACCCCGTTTCTCAGGTCAGGACAGTATAATGTAACAGCAATATAACTATACTGACCTGAAGAAGGAGGCTATGGCCGCTGAAAGTTAATTGAAAAATGGATTAGTACAATAAAATGGTATATTCTTATTTAAAATTTTTGTTTTATTTCTATTTGTTAATTTGTAAAGTGGTGATTGTTTGTCAGTTTTTTAAAATTTATATCTGCTAATTTTGCAGAGTATTAGGGGGCTATGTGTCATTGTTTCTGTGGTGTTTCACTGTATGCCGTTTGGCTTCTTGGCGGTTCAGTTTAATCTTTATCTGGAAAAAGGGCAAAACCGAGGAGAACTGGAATAAACACAGGAAGTATCAAAAAGAATGTCACCTCGTGGTTAGAAAAGCAAAAAGAGAATATGAAGAGAGGCTAGCCAGGGAAGCACGAAATTTCAAACCGTTCTTCAGATATGTTAAAAGGGAAGCAGCCGGCTAGGGAGGAAGTGGAACCGCTGGATGACGGAGATAGGAAGGGAGTGGTGAAGGAGGAGAAAGAAGTGTCAGAAAGACTAAACATGTTCTTTTCATCAGTATTTACAAAAGAAGACACATCCAACATACCGGAACCTGAACAAATCTTCAAAGGAGACCAAGCAGAGAAATTAACATCCATGGAAGTAAGCCTTGAGGACATACACAGGCAGATAAAAAAATTAAAATCTGATAAATCGCCGGGCCCGGACAGAATCCCGGGCCCGGACAGAGTATTGAAAGAACTAAAGAAGGAAATAACGGAACTACTACAGCAGGTTTGTAATCTATCCCTGAAAACAGGCGTGATCCCGGAGGATTGGAAGATAGCCAATATTACGCCCATCTTTAAAAAGGGATCGAGAGGTGACCCGGGAAACTACAGACCGGTAAGTCTGACCTCAGTTCTGGGGAAAATGGCGGAAGTGCTGATAAAAGATAGCATCAAGGAGCATCTAGAGAGGCATAAACTTATAAAAACAAGCCAACATGGCTTCTTCAAGGGAAGATCATGCCTGACGAACTTATTGCACTTCTTCAAAGGAATTAACAAACGGATGGACAAAGGGGACCCCATAGACATTGTATACTTAGACTTCCAAAAAGCCTTTGACAAGGTACCCCATGAACGCCTACTTCGGAAACTAAAGAACCATGGGGTGGAAGGAGACGTACACAGATGGATCAGGAATTGGTTGGCGGGCAGAAAGCAGAGGGTAGGAGTGAAAGGCCACTTCTCGGACTGGAGGAAGGTCACGAATGGTGTTCCGCAGGGGTCGGTGATTGGACTGCTGCTTTTCAATGTATTTATAAATGATCTAGAAACGGGGACGAAGAGCAAAGTAATAAAATTTGCAGATGACACCAAGCTATTCAGTGGGGCTAGGACTAAAGAGGACTGCGAAGATTTACAAAGGGACCTAAACAAACTAGGGGAGCGGGCGACGAGGTGGCAGATAAAGTTCAATGTAGAGAAATGCAAAGTCTTACACGTAGGAAACAGAAACCCGAGGTACAGCTACACAATGGGAGGGCTGTTATTGAGTGAGGTTCCCAAGAAAGGGACTTGGGGGTAATAGTGGACAAGACAATGAAGCCATCGGCACAATGCGCAGCGGTTGCTAAAAAAGCAAATAGAATGCTAGGAATAATCAAGAAGGGTATTACAAGCAGAACGAAAGAAGTTATACTGCCATTGTATCGGGTGATGGTGCGCCCGCATCTGGAGTACTGCGTCCAATAATGGTCACCGTACCTAAAGAAGGATATGGCGATACTCGAGAGGGTTCAGAAGAGAGTGACGCGTTTGATAAAAGGTATACACTGAAAGAATAGAGAGACTGGGGCTTTTTTTTGCTGGAGAAGCGAAGACTTAGAGGGGATATGATAGAGACTTATAAGATCACGAAGGGCATAGAGAAAGTGGAGAAGGACAGATTCTTCAAACTTTCGACAACTACATGAACAAGAGGGCATTCTGAAAAATTAAAAGGAAACAGATTCATAACCAATGCTAGGAAGTTCTTCTTCACCCAACAGGTGGTGGTCACCTGGAACGTGCTTCCAGAGGGAGTGATAGGACAGGGTGCGGTATTGAAGTTCAAGAAGGGATTGGACAATTTTCTGAAGGAAAAGGGGATAGAAGGGTATAGATAGAGGGCTAGTATACAGGTCCTGGACCTGATGGGCCGCCGCGTGAGAGGACGGTATTGGATTTCAAGAAGGGATTGGACAATTTTCTGAAAGAAAGGATATAGATAGAGGGCTAGTATACAGGTCCTGGACCTGATGGGCCGACGTATGAGCGGACTGCTGGGCATGATGGACCTCAGGTCTGACCCAGCAGAGGCACGGCTTATGTTCTTATATTTCTATTTTTAGTTTATGATTACTTACTCCATACTGGGTGAGGGTGTATCTGTGTTCTGTGTGTATTAAAGACATAGTTTTCTGTTAGCATTGACTAGCCTTGTTTGGTGAAATGCATTGGGCATGATTCTTGGGAGCACCTTGAATAAACCTGATTTGAATCTCCTTATTTTCTGCCGATCTTCTTTTGTTTCATGTTGGATTCTTTGGTGGACTGCTTGCCTTGTTGTTTTGTTACAAGTTAACATACATGGAGTGGAATGTACTAGAGGAGTTACAGATTTGGTTGTTTATACATACATATGGGTGACAGTTGGTTGACAGAGTGAAACAGTTGAGAGCCATTGTAAACTTGGTTATTAATATAGACATATTTTGGATAGTATTACTGCTTCACAATATATTTGAACACTTTTATATATGTATGGAAAGGATTCAGAGTTAAAGTCCTGGGTAAGTAGGTGGGAAGAGAAGACAGGGGGATTTGTTCAGAGATGTTTGGGGGTTGCATGGAAGAAAAACTGTGCACTTGTATGCTAATCTTTGTTTGTTTTGAAATTTTTTTAAAAAAGAAATACAAGAAGAAATAAAGAAGTAAATAAGAAAACAGATAAATGGGGCGGGGCGTGGGTGGGGGCAGGACAGGGCCAGGGGGCCCAGTATACTTGTGTACCTGGAGCCCTCAAATAATTAATCCTGGGGTATTTGGCGGCAGGAGGGAGTAGGCATCCCTATTGCTGATCTTGGGGGGGGGGTGTTGGGGTTGTGTCAGGCAGGAGGGAGTGGGCATCCCTCCTGCCGATCTTGGGAGTTGAGTGTTGGGGGAGATCCTCTGCTGTAGCTGGCTCAGCTGATCATGGTAGGGGTATTTTCCTTCCAAACAGCTGAGCCGGCAGGACTCCCCAATGCCTCGGTTTCAGGGAGTCCTGCTAGCTCAGCTAATCAGAGCTTCCTATGCCGCAATCAGCTCAGTCGGCGCATCTACTTTTACAATTGAAAGGCAGGATTCTCTAACCAGTGCCAGTTGACATGGGCACCAGTTAGAGAATTGGAAGAATTCTTTGGGGCAGACATGATTCTCAGCTGCTTCTTAGGTGGCCACTGAGACCTGCATCCTATACAGAATCAGGGCCAAAGTATCTATGTATTCTGTACTTAAAACACATGCACAGACTGAGAAAAATGCAAGTGGCATGCACACTCGCCTGTCTTAACACTTATTACAAGTATATGCAGATGAAAGTATACTTTTTTTGTTTACAGTATACATATTTTACCTGCAGGGACAGGGATCAATCAAAATGAAGTGTTATGTGGGTAAGCACATGTTTACCCATGTAACACACTTTGATTATGGCCTCCTAAATAATCTAAAGCTTCAATGAAATCATAACTTCCAGCTAACAAAGCTGCCAGAGGTAGGTTCTAAGTTTGTTTTGATCCATAATGCTTTAATTTTATATTAGATCTACTGAAAGCAAATATTTCTTGCATTTAACTAGCAATATCCAGGAAACACTAGGGCTTTGTGATAGATAAGGACTAGAAACATGTATCATTGTTTCATATTGTTTTAAATTTTAAAATTTGCTTAATATACAGTGCTCACCCACAAATTTGCGGTCCGCAGTCCTTCGTGGTATTTTTTGACCGTGAAGGGGAGACAGGAGAGGGTAGCTGGAGAGGGCAGGCAAGTGAAGGAAATCTCTCGCTGTATGCTCCAACTGTCTCTTCCTGTACTAAAGTCGGGCCTCACCATTCAGGAGCTGCTTTGACACACAGCTCCTGATTGGTGAGGCCTGACTTTAGTACAGGAAGAGGCAGTCTGAGAATACAGCGAGTGATTTCCTTCACTCGCTGACGCTCCAGCTGCCCTCCCCTGTCTCCCCTGGCTAAAAAAACGTATTTGCAGTTTTTTGACATTGCAGGGGTTCCTAGAACGGAACCCCCGTGAATATCAGGAGAATACTGTATATGATAAATAAGACTGTGGCTGGTATATGTTTACAGTTTTCCCAAAGGAGTGCAGCAGGATTCATGAATATGTTTGCACATATAAATGTGACACAATAAAACACCAATTCTTAACCCAGTTAACCCTTATTCATGAATCCTGCTGCACACCTTTGGGAAAACTGTAAACACATACATTATACAGTTGCCTGAATTGCCAGCTTACCTAATTTCTGTAAACATTTGATTTGTCTGTTTGTTCTGTCTTGTGAATGGAAGTATAGCCCTACCAGTATACAGTACTCCTTCCCTTTACACTTCTGTTTCACATAGTATGTTTATTTTGTTTGACTTAATTCCTTCTAACATATAGTATAACCCCCATCCAATCTGATCCTCTCTTATCATTTTTATATAATTTGTACCCTGTTAACACAGTGTCCAATTGATTGTCCTTCTTCTATCAGGTTTCTGAGATGCGTATTGTATCTACCTCTTCATTTAGGCTCTTAACTCTCCCATCTTATTTTTTAGGCTTCCAGCATTTGTATAGATACACTCCAAATTGTGTTATTTTCTTGCATCTATGAGATGCTTAGACGTTGATAGGGATAATTTGCATCCTTTACTCTCATCTCCCCTTAACACTCCTGGCTTTCTTTCCCCATTGTTGAGACCTCTCTCTTGGGATTCCCTAAATGGCCTGTTTCAATAGTATCCCTTCAACGATACTCCACACTGAGCTACTGTTGGCTCCCTCCATCCCCACCCCTATTTTAGTTTAAAAGCTATCCTCTTTCTTTTTTTAAATGTTAGTGCCAGCAACCTGGTTCAGTCATATATCCATGGAATACAGAAGGGCTGGTGCAAAGCTAAAGGAGAAATCACTGGCCAAGCAGGGCATTTGAAGATCATTTACTTATCTGCAAAACCTTACTTGATTCCCCTTTGCTAGAGTCAACCCAAACACAAAGTAGTGTGACTTAACACATCAGGAACATGAATAAGTCAAGATCAATCTCAAGGATATAAATGTTATCTGAAAAAATACATTCACCAATATTTACTCATGTTTTTCACGTATTTCAGATGCAAAAAATGAAAAAGAAACACTATTTAGCCTATTGTGTTAATGTTTCTTAGGACAAATGTATTAATCATCAGGAATGGTACTAGCAAGTTGGGGAACTCAAAGGGTTACTTTAAAAAACATTAAAAAGAACACCTTAAAAAAATACAAGCAGGGACGAGCGTATCCTGAGGACTAACGAGTGGCTACAGGGATGGTGCCGGGATATGAACTTCGGATTCCTGAACCATGGAGAGGCACTACAGGGACTTCAGGGACCAGACGGACTCCATCTGACCAGTAGAGGTAAGTATGTCTTCGGACACTGACTAGCCCGCCTGCTTCGCAGGGCTTTAAACTAGGTAAGTCGGGGGAGGGTACCCACTCACATACCAACGCAGTAAGGAACTATCCTGATGAGATGAGTCAAAGCTCTGAGGTAAGTACCCACACTACAAACAGTTCTCTAGGGGTCACACCAACTCACGTAGAAAAAGAAAAAGCATCAAAGGGATTTAGCAAATATAAAGAGTGGAGGGCTATGTAAGTTAATGCACACAGTTTAGGTAATAAACTTCTAGAATTAGAGACTGAAATAAGGAATGCTGACCTAGACATGGCGGCGATATCCGAAACTTGGCTAACGGACTCTCATGGGTGGGATATGGCTATACCGGGTTACAACTTATTTCGTCGGGACAGAGAGGGCAAGTTAGGTGGGGGGGGTAGCATTATATATTAAAGAGGACATCAAAACCACCAGGATTACAGATGTCAAATACACAGGGGAATCCCTCTGGGTAAACCTGGCAAGAGGCAGAGAAAAGTGCCTGTATCTTGGTGTGGTATACAGACCCCCTAGACAACTGGATGACATGGACACAGACCTAATTGAAGACATTGAGAATATCACTCTAAGGGGAGACACTGTACTACTTGGGGACTTCAATATGCTTGATACAGACTGGGGCACACTTTCAGCGACAACCAGCGCTAGTAGGAGGCTATTAAACTCCATAAAGGGAGCCCGTCTCAAACAAATGGTGATGGAGCCCACTAGGGCCCAGGCGATCCTCGACCTGGTACTCACCAACGGGGAAAGCGTTTCAGAGGTCTCAGTAGGAGATACGCTAGCCTCCAGTGACCACAACATAGTATGGTTCAACCTTAGGAAAGGCTTCCCTAGATCAAACACGAAAACAAAGGTACTCCATTTCCGCGGCACAGACTTCGCACGCATGGGAGATTTCGTCCATCGGACGCTGCAGGACCAAGTGGAGACCGATGATGTAGAAGCTAAGTGGTTAACACTGAAATCAACCATACATGAAGCAACTAGCCACTTCATAAAATCAGTAAATAAACGACAAAGAAACAATAAACCCCAATGGTTCACCGCAGAGATCTCACACCTTGTTAAGGAGAAGAAAAAAGCATTTCTTTCCTACAAGCGTACGGAAACAAGAGAAGCCATCATGGAATATAGGACCAGATCTACAGCGGTCAAAACAGCAATTAGGGAGGCCAAACTTCGTGTGGAAGAAACTCTAGCAAAGAACATTAAGAAGAGGGACAAATCCTTCTTCAGGTATATTAGTGATAGGAAAAAGAACACAGACGGGATAGTACGCCTTAGCAAACCGGATGGGAATTACGTGGAAGCAGATTCAGATAAAGCCGAACTACTGAACGAATACTTCTGCTCTGTCTTCACTTGTGAGGCACCAGGACACGGTCCTCAGTTAGAGGCTAAGTCAAGTGCGAACGACCCGTTTCAGAATTTTGAGTTCACACCAGGTGAAGTTTACAGTGAACTGTCAAGACTAAAGGTAAATAAAGCCATGGGACCAGACAATCTGCACCCAAGAGTGCTCAAAGAGTTGTGCGATGTCCTGGCGATACCGCTAGCTGCACTCTTCAATCTCTCCCTAAGCACGGGGAGAGTACCCTTGGACTGGAAAACAGCCAACGTCATTCCTCTACACAAAAAGGGTTGCAGGGCAGAGGCTGCGAATTACAGGCCGGTGAGTCTCACATCAATAGTGTGTAAACTCATGGAAACTTTAATTAAACGCAAATTAGACACGATCCTGTCTGAGGGAAATCTACGGGATCCCAATCAACATGGATTCACCGGGGGTAGGTCCTGCCAATCTAATCTCATCAGCTTCTTTGACTGGGTGACAAGGAAGCTAGACTTGGGAGAGTCTATGGACATCGTGTACCTGGATTTCAGTAAAGCATTTGATAGCGTCCCACACCACAGGCTGTTGAGCAAAATGAAATCGATGGGGTTAGGAGAAACACTAACTACTTGGGTCAATGATTGGCTAAGTGGAAGACTTCAAAGGGTAATGGTTAACGTTACCCTCTCTAAAACATCGGAGGTGACCAGCGGAGTACCGCAGGGTTCAGTCCTGGGCCCACTCCTTTTCAACATATTCATAGGGGATCTGACTCAGGGGCTTCAGGGTAAAATAACATTATTCGCCGACGACGCTAAACTATGCAATATAGTAAGGGAATGTACTTTACAGGATAGTATGGCACAGGACCTGCTTACATTGGAAAGATGGTCCTCGACCTGGCAGCTGGGCTTTAACGCTGGGAAATGTAAGGTTATGCACCTCGGTACCGGTAATCCATGCAGAAATTATACCTTGAATGGAGAAACTTTAACTTGTACTTCGGCGGAACGAGACCTAGGAGTAATCATCAGTGCAGACATGAAAACTGCCAATCAAGTGGAGAAGGCTTCATCTAAAGCAAGGCAGATGATGGGATGTATCAGTAGAAGCTTTGTCAGCAAGAAGCCTGAAGTCATAATGCCATTGTACAGAACCATGGTGAGACCTCATCTGGAATACTGTGTACAATTCTGGAGGCCACATTACCGTAAAGATGTGCTTAGAATCGAATCGGTTCAACGGATGGCCACCAGGAGGATCTCGGGGCTAAAGGGTCTCTCGTACGAGGGGAGACTAAACAAACTACAGCTCTACACTCTAGAAGAACGTAGGGAGAGGGGAGACATGATTGAGACATTTAAATACATCACGGGACGTATCGAGGTGGAAGATGATATCTTCTTTCTCAGGGGACCCTCTGCCATAGAGGGCATCCGCTCAAACTCAGAGGCGGGAAATTTCATAGCGACATCAGGAAGTATTTCTTCACAGAAAGAGTGATTGACCGTTGGAATGAGCTTCCAGCGCAGGTGATCGAGGCCAGCAGCGTGCTGGACTTTAAGAATAAATGGGATACCTATGTGGGATCCCTACGAGGGTCGAACTGGAATATCGGTCGCTAGGTATAGACTTAAGAGGATGGGTCAGTAGGGTGGGCAGACTTGATGGGCTATAGCCCTTTTCTGCCATCATCTTCTATGTTTCTATGTTTCTACATTTAATCAAACTTGTGGTACATCAACCTAATATCAATATCATGTTCCTCCTCCTCTTCTCCACCTCCTCAGCACTGAGCAGAGATCTCCTCGTCTGATCATGAGAAATAAACACTAAATACAGCAATGTGCACACTGCCCAGTCTCCCAAGGGAACTGCTGATAGTGAGAGAGGAAGGTGATAAAAAATAAAACAACAAAACAGTCAATGAAAAAGACACAGATTCAGTCTGCTGGTAGCACTTTATAAGGTTGCTCTAAATGTCCTCAATAACAATAATTTTAAAAAAATAGATGTGAAATATACATAGAGAAAATGCTTCCACAAATCAGCAGCAGCAGACTCTAAACTCATCTCCAATCTGCTCAGGAAGAGCAGGGGAAAGGAAAATAGAAATGACTGAACTGTTGTCTTGGAAACAAGCACCAATGAATAATAAATTAGATCATAGTAGCAAAATGATAAAATAAAGGAATTACTAATTTCAGACGTCAAAGCTAGTCATCAAAAGGCCTTCTTCAAAAAGGTCTACACAGTAATCTCCCGCCCCCCTCCCAGGCAACCCTCTCCTACCAGAGCCAGCATTCTCAGGTTGCTCTGTTACCTATCACCAGCTGAGCCATGCTTCCTCTTTAGCCTGCACACCATGGAAACTGTCTGCTCTCCATCCATTGTATCTGACAATCACTCACAGATGATGGGTGAATCTGAACCCAGATCACCAACATAGCAATTTTGTTGTCCACACCCCTCCCCCCATCCCCCCAATGTCCACTCCAAGGGAACTTCAGATATAGTTTTCATTGGATCTCAAACTGTAACCCTCAATAATATGGTCTGGAAGGTAATAATGGAGATACAAGGGGGTCCTGAAAAGCTCTCAGCCCAACCAACTTCCTAAATTCTGATTGTTATTTTGCAACTGTAGCTGAAGAGAGTGTTATTTTATTTTGGAAAGTGCCAATCTGCAGAATTGTATTGCTATGTTTTTGACATGGTTTCGGATCACTGAACCATGAGAGTGAAAAGTGTGGAATTTTCAAGTGTGGAACTCCAAGCTGTCATGAGGTTCCTATTCCTGTAGAAGAAAACTCCAAAGTAGAAAATGACCCAGGAATAAATTTGGCCTCCTCCCTGCAGGAACTGAATTTTCTTTCTCCGTTCCCAGTCCCTGCCCTATTCCTAGAAGCCAGGGGTGTCAAAGTCCCTCCCTCCCAGTCAGGTTTTCAGGATTTCCCCAATGAATATGCATAAGCTCTATTAGCATACAATGAAAGCAGTGCATGCAAATAGATCTCTAAACTAAACTAAACCTTAAGTTTATATACTGCATCTTCTCCACAGATGTAGAGCTCGGCACGGTTTACAAGAACTTAAATATAGGAACAACAGAATAAAGGGTTGGGGTTGCATAAAGGGGGGAGGGAAGAGAAAGGGTAGGGGATGCGTGAAGTGGGGAAGAGAAAATTACATTTTTGTGAAAAGCCAAGTTTTCAGGTGCTTACGGAATAGTTGGAGGGAGTTCAGGTTCCGTAGTGGGACTGTAAGATTGTTCCAAAGTCCTATGATTTTGAAAAGGAGGGATTTTCCCAATTTACCCGCATAGATAATACCATGTAGAGAGGGGAAGGATAGTTTATGTTTTTGGGTGGAGTCAGGACTCGAGGAGTTATAAGATAGTGGAATTAGGGGGGGACGATGCCGTGAATGATCTTAAAAGCCAGGCAGGCACACTTGAAATGAACTCTGGAAACCACTGGGAGCCAGTGAAGTTTGGACAGAAGTGGAGAGACATGATCAGATTTGCGTTTTGCGAAGATCAACTTCTGCAGTGTTCTGGATTAGCTGGAGTCTTTGAAGATTTTTTTTAATTAAACTTAAATAGATGGCAGTCTAGTCTAGTTTGGAGAGGATGATAGATTGGACAAGGACAGCAAAATGATGTTGGCGGAAGTAGGACCTTACTTTCCTCAGCATGTAGAAACTAGTCTAGTTTGGAGAGGATGATAAATTGGACAAGGACAGCAAAATGATGTTGGCGGAAGTAGGACCTTACTTTCCTCAGCATGTAGAGACTAAAAAAGCATGATTTTGCCAAGGAGTTGAGATGGTTATTGAAGGAGAGGGAAGAATCGATGGTGATGCCTAGGACCTTGCTTGAGAACTCAAGCTGCAGAGTGTCGTCAGAAGGCAGTGAAAAGAGGGTGGGCAGGTGTTCTAATTTTGGGCCGAGCCAGAGTAGTTTTGTTTTAGACTCGTTCAGTTTCATCTGTACCGAGAGGGACCAGGAGTGAAGTCTTGTTATGCAAGCTGTAATGTTCTCGTGGAGGTTGGTGAGGTTCTGGTCAGTCTCGAGAAGGATGAGGATGTCATTAGCGTATATGTAGATTGTTTCGAGGGGAGATAGATGGAAGAATTTCAGAGAAGACATATAGATATTAAAGAGAATAGGGGATAGGGGAGATCCCTGTGGGACTCCGCAAGATGGTTTCCAAGGAATGGACATGGTGCCATTTGTGTTGACAGTGTAGGAACGGGAGCGTAGGAAGTTTGAGAACCACTGTAGGACGGTGGAGTCAATGCCTATCTCGGAAAGTTGATAGAGTAGAATATCGTGGTGGACTACATCAAAGGCTGCAGAGAGATCGAATTGCAATAGGACAGCAAACTTGTTTTGAGAATGTAATTGTTGCACCTTTGAAATTAAGGAGACTAGGAGGGATTTGGTTCTGAAGCTAGGTCGGAAGCCATATTGGTAGGGCAGGAGAATGGAGAATCTCTCTAGGTAAGATGAGAGCTGGGTAGAGATGAGGGCCTCTAGCATTTTGGTCAGGAGAGGGATATTTGCTATAGGGCGGTAGTTAGATGGTAAGGAAGGGTCAAGATCAGCTTTTTTCAGTAGTGGGGACAAGGCAATATGTCCCATTTTTGTGGAGAACAGGCCCGATAATAAAGCAGAGTTTATAAGTCTGGTAAGGGAGGAGATGGCCTGCACGGGAATGTTATCGTAGAGGTAGGAAGGGAAAGGATCCAGGACGCATTTGCAGGATTTTAGTTTGAAGCAAAGCTTAGAGATCTGGGGTTCGGATATGAGTTCAAAGGCAGTCCAGGATCTATCTGCAGGGATAGGGTTGGAGTCGTTGGATGCCAGAGAATTGTAAGAGACTGTTGGGGGGAAAGAGCTCCTTATGGTAGTAATCTTTTCATTGAAAAATTTAGCTATTCATTGGGGAAATCCTGAAAACCTGACTGGATTGCGGCCCTCGAGGAGGGACTTTGACACCCCTGCTGTAAGCTCTGCCTTAACCACACAAGCTTCAAACACTTATGATGTTAAAGTGTTTGAGGCTTTTTCAGATGAGGACAGAGCTTGCAGGAATGGGGCAAGGATAGGAAAAGAACTTGACAGGACATGAAAATGAATTCCCACAGGGATGGGAAAAAAATTGTCCCCATGTCATTCTCTACTCCAAAGGAAATCTATGAATGTATAATACAAACACTGAGTGATAAATGCCCATCATACTCCACAGTGAAGAAGTAGTGTGTATACTTTCAGCTTGGAAATTGAGTCAGAAGATGTAGCAAGGTCTGGAAGGCCTCAAACAGCGCCAACTCCTGAAATTGTTGACCATGTCCATGACCTGATTGTGGTAGAAAAGTGAATATCGGCTAAAACAACTGCTGAGGCACTACAGATATCCAGGGAACGTGTTGGGTGTATAATCCATAAGCAGCTGGGTATGCAGAAGCTGTCAGCCAAGTAGGTGCGCCCAAATGTTTGAACACTGATGAGAAACAACACCGTGTTATGTTAGTCAGGTTTTCTATTCCGCCTTTACGTGTTCAGTTCAAGGTCAGATTACATTACAAGAGGTTGGGTTAGTTACCCAGGAAATTACAATGGACAGTTTGACATGGACATTCAATAGAGTTGCTAGAACAGGTAGATCAATACAGTTATTAATACAGTAAAACCTTGGTTTGCAAGTGTTTTGCAAGACAAGCAAAACATTTTATTAAATTTGAACTTGATATACAAGCAATGTCTTGCAATATAAGTATATACTGTAACACACATCTCAACTGAGCTGATGGTTCTTCTATTTAACTCTTGTTAACCGCATCGAACTTCATGGTGTATTGCGGTATACAAATAAAATTTTATGTTACGTTTATGTTCTTCTCTCTCTGACGCTGCGGGAGTGTAGTGACTGTTCTAAAGGAGCAAGGTCTTACGATACAAGTACATATAGTATTTTGTATTAAAGTTTTTGGGTTGTGGAACAAATCATCTGAGTTTCCATTATTTCCTAAGGGGAAATTTGCTTTGATATACAAGTACTTTGGATTACAAGCATGCTTCTGGAATGAATTATGCTTGCAAACCATGGTTTGACTGTACAGTTAGGTCATAGTTACAAATATATAGTTACAAGTTAAAATAGGTTATCGTTGGCTCACTGTTATGTCCCAGATGTTGCATTAAACCAGTGTTCTTCAACCGCTGGTCCGTGAACCAATGCCGGTCTGCAGAAATTTTCTGCCGGTCCACAGGGCCGGCACCTCCATCGGTCCCAAGAAATTGTTCTCTAGCTGCTGGTCCTTGGTATGATCAATGCAGCATCTTTGGGCCAGCTCCCTGAGTGCTGCAGTACACAAAGCCGTGGGAAACGGCTCTTTCCCGCGGCCTGAGCCTGACCCGGAAGCCTTCTCTCTGATATTGCAATGTCAGAGGGAAGGCTTCCAGATGAGGCAGGGGATGCGTGCAAGGAGCTGCTTCCCACAGCTTTGTGCAGTGCAGCACTCAGGAAGCCAGTCTGAAGACCTTGCGCTGATCGCACCGTGGACTGGCCTGAAGCTAACACCGGGGGGCAGGCCAGAAGGCAAGGCACATGGAGGGAGAGAGACAACAACGTAGGGGAAATGCTTTTATTTTATTTTATTTTGTGATTTTACATCTGCTGTCTGTTCAGGAAGAAATGCATTTGTTTCTTTTCCTCTGGGGTTGTATTGCTTGCAGAGTCTTGCATCTTAGGTTTTGTTTGTAAATATTAGTACTTTTAGTTTTTGGTCCTGCATTTGCATGGGGCTATCTGTTTTCTGGTAGGAATGAATGTTGAAAAGCATACAGTGTGCTTTGTGTATTTTAATTTTGTGATTAACCATTATGTGTTGTTAATACGATTATATTGTAATAATAATAATAATAACAACAGATGTAAATGTATTGATAACTGTTTAAATAAGTTTACTTTTTTTACCCAAATTTATTGTATGTCTGAATGATATGTTATCTAAATTTTTGAACTATTTGTACATCGCCTAGAATTTTGAATAGGCGATAAATCAAACTATTTAATAAACTTGGAAACTTGGCTTATATACCGCAATACCGTGAAGTTCTATGCGGTTTACAAAGATTAAGCAAAGGTACAAATTGATTGACTTTAAGAGGGGAGGAAGAAAGAGAGTGTATATAAGAAAAATGGATGGAAAAAATGGTGTTACAATTGGTACTATTATGGGGACAGAGTCTTGGGCGGACATGGGCACGACTTAGCCCAGTAATCTTAAACTGCCGGTCCACAAAATAATTATTTTATTTCCGCCGGACCATAGGTGTCAAAAGGTTGAAGCACACTGCATTAGACAGTTCAGAAATGTGCTTTTACAATTAACATTTCAGTTACTTCAGGGCTGGCTCCCTGTCTTGGTACAGAAATGCTTTTAAAAGTTTTCTGAGTTAGTGGTCACAAGATCATAGTGTAAGCAGCAGTTAGTTCCAGCATTTTGCTAATAGATATTGTATAGAAACATGATGGCAGTCACAGAGATGGGCCAAGCACAGCGACCGCACTTCTTGAATCCCGCCTGCGAGCGTGACATTGACGTGAATACCAACTCAGCAAAATCGAAATTGGAGGCCAAGGTGGTACAATAGGCCCCACTAGACCAAAAACCCGCGAGGCATAAAAAAATATATATATATATATATTTTTTTTTTTACCAAAGTAACTAACAAAAATAAAAGAACACAAAAATGACTAAAAGTTACTGACGTGAGAGGGAAGGCAAAAAAGTTTTCAATGGCCATTGAAACGCGTCTTCTTAGCTCCGCGTCTTCTTAGCTCCGCAGAAACTAAGAAACTGAGGGATCGCACGCCTACGTCGGGCAGAAAGGCACTCGTGCATGCACAGTGCAGGCTGATCGCGAACTTTCTAAAACTTAAAGTTGTGATTCACTTTTTAAGTGTCCGTACCGGGGCTCTGTCGGTGATGTCACCCATGTGTGAGAATATCTGCCTGCTTGTCCTGGGATAATTATCCTTTCTTCCTATATCCCAACTACTGAGAAATAAAACTCGCTGTCCTCATAGTTATTCCACAGCTATCAGCAAATTTGTACATACATGTACACACTAGAGGTCTGCATGGGAACGGGGATCGCGGGAATCCCACGGGGGTCCCACCAACCCATGGGACTCCCACGGGGACCCCCCTCTGGCCAACGGGACTCCCACAGGGATGGAAGGCTTTGGAAGCAGGGTTCATCTATATAATATAATGGACATGTCAGCCTTAGTAAAAGAGGGGGTTTATAAGTTAATTACCTGAACAGAAAACAAAAAAAGGGTTCCACCAAAGAGATTCCACAAGGAAAACATCAGCGCAAACACAAAAGAAACTGGAATTGATGATCCTGTCAGAAGTAATTGCTGCTTTTTATGGGGACAGGCGGGGATGGAGGTAATTCCTTGCGGGGATGGGTGGGGACGGAGAGGATCCTGACGGGGATGTGTGGGGATGGAGAGGATCCTGGCGGGGATGGGTGGGATTTCTGTCCCCGTGCAACTCTCTAGTACACAACTCTTCTTCACAAACTGTCACAAACCTGTTTAACAGTAGTATCAAAAGTTTGCTCTTCTACCCTCTGGCTAGCTTCAACAATTCTCTCTCATAATTTAATAAGGGTGTTTACCAAATAGAAGCACTAAGGGCTAGATGCAAAAAACACGGTCGTTAAGACCAAGCGGGTCACTGTGGACCAATTTTTGGGCTGATTTCCAAAAAGGGATCCATGCTCAAAAGGCTTCCTATGCAAATGAGTTGAGTCAGATGTCTGCCCTAATCCCACCCCACCAGCCGTTGGAAAAAAGACTCAACACATGCGCAGAGAATCCCAAACAGCTGAGCTGCAGCAGCAGGAGGAAGCCCTGAAGCAGCCTCCTGTCACTCAGCTGTTCAGGGCAGGAAGCTTTTTTTAAAAATTATTATTCTTTTTTAATGGGCACAATATATGTCCCCATTACAAAAAAATGTGAGCTACCTTCCTCGATGACCCCCGTAACCAGAGGAGGAGCCTTAGGTGCTTGAGCCCACCCAAAAGCCCCTCTCAGGGGAGGGTCCTTAGGCATCCGAGGCAATCAGGACCTTGTGCTCCTCCCTGTGTATCCTAGGGGTTGTCAGAGGTAGAGGTGGCTCACATTTTTTTTAAATGTGATATTCTACTTGTGTAATATATACACATCTGTGCCCATTAAAAAAAAAAAAAGGGCTGGGTGGGGCCTTAGGCATCTGAGCCAATCAAAGCCTTAGGTCCCTCCCCGTGCATCCCAGGATACACTGGGAAGGGAAAGGCCCACCATTTTGGAGTGGTGTGCCTGCAAGCAGGAGGGACTGAGCATTCCTTCTGTCTACTTCTTGAACAGATATGGGGAGGTTCAGGGGGTCCAAGGGTTATCCGGTGGGAGGAGAGTGTGGACAACCCTCATGTTGATTTTTATTGAAGTTTAGGGGAGGCAGTTTGGCTGGCATGGGGGAGTCTATTCTAGTTCCGAGGGGGTCATTAGGGGTGCCAGCATGGGGGAAGGTCTATTTTGGTTCCGAGGATGGCTGGTTTTAATATTAATGCCAGCATCGGAGAATGTATGGCCACACGAAAACCATGCAGCAAGCCATTTTGTGCATCAGGTAGGCAAAATTGATCAGTTGCTAAACCGGTCAAAGTTTAGCGATGATCGTTAGACAATCGAAAACTTTAGTGTATCTAGCCCTACGAGCCATGTATAGCCCCTCAGTACTGTTACTAGGACAAACCCTAAGACAAGGCTGGTAACTACAACACCAAGGCAAGTTCGTGTGTGCTACTATCCCTACTTTGGGAGTCACCCTCTGTGCTGGACTTCTGAGCTGTTTAGGGAGGGCTCATGAGAAAATATGAACTATTCTACTAGGCCACATTGGCAACTTAAGACTGTATTTCACTCTACCTAAAACGTACAAGTCTTTTCCACCCACATAATTATCATAAGCGCTTCTTATCAAGGTTTCCCCTACTGCCTCAACCTATCTAGCAAATAACATGTGTACACTAATTATCTGCACTACAAATATAAAACTGCTTTAAAATACCAATATAACAATTATAATAAGGAAATTTGCTATAGCAGATTGCACTGCCACATCATTATATACATAGAGGGGTATAATCAAAACATGTGTCTAAGTCCTATTTGGAAGTATGGCGCTAAATGTCCAAAGTCAGCAGTGGAAAAATGCCCATTTTCAAAAAATATGTCTAGAATAATTTTTTTCCCTGAAAATTGTCTATCTGGACGTCCAGGCTATTGTTCATCCAGACTTCCAGGACGTCTTATGTTTATACCACATTTTCAACCAAAATTTCATCCAAGTCCCAAACACCCAGAACAAGACTATTTGGACGTGGAAGGAGTCAATCTCGCAATGGACTGGCCACCCAGACATGGCAACAGAGCAGTGGGGCACCTTAGAGGGCACTGCTGTGAACTTCTCAAAAAGGGTACCAGATAAATATCTCACCAGAACTTCCTTATAGGTTATGGCGAGCACCCAAAACACCCCCAAAACCCATTATACCCACCTGTCTACAACACCAATAGCCCTTATGACTTCAGGTGGCATCTATATGGCAGTAGAGTAGGGTTTGGGGGGGTTTGGTGTGCGGATATGTTCCACCATACATAAATATAGTGGTTAGAGTGGCTTATGGGCCTGGGTCCTCCTATGGTTCACTAGCCCACCCCCAGGCTATTTAAGATACCTGTGTGAAGTTCTACTAGGTTTTCCTATACTAGGTACTGATGTTCTGGAGACAGGTATGTACTTTTTTATTCTGATCTTTGTGTGGGTGTGGGGGAGTCAGTGAACACTGGGGGAATATGTATGGGGTCTTTACTTTGTCTCTGCAGTAGTTATCTGGTCACTTTGGATACCTTTTTGGCACTTATACCTGTTTCTACATCATCTAACTCACAATGTTTAAGTTTTGTCCAGAATGTCTAGTAAAACATTTGATTATCCCTGCAGGATGACTAAGTCTAGGTTGGCCCCAATCCCGCCCACATACTGCCCTAACTCCTCCTCCAGATATGCCCCTTTCATCTCTAGGCACACAGTGGCATTCAGAAGCACAAGAAGTCCCACAACACGACCAGAAAGTTAGTTTGATTATCGACACTTGGATGACCTGTCATTTAGGTTGTCAAAGTGTCGACTTGGGTGGGGGTTTTTTTATGTGTTTAAGTTTTTATTATAAGCCCCATAATGTTTAAATTAGAAAGAAAAGTTTGTGGCTTTGGTTGCTACAGGGGCCCCATTATGTGTGGCCCGCTTCTGGAAACAGCCTGCTCTCCCAGCACGGACGGATCTACTTCTTAAACTGGATATCTATCTCATGTCTAAATTGACCGCTTTACGGACAGATACTAGTGGTTCTTTTTATAGAATATGGGGTGCCTACAGAGCATGGCAGGGCCTTGCATAGTGTACTGGTCTCGACCGTGGGTGGCCTTTTCCTACATGTTTTGAGTGGGCAATATACTTGTTTGGGTTGGGTGGGGGAGGGGGGGGTTGTTGTTGTTTCTGTGCCTTTTACATTTAAACTGATCAATCATTCTTAACATTATCTCATATTTTGAATTATTTCAAAATAATTAAAGCTTTTTTAATCAATTCTTTTTATATTCTTTCTCAAATGACCCTATCCTTGTGTGCAAACCTTAAATGTTCCTTTTTTTAAAATTTTATTTTATAAATTGTATAAATTGTATTTCTACCCTTTACCTATTTGTTCCAGTTTGTATCAATAGAACACAATGATTAGTCTGTATAATTTTGTCTCATTTGTATTTGTCATCTTTGGCTTTTATTGTATATTAGAATTATGTAATACGCATTGAAATATTGGATATTGCGTAAAATCAAAATTTATTAAACTTGAAACTTGTTTATGCAGTTGGCATTCTGCCTGTGTATGCTTACTGTTTTTGCGTAATAAAAACATTTTGAAAATAAAAAAAAAAATTAGAAAGAAAAGGAGACAGTAGAGCAGGAGAATGAAGGATTAGTGAAGGGGATACCATGCATTTCAGTTCTACAGTTTGGTAATTCACTGGATGGTAAGCTGTGCCAGTACTGATCACTAAATTCCATTAGGAACAAAACATTCCAACAGCTGAGAGACCTAACATTTTTGGCTTATACATTCAAAAATTTTAAAGGATCTAGATGTGAAGACATCACATCTTGTTCAGGAACATATATTTTAATTAAAGAAGTATGGTCAGACTACCAGAAGAGGTATGGCATTATTTCTAAAGTGCTAAGTGGAGTGAGATATGTTAGGTGCAAAGTGACTCATAAAGGTGTGGAACTGTAGTAACCTACCTACAGTATCTCTACATGTTTGCAGGCTGGGAGCCAAAGGCAACACGTCTTCAGGACTTGAAAAGGTCACACCTATTTAAAACAACTCAAACTATCATTACATGCACCTTGTGTAGGCTATAGTTAAACTAGCTGAGAGGCCATTTGCAAGGAGCTACTCTAACGGGTTAATAGTACATACATAACAAAAAATGGTATATCAAATCAATCAAGTAAACTATATACACCACAGTATATATTCATTTAGCATTTCAGCCTATATTTCATTTCCTGCAGTGCTGCCTAAGCAGATTGGTGGTAAGAGGAGATAAGAAGAAATTTGTCACAAGGAAGGTTCTGCCACCTAAGTTTGTTAGAACATTAAATCACTGAGTTAGGCCCACCTAAAAACATTCTTCTTTTTGGTTGAATGCTAGGACTCTTTCCAGAGGTCAGCTGTGTAGCGGCGACTATTTTAAAAAAAATTTAAACAAGGGTTTATTAGATTTTAATGGTGCAACCAATTATCTTGCACACTTAAACCCAATTAAACCAATTAGGTGGCGGCAGGGCAGGCACCACTGCCTAACATTCAGTAGCCGTTGTAGAATCTGACCCTCAGTGCTACGTGGCTCATAGACATAAAATAGGTCACACAGCAGAGAACCCAACTTTTCAAAATGATTGGGAGTGCTCAATTCCCACAAATTACCAAATCCATATAAAGGAAATTAAAGTACGGTGGATTGTCAGCCCAACTGGTCAGGCTGTCTTTAAAATGAAGAGCACTGCAGGTGATGCCACACAAAGAGGACTTGTGGCAAAAGAAATGCTAGGGTTAACATTGCAAGTCCTACCAGTCTCTCTTCCTCCCAACTCATCACCACAGTTTACCATCCTGCTCCCAGCCCATCTACACTATACATATGCTATGCCTTCCAGGGCACCCTGGCCCATCTACCATATTCTCTCCCTCCCTGCCCGTTCTCAAGTCCCTCTTCTCTATCTAACTTGTGTACACTATACATATCTTTCTCAACCCCTCCCCATCTTAATGTCTTCTTCCTACTCTCATCTTCTTATTATGTTTTTACCTCATTTCTATCTTCCAGTTCAGTTTGACTTTGGTTTAGAGTCGCATGCTTAATATCCGCATCCCCTCCTCCTCCCCATACCTACTCCACTCCCTTATTCTATACTTTTCTGCTCTCTACTTCCTCATAACCTGACTTGCTTTGCCCCCAACTAATTCTCCCCCTCACCATTATGTTCCCTTTCACTCTAACTTGGTCATTGCCCCCCCTCCCTGGCAAGGATCATGGTATCACTCCCCCTTCCCAGAGTCCGACACTATTAATATCTAGAACTCCACAGATTGAAATAGCAGTTCCACATCCAGAAAAGACCTAGCAGCTGCTCCACCACCCACATGCACAAACCTTGGAAGCTCAGCAATCAGTTGCTCCAGAGCCCCTAGGGCCACATTTGCATGTTGTGCTTCATGCCCTCAGAATGAAAATCTCAAAGATCAGACTCTGAACATAAAATCAGTGAATTCAAAGGCATGCATTTATATCAACCTTCCTGCTAAAGTTCTAGTGGTCATAGATTAAGTGGTTGGCTTTGGGGAACTGTGTTAGCACCGACTCTAGTACCTCCTGAAAAAATAGAAACTGGTTAACAGCTTTGGCAAAATGTTCTCTCCTTTATTAGTGGTGACCCTCTTCTCTCCATAGGTGTTGGAATGGGGGAGGCCACAGGGGCCATGGCCTCCCCCAAAATTGCCAGCTACAAATATCTCTTCCAAGACTGCAGTAGTGTACCTAGGCAGGCATGGGAGTAGCATCTTGCTGCCGGCCAGTGTACCTGCTGGTCATCCCTCCCTGCCGCTACCACGGCATTTCTACCTCAAATTTCATGTAAAAACACAGCACCACCCTGATGTCGGCCCTGGTGTCTTCTCTCCACTGCGGCCCGCCTCAGCAGTTTTCGAGAGAGCGGGACTGTCAAGGTGTTTTTATATGAAATTTGAGGTAGACATGAAGCAGCCGGAGGGGGGGGGGGGGCGGGGGGAGAAGGAGGAAGGAGTAGATGTCGGGGATGAGACACAGCAATGAGAGCCGACCTGCAGGTACACTGGCTGGTAGCAAGATGCTGCTTCCACCGGAGTGCTGCCTAGAAATAAGGCCCCCTCCTGAGATATTTCAGATTCAAGAGACGGGTAGAAGAAAGAAGAGATGTTGGACTCAAATGAGGTAAGGAGGGGTAGATGTGAGATTCAGGAACAGGGTAAGGGAGGGAGGGAAAGATGTCAGATTTGTGAGGGACAGGGAGAGATGGACTTAGGGATGGCAGAGAGGGTAGAAGGAGGAAGGAGGAAGGTAGAAGGTAGAAGGGAGGCATAGAAACATAGAAAAAAGCGGCAGAAAAGGGTTATAGCCCACCAAGTCTGCCCATTCCAAGTATCCCCCCCCCTGAATTTACTCCCTTAAAGATCCCACGTGAGTATCCCATTTTTTCTTAAAATCCGTCACGCTGTTGAGAGATGGATTTGGAGGAGGATAGAGGGAGCAAGAGAGGGAGAGATGAACATGGAGGAAGGCAGACGGGTCAGGGAGAGATGGCACAAAAGGGTGAAAGGGAGAAAGGGGATAAAGAGGGAGATAATGGGGAAGGCCAAATGGGGAGGCGAGATGGATTTGGTGGAGAAGGTAAAATGGGGAAAGGGAAAGAGATTCCGGGGAGGGGTGGGAGAGATGGACAACTTAGGGAAAGTGGAGAAGGGAAAGGAGAGAAGGACTGGGGGCCAGAAAGGGGGGGAGGGAGGAGAGATACTAAACTTGGGAGGAGGGAGTGGAAGAGAAGAAAGAAAGAAAGAACGAAAATAAATGCTGGGTTACAAGGGTGGACTAAGTGACATGAAGGGAAGATGTTAAAAATGGTGGATCCATATGGGAGAGTTGTCAAAGAGATAAGTGATTAGAATAATGAGTATGAAAGGGTAGAAATATGGTAATGGGAAGCAGATAAAGGGAATAGGAGGATGAAAATGTGAAAGCTAGAGGATGAGAGGAGATAGAAAGTTGATTAGATAAAAAGTGAAAAGAAATAAAGCAATGTTCCCTCTAAACTGCATGTCCGCAAAACTTTTGGTAGCATGCCACACAGCCAGCACACCAGGACCTCTGGCCATATTCAGTTGCCTGTGGCTTTGTGAAGAAAAAAGTGTGGCTGGAAAAAATGAAGAGGAAGCCTACTTGGATGTCTTAGAGTCGGCCAAAGCACAGATACACACCCTTGGGAGGGGGCATTAACGGGAACAGGAAGGGAGGACGAGAGGGAGGTATGTGGGGTTACAGGATGGAGGGAGGCACATGGGGGTCACAGGAGGGAGGGAGGGAGAGGAGCGTGTTGGGACATGGGAGGAAGGGGGAGGGGTGCATTGAGACACAGAAGGAAGGGAGCATGAACTTGGGACAAAGGAAGGAAGGGGGCATTAACTTAGGATACAGAAGGGAGGGAGGGGGCATGAACTTGAGACATAGGATGGAAGGATGGAGAAAGGGAAAGAGATGCTGAGGTGGGGGGAGGGAATGGAATTCTCTTCCTGCACATATCCGGGCCAAATAGTCTCTCCCCCATTTTAAGGCACTTCTCAAAACACTGTTGTTTTTGAAATCATCTCTTGGTAAGTCCTCTGTTGGGAGATTGGCTTGGGATGCTGCAGGAGGATTTGAATGTTTGGCTTTTGATTTATTATACTGGGTAACTATTTTGAAGGAATGAATTTGGATGACTGTTTCTTCTGCAGTGGTGTTATCAGGGCAATGGGGGCAGTTCACCCTGGGTTCAGGGAGTTTGGGGTGTGTGGAGTGGTCATGGCACTGCAGCCTACATGTGTACAGCTGTCAGTTATGCTGGTCCCTGCCCCTTCTGATGTCACGTTTCTGTTCTGGGAGGGGGGGGGAACTGGCAGAGACCAGAGGAGGAGGGGTACTCTGCCCTGGGTAGCCACTGTTCTAATGGTGTTCCCTTTTTCAGTATTATTTTTTAGCATAAATGTAAACCACTTAGATCCACGTTTGGAATATGCAGTATAGTAAGTTTTTCAAAAACATGCATTAGCTGATAAGCAACTACTGGTCTGGGAACACATCATACAGTACTTTAAATACCAATCACTGCTGTCCTGCATTTGAGCCATATCATGACTAGAAGCCAATGCAGCAACTTCAGACTTGTTCATATCATTTACTATCTGTAATCATCTGCATAGCTACATCATACACTAGCCATAGTGCTTTCATTACTGTAAAAGTAAGCCCAGATAGAGTGAATTATAGTTAGCTAGCAATAGAGACAAAAATGCTTGCCTCACTGAAAGCCTGCAGGGTAAGAAAGGATTTTAATCTGCATTAAAGTAACTTTTTAATGAAGACTTCACAACATTTTTAATCTATGCAATAACCAGGAAATGTGAATCTAAGATGACCCATTATGTATATCTGCATGGCTTTCAAGGATATTTCCATGTACTAGGCAAGAGACCTTTTCTTAATTTTAAGTACTGGTCTTATAGGGGTCATTTAGACTGCTTGCACTGGCATTCTAAGTAAAATATCTTTTATTAGTAACACATGAACAGGGGCCCTTCAATCTACCTTCACTAACATTCCCAGGGTCAGCAAGGATCAGATTGTTTAAATATAATATTCCAGAATCTTTTGCTTGCACTCTGGACATGCCAGAACACTAATGCCGACAGCTATCCCTAGTAACTGAATACCTAGTTGATGATAGATACTGACCATCAGTTTAATCAATAACAAACTGAAAAGTCACAGAATGTATTAAGAACATAAGAATAGCCTTACTGGGTCAGACCAATGGTCCATCAAGCTCAGTAGCCCATTCTCACGGTAGCCAATCCAAGTCACTAGTACCTGGCCAAACCCAAGGTGTAGCAATATTCCACGCTACCAATAAAGGGAAAGCAGTGGCTTCCCCCATGTCTTTCTCAATAACAGACTATGGACTTTTCCTCCAGGAACTTGTCCAAACCTTTCTTAAAACATGATACGCTATCCGCTCTTACCACAACACCTAGAAATGCATTCCAGAGCTTAACTATTCTCTGAGTGAAAAAAAATTCCTCCTATTGGTTTTAAGAGTAATTCCCTGTAACTTCAAGTGTCTTTGTAATTTTTGATGGAGTGAAAAATCAATCCACTTGTACCCATTCTACTCCACTCAGGATTTTGTAGACTTCAATCATATCTCCCCTCAGCCGCCTCTTTTCTAAGCTGAAGAGCCCTAATCATTGTAGTCTTTCCTCATACGGGAGAAGTTCCATCCCCTTTACCATCTTGGCCGCTCTTCTTTGAACCTTTTCTAGCACCACTATATCTTTCTTAAGATAAGGAGACCAGAATTGAACGCAATATTCCAAATGCGGTCGTACCATGGAGCGATATAGAGGCATTATGACATTCTTAGTTTTGTTAACCATCCTTTTTTAAATAATTCCCAGCATCCTGTTTGCTTTTTTGGCCGCTGCCGCACACTGGGCAGAAGGTTCATCGTGTTGTTTACAACGACACACAGATCCTTTTCTTGGGCACTAACCTCCAAGGTGGACCCTAGCATCCGGTAACTGTGCTTCAGGTTATTCTTCCCAATGTGCATCACTTTGCATTTGTCCACATTAAATTTCAACTGCCACTTGGACGCCCAGTCTTTCAATTTCCTAAGGTCCGCCTGCAATTTTTCACAATCAGCATGCGTATTAACAACTTTGAATAGTTTAGTGCCATCTGCAAATTGAATCACCTCACTCGTCGTTTCAATTTCCAGATCTTTTTTTTTTTTTTTTTAGTTATACACTTCTTCCTCCAAATCAGTTGTTTCAGTATCCGCAGATTCGGTTATTCGTGATTTTTTTGCCTATTTTTAAGCCGTCCAAGCCTCCCCGGAACCTTACCTGGTGGTCTAGCAGTGAAGCGGGGCAGAAGCGATTTTCTAGGGAGGATGTGGGACCGCTGGACGATGGTGACAAGAAGGGAGTGGTGAAGGAGGAGAAAGAAGTGGCAGAAAGACTTAACGCGTTCTTTTCATCTGTATTTACAAACGAAGACACATCCAACATTCCGGAACCTGAACAATTCTTCAATGGAAATCAGGCAGAAAAATTAACAACCATGGAAGTGAGCCTTGAAGATGTACACAGGCAGATAGATAAATTAAAAACAGACAAATCCCCGGGTCCGGACGGAATCCATCCAAGGGTTCTGAAGGAATTAAAAGAGGAGATAGCAGAACTACTGCAGCAAATTTGCAATCTATCCCTGAAAACAGGCGTGATCCCGGAGGACTGGAAGATAGCCAATGTTACGCCCATCTTTAAAAAGGGATCAAAAGGTGACCCAGGAAATTACAGACCGGTGAGTCTGACCTCGGTACCGGGGAAAATGGCAGAAACACTGATAAAAGAAAAAATTGATGAACATTTTGAAAAAAACGAATTGCTGATGACCAGCCAACACGGGTTCTGCAAGGGAAGATCATGCCTAACTAACTTATTGCACTTCTTCGAAGGAATTAACAAACGGATGGACAACGGAGACCCCATAGACATCATATATCTTGATTTCCAAAAAGCCTTTGACAAGGTGCCCCATGAACGCCTACTCCGGAAACTGAAGAACCATGGGGTGGAAGGAGATGTACATAAATGGATCAGAAGCTGGTTGGCGGGTAGGAGACAGAGGGTGGGAGTGAAGGGCCACTACTCGGACTGGAAAAAGGTCACGAGTGGGGTCCCACAGGGCTCAGTACTAGGGCCGCTGCTATTTAATGTATTCATAAATGATCTAGAAACAGGGACGAAGTGTGAGATAATAAAATTTGCAGATGACACTAAACTATTTAGTAGAGCTCGGACTAAAGAAGACTGTGAAAAACTGCAAAGGGACTTGAACAAACTAGAGGAATGGGCAACGAGATGGCAGATGAAGTTCAATGTCGAGAAATGTAAAGTATTACATGTGGGAAACAGAAACCCGAGGTACAACTATACGATGGGAGGGATGTTTTTAAATGAGAGTACTCAAGAAAGGGACCTGGGGGTGATAGTGGACTTGACAATGAAGCCGTCGGCACAGTGCGCAGCGGCTGCTAAGAAGGCAAATAGAATGCTAGGCATCATCAAAAAGGGTATTACAACCAGAACGAAAGAAGTTATCTTGCCATTGTATCGAGCGATGGTGCGTCCGCATCTGGAGTACTGCGTCCAATATTGGTCGCCGTACCTTAGGAAGGATATGGCGATACTCGAAAGGGTTCAGAGGAGAGCGACACGTCTGATAAAAGGGATGGAAAACCTCTCATACGCTGAGAGATTGGAAAAACTGGGACTTTTTACCCTGGAGAAGAGAAGACTTAGAGGGGATATGATAGAGACTTACAAGATCATGAAGGGCATAGAGAGAGTAGAGAGGGACAGATTCTTCACACTTTCAAAAAATAAAAGAACAAGAGGGCATTCAGAAAAGTTGAAAGGAGACAGATTCAGAATGAATGCTAGGAAGTTCTTCTTTACCCAGCGTGTGGTGGACACCTGGAATGCGCTTCCAGAGGGCGTGATAGGGCAGAGTACGGTACTGGGGTTCAAGAGGGAATTGGACAACTTTCTCCTGGAAAAGGGAATAGAGGGGTATAGATAGAGGATTACTGCACAGGTCCTATACCTGTTGGGCCACCGCGTGAGCGGACTGCTGGGCACGATGGACCTCAGGTCTGACCCAGTAGAGGCATTTCTTATGTTCTTATGTTCTTATGTTCCTATGCCGGAAGTTCCCTTTGTAGTCTCGCGAATACAAAGGGAACTTCCGGCAGCCATTCTGATGATGGCTCTGCACAGGGCAGGAGTATAGGAAGATCGCTTCTGCCCCGCTTCACTGCTAGATCACCAGGTAAGGTTCTGGGGAGGCTTGGACGGCTTTCAAATAGGCATAAAAAAATCACGAATAACCGAATCTGCGGATACTGAAACCACGGATTCGGAGGGAGAAGTGTATAACTAAAGAAAAAAAAAAAGATCTGGAAATTGAAACTACGAATGAGGTGATTAAATTTGCAGATGGCACTAAACTGTTCAAAGTTGTTAAAATGCAGGAGGGAGGCGGGGGTGGGTCAGAGCCGGCGGAGAAGTTATTCGCAATTTTTCACACTTTGCGGTCCGGCTCTGCACCTAATCCCCGCGAATACAGAGGGAGAAGTGTAACATTTTATTGAAGGAATCAAGCAAATATACAATAATATAATACAAACAGATATTCATTACAAGTAGATTCACAATTGTGATATTTCTATACATATTTCTATCATTCCTCGAAAATATATTTCCATATGACCTATTCCATCCCCCCTACACCCCCCCATTCCCTTCCCCCCTCATTATTTTTATTTCCAATTTATAACATTGAAGGAATTAAGCAAATATACAATAATAGACAAAGAAATTCCATTACCACTATTTCACAATTCAGATATTTCCATACATATTACTATTATCCCTCCCAAAAATATTTCCATTTGACTTATTCCATCCTACCCCTACACCCCCGGCTCTCGTTTCCTCTTGTTTCCACTTTTGCTGATACGTGGAATACATCTTCTGGCTTCCATGACAGTATTTTTAAATAACATCCACGCCTAGTTTACAGTCCTAACCTTTGCAATTGATTCTTTTTGCTTCTTTTAACCATTTTCCTCATTTTATCATAGTCGCCCTTTCGAAAATTAAACACCCCTACAGTAGATTTCTTTTGTGACGTTACTCCTAGTGTCAGCTCAAATTCGATCACTGTTTCCCAGTGGACCAAACACAGTTAACTCCTGTACTATGTTTTGCATTCCACTAAGGACCAAATCTAAAATAGCACCCCCTCTTGTCGGTTCCCAGATCAGTTGCTTCAAGAAGCAGTCATTTATGACATCTAGGAATTGTACCTCCCTAGCACTCCCCGATGTAACATTTAACAAGTCAATGTTGGGGTAATTGAAATCACCCATTATTATAGTGTTGCCCATTTCTCCAGCTTTCCTAATTTCTGAAAACATTTCTTCATCTGTCTGCTCATTTTGTCCCGGGGGACTGTTGTATAACCCTACCTTTATATTCCTTCCCTTCACACATGGAATTTCTATCCATAAGGATTCCACACTGCTATCTATGTCATACAGAATGTTTTATTTGATTCAATTCTCTCTTAACATATAGCGCTAACCCCCCTCTCCAATTTGATCCACTCTATCCTTGCGATATAATTTGTACCCCGGTAACACAGTGTCCCATTGATTGTCCTCCTTCCACCAGGTCTCCGAGACGCCTATTATATCTATCTCATCATTCAGTGCTATATATTCTAACTCTCCTATTTTATTGTTTAGGCTTCTAGCATTTGCATACAGACACTTCAAATTGTGTTTTTTCCTTGCAACTACAGGCTGCTGAGAAGACAGGGAAAATCTGAGTCTTTTACTCTGCCTTCCTCTTAAACCCTCCTGGCTTTCTTTCACCGTTATTGGAGCCTCTTTACCGGGACTCCCTAAACATCCTGTTTCAATAGTATCCTCCAAGGATACCTCACACCGAACCATCCACTGCTGGGCGACTGTAGGCTTTCCCCCACATCTCAGTTTAAAAGCTGCTCTATCTCCTTTTTATATGTTAGCGCCAGCAGCCTGGTTCCATCTCGGTTAAGATGGAGTCCATCCTTTCGGAACAAGCTCCCCCTTTCCCAGGTTGCCCAGGTCATCTCTGCACCATTGTCTCAACCACGCATGGAAACTTTGGAGCTCTACCTGCCTCTTGGTTCCTGCACGTGAAACTGGAAGCTTCTGAAAATGCAACCCTGGAGGATCTGGATTTCAGCTTTCTACCTAAGAGCCTAAATTTGGCTTCCAGAACCTCCCTCCCACATGTTCCTATGTCATTGGTACCCACATGTACCAGGACAGCTGTCTCTTCCCTATCTACGTGATGCGTGAGGTCCGTCACCTTTGCACCAGGCAGACAAGTGACCAGGCGATCCTCATGCCCACCAGACACCTACATGCCTAATAATCAAATCACCAACTACAACCGCTGTCCTAACTTTTCCCTCCTGGGCAGAAGCCCCTAGAGACATATCCTCGATGTGAAAGAATATTGCATCCCCTGGTGGGTGGGTCCTAGCTACAGGATTATTTCCTACTTCACCAGGGTGATGCTCTCCTTTTAGGAGACCTCTGTCCTCCACTAATGTCAACTTCAAGGGGTTTTTTTATATACCGGTACTACCAATCATACAACACTAAGCAGTTTATAAGTCACTACATGATACACAGCAAATATGGGAATCCTAGCTTGTCTGGATAGACAACTTTACACTCAAAATACAATTCATAGACCTCCTTTACCAGTAGTGCCTCTGAACAGAACTCACTGCAAATATAGCAGAAAGTATCAGCATCAATTATACATTTCCATAACATTTTCAGTTTAATTAACCACCAGTTCATACAATAACTAGCTATTAATCAACTTCTCCTAGAGGCAATATATACAAATAGGCCTAAATAACATCATAATATATTTAATCTGAATGGTGTTCATTTACTAGTGATGTATTTAAGTTTTGATTAGAGTAGTTAAACTTGGGTCTTCATAAATCACTAGTGATGTCATGTTTACTAGTGATAAAATTTATCAATTCAATAATTCATCATGATAGGGGATTATTGAATTGATAAATTTTATATAGTAGATTTATGATTGGAAGAAGAATGGAATAAATGAAATAAAGTTAGATAGTAATCAAATAGTTTTTAAGTGTAGGTAATATGTTTACTAGTGATGTCATGTTTACACACGTATCATAATAAATTTCTTTGAATTTCTGGAAAACCATCTCTTATATTAAATTGATATCATTTTTATGATCAGCACCCAATCTCTCTATGAAAACAAAAATCAGGTTGTCCAGTGAGTTCTTAGATTAAACATTCACAGCCACCCATGACTGCCCCAATGATATGGAAAGAGTAGAAAGATCATGTTATAAACTGTTATTTCTGTGTGTGGCACTGTGGTTAAAGCTACAGCCTCAGCACCCTGAGGTTGTGAGTTCAAATCTCATGCTGCTCCTTGTGACCATGGGGTCACTTAATCTCCCATTGCCCCAGGTGCATTAAATAGAGTGAGCCCACTGGGACAGATAAACCACTTAGGGGGAAATTCTGTATAGGACGCCAAATCTCACACAGGTGTCCTATACAGAATCGCGTCTACCTTGACAGAGGCCTAAACCTGCCTAACCGGCCCAATTCTCTAACTAGCGCCCATGTCACAGGCACCAGTTAGAGAATCATGCCTGATCCTTTGCCATCAGCTAATTGCGGCAAGGGTATCCCCCCCTGCCATGTTCAGCTGAGCAGCTCTGGCAGGGAACTCCCACACCCCTACCAAGTTGGCCGGCAGGAGGGATACCCACTCCCTCCCGCCAGAAACCCCAAACCTCCTGACAAATCCCTCGGCAGGAAGGATGCCCACTCCCTCCTGCTGGAAAAGCTGACACCCCCTCTCCCCAATAAATCCCCTGGCAGGAGGGATGCCCATTCCTAGCATCATGGGAAAATCCTGCATTAGAACCTGCTAAGCCCATATTTTAGCATGTTTTAGTATAAGAGCCACACTGTATGACAGACAAATGGCAAGGTTATTAGAGCTGTAATGAAGTAGCATATTTTACGAATAATGAAAATTATTATTTAGCCAAATACCAATATCAAATACGAATAATAGGCATTGAGCGTTTATCATAACAAAAAATAAAAGAAGCAACGTGAAATAAAAGATCAGGTGTTTATTTCAGTAGGATTTAGCATGGTAGAGCTCCAGATTTTTCATATTCAAAATTTAAATAAGAACATAAGAAATGCCTCTGCTGGGTCAGACCCGAAGTCCATCGTGCCCAGCAGTCCACTCACGCGGTGGCCCAACAGGTCCAGGACCTGTGCAGTAATCTACTATCTATACCCCTCTATCCCCTTTTCCAGTAGGAATTTGTCTAATCCTTTCTTGAACCCCAGTACCGTAATCTGCCCAATTACGTCCTCTGGAAGCGCATTCCAGGTGTCCACCACACGTTGGGTAAAAATGAACTTCCTAGTATTTGTTTTGAATCTGTCTCCTATCAACTTTTCCGAGTGCCCTCTTGTTCTTTTATTATTCGAAAGTTTGAAGAATCTGTCCCTCTCTACTCTCTCTATGCCCTTCATGATCTTATAAGTCTCTATCATATCCCCTCTAAGTCTCCTCTTCTCCAGGGAAAAGAGACCCAGCTTCTCCAATCTCTCAGCATATGACAGGTTTTCCATACCTTTTATCAGACGTGTCGCTCTCCTCTGAACCCTCTCGACTAACGCCATATCCTTCTTAAGGTACGGCGACCAATATTGGACGCAGTACTCCAAATGCGGGCGCACCATTGCCCGATACAACGGCAGGATAACCTCTTTCGTTCTGGCTGTAATACCCTTTTTGATTATACCAAGCATTCTATTTGCTCTCTTAGCGGCCGCTGCACACTGTGCCGTCGGCTTCATTGTCATGTCCACCAATACCCCCAAGTCCCTTTCCTGGGTACTCTTATTCAATAATATCCCTCCCATTGTATAGTTGTACCTTGAGTTTCTGCTCCCTACATGTAATACCTTACATTTCTCAACGTTGAACTTCATCTGCCATCTCGTCGCCCAATCTTCTAGTTTGTTCAAGTCCCTTTGCAATTCTTCGCATTCCTCTGTAGTCCGAGCTCCATTAAATAGTTTAGTGTCATCCGTAAATTTTATTATCTCGCACTTCGTCCCTGTTTCTAGATCATTTATGAAGATATTAAATAGCAGCGGCCCGAGCACCGAGCCCTGCGGGACACCACTCGTGACCCTCCTCCAGTCGGAGTAGTGGCCCTTCACTCCTACCCATTGTTTTCTACCCTCCAACCAGTTTCTGATCCATCTATGTACGTCTCCTTCCACCCCATGGTTCTTCAGTTTCCGGAGTAGACGTTCATGGGGCACCTTGTCAAAGGCTTTTTGGAAATCTAGATATATGATGTCAATGGGGTCTCCTTTGTCCATCTGTTTGTTAATCCCTTTGAAGAAGTGCAATAAGTTTGTTTGGCACGATCTTCCCTTGCAGAAACCATGCTGGCTGGCTATCAGAAGTTCGTGTTTTTCAAAATGTTGATCAATGTTTTCTTTTATCAGTGCTTCTGCCATTTTCCCCGGAACAGAAGTCAGGCTCACCGGCCTATAGTTTCCCGGATCACCTCTTGATCCCTTTTTAAAGATGGGCGTAACGTTGGCTATCTTCCAATCCTCTGGAATCTCGCCCTTTTTCAGGGATAAGTTGCAAATTTGCTGCAGTAGTTCCGCTATCTCCTCCTTTAATTCCTTCAGAACCTTTGAATGTATGCCATCCGGACCCGGGGATTTGTCAGTTTTTAGTTTTTCTATCTGCCTGCGAACGTCCTCAATGCTCACTTCTATGAATGTTAATTTTTCTGCTTGACTTCTGTTGAAGAATAGCTCAGGTTCTGGCATGTTGGACGTGTTTTCGTTAGTAAATACAGACGAGAAGAACATGTTAAGCCTTTCTGCCACTACCTTCTCCTCCTTCACCACTACCTTCCTGTCTCCGTCATCCAGCGGTCCCACTTCCTCTCTAGCTGGCTGCTTCCCTTTAACATATCTGAAGAACGGTTTGAAATTTCTTGCTTCCCTGGCTAGCCTTTCTTCATACTCTCTTTTAGCTTTCCGAACCTCACGGTGACATTCTTTTTGATACTTCTTGTGCTCTTTCCAGTTCCCCGCAGATTTGTCCTTTTTCCATTTCTTGAATGAATTTTTCTTATTGCCTATCGCTTCCTTCACTATTTTGGTTATCCACGCCGGGTCTTTTGTTCGATTCTTTTTGCACCCCTTCCTGAATCTGGGAATATACAGATTTTGCACCTCGCTCACCATGTCCCTGAAGAAGGATCAGGCATGATTTACCATTAGCCATGTTTTGGAAGTGTTCCTAAGTTTCTTCCTTACCAATTCCCTCATTGCTTCGTAGTTTCCTTTCTTGAAGTTAAAAGTTGTCGCTATGGATCTCTTGCCTTTTGATACTCCTACCTCAACCTTGAACTTGATCATATTATTATCGCTATTTCCCAATGTCCCCACTACTTCTACGTCCTTTGCAGTCCTCTTAACCCATTTAAGATTAGATCCAGAGTGGCATTTCCTCTCGTCGGTTCTCTAACAAGCTGCTCCATGAAGCAATCTTGTGTGGCTTCCAGGAATTTTGTCTCCCTAGCGCATTTCGAGCTTCCAAGACTCCAGTCTATCCCGGGGTAGTTGAAGTCTCCCATAATAACCGTGTTGCCACTTTTGCATTCTCGCCTCATCTCGGCTTCCATTTCCTCATCGATATCTCCGGTTTGCCCGGGTGAGTGATAATATAGGCCCATCTTTATTTCAGGCCCTTTCCTTCCCGGTATTTTAACCCATAGAGATTCCAGCTTGTTGGTCGTCTCTGCTGTGTCCATTTTTGTGGATTGTATGCTTTCTTTTATGTACAGGGCTATTCCACCTCCTTTTTGTCCTGACCTGTCCTGGCGATAGAGCTTGTATCCCGGCAGTGCTGTATCCCATTTGCTATCCTCATTCCACCATGTTTCAGAGATTCCAATGATGTCGATGTCTTCTGCATCGGCCACGGCTTCTAGTTCCCCCATTTTGTTTCTTAGGCTCCTTGCATTAGCATATATGCATTTTAGATCTTGGTATTTTGTTGTCCTCCTTTCCTTTCCCTGTGCTTCGGTCCTTAATTTCTTCTCTTTTGCTGTAAACATTGCAACCTCTTCTTCTGGGTTAGTCGACTCCTGCAATTTATCAATTGTTTCTTCCCAGCCATTTTTCCCCTCAGTATCTTCACAGGATACCGTCTTCCGAATCGTCGACCCTAGGTCAACTGTTGGCTTTCCCCTTCTTCTTAGTTTAAAGCCAGGTCTATTCCTCTCTTGACGTTGTTTGCTAGGAGTCTAGTTCCTGCTGCACTCAGGTGGAGTCCATCTTTCCTGTAGAGCTTGCTCTTGCCCCAAAACGCCGTCCAGTTCCTCATGAAGTGAAATTCTTCTTCCTCGCACCATCTTCTCATCCACGCATTTATTGATGTACACATAATATCTTCATATTTATTCATAACAGTAACCTTAAAATAAAAAAAAACAAAACTACAAAGCACACTATACACAGAGAAAATGTTAATTATCATTTATATTTGGGGGGTTTTCAAAGATGTCAAGGCAAATGACTTTAAAATATGCAATGTCACCTCAGTAACTATAGAAAAATAGACAAATATAGTGCAAAATATAGACATCAGATATAAATTCTTAAAACTGACACATTTTGATCACTAAATTGAAAATAAAATCATTTTTCCTACCTTTGCTGTCTGGTGATTTCATGAGTCTCTGGTTGTGTTTCCTTCTGACTTTGTATCCTTTCTTTCATTTCTTTCTTTCTGCACTCAGGCCCAACAATTGTCCCTTTCTATTCCTTCCCTCCTATGTCCTTAGTGCCCCCCAGTGCCTCTGTCCTGTCTCCCTAGTGCCACCAATGCCTCCTTCCCATGTCCATAGTGCCCCCTGTGCCTCTATCCTGTGTCCCTAGTGCCCCCAGTGCCTCTATCCTGTGTCCCTAGTGCCCCCAGTGCCTATGTCCTGTGTCCCGAGTGCCCCCAGTGCATCTGTCCTGTGTCCTTAGTGCCCCCAGTGCCTCTGTCCTGTGTCCCTAGTGCCTCCAGTGCCTATGTCCTGTGTCCTGATTGCCCCAGTGTCTCTGTCCTGTGTCTTTAGTGCCCCCAGTGCCTCTGTCCTGTGACCCTAGTGCCCCCAGTGCCTCTGTCCTGGGTCCCTAGTGCCCCCAGTGCCTCTGTCCTGGGACCCTAGTGCCCCCAGTGCCTCTGTCCTGGGACCCTAGTGCCCCCAGTGCCTCTGTCCTGGGTCCCTAGTGCCCCCAGTGCCTCCTTCCCGTGTCCCTAGTGCCCCCAGTGCCTCCTTCCCGTGTCCCTAGTGCCCCCAGTGCCTCCTTCCCGTGTCCCTAGTGCCCCCTGTGCCTCCTTCCCGTGTCCCTAGTGCCCCCAGTGCCTCCTTCCCGTGTCCCTAGTGCCCCCAGTGCCTCCTTCCCGTGTCCCTAGTGCCCCCAGTGCCTCCTTCCCGTGTCCCTAGTGCCCCCAGTGCCTCCTTCCCGTGTCCCTAGTGCCCCCAGTGCCTCCTTCCCGTGTCCCTAGTGGCCTCAGTGCCTCCTTCCCGTGTCCCTAGTGGCCCCAGTGCCTCCTTCCCGTGTCCCTAGTGGCCCCAGTGCCTCCTTCCCGTGTCCCTAGTGGCCCCAGTGCCTCTGTCCCGTGTCCCAAGTGGCCCCAGTGCCTCTGTCCCGTGTCCCAAGTGGCCCCAGTGCCTCTGTCCCGTGTCCATAGTGCACCCAGTGCCTCTGTCCTGTGTCCCTAGTGCTCCCAGTGCCTCTGTCCTGTGTCCCTAGTGCCACCAGTGCCTCCTTCTCGTGTCCTTAGTGCCCCCATTGCCTCCTTCCCATGTCCCTAGTGCCCCCAGTGCTTCCTTTCCATGTCCCTAGTGCCCCCAGTGCCTCCTTCCCGTGTCCCTAGTGCCCCTAGTGCCTCCTTCCCGTGTCCCTAGTGCCCCCAGTGCCTCTGTCCTGTGTCCCTAGTGCCCCCAGTGCCTCTGTCCTGGGTCCCTAGTGCCACCAATGCCTCCTTCCCGTGTCCATAGTGCCCCCAGTGCCTCTGTCCTGGGTCCCTAGTGCCCTCAGTACCTCCGTCCTGGGTCCCTAGTGCCCCCAGTGCCTCCTTCCCGTGTCCCTAGTGCCCCCTGTGCCTCCTTCCCGTGTCCCTAGTGCCCCCAGTGCCTCCTTCCCGTGTCCCTAGTGCCCCCAGTGCCTCCTTCCCATGTCCCTAGTGCCACCAGTGCCTCCTTCCCATGTCCCTAGTGGCCCCAGTGCCTCTGTCCCATGTCCCTAGTGGCCCCAGTGCCTCTGTCCCGTGTCCCTAGTGGCCCCAGTGCCTCTGTCCCGTGTCCCTAGTGGCCCCAGTGTCTCTGTCCCGTGTCCCTAGTGGCCCCAGTGCCTCTGTCCCGTGTCCCTAGTGGCCCCAGTGCCTCTGTCCCTTGTCCCTTGTGGTCCCAGTGCCTCTGTCCCTTGTCCCTTGTGGTCCCAGTGCCTCTGTCCCGTGTCCCTAGTGGACGGTCGGTCCGAAAACGGGACGTATGGTCACCTTAAGTATACCTCATCTCTGAATATATAACTGTAAACTCCCTTCCGGTGCCTGATGTCCCTGGATAAAATACCTCTCCTCCCAGGGAGTGCAGGCCACTAACTAAGCCAGATGCAAAATCTCTCCCAGGAGCATCTGATGCAAGACTTCCAGCAAGAATTGTGCAGTGATCAGAGTGCTAAGGTGGTGGGCAAGATAACCAAACTGACTTTTGTTACTTCTCAGCTTTACTAGTCTACACAGAATAAGATCGGGTGCAGCAGGGAAATAACTTTACTAGAATTGATAGCACAACCTGACCAAAAAGCATTTTACAACAATTACTGGTAATGGTTTTAAGAAATAGATACAGTCCCCCTCCCTCTGCCTATTTTACAATAAAATTAACCAACCTCCCCTTCAATCTCTTTCAACTGTAACCCTCAAGGACAGTAGCTCTCCTTCACCCAACAAAAGCCTTAGTATAAGACCATATTTTTGGCTTTTTAAAATGTTGAATAATGCCTCCCAAATCACAATTTCACTGCAAATGCATGTGAACAGATGGATTGTGACTTCACATTTCCAGAAACAGAAAAGCTGTTACAATGAACTCAACTTCCCAGAAAGCTCATAAGCATGAACACACTCATACTAGGATATTGCCCTCTTTGTAAATAATATCAAGGATACTTGATAAATAATAACATTTATAGAAGTTTCTCAAGTTAATTTTACTCATCTTTAAGACTAACATTTGAAGTGTGGCACTCAGAACATATTCTTGACAATTATCAATTTATCTGTGCACAATTATTAGAGTGAAAGAAAGGCAGTGGCTAAACTAGCTCAGTCTGTATTAGAGAATGACACAGTGAAAAAATTGGTCCCCGTCACCGCCCCGTCACCGTCTCACCATCCTCTGCACCGCCCCGTCACCGCCATTCCATTCACCGCCCCGTCACCGCCACTGCCATCCCATTCACCGCCCCGTCACCGCCACTGCAACCCCATTCACCGCCCCGTCACCGTCACCGTCGCATACATAAAAGCCTCAAACGGGTACGATTTTATATAATTTTCTTTATTTACGTTTAAAGGAAACATTCAGTAAAACTTTAAAACTTTAAAACTTTGTTTAATATTACTTAAAAACTTTAAAACTTTAAAACTTTGTTTAATATTACTTAAAAACTATACAAAAACAAAACACGACATGTACTTTTAATAGTTCTTATTTTTTAACCCAAAAATAGCAACAAATTACAAACTGCAAAAGTTAGCTTCAGTCATTGTCTTACATATAAATACCCACCTTAGCAGAATGACAATACATCTTTCAATGATAATGTTTTCATATGCGATGTCACCTCAGAAACAACTATTGAAAATAGACAGATATAAATTCTCAAAACTGACACATTTTGATCACTAAATTTAAAAATAGTTATTTTTCATAAAATTTTTCAATCACTGATCTTCCACCACCCCTTGGACTAGCTATACACAGACATAAAACGACACAGTCCTACATGAAAAGGGGTTGTAAATAAAAAAAACCAGCTCAGTGCTGCAAGAGTATCCCAGCCAGACTTCATTACAGAGCTGGTTTTTTTTTTCACAAAAACAGTCCTAATTGAAACCTCTAATATGGCTTACTAAAAGAGACTAGCTTAGCTACTCTTTCCAATAGCATACATTAAATAGAAATGGTTTAAGAATAATTTTGAATTTATCTTACTGCCTGTAGGTGGAAAGGGCTACGCACACACCTATCTGTTAGTATGCAGCGCTATAGCTGCCCTAAATAGTTAGCACCAATGGTTCTGTAAGGGGGAGACGGACTGCCTCCCACCCTCCCTCCTTAAAACCCATAGTACATAATTGTGCATTCTAAATTGCAAAAACAAACCAACCCCCAAACAGTAAAATAAAGCTGGACAGTCCGGAAATTAACTTTCTCTCGCCCTCTTAATCCCCAGCCTCTAAACGTTTCCATACTATCAAACTCCCCACATCCTACCTTCGTACTCTTCGCTGTCACCGAAACTGAGCAGCAGCGGCTCTTTGATAGCGTGCGGGTCGCCGAAACTCCTACACCTCGCCTAAAACCCAACCTTGAAGACGTCCCGCACCGACGTCCCGCCCTCCTCTGACGCAGCTTCGCCTCCCGCCCTCCCCCCCCCCCTCTGACGGAACTTCCTGTTTCCGGGAGGGCAGGCGCGGCAGAGGGAAAGCTCCGGGGCCGTCGCAGGCCGGTGATCTCGAAAACAAGTTCGGAGGTAGGGCTGGTGGGGGTTGAGATGGAGGGGGGGATGTGGTGCTATGGGGGGGGGGAGGAAGAGCGAGAGAAAGAAAGGGAAAGGGAGTTCTTAAACTATATGTCCCATTTTGTGTCTGTTCACGAACACGGTGAAACACGGGTGAATAGCGGTTCTTAGAAGGGGGGACATTGGCCTGCGGGGACAAAGTCATTCACCGTTTCCGCGGTCGGTGAATGACCTTGTCCCCGTCACCGCAGCGACTACTATTTTTCTTCCCCGTTTTCGGCGGTGACCCGCGGTCTAAATTCGGTGGCCGCGGGTAAACCGTCACCGTGTCATTCTCTAGTCTGTATTACCTTCATTTTTTTATGATCAAAAAATTTTTATTGATGCAAGTCAAAATTGAATCCAGTAAATAAATACAAGCGCTGTTGGCATAATGCCGAAATGAAGTTAATACAAAGAACAGCTAAAGTATAGCATCAAGTTTTCCAAATAGCGCAAAAAAGGCGTAACAATACAATAGTAATGACACAACAAGTTCAAAAGTACAAGAATGGGGATACATCAAGGAAACCCCCCCCAGTACAAACAGTAAGTAATACAACATAATTACCCCACCACCCCCTCCCCCCATAACCTCAAGAAGGTCAGTTGAAATCGAACAGTAGAGAGAGCAAACCAAATGTCTACGGTAACAAGAACTAACTCTCTAGCAGGGCCAATAAGGAAGGGACCCGCTGCCTACCGGGCGATATGCCACCACAATAACGAATAAGGCAAAAACACTCCCCAGCCCACTGAATCAGTATAATACACCAGGGCCCTGGACTCGTATGAGCCCCAATGATACCCCTCCCCAGATCAACAGATCCTCTACCCTCCCGGACCCCCTCCCACCCCAAACCCCAAACCCTCCTCCCCAATTATGCAGTGAAAGAGAAAGAATAATGAGTAGAAGTGTGTGTGTGTGTGTGCTATAGGCAGAACCACCAGATCAAGACCCTCCAATAAGAGAAATGGTGGCATCCCCCAAAGGATTGAGGAGAGAACTATGCACCTGGTGAGGCAGAGATTGAATATAGGGGCCCCATATGGAATAAAAGAACTTTGTTTTTTTGAAGGTTAAACGGAGGTCCTGGAATTCCCATAATAGGAAGGAGCTGCCTCTTGAGTCCAATGCTGCAAGATGCATTTTTCCCCGACAATGCAAGATTTGAGAAGCCATATACACAGGCCCCTACCCTGGACCCCTAACAAAGAAACCTGTCCCAGAAGAACACCGACCGGATGAAGCCAATACGATTGCTGGAGAACACCCTCCAGGTACCGGAAAAGAACCCGCCGAAATTGAACAATCTGGGGACACTTCCACAATGAATGAATGAATGTATGAAAGAATTCGAAGCTTGCCGACACTGACAACAAAGATCTGATGAGATGCCTCCCGTCAAAAAAAGACTGCGTTGGGATACATAAGCCCGACAGAGGCACTTCCGCAATTCCACTGAACCTACCCATGAGAGAATGAGCCGCAAGAGTCGAAAGAAATCCTTCTCTCGAAGGTCTGTAACCAAGTCCCTGAACCCCAGCAAGCTAGGAGGGAAGCAACAGATTTAACTGGGAGATTGTGCACCAAGCACCGATGAAAATATGCAATAGTCAGCAACTCCTCGGTAACAGGAGCAAAAAGATCATCCAAAAGGTTTGCTACGTCTAATGATAGTGAAGGAGGCAAGGACTTCACATAATGACTTATCTGCCTGTAAGCAAAGAGCTCCCTTACCTGCATTTTTAAAGTGGAAAGTTGTGAGTGGAATAAAGGAGAGAGTGTATGTGCTTTACTGCATCTAAAATACTGTGAACAATTTCTTCTCTCTCTCTATTGGACCAAAGCTGTGTGAATTCAAAAATTAATATACATAAAGGCATAATGTTGAAAACAGCTAGGTCACTGTGAAGGCTCTTTATTAATATATACATTTTCTTAAAAGGTGCTTTCCATCTGTTTGACATCACTTTAAGGCAAACTTAGGGGCCTTTTTACTAAACTGTGTTAAGCACAACACACACCTAAAGTAGGGAAAAAGGTCTATCAAAAAAACACATTACAGTAAAGCAATACATAAGTGATTAATACATTCAACTAAACAATAACCCCCCCCCCCCCTTTTAATTCAAATGAATGTTGTTTTAGTATAAGACTTCAAAAGATTGCAAAACATGCAACATGACAAAGTATGTTTGGGCTTTCGGTGCCATTATGAAGGGTGGCAAGAGGGCAGTCACCAGCAGTTCAAAGCTCCTTGGGGCAGAAAACTGACTGAAATGCAAGCATGGAACAGTACTGGATAAAAAGTCAGGAAGAATGCTACTCTATATCACCCAGCACAGAGCTGGGGAGAAGGAGGAGTACAAGAGAAAGGGGTCATGAGGGGGGAACAAGAATCAAGGTGGAAAGAGGGAAAAGAGGTGGGGGACAAATATGCTTACACACGCAAATGCATTTTACAGTTTTGAATGCTTGTTCCCTGATGGGATAAGAAGGCAAACAGAGAATACAACCTGTGTATGCTAATGCTGTGCTGGAAACTATCCCCCAGATACTATATATGGTGCTAAAAACTGCATGTGCAATTTAATTAATGAACTAATTAGTGCCTCTATTTGACTGCTATCATTTACTGGTGTTAATTGGCAACATTTTGGATTTACGTACATTTTGTTATGTGATATTCTCTAAATATGCATATGTAAATCTGTTAATGTGTGACTAAAAAGGAAGTATGGCCATGGTCATGGGCAGATCAGGAGCATTCACTAAAGATGTGTACAGTATTACAGAATTCAGGGGATCCGTGCTTAATTTACACACAAAGATTTTCAATTGACATAAATCCTTGCACCCAAAAGTTAGGTGTGAATCCTGGCAGTACGTGTTATTCTATAAATGGCACCTAACACATGAGCACAATTTATAGCACTGCATACCCAAATTTGGACAACATTTACAGAACCTAGTATTACGTGTATTTGTATCTCCTAGACCAGGGGTAGGCAATTCCGGTCCTCGAGAGCCGGAGTCAGGTCAGGTTTTCAGGATATCCACAATAAATATGCATGAGATAGATTTGCATCTCAAGGAGGCAGTGCATACAAATCTATCTCATACATATTCATTGTGGAGATCCTGAAAACCTGACCTGGCTCTAGCTCTCGAGGACCGGAATTGCCTACCCCCTGTCCTAGACTGACTAAGCACTTCAATATTCAGATGTGATTTATCTCCCTTTTTAAAGGTCAAACTTAAAAGCCAAGTCAGATTTGACCCCCAAATTGAGAGGTGGGAGTGAGCAAGTGCACAATGTGCATTATTTCTCTGCTTGAGAACAAGGTGTCTCAATATTGAGATAGAGGATAGAGATAGACAAGTAATGTGTACAGCCAACATATAACAAGAAAATGAATTCTGTCTGAAGCAATAATCAGATGGACATGCCAACAAAAGACATTTAGAACTGTAGCCAACAGCCTCTTGGCTCGTCTACCCTTAATAGGAAACACAATACTCAGGTTTAATTTTCTGTACCAAGAATAACTAATTTTCTTCAAAATGTCAGTTTTCCTGTTTCTAGTTCCATTGCTTTATTTTCAAATCTTAATCCCGATTATCTTCTTTATTCAATATATATTCTATTTTCTATATTCCCATGCATTGGTTTAAAAATAGCACAGTTACTGCCTGTAACAGGTATTATCCGAGGACAGCAGACAGATACTCTCACATGTGGGTGATGTCATCCACAGAGCAAAAGTGTACTACTGTCTTTAAAAGATTGAAAAGTCTCGAGACTGCCTGTACTGCACATGCACCGATGCTTTCCTGCTCATTGGCTCCTGGAACCATCAGTTCAGTAAAAAAGCTAAGAAGCCCACTAGAGGAGGTGGGAAGGTTATTAGAATATCTGCCTGCTGTCTTCAGATAACACCTGTTACAGTAAGTATGCTTTATCCTATGACAAGCAGACAGTATAGTCTCACATATGGGACTCCCTAGATGCCAGGATCATGATTGTGAGCCTAGTGAAACCAAAAGTGTTGGTAGTTGGTATCTAAATGGAGAATAAATTCTGTAGAACTGACTATTCCTCCTGGAATGATTCTCCAAACAATAGTGAGATGTGACTATGAATTGAGGACCAGGTGGATGCTTTACAAATGTCCTCAATGGGAGTAGAATGTAGATGGGCTACTGAAGTTGCCATTGCTCTTACTTAATGTGCAGTGACCTGTCCTGCCAGTGATAGTCCAGTCCAAGCATCACAAAAGGAGATACAGTCCACCAGCCAAGTAGAGATGGCTCTCCTGGTGATGGGAGTCTGTTAGGACTGAATGAGAAGAATAGCTGAGTGGAAGTCCTGTGAGGTTTAGTTTGATCCAAATAATAAGCAAGAGCCAATTTAAAGTTCAATGACTGGAGTGCAGCTTCACCAGGGTAAGAATATGGCCTTGGAAAGAAGACAGGGAGAACTATAGACTGGTTCACATGAAATTTGGAGCTAAATTTTGGGAGGAACTTTTGATGAGTGTCCCTATCATGGCAGAATGTTATATAAGGTGGATCTGAAACAAGTGTTTGAAGTTCATTGACTCAGCGCACAGATGTGATGCAAATTAGGAAGACCATTTTCCAAGTTAGAAATCTGAGAGATGAAGTGGAAAGTGGTTGAAATCCCAAGTAACTGGAGGAGGTTTCATTGGTGGTTTGGCATGAAAAAGGCCTTTCATGAATCTGGAAATTTGAGGATGTACGATAATTGGTTTTTATCCAGAAGTTTATGAAAAGCTGTAATAGTGCTGAGGTGTACTCTTACTGAAGTAGTTTTGAGACCAGAGTTAGAGAGGTACAGGAGATAGTCCAAAACCAATGGGAAAGGTCAAAGTTATTGGATCCAGTGATTTGAGATTACACCTGAGTGTGCAGCGAGTCCACTTAAAGTGATAACATTGTTGTATGGAAGGTTTTCTAGAAGCTTGAATGATAGCTGACACTGGTGCAGAAAGTAGTAAAGTATCTAGTTGTTGAGAGAAAAATACCATGCTGTGAGAGACAATGAACAGATTGGGATGAAGAGAACCGTCGTTCTGTGTCAGCAACAATGGAAAGATCTGAAGTGTGATGGAATCTCATACATTGAATTGTTGGTGAAGAGGAAACCGTGGTTGACGCAGCCACCAGCGCGCTATGAAAATCATGGTTGTTTATTCTTGGCGGTTTGACTAGAGGTATTGAAGGGAAAGCATATAGAAATTTGTCTGTCCAGTTCAAGAGGAAGGCATCGGACTCCAAAGTGATTGGGAGTGTACATCTGGAACAGAAGATTGGAAGCTTGTGATTGTGAAGGAAAAGCACAGTTACTTACCGTAACAGTTGTTATCCAGGGACAGCAGGCAGCTATTCTCACAAGTGGGTGACGTCATCCGATGGAGCCTCGATGCAGACGCCTCACAAGCAGACTTGCTTGAAGAAACTCGAAGTTTCGAGTCGCCCGCACCACACATGCGCGAGTGTCTTCCCGCCCAGCGCAGGGCGCGTCTCCTCAGTTCAGATAGCCAGCAGAGAAGCCAACCTGAGGAGGTGGGTGGGATGTGAGAATAGCTGCCTGCTGTCCCTGGATAACAACTGTTACGGTAAGTAACTGTGCTTTATCCCAGGACAAGCAGGCAGATATTCTCACAAGTGGGTGACCTCCAAGCTAACCAAAGTGGGATGGTGGAAGAGTTGGTAACTTAGGAGAATAAATTTTGCAATACTGTTTGGCCAAACTGTCCATCCCGTCTGGAGAAAGTATCCAGACAATAGTGAGAAGTGAAGGTATGAACTGAGGACCAAGTAGAAGCTCTACAAATTTCCTCAATACGTGTAGATCTGAGGAAAGCTACAGAAGCTGCCATTGCTCTGACCTTATGGGCTGTGACTTTACTGTGCAGGGGTAATACAGCCTGGGCATAGCAGAAAGAAATACAAGCCGCCATCCAATTGGAGATGGTACGCTTAGAGATAGGATGTCCCAACTTGTTCGGATCAAAGGATATGAAAAGTTGAGGAGCAGTCTGTGCGGTTTGGTGCGTTCCAGATAGAAAGCCAAAGCACGTTTACAGTCCAGAGTATGAAGAGCAACTTCTCCAGGATGAGAATGAGGCTTTGAAAAAAACACTGGAAGAACAATGGATTGGTTGAGATGAAATTCCGAGACCACTTTAGGAAGGAATTTCAGGTGAGTGCGAAGAACCACCTTGTCATGATGGAACACTGTAAAAGGTGGATCCGCAACCAACGCTTGGAGCTCACTGACTCGTCGAGCAGAAGTGAGGCCAATGAGAAACACCACTTTCCAAGTGAGATACTTCAGATGAGCCTTGTCAATTGGTTCAAATGGAGGTTTCATCAGCTAAGTAAGAACAATATTGAGGTCCCAAACCAAAAGAGGCGGTTTGAGAGGAGGTTTGACATTGAAAAGTCCTTTCATGAATCTGGAAACCACAGAATAAGCAGAGGGGCTTCCCTTCAATAGGCTGATGGAAAGCAGCAATTGCACTAAGATGGACTCGTATCGATGTAGACTTGAGGCCAGAATGAGAAAGGTGCAAAAGATAGTCCAAAACTGAAGATAAGGAGGAATGTTGAGGCTCCTTATGATGAGAATAACACCAAGTAGAAAATCTAGTCCATTTTTGGTGATAGCATTGTCTAGTAGTAGGCTTCCGTGAAGCTTCCAAAACATCCCTCACAGATTGAGAAAACTGCAGAGGAGTTACGTTGAGAGGAACCAAGTTGTCAGGTGTAGAGACTGCAGGTTGGGATGAAGCAGAGATCCCTGATGCTGTGTAAGCAGAGAGGGAAAAACTGGTAGAAGGTATGGCTCCCTGCTGCTGAGTTGAAGTAGAAGGAAGTACCAGGAGCAACCAGGAGCAACCAGAATCATGGTGGCATAGTCGGTCTTCAGCTAGACCAGCGTTTTTTGAATGAGAGGAAATGGAGGAAACGCATATAGAAAGAGATTCATCCAGTCCAGAAGAAAAGCATCTGCCTCGAGGCGATGAGGAGTGTACATCCTGGAGCAGAATTGAGGCAGTTGGTAGTTGTGGGGAGCTGCAAAGAAGTCTATCTGAGGCGTCCTCCACTGAGAGAAAATGTGATGAAGGGGCGTGGAATGGAGAGTCCATTCGTGAGGCTGTAGAAGATGACTCAAGTTGTCCACTAAGGCATTGTCCGCCCCCTGAATGTAGACAGCTTTCAGGAAGGTGTTGTGGTGAATTGCCCAATCCCAAACTTTCAGAGCTTCCTGACAGAGGGAGGCAGATCCCGTGCCTCCCTGTTTGTTGACATAATACATTGTGACCTGATTGTCCGTTCGAATGAGGACTACACGGTTGTGAAGAAGGTGCTGAAAAGCATTGAGAGCGTTGAAAATCGCCCTGAGTTCCAGCAGATTGATATGACACTGACGATCCGTACTGGTCCAATAGCCTTGAGTACGGAGACCATCTAGATGAGCCCCCCAAGCGTAAGTTGAAGAATCTGTCTTGAGAACTTTCTGATGTGGGGGCGTGTGCAAAAGTAAGCCTCTGGATAGATTGATAATGCAGATTTCCCACCCGAAATCTGAGGTATTGACGGGAGGCCAGATGAATGGGAATGTGTGTGTAGGCCTCCTTGAGATCCAAAGAGCATAATCAGTCGTTATGCTCGAGGAGGGGATAAAGAGATGCCAGGTTCAACATGCAAAATTTTTCTCTGACTAGAAATTTGTTGAGCACCCTGAGATCCAAAATAGGTCTCAGATCACCCGTCTTTTTCGGAACAAGGAAGTTACGGGAGTAAAAACCCTTGTTCTGCTGAGCTAGAGGAACTGGCTCGATAGCTCGAAGCTGAAGTAGAGCTTGAGCTTCCTGAAGAAGGGTGGTCTGGGAGGGATTGGAAGGATACTCTCTTGGAGGATGTTCCAGAGGAACTTGATGGAAATGAAGAGAGTATCCCTCCCTGATGATGGAAAGGACCCAGAGGTTGCTAGTAACCGTCGTCCACCGGTGGTAAAAATGGAGGAGACGACCTCCGATAGGGGGAAAAATGGGAAAGGGCAGAACGACGGAGGTTATGCTCTGTTCTAGGCAATAAAAAAGGCTGAGGAGCCTTAGGTACAGCAGACAGCTGAGGCTTTTGCTGCTTCTGTGGATTCTGCCTCTTGACAGACTGACAAGAAGCAGGAGCCAGCTTTGGTGGAAAATGCCACTGATATATTTGAGGAGGGCGTGTAGGTCGAGGAGGAGCCGGCTTCAGCTTCGGTCTGAGAATAAATGCAAATGACTTCTCATGATCAGATAGTTTCTTGGTGGCTGTCTCGATGGACTCATCAAAGAAGTCATTGCCTGCACAAGGAACATTAGCCAGCCGGTCCTACAGGTTAGGATCCATGTCGATAGTACAAAGCCAAGCAAGGCGTCGTATGGCCACAGAGCAAGCAGTTGCTCGAGCAGTTAACTCGAAAGCATCATAGGATGACTGGAGAAGATGCAGACGGAGTTGTGATAATGAAGCAATGACTTCTTGGAACTCAAAGTGCATACGAGTATCCAGATAAGGCATAAACTTTGGAAGAATGGAAAGAAAGAACTCAAAATAGGTGATGAAATGAAAATTATAGTGGAGGACTCTCGAGGTCATCATCAAATTCTGTCCATCGTTTTACCTTCCTGGAGGGACAGTAGCATACACCTGGGAAGGATGAGATCTTTTCAAAGAAGATTCAACGAGAGGTAGACAGGCAGGCAGGCTGGGTTGGGGGGTGGGGGTGGGGGTGGGGACAAAGTGTGGAAGGCAGTGAGAGGAACATAGGAAGGAGGCACTGGGGGCACTAAAGATATGGGAAGGAGGCACTGGGGGCACTAAAGACATGGGAAGGGGCACTAAGGACTTGGGAAGGAGGCACTGGGGGCACTAAAGACATGGGAAGGGGCACTAAGGACTTGGGAAGGAGGCACTAAAGACATGAGAAGGGACACTAAGGACTTGGGAAGGAGGCACTAAAGACATGAGAAGGGACACTAAGGAATTGGGAAGGAGGCACTAAAGACATGAGAAGGGACACTAAGGAATTGGGAAGGAGGCACTGGGGGCACTAAAGACATGAGAAGGAAGTACTGGGGGCACTAAGGACAGGAAGGGGCACTAAGGACATGGGAAGGAGGCGCTGGGGGCACTAAAGACATAGGAAGGGGCACTAAGGATACAGGACTGAGGCACTGGGGACACTAAGGACACAGGATGGAGGCACTGGGGGCACTAAGGACAAAGGATGGAGGCACTGGGGGTACTAAGGACACAGAATGGAGGCTCTGGGGGCACTAAGGACATGGGAAGGAAGGAGGGAGGGAATAGAAAGGGACAATTGTTGTGCCTGAGTGCAGAAAGAAAGAAACAAAAGAAAGGATACACAGACAGAAGGAAACGCAACCAGAAACTCATGAAATAACAAGACAACAAAGGTAGGAAAAAGCACAGTTACTTACCGTAGCAGGTGTTATCCAGGGACAGCAGGCAGATATTCTTGACTGATGGGTGACGGCACCGACGGAGCCCCGGTACGGACAATTTTAGAGTGATTGCACTCTAAGAACTTGGAAAGTTCTAGCAGGCCGCACCGCGCACGCGCGAGTGCCTTCCCGCCCGATGGAGGCGCGCAGTCCCCAGTTAGGATAAGCCAGCTAAGAAGCCAACCCGGGGAGGTGGGTGGGACGCAAGAATATCTGCCTGCTGTCCCTGGATAACACCTGTTACGGTAAGTAACTGTGCTTTATCCCAGGACAAGCAGGCAGCATATTCTTGACTGATGGGTGACCTCCAAGCTAACAAAAAGAGGGATGGAGGGAAGGTTGGCCATTAGGAAAACAAATGTTGCAAAACAGATTGGCCGAAGTGTTCATCCCGTCTGGAAAAAGCATCCAGACAATAATGAGATGTAAAAGTATGAACTGAGGACCAAGTAGCAGCCTTGCAGATTTCCTCAATAGGAGTTGAACGGAGGAAAGCTACAGAAGCTGCCATAGCTTGAACTCTATGGACCGTGACAGAACCTTCCAGTGTCAGTCCGGACTGAGCATAACAGAATGAAATGCACGCTGCAAGCCAATTGGACAACGTACGTTTAGAAACGGGGCGTCCCAATTTATTCAGATCAAAGGACAGAAAGAGTTGTGGAGTTGATCTGTGGGGCTTAGTACGGTCTAAATAGAAAGCTAAAGCCCGTTTACAGTCCAAAGTATGTAAAGCCTGTTCTCCAGAGTGAGAATAAGGTTTCGGAAAGAATACAGGCAGAACAATCAATTGGTTGAGATGAAATTCAGAGACAACCTTAGGGAGAAACTTTGGATGTGTACGCAGAACTACCTTGTCGTGATGAAAGACTGTAAAATGTGGATCAGCAACTAGTGCATGCAGCTCACTGACCCTCCTGGCAGAGGTAAGAGCAATAAGGAAGACCACTTTCCAAGTGAGAAACTTGAAAGGAGCTGTAGCCAAAGGTTCAAATGGAGGCTTCATTAAGGGGGAAAGAACCACATTGAGATCCCAGACTACGGGAGGAGGCTTAAGAGGTGGTTTCACATTGAAAAGACCCCGCATGAATCTGGAAACCAAAGGATAAGCTGAGAGAAGTTTCCCATGAACTGGCTCATGAAAAGCAGAAATAGCACTGAGGTGGACTCTGATGGAAGTAGACTTGAGACCAGAGTCAGACAAAGAAAGAAGATAATATTGTAATTTTAATTGTTTCTGTTCATCGCTTTGAAGTAAGACTAAGCGATTAATCAAAAATTTTAATAAACTTGAAACTTGATAATCTAACAAGGTCTCCACTGCAAGGGAAGTGGGATCATGATGATGAAGAAAACACCAAGAAGAAAACCGTGTCCACTTTTGATGGTAACATTGCAGAGTGGCCGGTTTCCTGGAAGCATCCAGAATAGAACGAACGGGCTGAGACAGAAGAGGATCAGTTGAAGTCAGCCCGAGAGATACCAAGCTGTCAGGTGCAGAGACTGGAGGTTGGGATGCAGAAGGGTCTCCTGATACTGGGTAAGCAGAGAAGGAAACAGTGGAAGAAGAATAGGCTCCCTGGAAGTGAGTTGAAGTTGAAGGAAGAACCAATGTTGCCTGGGCCACCGTGGAGCAATGAGAATCATGGTGGCTTGTTCCCTCTTGAGCTTGAACAAGGTTCGTAACATGAGAGGCAGAGGAGGGAAAGCATACAGGAACAGATTGGACCAATCCAGAAGAAATGCATCCGCTGCCAGACGGTGAGGAGAGTAGAGTCTGGAGCAGAAGTGGGGCAGCTGATGATTGTGAGGAGCTGCAAAGAGGTCTATCTGAGGAATGCCCCATTGAGCGAAAATGGACTGGAGAGTCAAAGGATCGAGAGTCCATTCGTGGGGCTGGAGAATTCTGCTGAGATTCTCTGCTAAGGAATTCTGCTCTCCCTGAATGTAGACAGCCTTCAGGAATAATTGGTGATCTGTCGCCCAAGACCAAATCTTTTGGGCTTCTTGACACAAAAGGCGAGAGCCTGTCCCACCCTGTTTGTTGATGTAGTACATTGCAACTTGATTGTCTGTGCAAAGGAGAAGAACTTGAAAGAGAAGATGTTGGAAAGCCTTGAGGGCACAAAACATCGCCCGGAGTTCCAGGAAATTGATGTGATGTTTCTTCTCCTGAGCCGTCCAAAGGCCTTGAGTTTGAAACTCGTTCAAGTGAGCCCCCCAGGCATAAGGGGAGGCGTCTGTGGTGATTATTAGTTGATGAGGAGGAAGATGGAACAGAAGACCTCTGGATAGATTTGATGATATCAACCACCATTGTAGAGATTGACGAAGAGATGATGTCACAAATATGTGTCGTGAGCAAGGATCCATCGCTTGGGACCACTGGGTAGCTAGGGTCCATTGAGGAGTGCGCAGGTGAAGACGTGCAAAGGGGGTGACATGAACTGTCGAGGCCATGTGACCCAGGAGTATCATCATTTGCTTGGCAGAGATGGAGTGTTGTGGAAGCACCTGCTGGCAGAGAGATTTAAGAGTCTGAAGACGGTTGGACGGCAGGAATGCTCTCATGAGGACTGTGTCCAAGACCGCTCCTATGAACTGAAGACTCTGAGTAGGGATGAGATGTGATTTGGGTAGATTGATCTTGAACCCCAGAAGTTGTAGAAAAAGGATGCTCTGGTTGGTGGCAAGGAGCACTGCCTGAGAGGAAGAGGCTTTGATTAACCAGTCGTCCAGGTAAGGGAAGACCTGAAGATGATGAGAGCGTAGAAAAGCAGCCACCACAATGAGACATTTGGTGAACACTCTGGGAGAGGATGCAAGACCGAAGGGTAACACCTTGTATTGGTAATGACAGTGATTGATCATGAAGCGGAGGTACTGTCTGGAGGCCAGATTGACCGGTATGTGAGTATATGCCTCTTTGAGATCGAGGGAGCATAGCCAGTCGCCTTGATTGAGAAGAGGGTAAAGAGTGGCCAGAGAAAGCATGCTGAATTTTTCTTTGACCAAGCATTTGTTGAGGTCGCGAAGATCTAAAATGGGTCTGAGATCTCCGGTTTTTTTGGGGACCAGAAAGTAACGGGAGTAGAATCCCTGCCCCTTCTGATCGAGAGGAACTTCCTCTATAGCGTTCAGAAGAAGGAGGGATTGAACTTCTTGTAGAAGAAGGGAGGACTGAGGAGTGTTCAAAGCAGACTCTTTTGGCAGACTTAGGATAGGAAGAGTCTGAAAGTTGAGAGAGTAGCCGTGGCGGATGATGTTGAGGACCCACTGGTCCGAGGTGATGGTCTCCCAACGGCTGAGGTACAGAGAAAGACGTCCTCCTATGGGTTGAGGAAGATGGGCAGATGGTAAAACACTGGCTATGCCCTGGAGAACGAAGTCAAAAGGGTTGCGTGGACTTCTGTGGTGGAGGAGGTTTCACCTGTTGCTGCTGCTGCGTCCGAGGAGGTTGCCTTTGTTGTTGGCGCTGACACCTAGGCTGCTGAGGAGCCTGTCTAGCCACATAACGACGCTGATAGGCCGATTGCTGACGAAAAGGGCGGACAGGTGGAGTCTTCTTTTTGGTTTTAAGAAGAGTGTCCCATCGAGTCTCATGTGCAGACAATTTTTGTGTGGTGGAATCCATGGAATCACCAATAAGTTCATCCCCTAGGCATGGAGCATTAGCTAGGCGATCTTGATGGTTGACATCAAGCTCCGATACCCTGAGCCAGGCTAGACGACACATGGCAACAGACATGGCCGTGGCTCTAGAGGTGAGTTCGAAGGTGTCATAGATAGAACGGATCATGAACTTGCGAAGCTGGAGAAGAGAAGAAGAACATTGGCGAAAAGCAGATCGTTTGCGGTCAGGGAGGTATTTCTCAAAGGAAGCCAGATTCTGAATGAGATGCTTCAGATAAAAGGAGAAATGAAAAGCATAATTCCCTGACCGGTTAGCCAACATAGCATTTTGGTATAACCGCTTACCAAATTTGTCCATGGCTTTCCCTTCTCTGCCAGGAGGGACAGAGGCGTACACACTAGCCCCCGCAGACTTTTTTAGAGTAGATTCCACTAATAGAGACTCGTGTGGAAGCTGCGGTTTATCAAAGCCAGGTATGGGGAGAACTTTATATAAGGAGTCCAATTTACGAGGAGCTCCTGGGATAGTCAAAGGAGTCTCCAGATTTTTATAAAAGGTCTCCCTCAAAATATCATGGAGGGGTAATTTGAGGAATTCCCTTGGAGGCTGGTCAAAATCCAGTGCATCAAGGAACGCTTTGGATTTCTTGGAATCAGCCTCCAAGGGAATAGAAAGAGACTCACACATCTCTTTCAAGAAAGAGGTGAAAGAAGCAGTATCTGGTTTAGAGGATGGATCTTGAACAGAAGGATCCTCTTCACCAGATGAACATTCACCTTCAGAGAGAAGAGGCTCTTCGGAGTCACCCCACAGATCAGGATCCCTAATTTGGAAACTGCGATCCCGAGACTCCGGTGTCGAGGGTTCAAGGTGTCGGGTTTTATGTACCAACTTACCCGACCTCAAAGAAGCGGTACCGGGTGAAGTTAAAGGCTGTATCGGTGCCAAAGTTTGAACAGCCTGATGCAGCGCTCTCGGTTCCGGCACCAGAACCGGCATGGAGACCGAGGAAGCTGAATGGACCGGTACCGATAGAGTGGAAGCGGACAATAGAGGCTGCCCCACTGTCAGTACCGGTGGCTCAGACCGGACCGGGACTGGAAGGTTCGGTGCCAATAGAGCAGGAAGGAGCTGCTGCAACTGCTCTTTAAGTTGCACCTGAAGGACGGCTGCAATTCGCTTGTCCAGCGAAGGCACCGGTACCGCTTTCTTTTTCTGCGGTACCTGTGGTGCCGCTCGACGCCCAGAGGATGAGGAGCCCGAGGACGAGGGACTCACCTCTATGGGGGCGGAGCGTTTTCGCGGGCGCCTCGTGGTCGGCAGGACTGGACTCGCTGCCACAGAGACCGGAGGGCGCTCCAGCGGGGAAGGCTTCTTAGCCGGCTTACCTGATTGGTGCGACGCCGGCACAGTGTTGTGCGGCGTCGAAGAAGTGGGTGCCCATTGCGAAGGAGCCGATGCCGCAGAGTCAGCCATTTCGGCACCGAAAAGTAATCTCTGTTGAATTTGACGGTTTTTCAACGTTCTCTTTTTCAATGTGGCACAACGGGTGCAGGTGGAAGCCCTATGATCCAGACTGAGGCACTGTAAACACCAGTTGTGCGGGTCGGTCAGAGAAATGGGCCGTGCACACCGCTGGCACTTCTTGAACCCTGGCTGAGGGGGCATGAAAGTAAAAAGGGCTTCTGCCAAATCGAAGGCCGAGGCCTCGATGATGGCAACAGGCCCCGCCGGGGCAAACCCGAGAGAAAAAATAAAGGTTTTTTTTTTTTTTTTAAAGAAAAAACAATGAAATAAGAATAAAATAAGGAAGATTTACTTCCTCACAAGATTTTCGCGAGCGGGAAGGCGAAAAAAGTACTTTTCAACGGCCGTTGAAAAGAACGCGTCTTCTTAGCTCCGCGGAAACTAAGAAACTGGGGACCGCGCGCCTCCGTCGGGCGGGAAGGCACTCGCGCGTGCGCGGTGCGGCCTGCTAGAACTTTCCAAGTTCTTAGAGTGCAATCACTCTAAAATTGTCCGTACCGGGGCTCCGTCGGTGCCGTCACCCATCAGTCAAGAATATGTTGCCTGCTTGTCCTGGAATAAATGATTTTATTTTTAATTTAGTGATCAAAACGTGTCAGTTTTGAGAATTTATATCTGCTGTCTATATTTTGCACTATATTTGTCTATTTTTCTTTAGTTACTGAGGTGACATTGCATATTTGAAAGTCATTTGCCCTGACATCTTTGAAAACCCCCCCAAATATAAATGATAATTAACATTTTCTCTGCATATATTGTGCTTTGTAGTTTTTTAAAATTTTATTTTTACCATTATGAATTAATAATATATGTGGAACAAACAAGCCAAAACTGCAGATATGTACAACGATGTAGGCAAAATTTATTGTGACAACCAAATTATATATTAAAACCTTTTTACCAAACAGGGGACCCAACACGGTCCGTGTTTCGGACAACCTTCATCAGGGGTCCATGGTAGAAAAAGGAAAAAACATGTGTCACAACAAATGTTGAAAAATATATAATAAAGCCAAACAGATAATGTGTCGCGCCGAGAGTCACTATAAATAGTAAAAATCGCTGATTCAGGTTATTCAGGTTATTCTTCCCAATGTGCATCACTTTGCATTTGTCGACATTAAATTTCATCTGCCATTTGGATGCCCAGTCTTCCAATTTCCTACGGTCTGCCTGCAATTTTTCAGAATCCACATGCGTTAACAACTTTGAACAGTTTAGTGTCATCTGCAAATTTAATCACCTCGCTTTGATGGTAAAGCGTAAATCCAAGCCCTGGGTTTTCCCGGAGGAATCCTTGGTGGCAGTGGGCCTGATAAACGTCTTTCTTCAGCGAGGTGCTCGAACAAGTGCACCGGAGCTGTGAGAGGCATGCAAGCTTAAGTGTCAGCACTCTCTCTCGAGGGCACATCTCTATCTCCGGAGGAATGGAGTCCTCCGAGTCACCCTGGAGCGTTGGGAGAGGAGTTGGAGGAAGAAATGCCCCGGAGTGTTCTCTTTCCCAACCTGTTGAGTGTGGTGGTCGACTCGGCAGGGGGAGTAGAGAAGCCAAAACAGCCAGTGGATCACTCGGAGGAACTGAAGCAGCAGATCCTCAAAGATTTCCTCAAGTTAAATATTACTTCTGCTGAGGTTACAGGTACTTTATCTTCATCAGAGGGTCTTGGATTGGAGTTTGTACCCATGCAAAGACCTAAGGTATTTAATATGGAAACACTTTGGGATGCTATATCTAATTTACAACTCTCCTTGGGGACCCAAATGCAGCAACTTATGGCACGTTACACTACGGTTGTTTCAGAAAATTTGGATTAAAAAAAAATAGACTATCTAGGCTGGAAAACAAAGTGGATGGACATAAGACCAGAGTAAAAACTGTGAACTTAACTTGGGTTTGGGATAGTGGGAATCTTAATTTCAAAGTAGAATTGTTGGAGAGCATTACCAGGAGATGTAACTACCACTTATACCAGTGCAAGATACATTTAAGAAATATTTGTGTGAAGTTTTGAAAGTACCCGAGTCCTCTTATCCGCCTCTCTCAAAAATTTATTATTTACCAAGTAGAGTTCAGGCTCTAAATCCAAACCAGCAAAATTTATCTGCTGATAGTCTGTATTTAACAAACTACCTGGAGAGATCAGATAATGAGGTACCGGCAACTGCTACACTGCTTGTACAATTTGCTATCGATTTGGACAGGGAATGGATGCTTAAGATGTTTTTTAAACATAAGGATATTCCTTTTATTTCAGAAATATTGAGAATGTATCCAGATGTGTCACGATCTACCCAAAAGAGAAGAAAACAGTTTCTTATTTTGAGACCTCGGGTCTTGCAGTTGGGTGCAACTTTTATTCTAAGATACCCCTGTAAATGTGTGATAGTATATCAAGGGAATAGATGTGTCTTTTTTGAACCTCAACAGTTGTCAAATTCTGCTAACGAGCAAGTGTTGTAACTTCATGAGATTTCCTGCTCCAGTATCAGCTCAGTGAAATAATGGTTCTAGAGCAGGGAGTCCCCAAAGTCCCTCCTTGAGGGCCGAATCCATGCACTGCTTTCAATGCATATTCATTGGGGAAATCCTGAAAACCTGACTGGATTCGGCCCTCAAGGAGGGACTTTGGGGACCCCTGTTCTAGAGCCTAGCCGGCCATATCTTTATTTTTCTTATTCATATTAACAAGTGGAATTTTCAGCTTTGGCCTCTTACATTAAGGACTAACTATACAAACCGGTATATTTGATTTCTTGGTTTATCTTTGAATCTATGAATTTTTTGAAAAGATGTTTCCTGAATTATTATTTACCTTTTGTATTTGATATACTTTTTTAAAGATGTTTAAACTGGCATTGTATTATTTCTAGTTTTTGACTAAGGGATCTTTTTACGAAGGTGCGCTAAAGGTTTTAGCGCATGCACTGGATTAGTACGTGCTAGCCGAAAATTTACCACCTGCTCAAAAGGAGGCGGTAGCGGCTAGTGCGCACGCGCTATTCCGTGCATTAAGGCCCAAGCGCACCTTTGTAAAAGGAGCCCTAAGGTCTTTTGTCAAAAAGGATAAAATGATAAATAAAGAATTCTATATATATATTTTTTTTAATCCATCTGTAGTACCTGAAGATTACACAATGTAACATCGATGATTAAAAAAGATTGTATTATTATCCGTTGCTCCCTCTGTTTGCTATTTCATCCATGTAATTCGCTTGTTTCAAAAGATTCCAGGAGTGATCCAGACAATTGTAACCTGACTTCAGTGCTGGGCAAAAAGTGAAAACTATTATAAATAAAATTATGTAACACATAGGCAAACATGACAGAGACTGCATGGATTCAGCCAAGGGAAGTCTTAACTCAACAATCAGTTTCATTTCTTTGAAGAAGTGAACAAACATGTGGATAAATGTGAGCCAGTTAATGTAGTGCTATCTGGATTTTCAGAAAAGTGTTGACAAAGTGCCTCGTGAGAGACTCCTGAAAAAATTAAGAAGTCATGGGATAGGAGGCAATGCTCTTTTGTGGATTAGGAACTGCTTATTGGACAGAAAACAGAGAGGGATTGCATGGCCATTGTAATAATGGCATGCCACAGGGTTCTGTACTGGTAACAGTATTATTTAACATATTTACAATTTATCTGAAAATAGGAATTTTAAGTAAGGTGAATAAATTTGCAGATGACACAAAAAAACAACAACCAACTATTCAAAGTTATTAAAATGCATGTGGACTGTGAAAAATTGCAGGAAGACTGGAAATACACATGGCAGATGAAATTAAATGTGGACAAATGCAATGTGATACAAATTGTGAAGAATAATTCAAATTATAGTTACCTGATGCTAGGGTCCATCTTAGGAGTCAATACCCAAGAAAACGATTTAGGTGTCATTGTAAACAATATGCTTAAATCTTTTGCCCAGTGTGTGGTGGCAGCAAAAAAGCAAACAGGATGCTAGGTATTGTTAAGAAAGGGATATAAACTAAGACCAAGAATATTATAATGCTTCTGTATTGCTACATGGTGTGACCTCAGCATCAGTACTGTATTCAATTCTGGTTGCCGTATCTCAAATATATATATATATATATATATATATGTATATATCAGATTTATAAAAGATTCAAAGAAAAGTGGCGAAAATGATAAAGGGGATGGAACTCCTCTTATATAAGGACAGGCTAAAGAGGTTACAGCTTTTCATCTTGGAAAAGAGATGGCTGATGTTCGATATGATTGAGGTCCACAAAATCTTGAGTGACGTGGAATGCATAAAAGTAAAAAATAAAAATAAAAAAATTTAAAATTTTTCTCTTTCCAGTAATAGAAAAACTAAGGGACACTCAATAAAATTACATGAAAATACTTCTAAAACAAATAGGAAGAAATAATTTTTATTTAACAAATAACTCTGGAACTCATTGCCAGAGGATGCTGCAACAGCAGTTAGCGTATCTGGATTTAAAAAAGGTTTGGATAAATTCCTGGAGAAAAAGTCCATAGTCTATAATTGAGACAGAAAAGGGGGAAATCAGTGCTTTCCCCAAGATCGTTATCATGGAACATTGCTACTATTTGGATTTCTGCCAGGTACTTATGACCTGGACTGGCCACTGTTGGAAACAGGATACTGGGTTAGATGGACCATTGTTCTGACCCAAATATGGCTTTTCTTATGTTCATGTGCTATGCATGCTTTCATCACTTTTTTGTTTTGGGGGGGAAAATATTTTCACACTATAACAAAACTTTCTACTGCTAAGGGAAGTCAGATTTCTAGTCATTTGCTGTCATATCAGTTTTCAAGTAAATCACATCCCCACTCTTCCAAATCAAATTCAAATCAGGCATTATCAGCAGATACTCATAGCGAAAAGTTCTAGAAAGTACCATAATACCAGGACAGCACCCATAAGCACCAGTGAACTTTAGTTAGCTAAACACGTTGAATGTGGGTCTAATTGTCATCAAATTAACTTGCAGATATAGGAGGCCTAATTTTTTTTTCCAATATTTTCTTCTCAGAGTGGTAGAAAACTGGAACGTTCTTCCGGAGTCTGTCATAGGGGAAAACACCCTCCAGGGATTCAAGACAAAGTTAGACAAGTTCCTGCTGAACAAGAATGTACGCAGGTAGGGCTAGTCGCAGTTAGGGCGCTGGTCTTTGACCAGAGGGCCACTGCGTGAGCGGACTGGTGGGCACGATGGACCACGGGTCTGACCCAGCAGCGGAAATTCTTATGTTCTTATGTTAATCACATATCAGGTGGCCACGTCGTGAATAACTTATGTTAATCATAGCACAAAATTTAAGGAAAACCATCAAGCAGGAATGAAACCACTGCAAAAGGAAAAAAAAAATCCTTCTATGTGAATGACATATCACCTTTTTAATTTACTTGTCTTTATTTAAGAGGGGGCTGCTAGTGCTTCTTAAGCTCGGCTAACTACTCAGGAAGCAGTGGATCCCAAAAGGCGCCTGCAAGCCTACCCAATTTCCTTTCTTTCAACAAATGCAGGAAGACAGTATAAAAGAACAGGAAAACTGCTGATGCCATAAAGGAAAAAAAACTAGGATACTGATTTTACTGCTGGTAACGATGCAGTATTCATATATTATTTTAATTTGCATTTTGGCTTCTGCTAGATCTAAATACATAGGAAAAGTAGTGATCTAAAGCCAGCCCTGTTTATGTTATAGAATCTAAGTGTACTGACTGAGACTGTTGAAATGTTATACTCTTATGAACACATATACAAATCCTCATGTCACCTGAAATTAGATACACATCTCCCTCATTATTCGCGGAGGATAGGGACAGAGCCGGACCGCGAATAGGGAAATATCACAAATATCCAGCTCTGTCTCACCCTCATCTCCCTCCCGCCTTCCCCCGGCATCCCGGCCTTACCTGGTGGTCTAGCGGGCTTTCGGGGCAGGAGCGATCTTCCTACGCTCCTGCCCCGTGCAGATCGCCAATAGGAAATGGCTGCTGTGAGTTCCCGTAGTCTCTCGAGACTACGACGGGAACTCCCCACAGCCATTTACTTAGCACCTTAATGTTATTTATTACATAATTTACAGGTAAAATTTTATGTTTACGCAGGTGACATTTCAATATTCATTCCTCTAACCGAACTCACTTCAGAAGTGTTAAATTACAATTAAATCCGGGCCAATCAAAATTCTTTCTAGCTAATCCTAATGAAAAAATTACTGAAACAACTTTACTTCTAAACGGTCAATCTTATTCGATATTTCCTACTCTGAAAATTTTAGGGGTTATTTTAGATCGGTCCTTGTCTTTTAAGGCCCATACAGATTCTCTGGTTAAGAGATGTTTTATTGTCCTCTGGAAACTGCGTACTATTAGGAAATATTTTGATTTTATATCGTTTAAAATCCTGGTTCAATCTTCAGTCCTTTCAATATTATTTATTATTTTATTTTATTTTTATTTATTCAATTTTCTATACCATTCTCCCAAGGGAGTTCAGAATGGTTTACATGAATTTATTCAGGTACTCAAGCATTTGTTCCTGTCTGTCCCGGTGGGCTCACAATCTATCTAACGTACCTGGGGCAATGGGGGGATTAAGTGACTTGCCCAGGGTCACAAGGAACAGTGTGGGTTTGAACCCACAACCTCAGAGTGCTGAGGCTGTAGCTTTAACCACTGCGCCACACACTCCCCTGTAAACACAGCCTCTGGTAAAAGACATGTAAATAAAATAAACCAAAGTATGCAAAGGTTGTGCAGAAGTATAAAAACTAAAGTGATCCATTAAATAGTTAAGTAACAAACCGTATAGCACTTTATAACAAAACAACCAAATTTAAAGATGGCCCACACTTCTACTGGGAGCCAATGTAATTCACAAAGATAACCTAGAGTTTGGCAGGCCAATTAAATCATTGTGGTGTGCACGATATTCCAAATTGTCCAATTTCAGCTCATATACAAAGGTGTATGAAAGGAAACACTTAAGTTCATTTTCAGAGTCTGATATGCATTTCTTCATCTCCATTTCTGCAACGTATGGGTTACAGTCTGCATCTGCTGCTTTAACTAGTCAAATTTACATTCAAGAGCCAGGACTATGGCAACTGATATCTGAGAGATCTGGTCTTCCTATAGATCCCATTCAATGGAGCAGCCTCCGTTATCTTACTCTCTCCAGATCATGATAGCTTATCTTTCTTCAAAACTTTTGGGGCTATCCCTTCCCACAGCAGAGAAAGTTATTTGTCCATACACCATCCAGAATCAATCTACACCTGAGACACTAATAAATGTTTTTCCTTTAAGGATGGGGCACGAGACCATGAAGAGCACTGCTTTTTGGACTCAGCTCATCACACCACCTTTTAACACATAATTACATCTATTTGGGGTGTCCAACATCAGGCACTGGGTTGTCAGGATTTCCCCAAATAAATATGCATGAAATCTATTGCATGCAAATATCTCACATGCATATTTGGTGTGGAAACCTTGAAAACCCATATGTGTATGTGTTTGTGTCTACATACCTATATAAACACATTTATGTACCCTGTGTCAGTCTTTCACACATACAACTGTTTCAACAGAGCTTTCATAAAAGCCTGATCTTTTCAACAATATTAGATTATTGTAATGTTATTTATCTGGGAACGTATAAAATAACTACTAGCCGACTAAAAATCATACAAAATACAGCTATTCGTTTGATTTTTAATCTGAAAAACACACGATCATATCAGTGTATATTATCAAAAGCTTCACTGGCTACCGTTTGAGGTTAGAGTGCTATTTAAATTTGGATGCATTTGTTTTAAAGTTTTATTTGGCTTAGGGCTCCTTTTACGAAGCCGCATTAGCGGTTTAACGCGAATAGCGCACGCTAATTTCCTAGTTGTTCTAGCCGCTACCGCCTCCTCTTGAGCATGCAGCAGTTTTTTGGCTAGCGTGAGGGTTAGCGCGCGCTAAAAAGTTGCGTGCGATAAAGCCACTAATGCGGTTTCATAAAAGGAGCCCTTAGCACCGGCTTGCCTTGTTTCTCATTTTAGGGGTTCTTTTTTTTTTTCTAAGAAAAATATTCGAAGATCTGGTTGGTTTTATTTCCCTTCAGCAAATGCATGTCATTACAAAAATTTTTTAGATAGGACCTTAGCATTCCAAGCAGGGTTAATGAATTCATGTCTAAATCTTCTTGTTTCCTAAATAGATAGCCAAACAATTCAGATACTGTGGAAAACCAAATGTAATAAATTAACACTTCCACAAAAGTCAGATGTACACTGTCTGAGAGTGTATAAAATTCAAAGTGCAGGTATAAACATCTGTTCTCAATGGAGGAAAAAGCCTCAGACAAGGGCCCTCCCACCTCCACAATGGTGGAATAAAGGTGGTAGAGCATTCACCTCACTGGCTCATAAAACCTCCTTGGACTAAAAGGACACTGCACTGTTTTAAAGTGTAAAAAATGAATATACTCAGGGCCGCCATCAGGGCAGTACTACCAGTCCTGCTTTCAGAGGCCCGGAGCTGACAGGGGGCCCAGGCTCCCCCAGGGTCCTAGGCCACAGTCTAGGGATGGGGCGGTCCACCCCAGATGCACAGGAGAAAGCTGGACGGGGCACCCTCGGAGTTCAATACATCTCGAGCTGCGAGGCTCATCTTCTGTTCCTACCTGCCCTGCCACTCACATTTAGCCAATTGGAAGTGTTCCCCGATGTCAGCGCTGACGTCAGAGGGAGGGCTTAAGCAAAGCCTGCCCTCCGACGTCAGCGCTGACGTCGGAGAATACTTCCGGTCGGCTATTTGTGCACGGCAGGACCGGCAGGAAACAGGAAACAAGCCTCTCGGCTCGAGCTCCGTTTTGCTGAGAAAGTTGCAAAGATGGGCTGGGAGGCAAACACGGAACACAAAAGGGGAGAGGGAGTGCGTTTTGGACACAAGGCATGAACTTGGGAGAGAGGAAGGGACGGAAAGAGATGCTGAGGTGGGGGAGGGAATGGGTTTTTGGACACAGAAGGCATGGACTTGGGAGAGAGGAAGGGAGGGAAAGAGATGCTGAGGTGGGGGAGGGAATGGGTTTTTGGACACAAGGCATGAACTTGGGAGAGAGGAAGGGAGGGAAAGAGATGCTGAGGTGGGGGAGGGAATGGGTTTTTGGACACAGAAGGCATGGACTTGGGAGAGAGGAAGGGAGGGAAAGAGATGCTGAGGTGGGGGAGGGAATGGGTTTTTGGACATAGAAGGCATGGACTTGGGAGAGAGGAAGGGAAGGAAAGAGATGGTTGTGTACACGGGGAATAGAAGAAAGGAGAATTTTTGGTCATAGGGAGGGAGTGAGGTACAGATAGTGGCATACCAAGGTGGAGGAGGGGCGGTCCGCCCCGCGCCGGGTTTACATCCCAAGAGGGTGCACAGCTGGCCACCCTCCAGTGTTCTCCCTAGGCCGGCAAACTGCGGCTCTTTAGCCACTTGAGTGCCACCGCCGCCATCAGGAACAGGCCGGCGCCAAGTTCTCCCTGCTTTTCCCTGTGGGGGCCGACCAACTCTCGCCACTCGCGTCAATTCTGACGTCGGAGAGTACGTTCTGGGCCAGCCAATCGCTGCCTGACTGGCCTAGAACGTCCTCTCCGATGTTAGAATTGACGTCGGGTGGTGAGAGTTGGTCAGCCCTGCGGGGAAGAGATGCAGGGCGAACTCGGCGCCAGCCTCTTCCCGATGGCGGCAGTGGCAGCCTACTCCCCAGTGGCGGTGGCAGCATTTTCCCAATGGTGGTGGCATAGGGGAGGGCAGGGAGAAAGAAAGAAAGGAGGGGACAGGAAACCAGAAAGAAAGAAAGGGGGCAGGGTGAAACAAAGAAAAATGGGGCACGGAGAGAGAGAGAGAGAAAGACAGACATACAGAACGAAAGAGGGTGTGGAGAGAGAAAGAAAGAAGGGGCAGGGTGAGAGAGAGAGAAAAACAGACATACAGAAAGAAAGGGGGTATGGAGAGAGAGAAAAAGGAAGAAGGGGCAGGGTGAAACAAAGAAAAAGTTTGGGGAGGGAATGAGGTCTGGAGGAGAGGAAGCATACAGGAGGCTGAAAGAAGGGAAGAAATATTGGATGCACAGTCAGAAGAATAAAGTGCAACCAGAGACTGATAAAATTACCAAAGGTAGGAAAAATGATTTTATTTTCAATTTAGTGATCAAAATGTGTCTGCTTTGAGAATTTATATATGCTGTCTATATTTTGCACTATGGCCCCCTTTTACTAAACCGCAATAGCGTTTTTTAGCGCAGGGAGCCTATGAGTGTTGAGAGCAGCATGGGGCAATCAGCGCAGCTCCCTGCGCTAAAAATCGCTATCGTGTTTTAGTAAAAAGGGAGGGGAAATATTTGTCTATTTTTGTATAGTTGTTACTGAGGTGACATTGCATAAAGTCATCTGCCTTGACCTCTTTGAAAACCCGCGGAATATAAATGATAATTAACATTTTCTCTACGTACAGCGTACTTTGTGTTTTTAAAATTTTATTGTTGGTAGATCATTTTGACTTGGCCACAAAGGTAAGGGGGAGGGAGGGGAGCTGCTAAAAGACATCTAGTAATCCTTGCAGGCTTGACTGTGCAGGGAATTATTTTTGTAAAATAATGTTTTGTTATGTGACTGGCATTATTTAGACTTTAATTTCTATGAATGAATAGAATGAAAATGATATAAATTACTTGCTTGTTTTTATGTGCGTGCGCTGAAGAAAAGTGGAGAGAGAGTGGGCTGAGGACGCTGAAGGGAAATGGGGAAGAGAGAGTGGGGAGAAGACGCTGATTTATAAATTGACAATTGTACAGAATATTGTTTCTTTTTTATATTCATCCATAGCTGCATGTTAATGATGTGCTCATATTAACTTATTTATCATCATAACATATACATCATCATTAACATGCAGCTGTGGATGTGTAAGGACAGGCTGAGGAGGATGGATGGGAAGGAAGGAAGGTGCACATATCAACATTTCGTACATTTTTAACATGCATGATGCAGCTATAGGCAAGCTGAGGAGGATGGGATCATACAGATGTGTATGTTCAGATATGCGCTCAGATGTGTAGTTTTTTCTGATATATTTATTAAGCTTACAGTATTTATAAAAACACATTTAATACTAGTTACAAAAAAATATTGTGCAATTGTGATCTACTTCTGGCCTACAAAGGTCAAAAGAAATCCTTGAGATTTTACATTCAAAAGTGAATTATAGCTACTAGCACTATTATTTATTAGTTATTTATTATGCAGATGTTTGTTAGTTTGTTATTAGTTCAGTATTAGACATATGTTAGTTTAGAATAGATAGGTATAGATTAGTTTAATTTAGGTTAGGTTAGGGCCCTGCTGAAAGAGTCTACCTTGACATGGTTGCAGGCTTACAAATCTTTTGGTCAAAGAGTACGGTGACAGAGAAAAGTATGTGTGTATTCGGCTCATGGAAGAAGGGGGGGTCGGGGGGGGGGGGAAAGGGGTGCGTGGGGGGGCCCAATAGGATTGCTCAGTAAGGGGCCCAGAAATTTCTGATGGCGGCCCTGAATATACTGAATGTATTAAATCTTCTTGTTTCTCCATTTCTTACTTACTATCAATTTTGAAAAGATCTTAAAACCCACTTATTTAAACAATATATTGATTTTTATATTATCATGTAGTTATAATGTACTTTTAATCTTTTTATCTATACTTATTTTAGTTTATATTGTATTTTCCTTATATATTAGTTTTTTAATGCTTGTATTAGTTACTTAGAATTTTATTATGTATGATGTTATTATTATATTGTATGCTGAGTACCTATTGTGTAAATCGCTATGAACTGCTGGTTAGGCGGTATATACAAATAAAATTATTATTATTATAATATAGATTTTTTTAAAAACCAACAACTCTCAAACAACCAAAAACTACATTTATCCGGCATCTACCAATCCCCCATGGGTGTCAGTTAACTGAGAGTCTACTATATTTTGGTGAGCTAGGAAACATAGTATTATCAGATGGAACAGCTATCATTAGGAGCGCAATATTTTTCTATAGAGAGACCTCTCGGTACTTATATTCCAGTGGGAGAAGCCAAAGTACTTCAGGACTCTCTTTACCTTTGCTTGTTCAGTTTCTCGGCTCTACAATTTGTACAAAGGTGACATAAATGCAGAAAAGATTTTCTGGCCTGTAAGCCGAGTGTCTTGGTATTAGGCACTATATTTATTTTGAAATTTCCTGCAAAATGTTATATAAGAACTTATCCTGGTACAAATGTTCTTTTTTTTAAGCTGGGGCAACTGCTAGACTTCTTGGTGGCTAGGGAACTGGAAGGGGTTTTAGTTAAACTCCCATAATTATACAGTAGTGCTACCCAATTCAAGGAAATAAATTTTGATTCAATTTGGCCTTTTGAATTGATTTTTTTGATTCAATTAAATTTGCTTTTCCCACCCAATCGGGCATTTGTTTTTTCAAACGTCCTAGCAGGTTTGTTTTGTAACTTCTTCACCCTTTGCCCTCTCCAGCCCCATACCAGTGCAGTGGTGTAAACAAGAGACTTTTCTTCTCTCTTTTAGGTCCTAGCTCACGCTTGCTGTCTAACACCAGCTCTGGCAGGATACACATTTCAAATCTAACATATTGTAATCACAAAATAGAAAATAAAATTATTTTTCTACCTTTTTTTGTCTGGTCATTATTCAAATCATGTTGTTCCAGGTTCTGGTTTCTGTCTTCTGTTAACTCATTCGCCAAGGTCTCCTGCCCATTTGACAATTTCTTCTTTTTCCATGCTCACTATCCATCTTCCATCTCTGTACCTTCCATTCCACTGCAATATCCTTACATTTCTTTCCCACTGTCTACCATTTCTCTCTCTCCATTTATCCCCCCCAAAAAATGGACGGTAGCCAGGGAGGACTTCGCTGAATTTTTATTAACCAACTCTTTAGCAAGCCCATGCTTGCTATGTGGTGACATCAACATTCACCTAGAGCAAACAGATCAGCCAGATATATCCGACCTCTGGTCACTAATCTCACAGCTAGGTTACTTCAAACCCCCGCCCATCGTAACCCACCAAAGAGGTCACCAGTTAGACCTGGTGACCTTCTCCGCCAAAGAACCAATCACTCCCAAATTCGTGTGGAAACAAGACAACTGGACAGACTCCCTATGGTCCGACCACAAACTTTGTAGCTTCTCCATTCACTACCAACAAAAAACCACCATAAACAGAAAAGCAAGAAACACCAAAACCCACACCACTAGAGGCAAGATCGACCCGAACGAATTCTGGTCCCGCTACGAAACTATCACAAAACAAAACGAAGAAACGGATCAAATCATGACCACCTGGATCAAAGACAGCACAAACATTCTAAACGAAATAGCCCCCTTAAAAACCAGCAGAATTAGATCCTCAAACCAGGAGGGCTGGTTTGACCTAGAGCTACTACAGGCAAAAAAGGACCTCAGAAAATCGGAGAGACAATGGACCAAATCTGGAACCCAAGAGCACAGAATAGAATGGAGACTCAAACTAAAAAACTACAAAACCCTAACCAACGATAAACGAAAAAACTTCTATGCCCAAAAAATTGGAAATGTCACAATCAACAGTAGTAACTTCTTCAAACTGGTCAACGATCTTTACAATCTCGAGACAGTTACCGACAACCGGGACGAAGAACCCACACTAACCGCCAACTCCCTAGCCGACTTCTTCAACTCCAAAATACTGAAACTAAGATCTTCGATAACTGCCCCTGCCAATCCCCACGGGGACTTTCCAACCCTCCAAGACAACAACAGTTCCAAACCAGACCCGGGGTCCAGAACAGACCTAAACTGGGATCAATTCACTACTATCGATTGGCAATCCTTCAACAAATTCTATAACAAATATACCAACTCCTTCTGTAGACTAGACACCTGCCCCCCTAACGTTTTGAAAACGGCTCCAATCCACTTCAAAGCAAATATGCTGGCATGGGTTTACCTCTTACTATCTACCGGAAGCTTCCCAGCAGAACAAGGCCACATCTCGATCACCCCAATCATAAAAAACACAAAAGAACCACCCAATATCCCGTCCAACTACAGACCGATCGCAAGCATCCCACTATTCACCAAAATAGCAGAAGGGCTGGTTAATGCCGAACTTACCACATACCTTGATAAATTCAATATCCTAAATGACAATCAATCAGGCTTTCGCTCCAACCACAGCACCAAAACCATTATAGCCTCTCTCCTAGACCACCTTCACATACTCTTCAGCCAAGGCTCCAGCACCTTGATTGTACAACTCGACCTGAGCAGTGCATTCGACCTGGTCGACCACAACATTCTCCTTGACTGCCTCACCTACATAGGCATCTCGGGCCAGGTCCTTAACTGGTTCCACGGGTTCTTACGGAACAGATCATACAGGGTATTCAAAAACGACGCCTTCTCATATAGCTGGGAGAACTCCTGCGGCGTGTCACAGGGCTTCACATCAGAGCTCCTTACCTTCCTTTCAAGCATACTCAATCAGATAGAACACTGGATGTTATCATACAGACTAAAACTAAACCCGGATAAAACAAAATTCTTCCTAGCAACCCCCAAAGATAAAATCAAAGACACCACAATTCAAGTAAAAGGATCCGTTTTCCCCCTTGAACAAAACCTAAAAATACTGGGCGTCACACTAGACAAACATCTATCCCTTGACAAACACACGGACAATACCGTCAGAAAAAGTATCTCGATGCTTTGAAAACTCCGCACCATAAAAAAATACTTTGACGACACTTCATTCCGCCTGCTAGTACAATCCTCCATCCTTAGCATATTGGACTACTGCAATATCATTTACTTAAGCTCCACAAAAAAAACCATCAGGAGACTCAAAATGATCCAGAACACTGCTGTCCGCCTCATATTCGGCCTGAAAAAATGGGAACACATCACCCCTTTCTACCACAAACTCCATTGGCTGCCATTAGAATCCAGAGTCCTATTCAAATTCGCCTGCTTCTGCTATAAAACAGTATTTGGTTTATCCCCAAGCTACATCATCCCTCACTTCGCCCTGAATCACAGCATCAAGGACTCCCGCAGAATCCAACTATTCGCCTACCCCTCCCTTAAACTTTGCCACTCTAAAAAATTCCTCGACAAAACCCTCGCCTTCCAAGCCACTAAGCTAAACCCATGGTTATCCCAAATGGCCCTCAAGGCCCCCAACTACCTCGGCTTTAGAAAACTACTCAAAACCCGCCTCTTCCAAGACCAGGATCCCAACGCCCCTTCTATCTAACAACCCCTCTCCCCTCTACATCCTTCCCTCACCCCCCCCCCCGGCAACTTTGATCAATTTGTTATTGAACCGCTTGTAACCCCTCTCAACTGATGTAAACCACTTGTAACCTTGTTTAATTGATGTGAACCGCCTAGAACTCTTCCGGGTATGGCGGGATACAAAAATAAAGTTATTATTATTATTATTATCTCTCCCTATCTTGTGCTCTGGGTCAAACCTTTCTATTCCCCTCCATGCAGCATCTCTCACTTAATCCCCTCCATTTATCTCCCCCCCCCCCCCATGCACCATCTCTCCCTGCCCTCTACCCTATGTTCAACATTTTTCCTTTTTCCATACATGTCTTCCTCCCCTCCACCATATGCAGGATTTCTCTCTCACCCCTTTCTCCATCTTTGTTGCATCCCTCCCTCTCCTCCACCTCATGTCTAATTCTTCCTCTCTCCCCCCATGTGCAGCAGTTTTCTTTCCCTCCTATCCCCCTGTGCAGCACTTCCCATCCATCCCTTCCCCCTACCCCCTCTCACCAATGAGATCTGACATACCTCTGGCCTCCTAAAGCTGCAGCGGCGGCCAGAGGCAGTGTTGTGAACAGGCTGCTCACAGCCTGTCCCGCTAGAGCTTCCCTCGGCCACATCATCAGTGAAGCAGCAGAGGAGTGGGCCATGAGCAGCCTGTTTAGAGTGCTACCTCTGCTGGCTGGCCGCTGTCACTTTAGGAGGCCCAGAGGTAAGTCCGATGTTTTGGGGAAACAAATCGATTCACTGAAGTAAATCAGTGAATCAATTCAAATTGGCAAATCAGGAAGCACTATTATGCAGTACCAGCTGCAAAGTCTTGTAGTCTATTCTTCCACACTTGATAAATGATTTTAGTTTTATATAGATTTATCTGTTTAGTTTTCCTGTGGTTCCTCCCAAGTTTCTTATTGTGCACTAAATGTTGGATTTGTTTTTTTCTTAATGCTTAAATTTCTTTTTTCCTTCATGAAAAATTTCTAATTTTAAGTTTAGTTTGTTTGAATTGTATTATAAATATTGCATAAATAAAACATTAAAAAAAAAGAAAAAACAAGGAAAAAGAGGTTAGCTTTCATAAACTACAAGTGATCACAGAAAGAGGAATACAGGTGACAATATCTGGAAAAACTAAGAGAATCTGGAAAAGCAGCAAGGAAAGCAAAGATGCAAATGAAATTAAAAATAGTCAATATGGTAAAATGGGGAGACATTTTTTAGATGTGTTAGTGATGGGAGGAAATGCAAAAGTGGCATTGTGAGACTCAAGAGTTGAAGGGGAGGAATAAATAGAAGTAGATAAAGACAGGATGAACTAGCTTAAAAAGTATTTCTGTTCTGTGTTCACAGCTGAAGGGCCAGGAGCAGGTCTGCAGAAGACAAGCACAAATAGGAACAGAAGTGGACAAAGTGATAAGGCCAGATGGCATACATCCAAGGGTACTGAAGGAACTTAGAAAAGTTCTGGCAGTTCCCCCTGGCTACAAAAGACAAAACAAAGAGAAATCCAACAATTCTGCAGTAAAAGTCATTTAGCAGAACTAAAAAAACAAACAAACAAAAAACTGCAGAGCTGATGAACAGGATTCAGGAACTTTATTGAAGATAACCAAATGTTATTTTCCAAGAAATGCCTATAGTTCAAAGCCGGGACCCGACACAGTCCGTGTTTTGAAAAACACTCCTCTAGCTAACCTTTTCAATGCTTCTTAAGAACTAACAGTGGGCCTGGATGACAGGCTGGTGGATGTGGTCCCTTTCCACAAAAGCGGGAGTAAGGAAGTAGTGGGAACTACAGGCTGGTAAACATGGCTTCTGTGATAAGTAAATTAATGGAAACACTTTTAAAACGGAATAATGAAGTTTCTGGAATCCAGCAGATTGCAGAACCTGAAGCAGCATGCTTTCAGGTCTTTGTCAAAAAAATTGATTAATTTCTTAGCCCCTGTAACTAGAGAGTTTGATCAAGGGAGAGCACAAGATGTGGTTAATTAAATTTTAGCAAACCCTTGATACTGTTCCATATAGTTGACTAATACATAAACTGAGTGCCCTTGGTATGGGCCCTAAAATGACTGACTGGTTTAGGAGTGGGTTGAGTGGAAGGTGATAAAGAGGATAATGGTAAATAGAGCTCACTCAGAAAAAGAATGCTATCAGTAGTGTGCCACAAGGTTCAGTTCTTTTTAACATTTTTGTAAGTGATACTGCTGAAGGGCTGCCTGGTAAGGTTTACCCCTTTGTGGATGAAACCAAAATCTAAAATAGGCTAGATACCCCTGATGGTGTGGACCCGATGAAGCTTGAAAAATGGCTCAAGATTTGGCAGCTAAGATTTAAGGCTAAATAACATAGGGTCATGAATTTGGGCTGCAAAACCCAATGGAATGTATAGTTAGGGGTGGAGCCTTAGGTCCCACCTGGGGGCGCAGCCTGAGGCACATGGGCCCAACCCGACCATGTGCCTCAGGCCGCGCCCCCAGGTGGGACCTAAGGCTCCAGGGCCTATTCTGATTGGCCCACGTGCCTTAGGCCCCACCAGTAGGCGGAGCTTTGGGACGGATGGGCCAATCCAGCCTCATTCCGTCGTTGGCTGCCTGCCGGACAGGCGGGTTTGGCTCCCGTCTGTCCGGCCAACTACCAAAGGTGCGGGGAAGGGGGGGGGGGGTGTCGTGGGGGTCGGCCAGGGGGGTCGCGGGTCGGCTGGGGGGGGCGGTCGGAGGTTCTTGGGGGGGGCGGTCGTTGGAGGGGGGTTTGCGTCGAGGGCAGGAGGGCCTGGGATCCCTCCTGCCCGTAATGTAGTGCGGGGTGGGGGTAGGGGGTCGCCGTGGCCAGGAGGGTTTGGGCTCCCTCCTGGCCCGATATTGTCGGGGAGTTGGCCGGGCAAGAGGGCTTGGGCTCCCTCTTGCTCCGATCGCGGGTGCGGGTGGGAGCGCGTGCGAGCGGTCGTTCGGGGTGGGGGTGCGAGCGGTCCTGCTGGGGGGGTGAATCGGGCGTCGGGCGGGGTGGGAACTATGTAGAAAAACTTTTGTATCTCGTGGGCTCTTATTAGACTCTCTGCTGTGTCTTCCAGAAGGGAGGATATTTAGTGGGCAAGCCATAAGCTTCTAATAAAAGCATTTATGAGGGGGCGGTCGGAGGTTCTTGGGGGGGGGGGGCGGTCGTTGGAGGGAGGGGGGGTTTGCGTCGAGGGCAGGAGGGCCTGGGATCCCTCCTGCCTGTAATGTAGTGCGGGGTGGGGGTAGGGGGTCGCCGTGGCCAGGAGGGTTTGGGCTCCCTTCTGGCCCGATATTGTCGGGGAGTCGGCGGTCCTTCGGGGTGGGGGTGCGAGTGGTCCTGCCGGGGGGGGGCAGGGCGGGTAAACGGAGAGTCGGGACAGCGCACGGAGAGTCGGGGAGGGCGAAAGGAGAGTCGGGGTGGCCAGAGGAGAGTCGGGGCGGGCGAAAGGACAGTCGGGCAGCATGCGCATTATACCCGTGAGCGCGGTATACAAAAGTTTTTATACATAATATTGTGTTTTCTGCGCGCTATACCCGTGTGCGCGTTATACACGGGTGCGCGTTATCTGCGTGAAAATACGGTAATTGAGAAAGACAAGGGGGAAGCCACTGTTTGACCTGGATTGGTAGCATGGAATGTCGCTGCTCTTTGGGGGTTTTGTTAGGTACTGGTGACCTGGATTGGCCACCGTGAGAATGGGCTACTGGACTTGATGGAACATTGGTCTGAACCTGTAAGGCTATTCTTATGTTATGCTTTTATGTTCTAACTTGAGGGTATACTTCTTCATGGAAAGGGTGATGAATCCATGGAATATCCTCCTGATTGAGGTGGGAGGAGATGAAAACTTTATCTGAATTCAAGAAACCTTGAGAGAAGTACATAGAGGGCTCCTTTTACAAAGCTGTGTTAGCGGCTTTATCGCACGCACCTTTTTAGCGTGCGCTAACCTCCGCGCAAGCCGAAAAAAATACCGCTTGCTCAAGAGGAGGCGGTAGCGGCTAGCATGGCCAGCAAATTAGCATATGCTATTACACGCGTTAAACCGCTAACGTGGCTTTGTAAAATGAGCTCAGAATCTCTAAGTGAGATGAATAAATTGCAGATGACATGGATAGCAGACTGGATAGGTCATACAGTCTTTGACTGCCTTATTCTATTTTTCTATGGTCAATAAAAATCCACAATATAATTTAATAAAGAAAGAAAAATACAGCATTTGAATAACAGTTAGCATGTTCAATCAGAAAACATAGGTAATTTGTTGATATTTCTTAATTATCAACAAATTGGCGAATGTCACACCTATCTTCAAGAAGGGATCGAGGGGTGACCCCGGGAACTACAGGCCGGTGACCCCGACATCAATTATAGGGAAGATGGTGGAAGCTATGATCAAGGACAGTATTAGCGAGCACATCGAGAGGAATGGCCTACTGAGAACAAGCCAGCACGGATTCTGTAAGGGAAGGTCATGCTTAACGAACCTTCTGTACTTCTTTGAGGGAATAAGCAGTCGGGTGGACAATGGGGAACCTATAGACATCATTTACCTCGATTTTCAAAAGGCTTTCGACAAGGTGCCACATGAAAGGCTGCTTAGGAAGCTGTGGAACCACGGGGTGGGAGGGGATGTGCACAGATGGATCGAGCACTGGTTGTCGGGTAGACTGCAGAGGGTCGGAGTAAAGGGACAATATTCTGACTGGCGGGGAGTCACGAGCGGTGTACCACAGGGATCGGTGCTGGGGCCGTTACTCTTCAACATATTTATCAATGACCTGGAAAAGGAGGCAAAGTGCGAGGTTATAAAATTTGCAGACGATACCAAACTGTGCGGCAGAGTTAGGTCCAGGGAGGAGTGTGAGGACCTACAAAGGGACCTGGACAAACTGGAAGACTGGGCAAACAAATGGCAAATGCGCTTTAACGTGGAAAAATGCAAGGTCATGCATATAGGGAAAAAGAACCCGTTGTTCAACTACAAATTGGGGGGGGGCATTGTTGGGAGACAGCAGTCTTGAGAGAGACTTGGGTGTGATGGTGGATGCATCACTGAAGCCATCCGCACAGTGCACAGCAGCCTCGAAAAAAGCCAACAGGATGCTGGGCATCATAAAGAGGGGCATAACAACCAGGACGCGGGAAGTCATCATGCCATTGTATCGAGCGATGGTGCGTCCACATCTGGAATACTGCGTTCAATATTGGTCGCTGTACCTCAAAAAGGACATGGCGGTACTTGAGAGAGTCCAAAGGAGAGCAACGAAACTGGTAAGAGGGCTGGAACACTGCCCATACGCTGAGAGGTTGGATAGGCTGGGGCTCTTCTCTCTGGAAAAAAGGAGGCTCAGGGGAGATATGATAGAGACCTTCAAGATCATGAGGGGTATAGAGAGGGTGGATAGGGACAGATTCTTCAGGCTGAAGGGGACAACAGGTACGAGGGGGCATTTGGAGAAACTGAAGGGAGATAGGTTCAAAACAAATGCAAGGAAGTTTTTTTTCACACAAAGGGTCATGAACACTTGGAATGCGCTACCGGAGGAAGTGATCAGGCAGAGTACGGTACAGGGATTCAAACAGGGATTGGACAGATTCCTGAGGGATAAAGGGATCGTGGGATACTGAGAGAGGAGCTGGGATGTAACACAAGTATAGAAAGCTAACCAGGTAATAAGTATAGAAACCCAACCAGGTCATGCATGTGCAAGACCGGAGGGTTAGGACTTCGATGGGAAGATAGGACTGCAATGTGAAACCAAGGTGGCAAGGGAGCCCCTTCTGGTGATACAGACAGGTCGTGACCTGTTTGGGCCGCCGCGGGAGCGGACTGCCGGGCAGGATGGACCTATGGTCTGACCCGGCGGAGGCACTGCTTATGTTCTTATGTTTATGTTCTTATATGAATTATTAATTAAAATCTAACCATCTCCATTTTACTTCACAAATGGAGCTGATCAAAGATATCACCATAGTGCAGAATGAGTTCTTTTTCAGAGAACAGTAAGGCAGCAATGTGAAAGTTCAGGAAATCAAATAGCAATTAGCTCCATTTCAGTTCTTCGTCCTGCGATTCCTTTCTTAGCTGAATTATAGTTTTTCCTTCTCATTCTTTTGGAAGTCTTAATTTTCTGTTACTTATAGCAAATGTGTGTGGCTCTCTCTCGTGTCTTTATATTTTACACAGTACAATAAGAAATGTATTTCTGTTTCTATTTTTCCAACCAGCATGGCACTACATGCAAACTCTAGATTTCTTTCTGCCTATTTCTAGCCTCTGATCACTTATTCTGTATTTGATAAGTGTCTGCCTGTGTTTTGTACTCAAGCCAAGGATTCAACTAGCAAGTAATTTCTGTGTAGAGATCTCGAGCAGGCTAATCTGTTGTGATTTTCATCCTACAGGTCCTGATGGGAGATGTAGGGCATGTTTCAGTGATTGCATTACAACAAAGAAAAAGGGGGAGACCCAATGATCCACAGTGAAAACAATCCACTGATGAAAACAAAAACAAAAATTGTGGATACAGAGTTCTGGAGATAATTTATTAAACACTGACATATAAAATCATGAAAATTCAATTAAAAAAGTACATTGATAAAAAATGCGGTGATAAAAATCCAACCGGACCCTATACAGTACGTGTTTCGGCGAACACACCTTCCTCAGGGGTCCAATGGTTTGCAAACTCACATATAAAGAATTGGACTGAAAACAGTCTTTTGTCTTTAAACCTGTGAGCAAAGAACATCGCAGACAAGCTGAAGTAGCAAAAAAATGCCCATCTGCAGTAACCATTATCTCTCTCCTTATTGGCTGAGGCTCTTAACATTTGCATCTCCTCTTCCTATAGGCTAAGGCTCTTTACACCTGCATTGTGAGATCATAGGCCTTTATGGTTACAGAAACATTGTAACATGATGGCAAATAAAGGCCAAATGGCTCATCTAGTCTGCCCAACAAAGAAAAATGGGGAGACCCAATGATCCACAGTGAAAACAATCCACCAACGAAAACAAAAACAAAAACTGTGGATACAGATGTTCTGGAGATAATTTATTAAACACTGACATATAAAACCATGAAAATTCAATTTAAAAAGTACAATGCTAAAAAAATATGGTGATAAAAATCCACCCGGACCCTACATGATAATTTATTAAACACTGCTGACAAGCTGAAGTAGCAAAAAAAATAAATAAATGCTAATGCGGTGTTCTTTGCTCACAGGTTTAAAGACAATAGACTGTTTTCAGTCCAATTCTTTATATGTGAGTTTGCAAACTATTGGAACCCTAGGAAGGCGTGCTCACCGAAACACGGACTGTACAGGGTCCGGTTGGATTTTTATCACCGTATTTTTTATCAATGTACTTTTTAAATTGAATTTTCATGCTTTTATATGTCAGTGTTTAATAAATTATCTCCAGAACATCTGTATCCACAGTTTTTGTTTTCATCAGTGATTGCATTACCTGCTTTCCATATACTACACACTAGCAGCTCGAGTCCTGGTTGTTAGTGACGGTTTGGAAGAGTATGTTTACTACATATTTGTTCATCATGTTCCCCCTCCCCCCAGAGTTTTGTCATATCACAAGTGTCTGTTCAATGAAATTATACCAAAATTTTAATATTTTGTATATGATGAGTGGCAAGGAGAAACATCTCAATTTTGTTCTAAATCTGTTACTGGGGATGTTTCCATGGTCACAGAATTTTTGTCTCTAAAACTGGAAGCTCAGGATTTCTGTCCAATTATGTACAGAATAGGTCACTATTTAATAATGTCTTTTCAGATCTCTTGCATAACAGAATTCCCTTCTCTCCTTCTACTTTCTTGCAGGATGACTGCAACATAGGTTTAAAGCTAGAACTGTTGCAGCCCTGACAGAACTTTCAGATGCATCTCATGGGAAAACATATGCCTTAGCTACAAAAGAGGTACATTGTAACTGGACATCAGATATGTTGTTTCATATATGCAACTGGCAGAAAGACATACAAAAATAAAGCAATTCAGTAAATAAGTTGCACTTCATTCAACTACTAATGAATACATTGTGTCCATAAGGAAATTATATCTTGTGGTAGAGATTCTGGCTTGTTAAATCATGCTTTGAACTCTTGCGTTGGAAAATAGGGACACAAGCTATAAATGATGATGATGATATAAAGGGTATATCTCACTAGTCCAAAAATCTGGCAAGGGCAGGATATAGTAAAAGAATTTCCAGCACTCAAAAATTTAAAAATGTTTTATTGACAAAGCACCAACTTAAAAAAGACTGACACGAGACCGCCTGCCTCGGAGGTCATAAATGCTCTGTCAAATGTGTTATAAATATGAAAGATGCAGTTGTAACATCCAATATAAAACAGCAAACAGGAATCACTTAGAAATGGTCAATCTGCCTCATGGTGGCGGTGAAGTGGGTTTTTTTTTGGGGGGGGGGGTTTAATCTTTATTGATTTTCCAAACTTCAATAGTGCAATACACAAATATATCATATATAATAAGTCAATAAAGCACATTCAACTTACAAATATACATAACCAACCATTTTCTCCCACCCACCCACCCAATGATCATTCAATAAAACACAGAAGCATAGATTTTCCCAATAACCTTACCCTATTTGAATTAATAATATCTTCCCACCCACCCCAAATGTAAATATTCAAAGATCAAATTAGGAAAGACCCCCCCCCCCTTCTCTGGATGTGTACTAAAATAAACAAAAACTGACTCACAATCAAAGACCTACTATAGTGAGGTAATATAAGATGTCAACGGGCCCCAAACCAATTTAAATGCATTACTGTGCCCCATACTATCGGCATTTATCCTTTCATATCTATAGCTGGAGCAAAGATTTGCCCACCAGAAAGGGAAATTTAGACGATCGTAATTCTTCTAATTTTGGGTTACCATCTGGACGGCTATCCCTGTCATGATAAGGAAAAGACGGCATTTATATTAATCCATAGGTAGCTTAACATGTAACAATGTTCCACATAAGACCCACTCATATGTCAGTGGAACTGAGGACTCCAAATATGTTGTTAATCTTATCCCATATTGACCTCCAAAAGTTAAGTATCAAAGGACAATAGAACAAAAGATGATCCAATGTCTCAATGTCAAGATGACAGTGCCAGCATCTATTAGATTTAGCACTGTCTAACCTGTGTAGCCTAACCGGGCTCTGAAAAGATTTATGTAACAAAAAAAAAAAAACAAGTTTATCTCATAGATGCGGACGCTGTACATCTCATTCTCCAAGTCCAAATACGTGGCCATCAAGATGCAGAAATATACTGCATTATCTCAATGCTCCAGATGTCACAAAGACCTTTTTTTTGTTGTTGTTTTTTATTCAAGAAATCAGATATCAATTTATACCACCTAGCAGCATCAGTGATGCCCTATAAAATCTGTCTGGAAGGAAAGGACCTGCAAACTATAATCATTTTTTAGATTGTGCCAATCAGGGAACCCCTTCTGAATGGCGGTAAAGTTTTAGTGATCTATAGTTGCTGTTTTATATTGGATGTTGTTACAACTACATCTTACATATTTACAACACATTTCACAGAGCATTTTTGACCCCTGAGGCAGGCAGTTTCTTCACCAAAACACGGCCCTGTGTTGGGTCTTTTTAAGTTAGTGCTTTGTCAATAATAAAATAAGAGTTGATGTGCTTTGTAAATGTATTTTTGTAAGCCATTTAGAAAACGTTTGATAGATAGAATATAAATATTTTTAAAGAAAGAAATAGAAGTTGAAAATAAGTCAGAAAGGTATATGAAAATAATCTCAGCTATGGCAGGTACCAAATTTAGATATAAATTACAGAAAAAATATAAATGCCTTAATTGCTGAATAGGTGCATTTTATAAAGATCAATTTCTAGTACTTCAAAATGTCTCTGTTGCATTGATCATATTTTAGGAATGTACAGAAAGGACAAGCAACTCTCGCATAGAACAGGCAGTGGCGACAAAAGGGCTGAGGCAAAGGAGCAGAGCTAATCAGGAACAGGAACGTAGTCAGCGGGGGCGGGGTGAGGGGAAGACTATGCAGCTCAAGGAGGGCTGGGGATGCAGATCAGTAGCCCTGGGAGAGCCTTGCAGCATTTTTGGCCATCAATCGTTGTGCAAATGAAGCGGTGTGTGGAGGTGAAGGTGCACTGTGAAGGTGTGTGGGACAGTGCAAGGAGTGCGTGGTGAGTGTGAGCACCGCCATCTATCCAAGAGAAATGAGCATGGATCACTAAAGTAGTGCGGCCAACACATCAGCTCAGCTCGTAGGGCGTGCTGTCGTCCGTAGTATTTGATTTTTCCCTCAGTACATAGCACTGATGCGTTGTGGAAAGCTCTGTGCAGGTACTGAGGGTTTTTCTTAGCGGTTCACTGGAAGACAGTTTTTTAAAAATGCATAATTAAATCTAGGGTATGGACTCGTGGGTGAGGACAGGCCGAGGTTTTTGGTTCGGGGTGGGCCAAATGGTGCCAGGCAGTTGGTTTTTTTCTTTTCGGATCTCCACGTGGCTGGGTCAGTATTCACGGAGGTGGGGTGTAGTAACCCAAATGAGGTGGCCATGTGTTGAATTAGGAGTAGGCCCCTTAACTAGCAGCTCCCAGTAGTGCTGCCCGAGTCAGGAAAAAATATTTTGATTTGATTTGATTCGATTCGATTCAGCCTATTGAACCGATTTTGATTCGATTTTCCTGCCCAATTGGGTGTTTTTTTAAAAAACATCCTAGTGGGTTTATTTTATAGCCTCTTCACCCCCTTTGCCCTCTCCTACCCACACTGGCATTGTGGTGTAAACAAAAAATACTTTTCCTTTCTCTGTTAAATCCTAGCTCACATTTGCAGTCTAACAGCAGCTCTGGCAGGATACACATTTCAAATCTGACATATTGTAATCTCAAAACAGAAAGTAAAATTATTTTTTCTACCTTTTGTTGTCTGGTCATTATTTAAATCAGGTTGGTCCCACACTCTGGTTGTCTTCTGATAAGATGCTTGCCAGGATCTCCTTCTTTCTCCATGCTAACCATCCATCGCCTTGTTTTCCTTCCCTCCCCTGGAGGTTTGGCATCTTTCCTTTTTTGTTTCCATCCCCGCAGCTGCAGCAATGGACCCCACCATCCCCAGATTCATCATCTCCTTTTCTTAACTACCCTTTCATCCTGCATCTCTCCCTCCTTCCCCCAACACCCCAGAGTTCACCATCTCCCATTCTCTTCCCAACTACCTTCCTATCCAGTATCTATACCCCCCTCTACTCCATCCCTTGTGTCCAACTTATCTCCTTCTGTTCCTTCACTCCCTAAATCCCATTGTCCACCATCTCTCTCCCTCTCCTGTTTTTAGATCCATTATTTCTTCCATCCCTCCCCCATCTCCCCTCTCCCTCCCCATCTCTCCTCTCCATGATCTCCCCCAAGTTCATCTCTCCATGAACTACCCTAAGTCCATCTCCCCTCTCCATAATCTCCCCCAAGTCCATCACCCCTCCACCATCCATCTTCCCCCTTCACCCTAGTGAAGAAACAGCATGAGACTGAAAAGGTTCAGATACCAATACTGCCTCACACACATACTCTGTCGTCTCTGGTACTGATGCATCGGGGGGGGGGGGGGCATCTCATTAGAAAGAAAAGAACACACATGCAGTTGTATGGCCAAAGAAATGTCCCATTTATTCAGAGTACTCACTCATATTTATAGCATTTCACATGGGTCAGTTTTTTCAGCATATGACTGTAGGAAAGACCATATTTGGTAACAGGATACATAAAAGCAACTAGAAAGAGGTAGCAAACATAAGGGGGGGGGAATAGTGGGAAGTTTCCATTATAGCATATAATACTGTCTTGTCTAAGGTCTAGCAATGTTTCTTTTTTAACAAATGTTTCTTATCAAAACAAGTCAACTACAGAACAAAATGGGGACACAGCTCAGAACACAAAAAGAAAAGACCTTGTGGTTTCTTGGCAAAATGAAAACTGTTTCAGCAGTTCCTTTTACACAAGCAGGAACAGAAAAACTTACAAAGAATATATGTGCCCCTTCAGAGACCTATCAAGTTATCCAGTTACAGGGTGAATCCTTCAGACCAATCTGAGATTTCTGGCAGCCTCATGCAGTTTTGTTTTTTTTACTTTAATTATCAAAATCGCGAAGGGTGGTGAGGATGGTTCAACTGAAGACTCCCAACCCCAAGGACCCCAAACCCTTTGCTTAGGTCTGACTGGAGCTGGAGCGAGGAGCAGCTCCTGCATGTTGTAGCCAACCGGAAGAGAGATGAGAGCAAAGCACACTGAAAAGCAACATTGGCAGCCTACATGGCCTCCGTTTTCCTGGCACCGAATCAGCGCTGCGTCTGTTTGAAAACCGTGCATTTGGCCTTGGCTGTGAGAAAACTGGTAGCTGCAGGTCAGAACCAGGGGGAGGGAGAGTCATGTTTGCTTTCTGCATCTGGGATCGTGCGCAGTCAGCGCTTTCTCTTGATAGCATGCATTAAGGGTGGGACATAAGAATTGCCACTGCTGGGTCAGATCAGTGGTCCATCATGCCCAGCAGTCCGCTCACACGGCAGCTCCCAGGTCAAAGACCAGTACTCTAAATGAGTCCAGCCTCACCTGCATACATTCTAGTTTAGCAGGAACTAGTCCATCTTTGTCTTTATCTGCTGTGATTTACATCTTCAAACAAAAGTAGAAAAGGCCTTTTTTTCTCACTATGTACATAAGCATTTGAATTTCCCCAAAAACAAAAACCCACTCCCCTCCCCCAAAACAGAATTATATTTGCCTTGTATTTCAAACCTTTCCAAGTAAAGGACCTGATTTGCCTGCTTTCCTCACCGGCCACCCTAAAACGTCTAAACCAGTGATCTTTAAGGCCTGCATGTGAGGAGAGATGTAGGGGGGAAGAGAGAGCAGGATCTTGGATTTCGGACTGAGGAATTTGGGACAAAAGTGGGGGAGGGGAAAAGCTGCAAACTGGCTGTGGGAGGGAGAGGGGGCAAAGGGAATGAAAGCCTGCTGAGCTGATGCCATCGCTGGCTCTCCTTCACCCCCTTGGGCCACTCACCCGTGTCCTGGCAGAACTGGTGCATGGACTGCAGGTCGATGACATAGGGCACCAGCTGCAGGTCCACCTGGCCCAGCACCACGCTGCCCCGGGCATCCTCCTTCAGCACATTCTCGATGTGGTGGCACATGGTGGCCGAGTAAGGTCACCAGCGGCCGTGCTCATTAAGCCACTCCCACACCACCACACGGGCCAGGTTCTGCAAGGGGAAGCCCAGGCCATCGGCCAACATCAGAGCCGGTCAATACATGTTGGCTCAGCACTTTCCACGGGCGAGATCCTCGAGCTGCCCCCCTACCCGGGTCCCTCCTCTTTCACTTTCGCCATTACTTTCATTATTACTATTTTTTAAACTTGCTATTACTTTTTAGCCTCCCTTTGCTGAAGTCCATGCTTCTGATGTAACTTCCGGTTTCGCAAAACCAGAAGTTACATTAGATGGACGGACTCCGGCGGCAGAGGGAAAGCAAGGGGGCCGACACCAGGAAATTCTTTTTCACTGAAAGGGTGGTTGATCGCTGGAATAGTCTTCCACTTCAAGTGATTGAGGCCAGCAGCGTGCCTAATTTTAAGGCCAAATGGGATAGACACATGGAATCTATTCACAGAAAAAGGTAGGGGAGGGTCATTGGGGTGGGCAGACTAGATGGTCCGTGGCCCTTATCTGCCGTCTATTTCTATGTTTCTATGACTTGAATCGGTGAGTTCGGTTTTTTGTAAAAACGAATCGATTCACCTAAAGTGAATCGGTGAATCGATTCGAATCGCGAATCGGGCAGCACTAGTTCCCAGGCCTCTTTCTCCTTGTACTCCCATGTGGCTGGACAGCAATTTCTAAATTCTGTTTGTTTGCTAGGATGTGGATCTCCGTTATAGATTGGGGTTCATTTATGTGTCTTGGTCATGAATTGTTGTAAATAAAACACACACACACACAAAAATAATAATAAGGGGGAGCAAAAGAAGGATTCAGGACATGTTTTGCAATTAAAAAATAAATAAAAGGTAAGAAGAGAGCAGGAACAGGTGTACAATGCAAGGTGGGGAAAGTTATAAATCATTGCATGTGAGTGGACTATGGAAATGTGGCACTGCAGATGTGAATTCATGTGCATCCAGGAGAGGCATGCCCTTGATTTGTCCCTGTGGTTGGGATTGGCACAGATGTGGTTTACTGTGCACAGGGTGAGGCATGCCCTATATTTATGGCTGGAGAATCATTTTTGGCTGTGTCCAAGCCTGGCATTTAGATTTGTCAAAAAAAAAAAAAAATCCACAACCCACAAACAAACCCAATAATAATTAAAATTAAGTTAATTGGTAGATGGCCAACTTCACCATGCTGTGAGGGCCAGGAAGGTGAATTAGTTCAGCTTTTTTAGCAGGGATCGATTGCAGTGCCTTTAATGCTGCTGGTTGGTTGTCCTATTACGGGTGATGAAGAAGGGAAATAGAGATGGAGCAGTGCTGGTCTGGCTGAAAAAGGATAATAATGATATGCCTGATAATGACCGAGTGCTGGTTTTGGTAGTCTCGCAGTAGTAATGCCAGCGCAGCACAAGAAGGTCATGAAAAGGACTACTGAAGTGGGCAAGATGGCAATGGCAGGGATGCAAGGCCTGAAGATACCCAGGAGAGCAGCAGTTGGAGGAGGCAAGATGAAGGGTCATTCGCAGCAAGAACTTGATTATCTCATGGCAGCATTCAGAGAACAACTTGAAGAGCATGGTGGTCAGTGGTCATCATAAGGCGTATAGGGACAGATCTCAATATGTATACTTTAGAGCAGGGGTGTCAAATGTCAGTCCTCAAGGGCAGCAATCCAGTCAGATTTTCAGGATTTCCCCAATAACTATGCATGAGATCTATTTGCATGCACTGCTTTCAGTGTATGCTAACAGATCTCATGCATATTCATTTCGGAAATCCTGAAAACCCGACTGGATTGCAGCCCTCGAGGACCGACATTTGACACCCCTGCTTTAGAGGAAAGGTAGGAGTAGGGAGACATGATAGAAAAGTTTAAATACCTACGTGGAATAATTGCGATTGAGGTGAATCTCTTTCTTTTTTTTTTTTGAAAGGAAACTCTGGAATGAGGTGGCATAGGATGAAGGTGAAAGGGGATAGATTCAGAAGTAACCCCAGAAAATACTTTTTCTCGGAAAGGGTGGCAATAGCTTGGAATGTCCCCCTGGTGGAGGTGGTGAAGACAAAAAGTGTATCTGTTCAAGAAAGCTTGGGACAAGTACGTTGGATCTCTAAGGGAGAGGAGGAGGAGGTAGATGGCATGGTTAGGCAGACTGGATCAGGTCATAAGGTCTTTATCTGCTTTCATTTTTCTCTGTTTCTGTATTGTCTTAAGTCTCTTTAATAGATATCGATTAAGCACAATAAACAAAAAAAAATTATAGCAATAAAATATAACTCACAATGGAAGGAAGGACCAGTTAGATTCCTCAACTAGAAATCATTCCACTGTGAATTTATCATTTGAATAAGTTCAGGCAACTCCTAAAATATATAAATCATACTAACCACCCCCCCCCCCAAAAAAAAAAAAAAAGCCCCAACAAACAAACCCAAGGTTCTTTTAAAATTCTATGCTGTACAGGGCCAGATTTTAAGCCAGAAGGCTCACAGGGTTAAATGAAGAGCCCTAGGCAGAATACACTGACAACCATACTGACACTTACCGCTCCTTTTACGAAGCTGCGTTATGGCATTAACGTGCGGAATAGCACACGCTACATTGCCGAGCGTGCTAGATGCTAACACCAGCATTGAGCTGGCGTTAGTTCTAGCTGCGCAGCGTGCGGCAATATCCTGTGTGCGCCAAAAACGCTAGCGCACCTTAGTAAAAGGAGCCCTTAGGGCCAGATTCTCTAAATGGGTCTCTGGAGGTGCTGCTCGGCACAGTTGTGAATTATAAAAATGGCACCGTTTACAGAATCACGCCTAGCAGCACCTACGCGGATTTAGGTGTTGGCAGTTTTTCACTGCTCCATTAAGCCAGTTTTTCACTCGCCTAATTTGGTGGCACCTTTGTCATATGCCTAACAACTCCCCAAGTCAACCACGCCTATTCTTTGCCCATAGCCATGCCTTTTAGCACAGGCTTCATTAGGTGTCCTTAGGCATGGGAGAGCGCCTCCACTTTGGTATCATTAGGTGTCCTAAGTGTTCGGCACCAACTCAGATTGTTTAATCTTTTTTTTTTTTTTTTCCCAATTGGCTGAAAATCAATTACCATGCCAATTAAACTAATTAAAAATAAAAATTGGGCATGGATTCTGAACTTAGGCATCGCTAGGTGGCTGCAATTAGGGTGCCTAGCAGTACCAAGGGCTCCTTTTACTAAGCTGCGTTAGGGCATTAACGTGCGGAATAGCGCGCTCTACAATGAGCTGGCGTTGGTTCTAGCTGCGTAGCGTGGGGTTAGTGTGTGCTAATCTGCTGCGAGCGCTAAAAACGCTAGCACACCTTAGTATAAGAAGCCCCAAGTGTAGGTGCCATTTGTAGAATATGGCCGTCAGTGGCTCAGTATTGCCACTAAACAAATAATTTTGGTGCCATTTTCAGACCTTCCCTAACCTGGCCCACAATTATAGTGATAGCATCAAGCAATTTAAATGGCCCAATACTATCTCAATAAGTTTTGTTAATTTATAGACATGGAAGTTATTTATTGCCCAATGTAAGTTTTCGTTGACATTACATGAAAGCTACCGTATTTTTACGTAGATAACGCGCACCCGTGTAAAACACGCACACGGGTATAGCGTGCGGGAAACTGAAAATATGTAAAAAAAAAAAATTTGTATACCGCGCATGCTGCCCCGACTCTCCCGTCGCCGGCCGACTCTCCTTTCGTCCGCCCCGACTCTCCTCTGGCCACCCGACTCTCCTTTCCCCCTTGAAGTCCTGTCCCCACCCTGAAAGCCTGATGCCCCCCCCGACATCCGATTCACCCCCCCGCAGGACCGCTCGCACCCCCACCCCGAAGGACCGCTCGCACGCACCCGCACCCCCACCCCGAAGGACCGCTCACACGCACTTCCACCCGCACCCCCACCCTGAAGGACCGCTCGCACCCCCACAGCCTCCCGACCCCCCCATCATATAGACACTCCTACCGGTGTCCTGCTGCTTCCTCTTGGCGGTCCCGGCCCTTCTGTGAGCCCTGCGCCTGCGCTGCTTCCTCTTCTGGCGGTCCCTGACATCAGAGAAAGGGCGGGACCGCTGGAAGAGGAAGCAGCGCAGGCGCAGGGCTCACAGAAGGGCCGGGGCCACCAAGAGGAAGCAGCAGGACACCGGTAAGAGCATCTACATGATGGGGGGGGGGTCAGGAGGCTGTGGGGGTGCGAGCGGTCCTTCAGGGTGGGGGTGCGGGTGCAGGTGGGAGTGCGTGCGAGCGGTCCTTCGGGGTGGGGGTGCGGGTGCAGGCGAGCGGTCCTTCGGGGTGGGGTGCGAATGGTCCTGCGGGGGGGGGGGTGAATCGGACGTCGGGAGGGGGAACTATGTAAAAAAAAATTGGTATAACGCGCAAGGTTATGCACGGTTTGTAAAATCGTGTATAACGCGCGCGTTATATGCGTGAAAATACGGTAATCACCCATTTCTTCCCACCTTAAATGAAAACCACTTAAACTTGAAACTTAACTCCAATTCCATATGGTTTAAACAGAAATAAATTTACATAAATCTTACAGTATTCTGTTAGAGGGGGTAGAAAGGCACAAAAACATAAATATAAATTATTTTACATAAGTGTAAATTAACATTTTTGTAAAACTCCTGCAAACTGTTCATGCTGTTCTGAAGAGTTATAATTGTATTGCTTGTGGGACTCCTTATGGTTAAGAGGTGAAACAAATTCAAATTCATATACTCCCACTCATGTAATAGTTACTCAAAAGAGGCTCACTTTCTGCCCATTAATAAGGGGTTTCTATTTCAAAGTAGCTTTATATTCACAGTTTAACAAAAAAAATTTTGAATACCTGCTTCTATGCAAAAGCTTTAAGCAATTTATTTCCTGGGAGCCTTCTATCATGAGCTCACTTCATCTTCAAAGTTTTTCATTTTTCTTTCCATGCAACTAGAATGTTACTACTTAATAGGAAGGAAGGAAAAACAATGAGGAAACCATGTTTCTGTACCACTCCATGATGTGACCGCACTTTGAATATTCTGTGAATTCTGGTCACCACACCTCATAAGATATAGCAGAATTAGAAAAGGTACTGAAAAGGGTGACCAAAATGACAAATGACCCCACTATGAGGGAAGCTAAAGAGATTACTGCTCTTCAGCCTGGAGAAGAGATAGCTGAGGGGAGATATGACAGAGGTCTGTAATATCCTGAGTGGAGAAGGATGTGCAATACAAATCAATTGTTTACTTTTCCAAAAAGTACAGATACTAGAGGACATGAAATGAACTTACTAAGTAGTGCATTTAAAACAAAACAGAGAAGATAATTTTCCATTGAATGCATAATTACTATATTTTTTGCTCCATAAGGCACACTTTTTTCTACACAAAAGTGGGCGGAAATGTCAGTGCGTCTTATGCAGTGCAAAAAAATTTTAAAAAAAATACCCTCACCCCATAATACCTTTTTAAATGTCCTGTTGTTGGGGGTATGTGGGCTGACTGCTGCTTGCCCCCTGCCACTGCTCCCCGCTTTCCTGCCTGCCTGTCGCCACCGCTCACCGCTGCTGCACCGCAACTCCAGGAAGGTAAGGGAAGGGCCAGTGTGCAGCAATTGCACGTCGCTGGCCCACAAGCCTTCCCCCAATGTCAGTTCTGATGTCAGAGAGAAGAGAAGGGTCAGCTGATTGGCTGGCCCAGACCTTCTCCCCAACGTCAGAACTGAGGTTGGGGGAAGGCTTGTGGGCCAGCAACGTGCAATCGCTGCATGCTGGCCCTTCCCTTCCCAGAGTTGTGATGAGTGGTGGCGGAATCAGCGGTGGGTAGGCAGGCTTTGGCACAGCAGGGAGGGAGGGAGGATGAAGGATAAAGGCTGGAAGGCAGCGAAAGGGAGGGGGTACAAACTTGGGATATGGGAGGGAGGGAATAGAAAGGGACAATTGTTGGGCTTGAGTAAAGAAAGGAAGGAAGGAGACTCATGAAATCACCAGACAACAAAGGTAGGAAAAATGATTTTGTTTTCAATTTAGTGATCAAAATGTGTCAGTTTTGAGAATTTATATCTGCTGTGTGTATTGTGTGTATATAAAAAAATGAAAGGAACAGAGTGCAGAGCCTGGCAGAGAGTGAGAGGGGCTGGGAGCAGAGCCTGGCAGGGAGTGAGAGAGTCTGGGTGCAGAGCCTGGCATATATTAGTACACAATTTGGGTCAGAATGGTTTTTTTTTCTTGTTTTCCTACTCTAAATCTAGGGCGCATCTTATGGAGAGAAAAATACGGTAAGCTCGGTTGTAAAAGCAGTTAGCATATCTGGGTTTTAAAATGATTTGGAGAAGTTCCTAGAGCAAAGTCCACAAGCCATTAAGTAGCATAAAAACATAAGAACATAATATATAATATCCAGTTTATTTCTGAGGATAAGCAGCATAGAATCTATTTGAGATCCTGGCTTGGCCACTTTTGGAAACAGGATACTGGGCTAGATAGACCTTTGGTATGACCAGAATGACAATTTCTGATGCTCTATATTATTTCTAATCTAATTTGCAATTTCTAGGTTGTGCTTTGCCTAAATAGGTTCAAGGGAATTTACAAGTTTAGAGAATCACAACATGAGCAGAATAAGTAAGAAAACAAGACAGAGAAATGCATAGTGAAAGTTTTCAGGACAGGCTGGAGAATTAGATCAATAATGAATTGGTAAGAGGTACAGTCAATGGATTTAGTACTTATATGCTTTTAAAGAAGTGACCTTAGTTTCTTACAAAATTTGAGATAATCTGGTTCTGTCTTGATTAGCCTTGGGAGAATTTTCCAAATCTTAGTGCCAAGGTAGGTGAATAGAGAGTTAAATATGTGCTTGCAGCCGACTCCTTTGGGGGAGGGGAGAATTAGAAGCAATTGACTTGAGGTTCCTGGTTAATTGGTGAAAAGGTATATATAAGTATTTCAGTGGAGTTCACATATACACTGTAAACTGAAAAAATAACCCACACCAAAATGTTTTTTGTCGTATCCTCCACATAACGTGTCCTGAATGAAGTTGATGTCAAATGTTGTAAATATTTCCCACTGCACCGCAACACTATCTTGTGATAATGAATTGTTGCTATGGAATACTTGCAGAAGCAAACAATAGTTTGTAAACAGTCTCTGGATCAAAATGGTTCTCACTGCAGAAGACTGAATTCTGATAAAGAACTTGGTACTGATAAAAAGCTTACAGCAGTCGACGATTTGTTAAAAGAGTTCCCACAGAAGGGTTGGAAAAAAAACCAGCCTTGATATGCTGTTATGCAAGATCCACGCAACGGGCACTGTGGATCATAAGCCAGACAGTGGACAATCATGCTAGATTCACACACAAGAGCACATTGACGTTGTACATGATCTTGTACTGAGCCAGGACACACTGTAAACACACCAAACATCTCACCAAATTGTAAGAGAAGCAGGAATAAGCCAGACAACTAGGATAATTCATGACTATCTGAAATTAAAGCATCATGCCCAAGAATTAACTTTACACAACAGATACACATTGGAAGCAGTGCAAGCAGCTTTAGATCAAGTACCCAGAGCAAAGCATCAGTTTCATCTGGTTTACAGATTAAAATATATTTACAGTAGCTCCACCGATTAACCTACATAATGATTGCCACTACATGCCTTGAACAACAGTGAAGTATGCCACACGCCTACAATGGACCCACCCAACCTTCAGCCAATCAGTCATGGTCTCAGTCACAATCTTGAAACTCGGAGTCACAGATCTGTTCTTCATTGATCATGGGGTTAAGATCAATGGTGCATACTACCAAGATGTCCTCTTGTCGCAGAAGCTGTTTCCAGAAATCCATCACATGTTGGGAGACTATCTTTCAACAGGACAATGCCCCAGAACATCAGGCAGAAGACCCCAGACTTCATTGGTCCAGACCTCTGACCTGCAAATTCACCAGACCTAAACCCAGTTGACTACTGGATCTGGGGCCTTCCTCGCTGCCGGGTCATGCCTTCGCAGAAACAAAGTAGGCAGGACCCAGCAATGAAGAAGGCCCGAAGCAAGTAAAAGTATGCTGGCAAAAAAAAAAAAAGGCAGGCGTCAAATAAAATTTTCGGCGGAGAGTCAGCCCGGGAAGGAGTATCAGCGGCAGCAGAAGGATGGCGGTGCGCCCGGCTAAAAGGCCCTGGGGAGAACACTGTATTTACTATCCCTGTCCTGAAAATTTTTAACATCCTGTTTGCTTTTTTTTTTTGGCCACTGCTACACACAGGGCATATGTGTTTTAACAACTTTGAATAATTTTGTGTCATCTGCAAATTTAATCACCTCACTTGTCTTTCTGATTTCCAGATCATTTATAAATTTTGTTAAACAATGGTCCCAGTACAAATCCCTATGACTCTCCTCAATTAAGAAAAATGGCCATTTAACCCTACCTTCTTTTTTCTGTCCAATAACCAAATTCCTAATCCACAACAGAACATTGCCTCCTATCCCATGATGCTCTATAATTTTCTCATGAGAGAAGTACCTGTTCTCATGCTTAAACCTATGGCTTTGCCAGTGGCAGCAATGAAGAGAACACAGTGGTAACAGCAGAGCAGGACACTCTTACCGTGAAGTATGAGATAGTGAGGCAGACTTAACACCCTTGAGCTTTGATATCCTGAGTCAGTGCCTCCTCAGCTGATACATGCCTTAAAGCCAGTCCTTGTTCCTGCTCTTCCAGGCAAAGACACAGATTTCAATGTTGTCAATTTTGCCTTCCAGTAAAGCCTGTTTCCTCACAGGTGCATACGCTTTAAGGAAGTCTCTAAAACACAATCTCATTTTCATTAGTCCACCTCTGGCATGGCTACTTTTTCCATATTCAGTGTCTTCATTACTCACAACCACAGTTCAGCAACTAAGGATTCTGCCTATCCAGGAATTTCTTCAAGTATAAGCTCAGCTTCACTCAGCATACAAGGTTTAAGGTTGTTCCCTGGATCTCTGCCAGGTACTATAGCCTAAGCCAGATCACCTTGTGAAAATCCTTGCCCTCAAGAGACCTCTGTCCTTGGGAACGCTCTTGTTCTACTCTAACTCAGGGCATTTAACACCAACTTGGCCTGAGCCCTGCCCCTCTGACTTGGCCATTTAATGCCACCTACTGTAAGGAGTTTTAACTGACCACCAGTGAGAGTGGTCTTGGAGACTTCTGTCGTTACACCATTCACACCCTCATAGTGTGCAAAATCCATTTAATGAGTTGAGTTGAGTTTATTAAACATTTGATATACCATCTTTCAAATGAAATCCAAGTGGTTTACAATTCCAAAAAATAGAACAGAAGAAAAGAAACTACATAATATTAAACAATGCAAAAAAACTCAAGACCATATAAACATAACAAATATATTCAACCAAAGCAAGCATTAAGGTACTTTAATGAACCAAATACATGCTATTTAATACACATCCCACTTATTAGCTGTCAGGGATCTCTGTAGTGGCAACAATATCAATCCCATATCTCTCCCAGAACTAAGAAACCCTGCAGCATGCCTGAATCTTGCAAGCCCTGCTAGACAAGAAATTCAAGCTGTAGTCTCTAGTGCAGGAACACTGCAATGCAGCCTGAACTATAGAGGCAGGCTGAAGAATTTTCAGCAGCAGAATCAAACTACAGTACTGCAAAAGATACTGAACAAATGTTCATTTTGGAATACATCATATGATCTTGCTTATGATTCCTAAATACAATGTACTTTGAAAAGTCTTGCAATATAAATATATTTATGTTAATGTGTCTGTGTGTGTAAGAGACATCGGAAATGGCAGTCAATAGGCCAAACTATGATTCCAAGGTACTTTCCACAGGACTGGCCTCAATGATTCAGCCTTGGATTCTATATACTGGCCCCAAAACATTCCAAGCAAATTCTACCAGCATCTCATTTCAGGGTCCCTTCAAGGTACAGCATGGAATGGTCAAGTAATCTGTTCAAGGTTTGGGTAAGAGAAAGGAAAGGAATGGGGGGTTTATATACTGCTCACACACCATATCTGTCCTGGTGGGCTTACAGTCTATCTGATTAATGTACCCGAGGCAATGGAGGATTGTGACTTGCACAGAATCACACAGATTAGAGCGGGATTTGAACCCACAACCTCAGGGTGCTGAGGCTGTAGCTCTAATCACTATGCTACACATAACAGTGGTGTGCAGGCCTGAATATTAATATTTAATAATAATAATAATAATAACAGTTTATATATCACAGGACCGTGAAGTTCTATGTGGTTTACAAAGATTAAACGATGGTACAAATTGATTGAACTTAACAGAGGTGAAAGATAGTGTTAACAGCTCAAGGGAACCGTTATTGAAGAGATAGAGTTGTATGGGTCAGCTGTCTAGATATTTCAAGAACAGATATGTTTTTAGGTATTTCCTAAATTCCCCATAAGTAGTAGGCGTAAGCAACTGTTCTAGATCTTTACCCCATAATGCTGCTTGATGTGAGAAAGGGTGTTGATGGTGTCTTTTGAGTTTACATCCTCTGGGGGGGAAACGAAGTTCAAATGTGAGCTTCTCTTATGTCTGTTGGCTGAGAAGGAGAAAAGGTCAGTTATGTATTTAGGGGCTAGACCGTATAGTACTTTAAACATCATAGCTGACATTTTTTAAAGATGCTGGCTGTGGTGTTCAAATATTGATACAGCATTATAAAAAAATATTTGACCTCCATCTCAAATGATTTATACCCCTAACTTTGAGAGTTATACTCCTAAAATAGAATCTTTGAAAATGTAATAGGACTCATTCCTAAATTTATACTTAAAATTTCACTAACTCCTAGTTGGGCAAAAAGTGACCTTAATGTGCGCCCTTGTATGGCCATTTTTACTTCAGCCATAAAATAGCTGATTTTCACGGGGGGGGGGGGGTGTCTATTAATGACCATTAGCATGCAGCCAAAAAAAAACCCAACACAACAATTACCATGTTAGCATTTACTGTTACCCATTTTGTAGACTGTAATAACCCATGCAGTAATCTTGTGCTAATCAGTTAGCATGTACTAATGCGAATGCATTGTTTAGTGCAGGAAAGCTTATTCTCTACCTATGACACGTTTCCTCCTAATAAATAATTTTTTTAAGTGAACATGACATAAGAACATAAGAATAGCCTTACTGGGTCAGACCAATGGTCCATCAAGCCCAGTAGCCCATTCGCACAGTGGTCAAGCCAGGTCACTAGTACCTGGCCAAAACCCAAGGACTAGCAATATTCCATGCTACCGTTACAGGGCAAGCAGTGGCTTCCCCCATGTCTTTCTCAATAACAGACTATAGACTTTTCCTCCAGGAACTTGTCCAAACCTTTCTTAAAACCAGCTACGCTATCCACTCTTAACACAACCTCTAGCAATGTGTTCCAGAGCTCAACTATTTTCCGAGTGAAAAAAAATTTCCTCTTATTGGTTTTAAAAGTATTTCCCTGTAACTTCAGAGTGCCCCTAGTCTTTGTAATTTTTGACGGAGTGAAAAATCAATCCACTTGTACCCAATCTATTCCACTCAGGATTTTGTAGACTTCAATCATATCTCCCCTCAGCCGTCTCTTTTCCATGCTGAAGAACCCTAACCATTTTAGTCTTTCCTCATACAAGAGGAGTTCCAGCCCCTTTATCATTTTGGTCGTTCTTCTTTGAACCTTTTCTAGTGCCACTATATCTTTCTTTAGAAAAGGAGACCAGAACTGAACGCAATACTCCAGATGAGGTCGCAACATGGAGCGATACAGGGGCATTATAACATTCTTTGTTTTTTTAAACATCCCTTTTTAAATAATTCCTAGCATCCTGTTTGCTTTTTTGGCCGCCGCTGTACATTGGGGAAAAAGTTTCATCATATTGTCTACGATGATACCCAGATCCTTTTGTTAGGCACCAACCCCCATGGTGGACCCTAGCATCATGTAACTGTGATTCAGCTTATTCTTCCCAATGTGCATCACTTTGCATTTGTCCACATTAAAATTTCATCTGCAATTTGGACGCCCAGTCTTCCAATTTCCTTAAGGTCCGCCTGCAATTTTTCACAATCCACATGCGTTTTAACAACTTTCAACAGTTTAGTGTCATCTGCAAATTTAATCACCTCCCTCTTTGTTCCAATTTGCAGAACATTTATAAATAAGTTAAATAACACCGGTCCTAGTACAGACCCCTGTAGCACTCCACTGTTTACTCTCCTCCATTGAGAAAAATAACCATTTATCCCTACCCTCTGTTTTCTATCCGATAACCAATTCCTAATCCACAACTGAACTTTGCCACTTATCCCATGACACTTTAAGGTCTCCTTTTACGAAACTACGATAGCAGTTTCTAGCGCGGGGAGCCGCGCTGAATGACCCGCGCTGCTTCCAATGCTCATCGAGTTCCTATGAGCATCGGTAGCAGCACCTGCCAGCGCGGCTCCCCACACTAGGAATTGCTATCGCAGTTTCGTAAAAGAGGGGGTAATTTTCTCAGGAGCCTCTCGTGAGGAACTTTATCAAAAGCTTCTGAAAATCTAGATACACTATATCAACTGGCTTACCTTTATCCACATGTTTATTCACATCTTCAAAGAAATCAAGCAAATTGGTGAGGTAAGATCCTCCCTCAGCTGAACCCATGCTGATTCTGTCTCATTAAATCATGTTTGTCAACGTGTTCTACAATTTTATTTTTGTATAATTGTTTCTACCATTTTGCCCGGCACTGAAGTGAGGCTTACCGGTCTGTAATTTCCCGATCTCCCCTGGAGCCCTTTTAAAAAGTTGGCATAACATTAGCCACCCTCCAAACTTCAAGTACTACAGTACTTCAGGTACTAGAATAGTGCATGCTAATTGGTAGTTACCACAGCATACCTGAGCACATCTCACAGTATGCCTTTTTAAGCTGCATTAATTATATATTAGTACCTAACACAAGTTAGTAAAACTTATTAAGCATAAAAATTGGGTGGCAACGGGGGACAAAAATGGAGGGAAGACTTAGGGCTCCTTTTACGAAGGTGTGCTAGGGGCTTAACGCGCAGAATAGCACGTGCTAAATTGCCGCACGCACTAGCCGCTACCGCCTTCTTTTGAGCAGACAGTAGATATTCGGCTAGCGCACGCTATAGCATGCGCTAATCCGGTGCGTGCGATAAAAACTCTAGCGCATCTTTGTAAAAGGAGCCCTTAGGAGTGTATCATGATTTTCAGCACTAGGTTCATAATTAGGAAAACGAATGGCAGGCCTAAATTTATAAGTGTAACTTTTAAGCTCCTAAATTAAATTAGATGAATTGTCAGCTGAAAACTTATGCCATTAAGTTTAGACAAAAACTGAGCAGATATCTAGGTGCCTAATTTAAAGGCCTAAATTTAGATAGTCAGCTTTATTTCAATATCAAGTCCATTCCATTCACCACATCTATTTTATATCCAGATTCAGCACATTTCAACCTCCCTAATTATCATCTGGCCAACAAAACAAGCCCCAGGTTCCTCCTAGCCAACAATGAATAAAGTATTTAAAGTTGTTCTAGATAATTAGAGCTGAACATGGATTACATTAAGGCTTCCCAAATCTGTTCTGCTGCTCTTCCATGCAGTCGCTTTTCAGGTTATCCACATGAGAAACATTTCCATAAACTGAGGCTCCAGCACATGCAGATTTATTTTATCCATCTTCATTTTGGATAGGCTTCAAGCCTGACTGGGGATCAATGCATTCTAGATCATCAAAAAAAAAAAAAAATCTGTTCCTTTATAGCACTTTATAGCTACCCTCTCACAGCAACCTTATCAGTGGTAGAAAGTAGGATAAAGGATAATTCACAACATATACATTTAGGGGGATACTAGATTCCCCCCCCATTCCCAACACTAGAAATGGCAAACAAGAACAATCAGATGTTTCAAGAGAAGGTGGTTTGGGTTTCTTCTGGTTTTTTTGGACCTCTAGCTCAAAGTTGACACTAGAATCTCAGCTTTGATTCATCAGTCTTCAGCTGCCTGAAGACTTCTCACCTTCCCCCAATCCAAGGTCTTATTTTTCAATATTTTGCAGGCTCAGACTAGATTCCTTGTTAGTTGGGGTATCTCAACGAGCTTTTCAGACTACACCAGCCTTTCCTTCATTTGCAATTTCACGGCTGAAGGAAGCTTTTACATCTAGGGTATGCTGTGATGAATGAACTCACACAAAGCAAGACGAATAATGAAATTTTGTTTTATGTAAAGTAGAAGTGAATTTTAAATTCAGGTGAACTTTATAAAAAAGACTCCTTCCTATTTTCCTATTCACTCTGTCCCTTATTTTTCTATTGGCCTTACCAATTCTTTTCACTTCAGTTCAGCTTCTTAGCAGTACATTTTTCATTCTTGTACGATACCCATGAGCCAGTGGTACTTAACTATGTTGAATTATTTATATTGTACTAAAACAGCAAGCAACTTCTGGCAGTAAAGGGAAAGGGGTTTGAAGCCTCTTCAGAGAGAAATAAGTGAGGCTGCACATTATATAGGTACTGTATCTCAGAAATCCACCACATAAATACTGTTCCTTTCATTATATCACAAAGCAAGGAAAGCAAGGAGAGAAAAATATTTTCTTTATATTTCATCATGATCGTATGCACTCTTTAAGTACAAAGGTTGGTTAATTTTCTCTGCATTCAGTGCTCTTGTTTTGTCAATTTTCCACATCTTGATCTCTTAATTTTGTTGCCTCATACTGCTCCCTGCTTTTCCCTTATTAGACCCTCCTGTACTAGATCAGTGTTTCTCAACCTGCGGTACACGTACCCTAGGGCAGGGATAGGCAATTCCAGTCCTCGAGAGCCAGAGCCAGGTCAGGTTTTCAGGATATCCATAATAAATATGAATGAGATAGATTTGCATCTCAAGGAGACAGTGCATGCAAATCCATCTCATACATATTCATTATGGATATCCTAAAAGCCTGACCTGGCGCTGGCTCTCAAGGACCGGAATTGCCTACCCCTGCCCTAGGGAGTACGTGGGCTGACCACCGCCCGGGATCTCTCCCTGCCTATATGAAGTTGCTGCCGATTCCTCCCTGCCATCCGATATCTACATCAATACCCCCCCAGTCCACCACTGCCGCACCCGACATGCTCCATCTAATCATCTGCCACCACAATTCTGAGCAAGGAAGGGCCAGGCGCGTGCAGCAATTGCATGCCGCCAGCCACAAGCCTTACCCCCCCCCCCCCAACACCACCCACCCACTCCCAATGTTAATTCTGATGTTGGAGAGAAAGTTTTGGGCTTTACATGCAGCGATTGGCTGGCCTGGAACCTTCTCTCTGACAACAGAATTGACATTGGGGGGAAGGCTTGTAGGCCAGCAGCATGCAATCGCTGCATGCGACTAGCCCTTCCTTACCCAGAGTTGTGGCTGCAGCGGTGGGGGATGATTAGATGGAGCGTGTAGGGTTGTGGCAGCGGTAGACCGGGGGGGGGGGGAGTGGATGTAGATATCGGGTGGCAGGGAGGAAATCGGTGGTGGCGGCTTCAGAACTGAGGTTGGGGGAAGGCTGGCTTCAGCTTTGGGGAAGGAAGGAAGGAAGGAAGAAGTACAAAGGCTGGAAGGCAGTGGGCACAAACTCGACAGAGAAAGAGGGGCATGAACATTGGACACATAATGGAGAGAAGAAGGGGGCACTAGCAGAACAGGAGGGAGGGAATAGAAAGGGAGGATTGTTGGGCATCAGTGTGTGAATGAGAGGGAAAGGAAGAAAGAGAAAAATTGGGCATAGAGGGAATGAAGGGAGAAAGGTAGAGGATGAGAGGAGAAATATTAGATATGGTGGGGAAGAGGGATAGATTTAAGGGGGAGGGAGAGATGTAGCATGGTGTTGGAGAGGGGTGATAGAAGGAAAAATGGACCTAGGGCTTGTGGGCAGTGGTGAAAAATGTTGCACATGATCTGGGGGATGAGAGAGGAAGAAATGTTGGACTCATGAAGGAACAGAGAGAGATGTTGGTTGGGGAATGGAATGAAGTCTGGAGGAGAGGAGAGGAAAAAGAAAGAAATTGGATGCACAGTCAGAAGGAAGTGCAACCAGAGACTCATGAAATCATCAGACAACAAAGGTAGGAAAAATGATTTTATTTTCAATTTAGTGATCAAAATGTGTCAGTTTTGAAAATTTATATCATGTTGCACTAGATTTGTCTATTTTTCTATAGTTGTTATTGAAGTGACAATGCAACAATTCATATTTTAAAGCCTTTGACCTCTTTGGAAAAAAACCCGAATATAAAATGATAATTAAGATTTTCTCTGCATACAGTGCTTTGTGGGTTTTTAAAAAAAATTTTGGATTACCCTTATGTATTAACAAGATTATATTGTGTGTATGTGAAAAATGGATGGAAGAAATTACATTACAATTAGTATTATTATTATGGGGGTGGAATCAGGAGTGGAGTTTGGGTGGGTTAGGGGCGGAGCTTAGGGGAACTCAGTTGGTATTTGTTAGGCTTAGGGGGGTACTTGGCTTGAATAGGCTGAGAAACACTGTACTAGATGATGGGTCTAATAAGGGGCCACCAGAGCCTCCAAATACACAACCAATATATCTTACTTCCACTTTCACTCGATCTTTCACTTATCATTTTCTGCACTCTCATTTGATATCAGCATGTTCCAACTATTTTGAACACATCACATATGAAATACTTGGTGGCATGATTTGGTTCTCTCATTATCATGGCCCAGGTTTCATTCCTGCCCAGGGAAGCCTGCTTTTTTTAATGAGAAAGAAGAGGAGAAACACAATAGTTAGAGCAGCAGACTGAGAACCAGGTAAGTCAGGTTCAAATCCAATTGTTTCTACTTGTGATTTTGGGCAAATCACTTAACCGTTAATTGCCTCAGGTAAAAACAAATTGTAAGCCAATGGAGACAGTAAAATATCTACTGTACCTGAATATAACTCATCATGAGCTGCAAATGAATAACCATGAGCTAAATCCAAATCCTTTTCAATGCCACTTAAGGACCATTTTTCTCTTTCATACCCCACCAGAAAGATGATCTTTGCCTTTATCTGGCATATTTTGCATTTCTAAGGGCATCTTTTACAAAGCTGTTTAGCGCAGGCCGCTGCGGTAACGGCCCCGAAGCCAATAGAGATTTAAAGGGCTTCAGGGCTGTTGCCCTGCAGCAGCCACTAGCGCAGCTTTGTAAAAGAGGTGGTAAAAATTATTTTCTTTAGTTTAAAATTTAAGGTCCCAATATTCAAAGGCCATATGTTCCTAAATTGGCCTAAAAAAAACTACTAGAGCTGAGTGCTGAAATTTGTACTTGAAATTTCATTGAACTCCTAAATTTAAATATAAGGATGGTTCCCTTGTTATACCCAGCTGTAACACAGGGATCCTCACAAATATATTTAGGCTCCTAAGTTTGGCTGAAAATAGGGCACAAATTTAGGAGCCCTTATTCACAAAAATTTAGGATCTCAACTTTTTTGGGGGGGGTTTAATGAGTCCTAAATCTATTTTTTTCCTTAAGTTGTGTTGTTTTGGGGGGTTTTTTAATGTACATTTTCCCCATTTTCTGTGATTCAATGCTCTAGATATGTATATTCTTTCATGTGTTAACAGTTTTATTCCATCAGGAAATCTTTCTGTAGTGTTGCTATTTTTTTTTTTTTTTCAATGCTCATCATAATTTACCTTTATGTTAAAGGGAGACACGATCGAGACGTTTAAGTATATTACCGGCCGTATCGAGATGGAAGAAGAGATTCTCTTTCTCAAAGGACCCTCAGCCACAAGAGGGCATCCGCTCAAACTCAGGAGCGGGAAATTTCATGGCGACACCAGGAAATATTTCTTCACCGAGAGAGTGGTTGATCCTTGGAACGAGCTCCCGGTGCAGGTGATCGAGGCAAACAGCGTGCAAGAATTTAAGAGCAAATGGGATGCTCATGTGGGATCCCTTAGAGGGTTAAGCCAAGGGAACCTGTCACCAGGAGTGGAATCCCTAGGAGAGTAGACTTGGGGGTGGGTCAGTAGAGTGGGCAGACCTGATGGGCTATGGCCCTTATCTGCCATTATCTTCTATGTTTCTATGTTTTATGAAGGCGCGTTAGCGGTTTAGCAAGTGTAATAGCCCAAAGTTTATTCTTAAGTTGCTATAGAGCAGTGGTCTCAAACTCAAACCCTTTGCAGGGCCACATTTTAGATTTGTAGGTACTTGGAGGGCATCAGAAAAAAAATAAATAGTTAATGTCTTATTGACAGTTAATGACAGTTTTGCATGAGGTAAAACTCTTTGTAGTTTATAAATTTTTCCTTTTGGCTAAGTCTTAATAATATTGTCATTTATAGCTAAAGAGACATATGATCAAGAAACTGTTTTATTTTACTTTTGTGATTTTGATAAACATACTGAGGGCCTCAAAATAGTACCTGGTGGGCCGCATGTGGCCCCCGGGCCGTGAGTTTGAGACCACAGCTATAGAGTAATCTAGTTTCTCTTCCACTATGCGAGTATTTTCAGATGTTCTTAGGACTGTTTCATCACAGTATCAAACAGTTCATTAGGGATGTTCACATTCAGTCATTTGAAGACACTGTTTGTCCTATTCTATTTTTTAAACAATAAAAATGAATGCCACTTGTTTTTCATTTTGTTTAATTTTGGCCACCATTTAACACAAAATCCTTCATTACAGAATTCTTTTCTCCTGTCTTTTCATGCTCCTGGACTTTCTCTGAACTCTCCCCCCCCTCACAAACACCCCCCTTAATTCAATACTCATCTTCTGTTGCTCCTTTCCCACTGCTATTTTCAAAATGTCAAAGCATCTGAGAAGCCGCCATGTTTTTTGACTCGGAGCTTCACTAAGAGTTTCATTACCTGTACATCCCGAGGCAGCTCTTTTGAGGCAAAACGCTGGCCATCGTTGACATGTGGGATATCTCTTCTCGACACAACTAGCATTGTCCTAATGAGAACATTTAAGCACTAGATGTTAAATTGTTTTCAAGTCTCTTAATGCATTGTGGACAACTCAGGGATTCATTGCATTGCACAAGGCTTTTTGTCTAGTGAAATATTATAAGAGGAGGTTTTTTTATGCCAGTGATTATATTTACCCCTATAAAGCCTCCTATTTATCTGCAATTTTAATATATTGTTGGGTTGGAGGCAGGGCTGTGGAGTCGGAGTCGGAGGAAATTTCGGGTACCTGGAGTCGGAGTCAGAAGTACAAAAAACTGAGGAGTGGGAGTCGGAACATTTATCTACCGACTCCATTTTTGAACTTGGCATACCAATCACGAGCGATTCTTTCAGCTGTAGCACCCACTATATACACAGCACAAATGTTGCAAGCAGCTTCTGCGGCCTTAGAACCTTGATTAAAAGCAAAAAGAAGATGGTGTCAAAAATGCTCATTTCTCTCAACTTGACATTCCATTTTAACGATCTGAAAATTAACCAGTGCTGTGGAGTCGGAGTCGAGGAGTCTGAGTCGGAGGAAATTTCGGGTACCTGGAGTCGGAGTCTGAAGTACAAAAACTGAGGAGTTGGAGTCGGAACATTTATCTACCGACTCCACAGCCCTGGTTAGAGGAGGGGATATGAGGCTTTTTCCTACCTCGTGATAATTTTCAGAATATTAAGCCTATTTATCAATTGCTAGCTAATCCCTGTGCTGTTCAGTGTCTTGGGAGATCATTTTGTGATTCATTCCGTAGCATTTGTGGTATGTGTGTTTGCTGTGCTGCAAAACATTTTGAGAGTGTGGTTGTGTTATAATTTTCAAAACGGTGCCAGCAGGGCAGAAAATGACAGAGGACTGCTCCTGTCTTTAGAAGATGCAGATGGTTCCAGATGGCTGAAAGGAGAATTAGTTTCAAAACAGCAAGTAGGACTCCTATCACAGATTAATCCCATTTCATGTCTAAGACAGCCCAGAGCTGAAAATGGAAGGGACCTGTATATCCCAGGTGCTGTGTGTGTGTCATCTACACTGCTAAAATTTTGAAGTTTAAAGTAGAGAATAACACGGGGGAAAAATCTGTCCCCGTCACCACCCCGTCCCCGGCCCACCATCCTCTGCACCGCCCCATCACCGCCGTTCCCTTCACCGCCCCGTCACCGCCACTGTCATCCCATTCACCGCCCCGTCACCATCCCCGCAGCATCCATATAAGCCTTAGTACTCTAATATTTAGCTTATTCTGTTTTTATAAATCAAAGCTCCTGCTGCTGAACTAGAGATGTGTAAGCAAATCAGGAGCGCCACCATTATATTAATAGGTTGCCCTCGTCGTCCCTGTCTTATGAAAGAGCACAGGCTGTGTACAAATGTTTGCAAGTTAAAGAACCACTCTCACTCAGGCTGATGATACCGAGGAGGGAGTGGAAAACATGAGAGAAGGGCTGTGGGAAATGCTGCTTGTAATGCAATAGAATCAAAATGTGGGGCCACCATGGTGAATCTTTTAAAAAAATATATCATCATCTTTATTGCGAGCAAACCACATAACAAACAAACAAAGGCCAAATAGGAATACATCTAGTCCAAGTTACCGATTACAGAAGAATTTTACAATAATAAAAGTAAGTTAAAAATATGATACAATACCAAAGAAGTGAACAGTAGAGGCCAATGTTTAAGAGAAAGCAGAAAGAGAAAAATAGATTTGCAGGAGAGTTTTTTTTCCCCATATATTATAACATCCCTCCCCAGATAAGAATAATGCCCCTGATCTCAAACCTCCCCAACCCCCAATCGAAACACCCTATCATCAATCCCTTCCCAGAAAATAGTCCCAATCTTTGATCCGTTCTTCCCAGTCAAGGTCTCCCCAGGTGAAGTCCCCCCACCACTGACTTCCCTGGGACTTATCCAGGAATATCCCTGCCTGATTAGTAAAATGGTGGCTTTGAACTCTAGTTGTAGTTTTGCAATACTAACACTGGGGGGGGGGAGGGGAGTTTCGATCTACCAGATTAAGGCAATTGATGCAGGGTTTCACTTGGGGTATCTGACTACCGAGGGCTTGAATTGGCGTTCGGGACTTTGACTGAGGACACTAAGGATGGCATCGGGAGGGTTGGGGAGCATCCTTTTTCTTTTGGTCAAGACCAGACACAGCCTCTATCTCTACCCATAACCTGCCTGGATCTCATTCCAACCTGTGCTGAACAGTTAAAGTAGGACTTTTTATACATTGGCTGGTTTAGTGTGCCATAGCCATTAGCACAGGTTAAAGCTAACAGTAAATGTTAACACCCACACTAACTGCTTATGGTGGTTTAGTAAACATACAAAGTTAAAGCACTGTAGGGTAAAGAGTCAAGAAGGAATGTGTCCTCACACAAGGTATTAAAAAAACAAACAAACCAAAATGGAAGAAAGATTGCCAAACACCTTACTACAAAGAGTTAAAATTAAGTTGTAGAATTCCCCGAGGTTTTTTTTTAATTATTATTTGAGTAATCCTATATCCTTATTTGCACTGTACCTAGGCAGCTAACAGAACAGCTCTCCCACACAGCTTTTAATAGACAACACCCTTTCCTATAACACTGCAGCGGCATGTGTATCAGATATAAGGCATTATAGTAGAAGTCATGATTCTGTACCTTCATCTGTGTGCCAGACTCTAAAAAGAATAATTGATGACAAAAATGAAAATTGCATTGGAAATGCATTAAGTAGTGCTATGGCAGCAGTTGTCTAGAGTTTAGGTATGCCACCTTCACAAGGATTCGTCTCCTCCATCTTCAATTACCATACATACTCTAATATAAAATGAGATTTTAGGGCCCAAAAAAGGGGGGGTGTCTCTGTTTATATTTGAGTCTTTCCCCTCTGCCACCGCTGCAAGCTCCCTCAAACTGGCAGACTTTTGCTGCCACAGTCAGAACATGCTCACACCCCTACCCGTATTCCAACCCCCACCAGATCATCAGTTGGTGCTCTCTCCTTCACTCCCAAGTGACAGTAACATCCCCTAGGCCTACTATGGATTTCTGGTGGTTTAGCAGTGCATTGGGGAAAAAAGCAATTCCCACTCGCTCCTACCCATTCTTTCTCTACAGTACAAATGGCCGCCGAGACATCCAGTCACAGTCTTGTGAGGCTCCCAGGGAGGATGGAAGAGAGCACTAGATGATGTCCCAGTGGGGGTTGGGGTGCAGGCATGGATGTGGGTATGTGCTGACCGTAGCAACTGGTTTAGGGACCATAGCAGCTGGTTCTGGGAGCTTATAGCAGTAGCTGAGGGGTAAGACTACTGGAAAAGGAGGGTGATAGAAACATGATGACAGATAAAGGCCAAACGGCCCATCAGCAGTAACCATTATCTCTTCCTCTCTCTAAGAGATCCCACATGCCTATCCCAGACTTTCTTGAATTCAGACACATCTCTGTCTCCATCACCTCTTCTGGGAAATTGTTCCATGCATCTACCACCCTCCCTGTAAAAAAGTATTTCCTTAGATTACTTCTGAGCCTATCACCTCATAACTTCATCCTAACTTCATTCCAGAGCTTCCTTTCAAATGAAAGAGACTCGACTCATGCACATTTACATCACATAGGTATTTAAATGTGTCTTATCATATCTCCCCTCTCTCGCCTTTCCTCCAAAGTATACAGATTGAGATCTTTAAGTCTGTCCCCATACTTCTTATGACAAAGACCACATATCAATACTTCTTTTCCTACTGTCCATACCTCGTCCTTTGCACCCTATCATCCTTCTAGCTTTTGCCATCACCTTTTCAACCTGTTTGGCCACCTTAAGATCATCATATACAATCACACCCAAGTCCCGCTCTTCTGTCATGAACAGGGCACTACAGGGGAGAAATGATAGAATATAAACCTTCAGTTTATATTTGAGTTACCATTTTCCCTAAAAAAAAATAAAAAGGGGGGGGGGGAATTGTATCTCAGTTTATATTTGAGTATATATTGTTCTTTTTTTTAATTACTCATTATGTTATATGATCTGCAATGTGCAGGAAGAGTTTGGCAGGGATCACTATATCACGTTCCTATTAAAACACTTTCTTTGGAAGTCTCCTGTGTAGTTATTCCACTTCTTAATAAATATTTACTTTTTTCCCCAACCATTAAATAGAAAGATGGCAAATGTATTTGCTACTGTTGGCTTCCAAGTGATAATACACTTGAACATAGTACAATTAGAGCAAGTACAAAGAAGAAGAATGGTCCCATAATGCAGGCAAAGAAAGTTGTCTTAACAAATAAAGTAAAAAACTAAATTGGTACCACAACAGCATTTCTCTCATCTGGTGCTTAAGGCCAAAGTCAAACATTACATAAAAGCACAATAAAATGCAAAATTTAAAAATCTACAGAGTCAGACAATAGAGAACATATCCTCAAACAACTAAATGGAAACTAAAATGAAACTGATCTATACTGTTGTAGACTGGATTTGGCATGAAATAAGTCACAGCAACTGAGCTCTAAAGAGACATCATATAGAACACCCAGAGCCCTGTAGCACCCACAGCAATGAGCTGGCTATTTGGTCACTGCAACCAGTTATTCATATAGAAAGCGACTCTCAACCCAGGCCTCAGGGCACTCCCGGCTAGTATGCCTCCTTATGGAACACTGCACTAAGAGACCTCAAAGTACAACTTCAAATGTCTAATAATGAATATATATCAAAGGGTAAGGATAATGCATTTGATATACCACCTTACTGTAGTACAACCAAAGCAGTTTACATATTATATACAGGTTATTTTCTTTGTCCATAAGAGGCTCACAATCTAAGTTTCTGTACCTGGGGCAGTGGAAGATAAGTGACTTGCCCAGGGTCACGAGTAGCTGCAGTGAGAATCAAACCTGGTTCCCATGATTCTTAACCCATTGCACTAACAATTAGACCACTCCACAGTGGATAGGGAATTGGAAAGGTCCACTCTTCTGGCATCTTTTGTCCGAGTACGAGAAGGAAAAACAGGAAATTGAACCGTTGTTTCTTTTCCAAGCCAACTTTAATACTTGTACAGCAAGGTACCAGTGCAAAGCTGAAGTGCTTTTATTATTATATAATAAAAAAATCAGAGAGACTCCTTAAGCAGGACATTGGGTTGAAACACATTCATGTTGACTCCTTTGAGTTTAAATAATAAAGCTTCTCAGCGCCTTTTGGTTACCTTCACTGTACTAGTGTGTTCTTTAACCTGTGGAGGTAGTTCTCCTGTTACTTTGGTCTTGTAGAATGGGTTATAGAATACCAAGGAGAGCGTCATGAAAAGCGTTGAGACTGTGTCAGAGAGGTGTTGAGAGTGCCTTGATGGAGACAAAGAGCAAGAAGTATGCCTGGGCGAGAGGTATGAGGTGAATGTTATCAGGAAGAGGCTCAACGTCAAGATGTGGAAACTTGACACTTGGATGTAGGTCGATGTTCAAGTGCTGAATTATGACGTCGAGGATGTGAAGGCTGCAAAGCAGCCTCTGGCTGTAGTGTGTCAGGCTGGGCTGAGGCATACTGCATTGAAGGATCAGTGTCCTGGACTGTAGAAAGTATTCCAATTCCTGTGCAATAGAATTTCAATCTGGTCCTGCAGGGAAGGTGCCGTTATCAATGAATTGTATGTTAAGTAAAAGTTTGTACTGTACTTTTAAGAAATATTCTGCTTTTTTATACTATCTTGTATTTTGCCGATTGTCCACCTTTCTTCAGTGTAAACCACCTAGAAATCATCCGATTATGGCGGTATAGAAGAATAAAGTTATGTTATGTAATGTAGTCAAAGGTACATAGAAACATAGTGGTAGAAAAGGGCTATAGCCCACCAAGTCTGCCCATTCCAAAGAATTCGCTCCCGAATTTACTCCCTTAAAGATCCCACGTGAGCATCCCATTTACTCTTAAAATCCTTCACGCTGCTGGCTTCAACAACCTGCAGTGGGAGTTTGTTCCACTGATCCACCACTCTTTCGGTGAAGAAGTACTTTCTGGAGTCTCCTTGAAACTTCCCTCCTCTGATCTTCAGCGGATGCCCTCTGGTGGTCATCCGCTGAAGATCAGCTCAGGTTGATGTTGAAGCGTCAGAGACTTAGATGAAGGGGAACGCCCAGCCAGAGAAAGCACCCGTAGTGATGAAGAGTGTGCCAACCATCAACACTTCTGAGAAGTTGAAGACGGTGAAGAGGTAGAAGTTCATCTGGAACAGGGGTGCCCACACTTTTTGGGCTTGTGAGCTACTTTCAAAATGACCAAGTCAAAATGATCTACCAACAATAAAATTTAAAAAAACAAAACAAAACACAAAGCACACTGTACGCAGAGAAAATGTTAATAATCATTTATATTCCAGGATTTTTCAAAGAGGTCAAGGCAGATGACTCTATGCAATGTCACCTCAGTAACAACTATACAAAAATAGACAAATATACCCCCCCTCCCTTTTTAATAAACTGTGATAGCAGTTTTTAGCACAGGGAGCTGTGCTGAATGTCCCATGCTGCTCTCAACGCTCATAGGCTCTCTGCGCTAAAAACTGCTATTGTGGTTTAGTAAAAGGGGGCCATAGTGCAAAATATAGACAGCAGATATAAATTCTCAAAACGGACACATTTTGATCACTAAATTGAAAATAAAAACATTTTTCCTACCTTTGTTGTCTGGTGATTTCATGAGTCTCTGGTTGTACTTTCTTCTTCTGACTGTGCATCCAATATTTCTTCCCTTCCTTCAGCCTCCTGTATGCTTCCTCTCCTCCAAACCTCATTCTCTCCCCCAACTTTTTCTTCCTCTCTCCCTGCCCCCTCCCCTTTCTTTCTTTCTCCCTGCCCCCTTTCTTTCTGTTTCCCTTTCTTTCTTTCTGTCACCCTGCCTGCCCCTTTTCTTTCTGTCACCCTACCCTCTTCCAAGCCACTGCTGCCGCCATTGGGGAACAGGCCTCCAAGCCACCCACGCTCTCCCTGCTTCCCAACGCAGAAGTGTCAGGCTGATCAGCATTCCTCTCCCCGACGTCAATTCTGATATCGAAGAGGAAGTTCCATGCCAGCCAGGCAGCGATTGGCTGGCCTGGAACTTCCTCTCCAATGTCAGAATTGACATTGGGAAGAGGAAGGCTGATCGGCCTGGAGCTTTTGCATCCTGTTTACGGTGTCGGGATGCAGGTAGAACGCAAAGGCAACACGAGTCTATCACGGAGCCTGGGATGGGCTCACCGATCGACTTGCGTTACCTTCGCGATCGACCTTTTGGGCACCCCTGATCTAGAAGGTCAGTGTCAATGCTTCTTAGATTTTTTTCTGGAGGTCTTCTGAGGTCTACTGCGCAGAAGAGCCAGAGCCCCTTCTACAAAGAACAAGCAGATGAGAGCTAGATACCAGTGTTGATGTCAATAGAAGAGACACTTTGGCTGGTAATGGACCTGCAGACATGGTAGAGGTAGACCCATAAAGCTTTTCAAATTGAATTTGATGAGCCTTTAGAGCCCTCTTTTGCATACGACTACAGAGATTACAAAAAAATCCCAAAGCTCAGGACCACACCCCAGTTGCACACACCAGTTGTGAGGGTCTGAATCTGAAATAGTTCTGTTACACAACAAGTACACATCTTGAATCTACTAGGTGTCAGGACATTGATGGAAGATCGCTGATATTAATCAAAGACTTAATCATAAGGGCAGAAAGCCACCCGAAGGCCCATAAATCCCCCATGAAAATTGAAGAGAAAATTTAAATAAAACAAAAGAAAAAAGAAAAAATGGAATGGGAAGGCACCTAAAGTGAAAAAAATTATTGCATAAAGGTGTGTTTGTAAAACACAACTTCTTCGCTCTGTAGAAAACAAAGAACAGAAGGTTCTGCAAGCCAACATCCGGCAGGAAGGCATATATGCGCACGTAGTTTGGACCTTGCTAAAGTTTTAAAGTGACAGTACACTTTGGTACATGTCTGTGCAGTGCTTCATAGACGACATCACCCTCTACCTTATGTGAGAATATACTGCCTGCTTGTCCTTGGGGAAAAAATATTTTTTCCACTTTATTTTAAAAGTATTACTACGTAACTTCATGGTGTATCCCCTAGTCCAAGGATAGGCAATTCCAGTCCTCGAGAGCCAGAGCCAGATGAGGTTTTCTGGATATCCACATGAATATGTATGAGATGGATTTGCATGCACTGCTTCCTTGAGATGCAAATCTATCTCATGTATATCTATTGTGGATATCCTGAAAACTTGACCTGGCTCCGGCTCTCGAGGACCAGAATTGCCTACCCCTGCCCTAGTCCTTGTACTTTCAAAATTTATCCATTCTACTACAGGCAGAATTTTTTTTAGTTTTATTATATCCCTCCTCTACTTCCAGCTGTCTCTTTTCCAAGCTGAAGATACCTATCCTCTTCAGGCCTTCCTCAAATGAAAGGAGTTCAATCAATTTTGGTTGCCCTTTTTTGTATCTTTTTCATTTACATTATAGGAGATTAAAAAAATCATGCAAATGTAATTTTTCTCTTGTTTTTCTAGAATTTTATCATCCTATATCTGGGATTTTCTGTTATAATAATTCCTTCAGTTGTGAACTGTCTGGGGAATATGCATGTGTTCTTTTTTGTCTGCTTTTGTTCACTTGTGCAATATAATTTAGATCAGTGTTCTTCAACCTTTTTACACCCATGGACCGGCAGAAAAAAAATAATTATTTTGTGGACTGGCAAACTACTAGGACTAAAATTTAAAAACCCCGTTTCCGCCCCATCTCCGCGAGTCGGTCCCCACAAATCATCTGATCCCATCCACACAAGCCTCAGTTATGATTTTATATTGAATGTATTTTATTAAAGTATAAAAAGAAACAATATTCTGTACAATTGTCATTTTATAAATACAAATAATTCAGAGCAGGATCAACAAAACCCCTGTCTCCCCTCCCCTTCACATATATCCCCTCTACTATCAAGAAAACTGAACAAGCCAAATTATTACAGAATGCTACACAGAAATATCATGCTAACAGAATACTGCAGTCACACATGACAGGAATAGTTTTAGGGGAGTGCAACTAGGGCAACTGCCCCCTGGTCAGAGAGCGCCCTAAGCCAGCTGGAAGCTAAAGAAGCACTGCCTGGGCTTTGCAGTCCCCAGTTATGTCTAACACCAGCTCTAGCAGGATATATATTTCAAATCTGATATATTATAATCACAAAATAGAAATAAAATTATTTTTTTCTACCTTTTTGTCATCTCTGGTTTCTGCTTTCAATCTTCTTTTCACTCTCTTCCTTCCAGCGTCTGCCCTCTCTGTCTCTTTAATCCAGCATCTGCCCCTTCCATCCACTGTCTGTCCTCTCCCCCTTCCATATGGTATCTGTCTTCTTTCTATGCCCCTCTCCCCATTCCATCCAGCTTGTGCCCCCTCTCTCCTTTTTACATGATTCATTCCAGCTTCACTGCTCTCTTCATTTTTATCTCTCCTACACCAGATCTATCATCGTTGTCCCTCTCTGCTTATTTTTCTGCTGACCCCTTCCTATCATCAATCTCTCTACTTTCTCATGCCTGTGTCTCCCCTTCCCCTCCTCTAATCTCTCTGCCAGCTGTTTCCTTCCTTTTTTCATTCTCCCTTCCCTTCTCCTTCTGTCCAGCAGTAATTCTCTTCCCTCCCCTCCCAGCAGCATCTCTCCTTCTCCCTCTCCAGTAGCAGCTGTCCCTTTTTTTCCTTGCCCAGCAGCTTCCCAGATTCCTTTCCCTCCTCCCCTCCCAGCAGCATCTCTCTTTTTCCCTCTCCAGTAGCAGCTTTCCCTTTTTTTCCTTGCCCAGCAGCTTCCCAGATTCCTTTCCCTCCTCGACTCCCAGCAGCATCTCTCCTTCTCCCTCTCCAGTAGCAGCTGTCCCTTTTTTGCCCTGCTCAGCAGCTTCCCAGACTCTGATAGTGGTTTTCTCCCCTCCCAGCAGCTCTTCTTACTTCCCAGTGCAGCGATTCACGAAGGCAGCCTCGGGTCCTTTGTTGGGTCGCGCCGCCTCTGAGGAAAGAGGAAGTTGCATCATCAGAGGCAGCCGCGACTCAGCAAAAGCCCCGAGGCTGCCTTCGTGAATCGCTGCGCTGGGAAGTAAAGGAGAGCTACAGAGAGGGGAGAAAGCCACTGTTGGAGGCTCCCCAAGATCTCTCCAGCCCAGCGCACGCTTCAGATGTTGATTTTGCCAGCCCTGCGTGGACCAGCAGGAAGTTGAAGTGAGTCAATCTTGCCGGCCCTGCGTGGACCGGCAAAAATTTCCTGCGGACCGACACCGGTCTGCGGACCGGCGGTTGAAGAACTGTGGTTTAGATTATGTACATTATCTTTCTTGTTCAAGGGTGCTAAGATTACATATGGAAAACAAATATAAAGCATGGGGAAAACAGATACAAGTGGGAAAATGGGAAGGAATAATATTAACAGCTTGAATTTAATCAACTTGTTTTTTGCTTATGGTTACCTCCTAAAACAATCTTGTGGTCAATCGAACCAAATAAATTCTACCCAATATTCAGTGGTATTTAGCCTGTCATGAATAGCTCCTAGCTAGCTAAAATATCACTATGCTGGCTAACCAGGAGATAGCCTTCTAGCGCCTGTTAAATATCCCAGTCTTTTTCTTCTTAGCAGATTGGCTAATGACTGGCTATTTGTACGACATAGCTGTCACCACCAATATTCTTTGGCTGACTGGCTAAGGCAGTGGTTCCCAATCCTGTCCTGGAAGACCATCACGAATTGGGATATATTGTTTTGCTAAATCTAGTGCTAAAGATTCCTTATGAAGAACAATAATATATGCACCTGGAGTACTGCATCCATCACTGGTCGCCGTACATGAAGAAGGGTACGGTACTACTCGAAAGAGTCCAGAGAAGAGTGACTAATATGGTTAAGGGGTTGGAGGAGCTGCCATACAGTGAAAGATTAGAGAAACTGGGCCTCTTCTCCCTCGAACAGAGGAGATTGAGAGGGGACATGATCGAAACATTCAAGGTACTGAAGGGGATAGACTTAGTAGATAAGGACAGGTTGTTCACCCTCTCCAAGGTAGGGAGAACGAGAGGGCACTCTCTAAAGCTGAAAGGGGATAGATTTCGTACAAACGTAAGGAAGTTCTTCTTCACCGTAAGGAAGTTCTTCTTCACCCAGAGAGTGGTAGAAAACTGGAACGCTCTTCTGGAGTCTGTCATAGGGGATTCAAGACAAAGTTAGACAAGTTCCTTCTGAGCAAGGGACGTACGCTGGTAGGGCTTTGACCAGAGGGCCGCTGCGTGAGCGGACTGCTGGGCATGATGGTCTGACCCAGCAGCGGCAATTCTTATGTTCTTATGCTCAGAGAAACGCTGGAGTTTTGAGTCCACTATGTGAGCAAACAACCCACTGTGGAAAGTGGCTCTTGTTCTCAATCACTGCACAAATATTTTATTCTTTTCTTGTGCTTGCTTTCCCATAATTGTGTACAAGAGCCACTTTCCACAGTGGGTTGTTTGCTCACATAGTGGACTCAAAACTCCAGCGTTTCTCTGAGCACAAAGAAACCATGTGAAATAAGTTTGGCTGGATATCAGTTTGGCTGGATAAGTCTTCAGTGGCTGATTTTAACCAAGAAATTCAATGCCAGTGGCCGGACATTGCCCCAGATCTGAATATCCAGGTTCACTATCAATCCATGGTCTGAAAATGGGCCCAGTTATCTTAAATAATAAAATGCTAGCTGCGCATGCGCACTTGCCTCGCGTGTTCCCTGATCCCTTTTCTGTCGGGATGTGGCAAGACAAGTGCGCATGCGCACTTATTACGTCACTGACGGAGAGCAGCGATTGCAGGAAGCGGAGTGGTCAGGTAAACAAAAAAAAAAAAAAAAAACAACCGAGCGAGCCGGGCCGCTGAGAAAGCGCGGGAGACCTGGGCCGGGCTGCGGACGGGTAAGGAGCTGGGGCAGTGAGCCTTCCCTGCGGCTGAAATGGAGCCTGGCCACCCTCTGCGACAGACCACAGGAGTCGAGTCCTTTTCCGCTCACCCGCCTTCCCGCGGACCCGGCTACCTTTGCGATTCAAGCAGCGTATGCACCAGTCTTCACACGCTGCTTCGGGCCCTTCTACTTCCCTGATTTGCTCTGCCGCGTCTCTGATGATGTCATCAGGGACGTGCCAGAGTAAATCAGGGCAGTAGAAGGACCCGAAGCAGCGTGTGAAGACAGCTGCACACGCTGCTTGAATCGCCGGGTAGGTAGTCAGGTCCGTGGGAAGGGAAGGGGGGAGGGGCGCAAGGACTCTGATGAGAATGGCAGACACCGGCCCTGTACTAACTCCCGTGGACAGGGGGAGCAGGAAGGGGTGCTGATGGACAGGGGGGGGGGAAATGAAGGGAGGCCTATTGCTGGACAGAGGGAGCAGGAAGAGATGATGATGGACAGGGGGGGAAGGAAGGGAGGCTTATTGCTTGACAGGGGGAACAGGAAGAGGTGCTGATGGACAGGGGGGGAAATTAAAGGAGGCCTACTGCTGGACAGGGGGAGCAGGAAGAGGTGCTGATGGACAGAGGGGAAAATGAAGGAAGGCCTACTGCTGGACAGGGGGAGCAGGAAGAGGTGCTGATGGACAGGGGGGAATGAAGGGAGGCCTATTGCTGGACAGAGGGAGCAGGGAGAGGTGATGATGGACGGGGGGAAGGAATGGAGACCTATTGTTGGACAGGGGGAGCAGGAAGAGGTGCTGATGGACAGGGGGGGAATTAAGGGAGGCCTACTGCTGGATATGGGGAGCAGGAAGAGGTGCTGATGGACAGGGGGGAGGTAAAACAAAGGGAGAAGGGCTGCTGCTGGATAAGGGGAGCAGTGAAGGGGTGGTGGTGGACACAGGGGAGGTAAAAATAAGGGAGAATGGACAGGAAAAAGCGGCTAAGGAGACAGAGAGAGAAAGAAATAAAGACAGACACACATATATTCTAGCACCCGTTAATGTAATGGGCTATAAAGCTAGTATCTTATAATTTATTTGTCCAGAGGCCTAATAATTTTTTGTGATTTTTTTGTTAAGTTTCACTTTAATTACAGACATTTTATAGGTAGAGCCAAAGAGGCAACACTCCCAAATCTAGGCTCAGTGGGATGGTATGTGTATGGGGTTTCCTTCAGATTCCCTAAAAGTTTTAGGCAGGTAAAAGAGGATTCATTCTCTTCAGAATATCCAATGGTCCTGACTTTTTTACTCTGACAGAGAAAGACTAGGCAGAAATTATGTTTCTTTCAAAAATGGGATGTAGAAAATAATTTTCCAAGGGATACATACTCATTCATGCTTTTTCAGTGATAGCTCAATATGAGTTATCTTCAGGTGTGGTAAGTATTTCTTTGTCCCCAGAGGACTTACAATTTAATTTCATACCTGAGGCAAAGGAGTGTGAAATGACCTAAGGGCTAGATTCACTTACCTCACCGATCCTATCCGATCGGTGGTACGCTGACTGATCCACAACGTGTCCTCGTGCAAATGGGGGCAATTGGAGGCATGCCCCACACCGACTCAAATTAAAACCACAGGCTCGCACTGCGGGGAAGGGCGGCAGAGAGCAGGAGAGTCGGGGCTGCAAGAGCAGGGTAGTTTTTACTTTTTCAGGGCTGGGATTTCAAGAGCAGGAGAGTTGGCAGAGAGACGGGGCAGCAGATAGTAAGTCAGTTGGAAAGGACGTGACCGACTGGTCCCCAGCAGTCGCTTCTTTTTTGATCGGCCAGCCCAGTCGGTGTTTCCGATTTTGTTTAGTGAATCACTGCCTTCCTACTTTGCATGCGTGGATCGGATCGGAGGTTGATCAGCCATGAGGTTAGTGAATCGGGTCGGAGGAAAATCAGGTCGGTACACGATCGCAAACACGATCGGTGGGCTTAGTGAATCTAGCCCTACATCACAAGGAGCACCAGTGGGATTTGAACTCTGGCTTCCCTGATTTTCATCCATTTACTCTAACCACAAGCTTGCTCCTCCACTAAGATTAAGGCAGGCAAATTGCTAAACTCATCCAAACAAAAAATACTTTAAAATGGTGCCTTAGCAGAGCAATTAAGAAACCAGAATGTTACATAAGTGTTGCCAGCAGAGGAAATTTCAACTGCCATGACTAACAGGAATAATAAGATACTTCTGTCCTTTAGCCAATCAAAACATGAATCAATTTCCCCAGGGCCCATTCTTCCAATAGACAAACAAGGAAATCACAGCTTTCTGTGGGGAGCATCAGGAGCTGTGCTATGCAGGGCACAAAGAGATCTGCGCTGTGACTATTAGCTAGTGTAGGGTTGCCAGATTTCCTTAAAAAAAAAATAAAAAAAAAGAGGCCCTGCCCCATTCCACTCCTACCCCCATGCAAACCGCCAGACTCTTTCTCCAAGCTCGGGGCCACATCTAGAGGGCCTCTGTGCATGTGCGGACGCCAATATATCACATCACTTCAACATTCGCATATGTACGGAGGGCCTCCAGACATTGCCCCGAGCTTGGGGACTTAAAAACTACTGGGTTTTGAAATCCCTACGGGGACTCGGCCAGTCCTCTAAAAACAGGACATGGCCAGGTTTTCCTGGATGTCTGGTAACCCTAAGCTAGTGAATCTGAAGCCACAGAAAGATAGGAGGGGAGGGAGGCAAGACAAGACTGAACAGAGCATAACGAGGGAGAGCCACTCTACTTCCTAATGCAGACCTCTCCCTCCATCTTGCAGGAAAGAGAAGGGTGGGGGTAAGACAGGCTAAAACTGAACTCTTGTCTACTCCAGCCTATTTCTGTAATTAGTGCACTTTTTTTCTGTGGGTGAGAACATCACAATATATTATGTAGTCCGTTTTCTTTTGTTTCCCAATAATAAAAGGTGGCTTTTTAGCCTGTCTTTCTAAGTAGTTGACCTTTTTATTGGACTAACAATGTATCTTTGACCAGGCTGGCCTTAACAACTGTAGGGCCTGCGTGGTGCTCCCACCCAGGACTTCAAATGAGGTGCCAGGGATTCTATCTATGTAAACAGAATTCTTTAAATATCCAACTACTATTTTAACCTTAGTTACAAGCTTGGGATATCCTGGATCAATGTTCCCTCTAAGCCAGGAAAGCAGATGTGCAAGTCATGATGTGTTCTGAGCAGCAGTTGGTTTGAGCTGGGCTGGTGCATGGTGGTGAGGCAGGGGAGGGGGGTGCAAAGACAAGCTTTTTTGAAAATTATGCCAAATTATATTTTCTAAAAATTGAGAAGTTACATTATTTTTGGGGGGTTTATCTTTATTCATAAGAACATAAGAACATAAGCAGTGCCTCCGCCGGGTCAGACCATAGGTCCATCCTGCCCAGCAGTCCGCTCCCGCGGCGGCCCAAACAGGTCACGACCTGTCTGAATCACCAGAAGGGGCTCCCTTGCCACCTTGGTTTCTCATTGAAGTCCTGTCTTCCTATCGAAGTCCTAACCCTCCGGTCTTGCACATGCACGACCTGGTTGGGTTTCTATACTTATTACCTGGTTAGCTTTCTATACTTGTGTTACATCCCAGCTCCTCCCTCAGTATCCCACGATCCCTTTATCCCTCAGGAATCCGTCCAATCCCTGTTTGAATCCCTGTACCGTACTCTGCTTGATCACTTCCTCCGGTAGCGCATTCCAAGTGTCCACCACCCTTTGGGTGAAAAAAAACTTCCTTGCATTTGTTTTGAACCTATCTCCCTTCAGTTTCTCCGAATGCCCCCTCGTACTTGTTGTCCCCTTCAGTCTGAAGAATCTGTCCCTATCCACCCTCTCTATGCCCCTCATGATCTTGAAGGTCTCTATCATATCTCCCCTGAGCCTCCTTTTCTCCAGAGAGAAGAGCCCCAGCCTATCCAACCTCTCGGCGTATGGGCAGTGTTCCAGCCCTCTTACCATTTTTGTTGCTCTCCTTTGGACTCTCTCAAGTACCGCCATGTCCTTCTTGAGGTGCGGCGACCAATACTGAACGCAGTATTCCAGATGTGGACGCACCATCGCTCGATACAATGGCATGATGACTTCCCGCGTTCTGGTTGTTATGCCCCTCTTTATGATGCCCAGCATCCTGTTGGCTTTTTTCGAAGCTGCTGCGCACTGTACAGATGGCTTCAGTGATGCCATAAGTGTAACATATAATATAATCATTTATACTTTAACATCACTGAATATATCATCAAATTCTAACTCGCATCAAATATCCCCCTCCCTTATACCCAACGGTGTCAGGTCAAAAGCACGCTGGGACAAAGGCGCGCGCAGACAATTGAGCGCAGTGCGGAGGTGCGCGCCGCAGAAAATTATTGTTTTTAGGGCTCCGACGGGGGGGCGTGGGGGGGAACCCCTCCACTTTACTTAATAGAGATCGCGCCGCGTTGTGGGGGCATTGTGGGGGGTTTGGGGGGTTGTAACCCCCCACATTTTACTGAAAACTTCACTTTTTCCCTGTTTTTATGGTTACAACCCCCCATAACGCTGACGCGATCTCTATTAAGTAAACTGGGGGGGGCTCCCCAACAAAACCCCCCCGTTGGATCCCCTAAAAACTGTAATTTTCTTCGGCGCACACCTCCATCTTGCGCTCAGTTGTCGGCGCGCACCTTTGTCTTTCGCGGGGTTATCTATGAACCATACCCAACAGTTAAGTTAAATTATTTCTATTGAACTGGAAAAAATATATAAAGCTGTAAATAAAATATATGCATACTTATATTCAAATGAAAACATTATTAAAAAGTAACAAATAGGAATACAGTGATGTGAAAAAGTTTTAAACCCCCCTCCATTCTGATTTTCCCTATTATTGCGATATGTCACACTGCACTATAGCAATAAAATAATTTACCTAGCAATGTTTTTAATAGGTTGCAAAAGGGCAATCAGGCTTAGCTCCATTAGCCTTTAGTTTGCCAATTACCATCATGGTTAGAGCAGCCAGCTAAGAACTGGGAAAGCCAGGGCTCAAATCCCACTGATGTTGCTTGAGCCTCCATTGCCTCAGATACAAAACTTTAAAACTATAAGCCCTCCATGGACATGAAAAATACCTACTGTACTTGAATGTAACTTGCCTTGAGACATTACTGAGAAAGATATGATCTAAATCCAAATACAGCTATAGTGTGAACTTAAGTAATACCAAACATTACAAATGTCATCAGGACCTACAGAGCAATTCAGGCATACCATAAGAGCAGTAACTTCCACAAATCACAGAAGCACTTACCTAGGAAAAGACAGTACTAAAAACACTGCAGTGACCACTAGGTCATAGAAACATGATGGCAGATAAAGGCCAACTAGCCCATCCAGTCTGCCCATCTGCAGTAACCATTATCTCTTCCTCTCTCTGAGAGATCCCACATGCCTATCCCACACGTTCTTGAATTCAGGTACAGTCTCTTTCAAACATGCAGAGAACAGATCTTCACCCAGTTTAGAATAAAGTAACCACTGTTTTTATTTTGGGTCATTATTAGCCGCTGCTAAATTTGCCTTAGCAATGTTAGGCCCTCGATCAGAGTACTCATTTTAATATTAATGTCCTTATTTTAATACAAATGAGGTTGTTTGCATGGGAGAGTCAGAGAATGTAAGAATGGATGGAAAAGCACGCTTGAGCCATTGTGTACGTTGGGTTGGCAAATTAGGTCATCACTAAACCAGTTAACAATGCTTGTTAGATGATCCGAGAGTTTAGTGCATCTGGGCCAGAGTTAGGAAAGGATCTTTGTCTGCCATCACTTACTGTTACTATGAATATACAAGAGAAATACTTGTACACACTGAAAACCCTATGTACTGTATGTAAACCACTCATGCATATTCACTGTAGCAATTACACTGGTTGAAGGGTATCTCCGTAACTAGGATGAAAACACTGGCAAAGACTACATAACCACAACAACAAAAATAAAAACACATTTCAGTTTCCTATCTGCAATTCCTGCTCTAGATCTCATTTTGATTATGTCTCTAATATAGCTTATTTCTCATACATTTAAACAATATACATATCACAACATTTCTACAAGGAAAACACTTGCTGAGTGCCAGTACAAAATGTAGCTGGCGTAGGTTGTGTTTAACTGTGGGTAAGCAATTCCATATGGTGAAAGAGAAGGGTAAACATGAGGGAAGCAACCAAAGATCGGTGCACTGGGAATATTGCTGTCGTTGGGGATTAGTGAGAAGTGATTCAGAAGAAGAAGCAGTATACTGTACATTAAAACAAAAATGAATCACTACTATGTCATAGAAATAAAGGGCTCAAGCTGCTATTTTTACCCATTAGCCATCTGGTCACGCAGTCTCCTGGCTATTTTTCAGACAATGATTTTGTTACTGGCTGATACAGAATTAATGGAGACTTTCAGTGAAGGAAGTACATGGCAGTAAGAAATTGGAGGATGGCAAAATAGGTCTCTGATGGGACCTTACGACAAAACAAAAACATTTCTAGTGATAAGCACTGATGTTTCCTTTATCTCAATATTTCAACTAAAATTCTTTAGACCAAAATGTCTCAATATTTTAAAAAGTAAGCTTGGAACTTATACTCATGTTAAATAAAATTAAGCCATTGATCTCTTCCAGCATAAGGCCACCTAGGACAGTGTATACATAGATTAAAAATATACAACCAATATAAGGCATTATAATTATAATTGTCTTTTCAAACATACAGGAAAAATGAATAGCCATAATGAATCCGTAAATAAAAAAAACAACAATGAACTACCAGTAGACAAAACAATGCAAAACAAAAACATGCAGGAAAATATATATTTATCAATATACTTAAGGGAATGATCCCTGTGGGCCAATCTCAAATAAAGGCGCATAAAGTACATGAAAAGCTCCAAGGTATAAAATTGGTTGGAGAGACTTCAGTACTGGGGGACTGCTCCAGATAACAAAGGCAGTTTAACTCAAAACAGGATCTCAAACATGCCTAAATGAGTCCCTCTGTACACTTCTCCCTCTGCATTCGCTGTGATAGGGGATTAACAGAACCGCAAATACAGAAAACCATCATGAATATGGTGAAACTGTTATAAAACATGGTGGGAGACCTGGCCTGTTCCTGAAGGAAAGGCAAAATATGGTGAAGAAAGTGCTGGGAATCAGCAATTTCTTTATACAAGCTGATGTAATGGGGGGAAGGAGCCAGCAAGCTAAAACCGTGAATAATCAAAACCGCGATTACTGAAACCGCAAATACATAGGAAGAAGTGTACATCATACTGTCTCTTGAGGTTTAATGCGAACCAAATATCAAAATCCCAGTGAATGGGTCCAAATATGTGAAACAGCCTTCACTGTGAACTTTTGGAGCGTGTTATTCATAGACACTATTTTTGTACACATGAAGAGCGTTTTATTCATAGACGTCATTTTTGTACGCATGAAAAGTGTGAATCCGTTTCTGCCCCTGAAGAAGGATCGAAATGGAACTCTGTTGGGCAGTCACTATAATTCCTCTTTGATTCAGATAAATTTTTCTTTTTGTTGTTTTTTATTGATTGTGATATTTTAAAAAAAATTTGTGGTCACCTTATATGATTTTTCAAGTAGGGTTGGCAAATGGACTGTTTGTATACTATTGATTGGGTGGACCTATCTCAAAAGGAGTACTCAATTTTTGGAAATCAATATTGGGGGAAATTAATATGGTACTTGAGGTATCGATACCATTATCTTACGATGTGGTCCTATTTGGGACATTGTTGACTGCTAAGAATCAAATAAACATATACAAAAGCAGACTTCTTCTGATCATGACAGGGGTGGCCATACAGATGATAACCAGAAACTGGAAAAACTGGGATAGGCTAAACTATTCTTTTTGGTGGGGAACACTCTGTTTGTATTACAAATTCAAAAGAATGTATGCAGATCAAATGGTAAATAATATAAATTTTTAAAAAATATGGGGTCCATTAGAGACATTTGTTAACTTAAAGTCTGACTAATAGATGAACCTTTAATTCCTTGATAATCTTTATACACATCCAGGGAGGGGGAAAAGTAAAATATTTTATTTATTATCCGATTGAAGATAAGCGCTGTTTATGTAAAAATTCTTCTGATTGGATATTTTGTTTGCACTTTGTATAAGTTTGAAAATGATTAAAGACTTACAAAAAAAGAATACTTAATACATATTTGGACACATTTATTGGGATTTTTATATTTGGTTTGCATTAAATCTCGAGACATTTAGGCATGCGCTTATCAGTGCCACATCCGACATACCATCTTGGATTAAACTGCCTTTGTTACTTAGAGCAGTCCCCCAGTACTGAAGTCTCTCCAAACAATCTTATACCTTGGAGCTTTTCATGTATGTGCCTTTATTTCACATTGGCCCAAGAGGATCATTCCTTTAACCCTTTCAGGACCATAAGGATCTTAGGCCAATTTTTGTGGTTTTGACGACATTTTTATGGTAAAAAAGGGCTTGCAGATGCCAAAAAATTGATTTTTTTTTGTGAAATATTATTTTTTTTTTTTAAATCAAACTTCTGGCTTATGGACAGTGTGGCAAGTGAATCTTCTCGTCAATCTGGCAACGACGCTAATGAATGAATGTCGGAACCAGTTTGTTTACATAAAGGCAGTATCATATGGAATCCGTACATATCAAATTTAGAACTGTAGACTATCCCAATCAAAATTTATAGGATTTTAAAGTTATGGGACAAATATGTCCCTTGGTCCTGAAAGGGTTAAGTATATTCATAAATATATATGTTTCTGCCTGTTTTTGTTTTGCATAGCCATAATTAAGCCAGGCTCTTTGTGATCTTGGCGAGTCACTTAACCCTCCACTGCCTCAGATTGTATACAACTGAAAAAAGGCATAAAGCTAAGGGGAGTACCGTATTTTCACGCAAATAACACGCACCCGTATAAAACGCGCACACGTGTATAGCGCGCAGAAATCACGATGATAAGCACAAAAACTTTGGTATAACGCGCTCACGATTATACCGCGCATGCTGCCCGACTCTCCGTTCACCCCCCTGACTTCCGTGCACTGCCCCGCCTCTCCGTGCGCTGTCCCGACTCTCCGTTCACCCCCCCCTGACTTCCGTGCACTGCCCTGACTTTCCGTGCGCTGTCCCGACTCTCCGTTCACCCCCCCTGACTTCCGTGCACTGCCCCGCCTCTCCGTGCGCTGTCCCGCCTCTCCGTTCCCCCCCCCCCTGACTTCCGTGCACTGCCCCGCCTCTCCGTGCGCTGTCCCGACTCTCCGTTCACCCCCCCCCTGACTTCCATGCACTGCCCTGACTTTCCGTGCGCTGTCCCGACTCTCCGTTCACCCCCCCTGACTTCCGTGCACTGCCCTGACTTTCCGTGCGCTGTCCCGACTCTCCGTTCACCCCCCTGACTTCCGTGCACTGCCCCGCCTCTCCGTGCGCTGTCCCGACTCTCCGTTCACCCCCCCCCCGACGTCCGATTCATCCCCCCCCCGGCAGGACCATTCGCACCCCCACCCCGAAGGACCGCCGACTCCCCGACAATATCGGGCCAGGAGGAAGCCCAAACCCTCCTGGCCACGGCGACCCCCTACCCCCACCCCGCACTACATTACGGGCAGGAGGGATCCCAGGCCCTCCTGCCCTCGACGCAAACCCCCCTCCCCCCCAACGACCGCCCCCCCAAGAACCTCCGACCGCCCCCCCAGCCGACCCGCGACCCCTCTGGCGACCCCCACGACCCCCCCACCCCCCTTCCCCGTACCTTTGGTAGTTGGGCCAGAAGGGAGCCCAAACCCTCCTGGCCACGGCGACCCCCTAACCCCACCCCGCACTACATTACGGGCAGGAGGGATCCCAGGCCCTCCTGCCCTCGACGCAAACCCCCCTCCCCCCCAACGACCGCCCCCCCCAAGAACCTCCGACCGCCCCCCCAGCCGACCCGCGACCCCCCTGGCGACCCCCACGACCCCCCCACCCCCCTTCCCCGTACCTTTGGTAGTTGGCCGGACAGACGGGAGCCAAACCCGCCTGTCCGGCAGGCAGCCAACGAAGGAATGAGGCCGGATTGGCCCATCCGTCCTAAAGCTCCGCCTACTGGTGGGGCCTAAGGCGCGTGGGCCAATCAGAATAGGCCCTGGAGCCTTAGGTCCCACCTGGGGGCGCGGCCTGAGGCACATGGGCCCAACCCGACCATGTGCCTCAGGCCGCGCCCCCAGGTGGGACCTAAGGCTCCAGGGCCTATTCTGATTGGCCCACGCGCCTTAGGCCCCACCAGTAGGCGGAGCTTTAGGACGGATGGGCCAATCCGGCCTCATTCCTTCGTTGGCTGCCTGCCGGACAGGCGGGTTTGGCTCCCGTCTGTCCGGCCAACTTCCAAAGGTACGGGGAAGGGGGGTGGGGGGGTCGTGGGGGTCGGCCAGGGGGGTCGCGGGTCGGCTGGGGGGGCGGTCGGAGGTTCTTGGGGGGGGGGACGGTCGTTGGGGGGAGGGGGGTTTGCGTCGAGGGCAGGAGGGCCTGGGATCCCTCCTGCCCGTAATGTAGTGCGGGGTGGGGTTAGGGGGTCGCCGTGGCCAGGAGGGTTTGGGCTCCCTTCTGGCCCGATATTGTCGGGAAGTCGGCGGTCCTTCGGGGTGGGGGTGCGAGTGGTCCTGCCGGGGGGGGGATGTATCGGACGTCGGGGAGTCGGCCGGGCAAGAGGGCTTGGGCTCCCTCTTGCTCCGATCGTGGATGCGGGTGCGGGTGGGAGCGCGTGCGAGTGGTCGTTCGGGGTGGGGGTGCGAGTGGTCCTGCTGGGGGGGTGAATCGGGCGTCGGGCGGGGTGGGAACTATGTTTTAAAACTTTCGTATACCGCGCTCACGCATATAACGCGCGAGGGGTATGCGCGGTAGGTAAAAACGCGTATAACGCGCGCGTTATATGCGTGAAAATACGGTAGTTATTAAGAAGTAGTAAAAGTTGGCCTGTTTTATATGCAGCTTGACTTAGACAACCTCAAGGGGTTTCTGGTGCATATTGAACTCAGTGCTGGCAGAGGCAGGAGTGACTGGGGATCACTCCTGCCCTCTATACCCTAGACAAGGGGTAAGCAATTCCGGTCCTAGAGAGCCACAGGCAGGCCAGGTTTTCAGGATATTCACAATGAATATATATGAGATGGATTTGCATTCGCTGCCTCTCCTTGAGATTCAAATCTATCTCATGCATATTTATTGTGGATATCCTGAAAAGCTGACCTGCCTATGGCTCGCTAGGACTGGAATTGATAACCCCCGCCCTAGACCTAAGGAATGTACAGTATATACGGCTAAGCCTTAGTTGGGGAGGGAGTCTGTAGAAGAATGGGTTCTTTGGGAAAGATAGGAGCTCAGCAAAAGGGGATAATAATTATTCATTAGTGATTGGCTCCTTTACAATATGGAACAATCCTCCTGGCCAGGAAAAATACCACCAGCTTTTAACTGATGTTATTTTTCCAGAAACAACTTAGCTTTCAGTGTTCATCGCATGCTGCATTATTAATTTTACATAGTAGTGAGATGTTTTAAATACATCTGCATGCTTTGCAACTTTACTAAGTATCTTATAGTAATCAACATTAATGTGCAATGCACCTTAATAACTACCCTCTCTAAAGCATCCCTTTCCTTCTTTGGATCAAAAAGTTCAAAAATTTCTCCAGGTTAAAATTGTTAAAGGACTGTTGTACAAGTCACAGCCATGTTGCTCACTTTCTGCACCAATAAGAACTACCATATAAGAACACATGCTGGACATAAAATCAATAAAAACCTTTTCCCCTTAGGCACATAATGTGGTTTTTTTTTCTATACCAGTCAACATACTGCACCTCAGAAGTCTTTGTTCTAACCACTGTCTCTTTAGATGGCACACTGCATACCTCTTGCAATCAATAACCTCTCTCTCAGCTACAGAACTGGTTGAACAATGATTTTTGATTTGAATTATGCAATTCCATTTATGTTGGTCTAAGTCAGGGGTAGGCAATTACAGTCCTCGAGAGACGGAGCCAGGCAGGGTTTTCAGGATATCCACAATAAATATTCATGAGATAGATTTGCATCTCAAGGAGGCAGTGCATGCAAATCCATCTCGTACATATTCATTGTGGATATCCTGAAAACCTGACTTGGCTCCGGCTCTCGAGTACCGGAATTGCTTACCCCTGGTCTAAGTAAAGGGAACCATAAAAGGTTACAATTAATACAGAACACTGAGGCATGACTAGTTTTCAGAAAGCCAAAATTCAACCATGTCACTCCATTTTTTTATAAACTTACACTGGCTCCCGTTTTGTTTCAGAGTTCAGTTTAAATGCACTTGTATTGCTTATAAAATTATTCATGAATTGCTTGACTCTCCGATACCCTTAACTTTAAACTCTTCAAATGTTTGGAGTTGCACAATAATTCATTTATATAAGCTATCTTTTCCTTCGGTTAAGCGCCAATCAACTAGCAAAATCGCTCAATCTTTTTCCTTTCTATTAAATGCACTATGGAATGACCTTCCCTCTCTGATATGATCATGCATTTCTTTTCAGGTTTACTGTTTTAAAAACCATGATGTTTCAATGCTTTTTAGAATGTAATTGCTAAAGATCTTTCTTATATCAATATATTTTTACAATCATACTCTGACACGGGAACAAATTTTTCCCTGTCCCCGTGAGTTCTTTTCCTGTCCCTTCCCCATTCCTGCAAGCTCCATCCTCATCTGCACAAGCCTCAAACACTTTAAAATCATAAGTGTTTGAGGCCTATATGGTTAAAGCAGAGCTTACAGGAATGGGGCAGGGACAGTGACAAAACTCACGGGGCGGGACAGGTAAATTGAGTTCCTGCGGGGGACGGAGACAAATGTGTCATTCTCTACTAGTCTCTGGTCAATTTTCTTTAAATCTAGCTAGCCAATCATAACTAACTGAGAATTTAAGTTTGAGAGAAAAGGAGGTTTGTACATGTACTTACAATAATGATTTCCAAACCTGTTCTGAGGAACCCCAGCCAGTCAGGTTTTAAGGATATCCACAATCAATATGCATGACAGACTTTTATACCAGTTTGTGGACTGATATATTAAGCACCCTATACATGTAGTTATTGGGCATCAACACATAATGCAATGCACATTGGCACACGGGTTCAGATGTAAATTTTTTTCCCAAATTTTGAACTAGAACAAAATACTGTATTTTCTGCAGAGTTTTTAGAAAACTACTTATTGCTTTCAAGACACAGATTAACTACACATGTACAGCTCAGCATGTATCATTTTTCTTTCTTCATATAACTAAAGGCCTCTTATCAAGCTGCACTAGAGACTTTTAGCATAGCGGTGGTGCAGTAAGCACTTACCTCACCAGCACCAGCTTGATTAAAGAGGGGGGTAAGTCATTTATTTATTTTATTTAAGTATTTATAAACCACATAGCCTAAGTGGTTTACAAAAGGTACTCAAGCATTTTTCCCTATCTGTCCTAGTGGGCTCACACTTTATCTATCCTTGTGACCCTGGGGCAATGGGGGGTTAAGTGACTTGCCCAGGGTCACAAGGAGAGGCGTAGGGTATGAACCCACAACTGCAGGGTGCTGAGGCTATAGTTCTAACCACTGCGCCACAGGGTTTTACTAAATGACAAGAGGTGTCTACCATGGGCCAGGAGGTAAATGTTCTGACACTCATAGAAATCCTATGAGCATTGGAGCATTTACCTCACCAACCCGCGGTAGAAACCTCTACCACTGTTTAGTAAAAGAGCTCTAAATTTTCTTAAGAATGTCACACAAGTATTGCAAATAATATCCAGGGTTAAAAAGTGACTTATAAGCATCTGAACAGGTCAGATTATGCCAGACGAAATTAGGGACTAGATTTCAAAATGAGAACCCCCCCAATGTTATCTTAAATAAAAGACAACTTATTTGAGGTGGTGCCCACTTGCGCTGCACTCTTTAAAATAATAGCCTGCCTTGTATGGGGCATCCTGTGATGTCCCATACAAGGCATCCAGAGTGCTATATAAGGAAATTTCCCCTTTAAATGGTATTCTGGCCCCACCCAGTGCATCTCTGAATGCTTCACTCAGGGCAGAGTGCCACCGTTTTGCAGATGATGGTTCATGAGGCTCCTGCCTCGTGAAAAGTACAGGACCCAGGAGGGTCACCCACTAGTCACCAGGACATCTGTTGTTTGTTTGTCAGGGTGGAGGGAGAGAGGAAAGAAGGAATGTCACTTTTTGGTTTGGGACAGGAGAGGGAGCTGGTCATGTCAGAAAATGCCATTAGACACCAGGCATTGTTCAGGAGGTCAGGTCAGGGTGGAATGGGATGGGAGGGGCAAAATGCTATGACATTCTTGCCTGCAGCTTTTTTTTTTTTTTCAATTATTATTTAAATGTCTACCTTCTTGTCAGTGCCTGAGTCAATCTCCCTCAAGCACTAGTTTTGGTTTGTAGGTTTGAGGGTTGGTTGTGTTGTTTTTTGGGGTTGGGTTGCAGTATTTGCAGTACAAATGCAGCTCTTCTGTGAGGCTTGCTGCATCTGCCCCATAATTCACTTTAGTAAAAGGGCCCTATAGATTAGGAAAAAAAAAAAAAAAAAGTCCACCCCATATGATTGGTGGCACTGCCATGCTCTGGTTACAGTATGTGAGACCCCCAAAAAGAAAACTTTATTCTTTCATCTAAAACCAGGAGTCTTTATAGACTTGCCCCTAAAATATTCAGAAAGACTATAGTGCTGCCATAAAGATTATTCTCACAAGTACTCAGTGAAACAGCATACTGTATAGCCATTCTGCAAAACCAATCTGGCGCCATGTTACTCTACTTAAATCATAATTTCTAACGAGAAATTAAACGCTACCACTTTAAGAGCATGCACCGATCTTCATTAACACCACTATCATCACCTTTTTTTTTTTTGTCTCCAGCTTTAATAAGGAAAAAGTCATTAACACGCAAGATACACCTTGGAGAAGTCCTAAAGCAGCTAAGTAGTTTCTCCCTTATTCTCCCACATATTGTAAGAAACGGTTTGGGACACACGTGTTTCGTCTGACAGCCAACAAGTCGGACCCTCTGCTCTGCCGTCGACGCGGAGGGGGTGAAAGCGCGAGGCACCAACCAGGGGTCGGGGGAAAAGAGCCCCGACGTCGGGAAGGGGCAAAAGCGCTGCTCCAAGAGGAAACTAAAGCTGCCGGCTCGACGTCGTACAAACAAACAAGGTCATGCTGGAAGCCCCTTACCTGAGGGGGAGGCGACCGCGCCGTTCAGCAGCCAGGCGGCTAGTGCGAGTCGGCAGAGGAGGAAGGCTCGGAGCCGGCAAGCAGCTGCTTCTCTCTCCACTACCATCCTCTTAGGCGTTCACCAGGCGAGCGAGAAGAGACATTGCAACGACTGTCAGCGGCTCCTCTTGAGCGGGAGACCGCAAGTGACGGGTAGCCTCCAGCCACAGGTGAGGCTTTAAAGCAAAAATGGACGAGAACGATAAGAGGAGCGCCGTGCGCTCGCGCCGCCGCCGCCGCCGAGTTAGCGCCAAATGGCGAGGTGGGGAGGGCGCGCGCACACGTGCTGAGCTCGGGCCGCGCGCTCTCGCTGCGCTGACAGCGCGAAGCGGACGAGGAGGAGGAGGAGGAGGAGGAGGAGGAGGAGAAAGCGGGGCCGCGAGCTCGGCTTGGGAGGGTGGAGGGAAGCCGGGTCACGCGCCCTGGGCTGGGAGAACAGGTTCTGGGGACGCAGTTCACCTGCCAAACGTCAGAAGCTCCCTGTGCAAGGTGCAGCACGCAGGAAAGCACGGAAACGGTGTCCATTAAGAGTGGCTCTGACTTTAGTACGCCTCATGTGGTTTGTTGTTTCAAATATTTATTGAATTTTTAAAGTGTTGCAATACAAAAGATTCATAATCATAAAGAGGACAATAAATGTATACAATTAATGTATACAACACACCAAAAACTAAATAAAGAAAATTGTTCCTGAGTTATGAGAGATAATAGGCTAAAGACGTCCATTTTTTTATTTTTGAAGAGTTATAAGAAAGGTTGTCGTCATATTTTTTATTAGTAATATCCAATTTCATCACATGTGCAATGATAAATGGGAATTACCTTTCCTTTTATTAATGACAACTTTTAGAGCTATGGCAATAAAGAAGTCAAAAAGGGCTTTGTCTTCATCTGAAAGATGTGTAGTAAGAGCCAATAACTTATGGATTACGCATGTGACTGGGGAAAGAGAGTCCTTAAATTAAAGAATAGCTTACATTATCCTAGGACAAGCAGGCATCACATTCTCACATATGGGTGATGTCATCCACAGATCCCGGGACGGACCGTGTGAAAAGTGAACTGTCACTTTAAATTTTAAGAAACTTTACAACTGACTGCCCTACGCATGTACAACTGCCTTCCCGCCTGCTGAGGCTCGTGGCACCTCTGTTCTTTGTTTTCTGCATAGCAAAGTACTATTTGGCTGGACTCCATTCAGTTTAAGTTTGCCTTCCCACTTTCACATATTTTTTTCTTTCTTCTTTTTCCTCGTACTTTTCAGTGACAATTAAATTCAATGTTGCTGGAGTATTTTTTCCATGTATGTCGAGATTTTTGATGGGTTTTAAAAGGTGTGTCAGTGGTCTATTTTGGCTGCAGACCCTCATAAATGGTGTCTAAAATATCTATCTAGGCCCTGAACACAAAACTGAGACTTGTTCTCGCTGTTCAGATCTAAAGTCCCACTCACTTAAAGCTTGTCGCACTCAGCAGGAGCAGTTGCTCGGCGCACCCTTGGATATCACCAAATCTTCACAGGTGTAGACATTGAAAACTCTGGCATCGGCTTTGACATCGACATCACAAGAAATTCCAGCGTTGGGGAAGCCAGCTAAGAAGCCACCCACTTACAAATGATGCTGGAGTCTCTACCGCAGTGTTTCCAAACTCAGTCCTAGAGTACCCCCTTGCCAGTCATGTTTTCTGAATATCCACAATATGCATGAAAGAAATTTGCATACACTGCCTCCATTATATGCAAATTTCTTTCATGCATATTCATTGTGGATATCCTGAAGACCTGACTGGCAAGTGGGTACTCCAGGACCAAATTGAGAAACACTGCTCTACAGCATCAAGTCCCTTGATGCAGACCAAAGAACAATGTCACTGTTCTCCAGCTTCACCGGTTGTCTCTCCTACATGGTGTGCATCTTCATTGAGGTCACCCACTCCAAGACAGTTCTCTGGTACCACTCCTGACTCTAGAGACTCATTGAAAAGGTCAGTCAGCAGAGCTACCAGAACTTCTCTAAGTTCCTTCAGCACCCTAGGATGTACACCATCAAGCCCCCTCGCTTTGACTACCTTTATTTTAGCTAGCTCCTCACGAACACAACCCTCTGAAAATCAGTCAGGGTCAATTACTCCTCCATCCCTATGCACATTTGTCTTCTGCAGTCCCGCTCCCAGCACTTCAGCCGTGAACACAGAACAGATATATCTGTTAAGCAATTTGGCCTTTTTTTAAATCAGCTTCTACCTATTCCTCCCCTTCACCTTTGAGTCTCACAATGCCACTTTTGCACTTCTTACTATCACTAATATATCTAAAAAATGTCTTGTAGTGGGGTTCTAAATGAGCCTGAACAGAATGGCTGCTTAGAACAGAGCTCCTATGAGGAAAGTTCAAAAATTGCTGTTAACTTCAGTTTAACTTAATATACTCACTTCAAATATTTGTGCATTATTTAACTAACTGGACTTAAGCTGTAAATATTTGCTGGAAAGGGGAGCAAGCATCCAAAATCTGATTTGGTGTCTCCATTGAAAAGAAGCCGTTTCAAAGAAGATGGGAGTCAGTTACAGATTGTAATTGATGAGATCAGATCTGCTTATGGAAGCAAAAGAAGACATTGAAGTTATGAAGGAGGACATAAGTAAAATAAAAATGGATCTATCACAGTTTAATCAACAAACTGAAGAGTTGGAGAATAAGCAGTCCACTACAGATTAGTCTTTAAAGGAAGTTCACCGGTAGTTGAATCGGGTGTCTTTACTGGAAAAGGAGCTGGATGATTTTCACAACTGTGCAAGAAACTTCAGACTGCTTGGGTTACCAGAAGGAAAAGAAGGACAAAATCTCACCAAGTTTCTTACTAATTTTGTGCCTTCATTACTGAATATAAACTTTGAACAGGCTTTTGAAATTGAATCTGCTCATAGAGTTCCATCACAAAGGCAGCCAAAGGAGAAGGAAAAGTTTCCTTGTCCCATAATAGCAAGACTGCTTTGGTTTAATCAGCTGACAGCTCTCATGCAAAAAGCAAAAATTCAGGCATCCATTAAATATGAAGGGAACAATATTTACTTTGTACCAGATCTGAGTAAGACATCTACTAAAATAAGAAACCAACTTTTAGCATACAGACCACTGCTTAAAGAACTTAATGCAAGGTTTGGTATCATGTATCCAGCAAGAATGCGGGTTACCATTAATAATCGCACCAAGGATTTTGTGGACCTGATCTTACTGGGTGAATTTTTGGAGTCGATTCAGCCTTCTGATATTAGCAAAACTTAGTCATATATTTTTTGGTTTGGGGTTTTTACTACTACATTCTGCTGTTGATTTCACTGTTATTGTGATACATGTTACTGTCTAATATATTGTACTGAATTTGAATGCTAATTGTTATATATACGAGTGTGACTGAGGTGCGACTGTAAAATAAAATTTCCTTTACACTTCAATGTACATATTGTTTGAATCTGATTTATGCTTGTTTGGATGTGAATATTGGCTGTTATATTTATTTAAAGCTGTGCCATGGTGGAGGGTTTTTTTTAGTGCCGGGGCTGTGCTGGGTGGCCCATGCTGCTCCTGATGTTTGTAGAATTCTGCGGGGATCAGGAGCAGCATGGGTCATTCGGTGAGGCTCCTGATGCTGGGGGCTGCTATTGCGGTTTGGTAGAAGGCGCTGTAACTGGAAAGTACTGGCTATCTTGATATTTCTGAGTCAGTTGCACTTGACCTCTGCCTTGATTCCTTATGTGATGTCAGAGGGAAGAGCAAAGGGCACTTTTTATTTGTAGATTGAGGAAGGAAAATATTTGACATAACTATTATATATACATGAGTATGTTTTGTAGTGCTATTGATGTGTTCTGTCTAGTTGCAGTCCTTCTGTATAAATGTATGCTTGATTTGTTTTGGAAACATATATCAACTTGCACAAAAAATAGGAATAATCCACTAATAGTTCTTTAATCACCAATTCATTAGTTCGTATTTAGTCCATATATTTTAAGCCAACATATTATATTAAACATTCATTCACTTTTTCACACTGAAGTTCCTCAGTATGCCACACTGAAGCTGCTAATTGATTGAGATCTTAGTGTGGTAACCGTCCTCATTGGAACTTATAATCGGTGGTGATTCATTTCATATGATTTTTTTAAACATTTTCTTTAAATTACTATTTCATTGTAAAGTGCCAGTGCTTATTCTCGAACATTAATTCATAAATCCGTTATTCATATAGAAAATTTAGAAAATTTAAAGTGCTACTTAGCTTAGAACATTACTGCCTCATTCCCCTCCGACGCGTTTCATTCATCCTCAAGGTCTGGGATGATACATGCAGAAATGTTCAGACTTTTAGCGAATAGCTAATGCCATAAATGATTATGCCGAGAATAGTAATTTAAAGAAAAAGTAATTTAAAACAAAAGTTTGTTAAAAAAATCATATGAAATGAATCACCAAGTTCCAATGAGGATGGTCACCACTCTAGTATCTCAATCAATTAGCAGTTTCAGTGTGGCATACTGAGGCACACTTCAGTGTGAAAAAGTAAATGAATTTCAATATAATATGTTGGCTTAATAAATATGGACTAAATACGAACTAATGAATTGGTGATTAAAGAACTATTGGTGATTTGATTTGGGACATGAATGAATACAATAAGCTGTGTCTAGTGCTTATTTATATAGTGGCATCTAAATGGTATTGCAGATGTTGATAAGAGTAGATATGATGCATATCAGAATTAATGTGTTATGATGTGATGTTGTTTAAGTATTGTGTTTTCATGGTTAGAATTACCTAATTTGGTTGCATAAACTGTATGTGTAATAGTTCTGGCTTATTATGAGTTAGGATTGTATATTGTTATTATAGTATTATTATTTTATTGTTTGGGATAACTACTTATGTTGCTGCTTTCCTTCTTCACTCATCATTTTTATAAAAGCAGCACTTAATTTTTGGTTGTAAAACTTGTCTGGTGAAAGGATTTGTTCATTGTTGCTTAATATTATGTAATAAGCTTAGTAGCAACAAAGTTTCTGACTGCTTCATTGCAACACAGTATCTGGCTAATTTGTAGGATAGCTATTTGTTGCCAGTAATGTTGCTATCGGCTAACTATCAACAACACAGTTCAATTAACATAACTATACTCTATGGTGATGTTTTGCAGTAGTTAATTTGAGTGTAGCCATTTTAGTCTATTAATTGAGCTTTTGCTTTTATTTAATTAATAGCATTTATATTTAAAATAATTTAGTTAATCTCCATGATTTATACTTTAAAGCTGATGCATAATTGATTGCTTAAATTGTATGTGGAGAGAGTTAGTTGGATTAGAACTTGCAGTTATATACACGTTATTAACAAAATTATTTTTTTTAATAACTCAGAGGCTTTTTTTAGCAGCTCTTCATGCTACTCACTAACCCGGGGTGGGGGGTTCCTCTTACTTGGTCATTTATCCAAGAAGGGGCAGGTTTCAGCATGGATATACATAATTTAGGACTCCTTTTACTAAGGTGCACTAGCGTTTTTAGCGCAAGCAGGAAATTACCACGCGCTACACTTCTAGAATTAACACAAGCTCAATGCTGGCGTTAAGGTCTAGTGTGCATGGCAATGTAGCGCGCACTATTCCGTGCATTAAAGCCCTAACGCAACTTAGTAAAAGGAGCCCTTAATCTTTATGTCTTGTTATTCAGTCTTGATGATGATATAGTACAAAGGTGTGTCACTTAATATGAAAGGAATACAAAATCCTATTAAAAGACGCAAACTTATTACTTATTTGTCTCAACAAAACCCGGATATTGTATTGCTGCAAGAAACCCATTTGAATTCTACAGAGGCTTCTAAAATGACTTGCAGTTGGGATCTCCCTACCATCTTTTCTCCTGCTGATAGGAAGAGGAATGGAGTTTCATCTTGTTCTGGAAGCACCAGGACATTAATTTTTTATCTTCTATAAATGAAATGGATGGAAGGTGGGTTATGGCAAAAATTTAGATTAAAAAAGAAGTATTGAATATTATCAATTTATATATATACCAAATAATGATGATCCTATTTTTTTTTTTTTGATTCATTAGCTGATTTACCTGCAACCAAAAGTGATACACCAGTTGTCATTGGTGGTGATTTTAATTTAGTATTGCAACCATCTATTGATAGGAAATCCAATGCAAGATAAATAAAGAATAGATCTTGGGCCAAGTTGCAAAACATTATACAACATTTTAACCTTGTAGATCCTTGGAGACTTATGCATCCTGAAGGTAAGAATTATACGTTTTTCAGCACCTCACAACTCCTATTCATGTATTGATTATTTTTTGTTATCCAGCTCATTAATGAAATTGGTCCAACATACTGACATGTCTTCTACAATAATATCTGACCATGTGATGATTTCTATAAAGTTGAGTTCCTTATATAACACGGAAAGGTGCACCATCTTGCCATTTCAATGTGTCATTACTAACTGACTCAGAATTTATAGAACATATAAATACGGCTAATGAGGAATATTTCAAATTTAATAAAGTTGAAGAATCTGGCTGGGTTACTGTTTGGGATGCTTTCAAAGCATACATTAGAGAAATGATAATATCTTATTCTGCAAAGTTAAAGAAAAACAACAAGTGTAAGCCCAAGAGCTCGTCTCAACAAGCAAAATTTAATACTGGGCTGGAGGTCCCATTAGTCACCCGTCGGAACTAGGTAGGCAGCATAGGGTGGGAAGATTTAGAGGAGGGAGTTTTCTTCCCACCTTGGCTGGTCAGAACTTCTGATTGGCCAAAGCATAGAAGGTTCAAGTGGTGGGCAGGGTTTATAAACTGGGACCTTCTGGGGTCAGGGGCTCCTGGTTCCTGAAGGGTTGCTTTCCCTCCCTCCTTTCCGTGGATGGTTCAGTTGGCATCGGGGTTCAGGGATGTTGCAACAGTGGTGTCCCAAACTACCAAGCATTTTTGGGGGGTGGGCTCATCCAGCGATGAGCCGTAAGAGGACTTGAGCTCAGGGGGAGTGAGCATCAGGGAATGGTACATTAAGGGACATGGAGGTCATTGCCACCCCCAGGCCCTAGCTGAGGATGGCGGGGAATTGGGGAATTAAAGGTATAAAGACTGTTTATGGTAGCTCAGATGTTATAATGTTTTAATTGTTATTGTTGTTTAAACAGGGCTGCGGCCTATATTTTCCAGTAAGTTTGTGTCCAGTATTTTGTGAAGGTGGGAGGAAAAGAAAGGGTGTGGGTAGGGTCCGGGGTGAATAGGTAATGGGGCCCTTCCAGCTCCAGATATTAAAAACATTGCAAGAATTGGAGGTGAATGTTGAAGCATATGAACATCAACATCAAGCTGATCCTGGAAATATCTCTTCTTTGGAAGATTTGAAGAAATCTATTTTTCAATATAACACAATATTGAGCAAAAGGGCCGGTCTTGCTAATTTTATAAATTCTGCTACTTATTACTTTGACCAGAACAAAGTTGGTAATCTTTTGGCTAACTACCTAAAGGGCAGAAAAGAAAAATCTTACATATCAGCTATAAATAGCCCCAACAATACATTAATGACCAGTGACAAAGTTATTTTGGATTGTTTTCAAACATACTATAAGGAATTATTCACCATTGCTGTGTTGCTGAGAAGTTTGGTTTCTTACAGGATATTGCGAATCCTTTGATAACAGAACAGGACAATACTTCTTTCTGTAAAGATATTAATGAATCTGATGTGTATAAGGCCTTGAAAGATATGGCTAAAAACAAAACTCCTGGCCCAGATGGCTTGACAGTGTAATTTTATTTGGCATTTAAGTCCTTGTTACTGCCAAAACTTGCATCTATCTTTAAGTATTTTATTATGTCACAAAAGGTGGAGGGTACATTTACCGAAGCCACAATTATAGTCCTGCCTAAAGGTGACAAAGATCCAACAATGGTTCAGAGTTATAGGCCTCTTTCAATGATAAACATTGATGCTACAATTTATTCCAAGATATTAGTTTCAAGATTGCAAAAAATACTACCAAATATCATCTCCATGGGTTCTTGAGTGGTAGATCTGCTGATAATTCACGGCTTTTCCTTGAAGTAATACAATCCACAGTGAATATGGAAGATGATTACATCACTATGGCCTTGGATGCTGAAAAGGCCTTCGACAGAGTTGAATGGTGTTTCTTTTTTCAATAGGCAGCATAGGGTGGGAAGATTTAGAGGAGGGAGTTTTCTTCCCACCTTTTTCAGACATTATGTTGGTTCAGCTTCTCCCAAATTGCTATAAGTATGATCAAAGTTCTCTACACTAATCCTTTAACCAGAATTTCCATTAACAATAAACTAACAGCTCCTTTTCATCCAACCAGAGGCACGAGATAGGGTTGTCCATTGTCGCCTTTGCTTTTTAACACAGCCCTTGAGCCTCTATTATTGAAAATTCAACATAACAGCAAAATTCAAGGAGTACTGTTTGGGGAAAAACTGATTAAATATTTGGCATATGCAGATGATGTTTTGATTTACATTACGCCTTGTTCTAGTCAAGCTATATTGGAAACTATAAATTCATTTTCCAAGATTTCAGGATATAAATTGAACCAATCCAAAACTGAAATAATGCAGTTAAATTGTCCTTGTATGCTGACTGAGTTGTCTAAATATAACTTTCAATATGTCAAAAGCAAAATGAAATACTTAGGAGTATATTTCTGTCCCTCCATTGAAACCATACAGATGAATGAGGAGCATTTATTACAATTAGTTAAAGATTTAACTAAACAATGGACACCATTAAGATTATCATGGAGGGGAGATTATACACAATTAAAATGATGATTGCACCAAAATGATGATTGCACCAAAAATTAACTGAGTATGCTACCAATGTATTTTAATCTAGTGTTTAATCCCGTTACATTAACAGGTGCTAGAATAGATGTGTAGACTTTTAGCACAAGGGGACACTAAGGTGTTTCTTTTTTTCTTTCTTTCTCTCTCCCTGCCCCCTTGTCTCTCCCTAGTCCCCTGTCTATCTGTATTTCTTTCTTTCTGTCTCTCTCCCTAGCCCCCCTGTCTTTATGTGTGTCTGTTTTTCTTTCTGTCTGAATCTTTTCTTGGCCCCCTTTCTGTCTGTCTTTCTTTCTCCCTGCCCGCTGTCTGTCTATTTTTCTTTCTTTTTGTCTCTCTCCATGCCCCCTATCTTTCTGTGTGTCTGTCTTTCTTTATTTGTCTGTCTCTCTCCCTGCCCGCTGTCTGTCTTTCTGTCTCTCCCTGCCCACTGTCTGTCTGTCTTTTTCTTTCTTTCTGTCTCTCTCCCAGCAAGCTGTCTGTCTTTATTTCTCTCTCCATGCCCCCTGTCTTTCTGTGTGTCTGTCTTTCTTTCTTTCTGTCTGTCTCTCTCCTTGGCCCCCTTTCTGTCTGTCTTTCTGTCTCTCTCCCTGCCCACTTTCTGTCTCTCTCCCTGGCCCCCTGTCTTTCTGTGTGTCTGTCTTTCTTTCTGTCTCTCTCCCTGGCCTCCTGTTTTTCTGTGTGGCTGTCTATCTTTCTCTCTCTCCTTGGCCCCATTTCTGTCTGTATTTCTTTCTGTCTCTATCCCTGGCCCCCTGTCTGTCTTTCTTTATTTCTGTCTCTCTCCATGCCCCCTATCTTTCTTTGTGTCTGTCTTTCTTTCTTTGTCAGTCTCTGTCCCTGCCCGCTGTCTGTCTGTCTTTTTCTTTCTTTCTGTCTCTCTCCGAGCCCACTGTCTGTCTATCTTTCTTTCTTTCTCTCTCCATGTCCTCCTGTCTTTCTGTGTCTGTCTTTCTTTCTTTCTTTCTGTCTCTCTCCCTGCCTTCTGTCTGTCTTTTTTTCTGTCTCTCTCCCTGCCTTGTGTCTGTCTTTCTTTCTTTCTGTCTCTCTCCCTGCCTGCTGTCTGTCTGTCTTTCTTTCTGTCTCTCTCCCTGCCTGCTCTCTGTCTTTTTTTCTGTCTCTCTCCCTGCCTGCTGTCTGTCTGTCTTTCTTTCTTTCTGTCTCGCTCCTTAGCCCCCTTTCTGTCTAAACTAAAACTAAACTAAACCTTAAGTTTGTATACCGCATCCTCTCCACAATCGTAGAGCTTGGCATGGTTTACAGGAATTGGTATATAAAAGGAACTCCAATGAAGGGTTATAGGACTTAGTATAGAGAATGTTTAGAGGGACTTAGTATATCGAAGAGGGAGGAAGTATTACATTTTTGAGAATAACCAAGTTTTCAGATGTTTTCGGAAGAGTTGGAGGGAGCTCAGATTCCAAAGTGGGGAAGTAAGGTTATTCCAGAGCTCTGTGATTCTGAAGGAGAGGGATGTCCCTAGTTTTCCTGCATGGGATATGCCTTTTAATGAGGGGAAGGATAGTTTGAATTTTTGAGTGGATCTGGTGATATTAGGATTCGAGGAATTCCAAGATAATGGAATAAGGGGAGGAAGGATGCCATGTAGGATCTTGAAGGCGCATTTAAAGTGAACCCTAGAGATTACTGGAAGCCAGTGAAGCTTAGACAGAAGCAGGGAGACATGGTCAAATTTACTTTTTGCGAAGATTAGCTTAGCTGCGGTATTCTGAATCCGCTGAAGTCTATGAAGGCTCTTCTTTGTTAGGCTTAAGTAGATGAAGTTACTGTAATCCAGTTTGGAAAGGATGATGGATTGTACGAGGACAGCAAAGTGTTGTTGATGGAAGCAGGATCTTACTTTCATTAGCATGTGAAGATTGAAAAAGCATTTTTTTTACCAAGGAGTTGAGGTGGTCGTTGAAGGACAGTGTAGAGTCAATGATGATGCCCAAAACTTTGCTTGAGAGCTCAAGCTGCAGTGTGGTGCCAGAGGACAGTGGGATGAGGGTGAGTAGCTGATCTAATTTTGGGCCAAGCCAAAGTAGTTTTGTTTTGGACTCGTTCAGTTTCATTTGTATGGTGAGGGCCCAGGATTGGAGGTTCGTTATACATGAGGATATGTTCTCAGAGAGTTTAGTGAGGTTCGAGTCAGTCTCGAGGAGGACAAGGATGTCGTCGGTGTAAGTGTAAAATGTTTCCATGGGGGATAGTTGGAGGAGTTTTAGGGAGGACATATAGATGTTGAAAAGAATAGGGAATAGAGGTGAACCCTGAGGAACTCCACAAATCAGTTTCCAAGGGGAGGATGAGGTGCCATTCATGTTAACAGTGTAAGAGTGAGAATGTAAGAATTTCGAGAACCAGTCTAAGACTGTAGAGTTTATGCCAATTTCAGAAAGTTGGAAAATTAGTATGTCATGATGGACAATGTCAAAAGCTGCAGAAAGGTCTAATTGAAGAAGAACAGCGAACTTATTATGAGAATGAAGTTGTTGAACCTTTGAGATTAATGAGGCCAATAGGGATTCAGTGCTAAAGTTGGGTCTAAAGCCATATTGGTAAGGTAGGAGAATGGAGAATCTCTCAAGATAGGATGAGAGTTGGGTAGATATGATGGACTCCAGCATCTTGATCAGAAGAGGAATATTTGCTATTGGGCGATAACTGGATGGTGTGGAGGGGTCTAGATCAGCTTTTTTCAGTAGTGGGGACAAGGCAATGTGTCCCATTTCTGCAGAAAATAGGCCTGATAGTAGGGCAGAGTTTATAAGTTTGGTAAGAGATGAGATGGCCTGTGTGGGAATTTTCTCGTATAGGTAGGAAGGGAAAGGGTCCAAGGTACAGTTGCAGGATTTCAGTTTGAGGCAGAGTTTTTTTTTTTTTTTTTTATTTGTTTATTCAATTTTATCAATACAAACAAGCAATACATTACTTGTATTTCAGATTAACATAAATTATTAAAAAGAAAACTTATAAACCAATTCCACTTAAATCAGTGTTTTGGTTATTCATTTATACTTCCAATATATTTAGTCCACAATCTTTTAAAAGAGATTCTTAGCAAAGAAAATTAACAATAGAAACAATCTTATCCAACCTAGAAAGCGGCAATTATCTGCGGTGCTACAGCCATTCATGGCAGGTTATACATTCTCAGTCATAGGCACTCCTTGCTCTTTGGATTCTATAAATCCTACTAGTTGTTTAGGTTCAAAAAACAAGTAATTCTTGTTCTGATAGGAGACAAAGCATTTTACAGGAAATTTCAATAGAAAATTTGCCCCCAAGGCAAGGACTCTTGGCCTTAATGCCAAGAATTCTTTCCTACGCCTCTGGGATCTTAAAGACATATCAGGAAATATTCGAACATTAGAACCTAAAAACTGATCATTGATATGACGAAAATACAAACGCAATATATATTCTCTATCACTTTCCAAAGCGAGAGTTATTAACAGGGTTTTCCTTTCCGTTATAACCTCCAAGGAGTTTTCCAGAAAAGTTGTTAAGTTCATATTTTCATTGTTGGTCCCTTGAATCTCATTAGGAGTGGAAACTTCCACAGGTCTCTTAATTTGAAAATAATTAGCTCTAACAATAGGTGGCAAACTTTCAATAGGAATAAGCAAAATTTCCTTGAAATATTTTCTTGCCATCTCCATTGGTGAAATTAAGGGACATTTTGGAAAATTTAGGAGTCTCAAGTTATTTTTCCTTAATTGGTTCTCGAAACTTTCCATTTTTCTAGCAATAAATGTTCTTTCTTTTACTAATTCCAAGTCCAATGTTTCCATTCCACAAATTCTTGACTCCTGTTTTTCTATTTTCTCATTTAAATCTTTAAGGGCCAAACCCTGTTGCTCCACTTTAGAGTGGATAGTCCCATAGTCAATGTTTAAAGTGGAAAAAGACATTTTGAGGTTAGCGTCCATAACTGAAATAGCCTGCCATAAAGCCTCCATATCAATTACCTTAGGCTTCTCCAACACCCCAAAAGTGATCTTACTTCCTCCCGAAGCTCCTCTCTCCTCTCCTGCAGTATGGGTAAGCTGTCGGTGTAATACAGCTTCTTCTTCGGCTCCAGATGAACTTGGAGCTACCAGCCCTCCTTCACTGAGGATCAAAGACTCCTCCCGGGTCCATGATGCATCAGGAACTCCCAGTACTGCACTGCTTCCAGGTTGTGGGGGTGGATGCCTCTGTTCCGGGCTTAACATCGCCCGAAGCTGCTGGCTGAGTTCGCTCGACGAATTCGGGCTCACCCCTGAAGTAGCCACCGCTGATTCGCCCGATCGGGCCAAAGCCTCCTCAATTGTGCTCTGCACCAGACGCGGTGCCGCTACCGCCGCTGGAGGGTTGCCGCGGAGGGCTCCTTTCCTCTTACCCATGTTGAGGTAAGAGAACTGCTAGTTCAACAGAAATAGCAACGCCGGCCGAGAACAAGAGAGGGAGCCTCACTCTCAGGCGTCCGCTCTCATCGCCATCTTGAATCTCCCTCCTTTGAGGCAGAGTTTAGAGACCTGGGAATCAGATACGTGCTCGAAGGCAGTCCAGGATCTGTGAACTGGGATAGGGTTGGAGACGGTGTGCACCAGAGAGTTGTAAGAGACTGGGAAGGAGTATCTTAAGGTAGTGACTTTCTCGTTGAAGAATTTTGCTAGATCGTCGGCAGATGGAGAGGAGGGAAGCATGGTGGAGTCATTTTTAGAGGATATGGAGCGCCAGATGTTAAACAATGTACTACTCTGGTTGTTGGATCTGGAGATTTTATCACCATAGAAGTTCTTCCTTGCTTTTTTTAGTGCAGATTGTAGAACTTAATATTGACCCTCCAGGTCAATCCTCCTCTGTGGGGGATTTAGATTTTTTTCTATTTGCGCTCCAGTATTCGACATTTCTGCTTCAGTTCTCTATGATATGGAAGATACCAAGGGGCCTTATGGGAGTAGGAGACAGTTTTAGTGGATAGTGGGGCAAGGGAGTGGTAGGTGGCCTCGGAGAGGGTGACCCAGTTGTGCCAGTTGGTTTCTGGGTTTACAGGGTAAGGAATGGTGGAGATTTGGTTGAGGAATTCTTTGGTTGAGGAGTTTGGTCCAAATGCTGATCCTGTGGCAAAGATACAGGTACTTTAGTTTACTTACTTTTCCAATGTGAACATTTACAGTACTTTTGGAAACAAGTTTGGGAGTCCATTTGCTTGTTTGTTAACATTCAAGAACAACTAACCATAAATGTTATTCTGTTGGGCAGAATAGGTCTAAAGGTCCCAATCACAGATGAGCTGGCTAAATTATTGCAAATATTAATAAATTTCACAATAAAAACAATTCTTAGCCATTGGAAAGATTTTACGAGGATAGAGTATACTATTTGGTGGAATTCTGTATGTCTCATAGCTAAATTCAAAAGGGCTTTTGCTGAAAAAAGAGGTAGTTTGCATACCTATCGTAAGATATGGAAACCTCTCATAAAATATAGTGACGTAGCAGATTTATTTTGTTGTAATTTATTAATGCACATCCATGCTGTTAATTATTTGTTGATTATTGTTATTATCTATTAGGAGTTGCTAGTGAGCAACCTTTATTTGTGATTTGTTTTGTGTTAATACTTTTTTAATGTATTATATAACTGAGGGGTACAGATAGGAATAGAGGTAGGATATAGGAATAGTCAGGGACCACTGCACAGGTGATAGACCTGATGGGCCGCTGCGGGAGCGAACCGCTGGGCGGGATGGACCTCTGGTCTGACCCAGCGGAGGCAACTTCTTATGTTCTTATTGTATAAGACGATTGTTGGTTCCTATGTATAATGTAAATCTGTTATGACTTGGTTGTTATCTATAAGTATTATATAATAAAATTTATTGAACTAAAAAAAAAGTCTTGTCTCCCCGTTTTACCATGTCAGCTATTTTTTCTTCCATTTGCATCTTTGCTTTCCTGACTACACGACCAGCTTCTCTTAACTTTTCCAGATATTTTTGCCTGTCTTCCTCTTTCTGCAATCTTTTGTAGTTTATGAAAGCTAACCTCTTATTCCTTACCTTCTCAGCTACTACTTTTGAGGACCAAAGTGGTCTTCTTTTCCTCTTACTTTTAACTACTTGTCTCACAAAAATGTTTGTCGCCCTTATAATCGCTCCTTTGTTTTGCCCACCGCATTTCCACTCCTTCCAGACGTTCCCATCCAGACAATAATTTCTTGACGTAAACCCCCATCCGAACAAAGTTAGTTTTTTAAAAGTCTAGAACCTTTGCTTTTGAATGAGCCCTTTCTATACTCATCTTAATATTAAACAAGTTTCAAGTTTATTTAAATTTGATGATTCGCTTATTACAATCTAAGCGAGTAACATTAAAAGAAAAAATATAAAACATACAACATTAAAATATATATTGTACTACATTAAAAGGGGGTATTCGACAGACTGACAATACGGACGGACTAAGATACGTTGGGGAAGAACAAAAGGGGATAAAAGTTACAAAGTGTTGTTTCCCAGAGGGAAGAGAGAGAGTATCTGGAGGGGGGGAAAAAACATTTGGATTAGGGTTAGATAAATAAAAAGAACTGTTTTTGGAAGTTGGAAGTTAGGGAAAAGTGAATAAAAGAGGTATTTTAGAGATTAAAATAGGTTTTAAAAAGAAAAGTTTTTAGATTGGTTTTAAATAAATTAAGGTCTTTAATTTCTCTAATATATAAGGGAAGAGTATTCCAGGTGAGGGGGGCCATGACTGAAAATATATCATGACGTCTGGTCCCTATAATTTTTAGAGAAGGGACCATTAGCAGCCCTTGTGTATCCAACCGCAGGGAACGATTCGAAGTATATGGAACTAGAAGCTGGTCTATGAATTGTGGTTCATTGGTGATTAGTGTTTTAAATACTAATAGTGCTATTTTATATGTTATTTGTTGGTTAATGGGCAGCCAGTGTGATTCTATTAAAAAAGGTGTTACATGATCATATTACTATACAGCAAACATCTTAATGTTAAATCGTACCATACAGCTAATATTAAACCGTACCATGGTGCAAAGATAAAGGAAGAGCATTCCAAAGCATTGGACCCTGGACAGAGAGCATTGACTTCTGGTTACTCAAGTCCAACAAAGCCTCCAAGAGAATTGAAATTTTGGAGATTAATACAACCCGTACTACTAACTTACAGGGAAATTCTATAACCAGCGCCTAAACTTAGGCATCCTACCGAACTGAAAAATGCTGTAAGAAATGTTGAAGTGCCTACTGATGCCTAAATAAAAGGTGCCTGGCATCGCGGCTAGGTAGCCACTTTAGGCAGTGGAATGTCAAATTAGGCTTTGCCGGCAGAAGTAGCATTAGCAGGCTAAAGAGGCCCTAGCTGCGATTCACAGCAAGACAGGTGGCTGAAATGTAGGCCCGGAAAACATTGGCCTACATTTCAGCTGCCTATCTATGCCACTGTGGGATACTAGTCAGGCTGCAGCAGCCATAAGCTGATCATGGCAGGAGAAGTTATCCCCAATCAGCTGAGTCAGCAGTGCTCCCCAAAGCCATGGCTTCGGGGAGTCCTGCCGGCTCGGTTGATCGGGGAGGAATACTCTTGTCACGATCAGCTGAGTGGCTGTGGTAGGGGACCTCCTGACATTGACAGGAGGGACGCCCACTCCTTCTTGCTGTAACCCATGAAGCACCCCCCAACCACGATAGACAGCAGGGATGCCCATTCCCTCCTGCCTGCAGGTTCCCCTAAACCCATAATCTATCTCAATTGCCAATACCCCTGAACTCCCCACCATGACACCCCTCTCGAACCCATGCCCCCTAACTGCCAATACCTTTGATCCCCCCTGATCCTTTTATAGTAAGGCCAGCCAGAGGGATGCAATACCCTCTGACCAGCAGACCTGGCTTTTCACAATGGTGGGCCTTCCCCTTCCTGGTAAATGCTGGGACATACTGGGATAGGCCAATGGGAATCCTAGGCCCTTCCCAGTGTATCCCAGGATGTATTGGGAAGGAATGGTCCTGATTGGCCCAGGTGCCTAAGGCCCCTCCTTTGAGGCTTTAGACCCTTCCCCAGTGTATCCCAGGATGCACTGGGAAGGGGAAGACTCACCATTGTGAAGAGGCAGGCCTGAGGGTATAAGAATCCTTCTGGCTGGCCTTACTACAAAAGCTACGGATGGTTGGGGCTTGGGGGGGTATTGGGGTGGAGGTGGGCTTCAGGGATATTGGCTTTTGGAGGGGTCTTAGGTTCGGGGGGGCCTACTTCTGCTGCTACCCTAGTGAGACATCCCCTATCAGGAGGGATGCTCACTTCTTCCTGCTGCCACCCCCTCCTTGAGACATCCCACAGCGGGAGGGATCCCACGATGCACTGGGAAGGAGGCCTAAGGCCCCTCCTATGTGAGGGGCCTTAGACATCTGAGTCAATCAGGGCCTTAGGCCTCTCCCTGGTGCATCCCAGAATGCACTGGGAAGGGGAAGGCCCACCATTTTGCAATGACAGGTTTGCCAGCAGGAGGGAACTGGCATCCCTCTTGCCGGCCATTAGATAAAGGTACAGGGGTGTTCGGGGCAGCATGGAGGTGATAGAGGGATCTTGGTGTCAAGGGCATTTTGGGAGTGTCAGGAAGTGTCAGAGTGGAGTCAGGAAGTGTTTGGGGGGCTTTTGGGGATGATGGGGCCAGCGGCAGGAGAGAATTTGCATTTCTCCTGCCAGGGGATGTCTCAGTGGGGTATTGGCAGGAAGATTAGGGCACTCCTGCTGCTGCAGATATTCAGGGGTTAGGGGGGACTTTAGCGATGGAGTGGGCATCCCTCCTGCCAGCCAACTTTGCGGGGAGGGGACAGGTTCCTGGCCACGGCCGCTAAACTGAATGCCACAGGGAGTTAACCTTGCGGCGATCAGCTTAGTGGCAATGCGATTCTCTAACCGGTGCTTGTGACATGGACGCCAATTAGAGAATCGGGGTAGTTAGGTGGGGTTAGGCATCTGTCCATTAGGACAGATGCAATTCTATATAGGACGCCCGTGTGTGATTCTCAAAGGCCACTTAGGCGGCAGCTAAGACCATGGGTCCTAAACAAAATCTGGCCCTTACTGCTATGGATCATAAATGTCACAGCCATCACTCATGTCAATATTAGAACTATCAGAGGATTGCAATGAGAATATATAGAAATGTTATTCATTGTACTGCCACATACACTAAGGAGTATATTATCTTGAAATTTCCAAATAATGCCCAAAAGTATACTCAATCGCTTAAAGCATAAGGAATACAGTTTTACAAACACTTAGGCCCTGATTCTGTATAGGACGCCCGGGAGAGGTGTCCTATTCAGAATCGGGCCTACACTAAACCCCGATTCTGTAACCGGCGTCCATGTTAGACGCTGGTTAGAGAATCGGGTTAGATTAGACACAGCTCGCTACACTTATCGCGGCAAGGGATCTCTCTGCCGCTATAAGTATAGCGGGCCGCGGCCCCCTGTCCGATTGCAGGCAGGAGGGTGCCCAAAACCTCATGCCGAAATATGCTCCCCCCCCCGACACTACCGACCGCCCCCCGACACTACCAACCGCCCCCCCCCGACATTACCGATCTCCCTCCCACCCCGACACTACCGATCTGGCAGAAGGGTGCCCAAACCCTCCTGCCAGAAGATGCCCCCCCTGACAATATCGATCGCTGGCAGGAGGGTGCCCAATCCCTCCTGCCTGAAGACGCACCCTTACCCCCCCCCCCGCGCTAACAGCCCCCAAACCTCCACCCCACCAAACTAACCCCCCCAAAAATGGACGGTAGCCAGGGAGGACTTCGCTGAATTTTTATTAACCAACTCTTTAACAAGTCCATACAACCTTCTATGCGGTGACATCAACATTCACCTAGAGCAAACAGATCAGTCAGATATATCCGACCTCTGGTCACTAATCTCGCAGCTAGGTTACTTCAAACCCCCACCCATCGTAACCCACCAAAGAGGTCACCAGTTAGACCTGGTGACCTTCTCCGCCAAAGAACCAATCACTCCCAAATTCGTGTGGAAACAAGACAACTGGACAGACTCCCTATGGTCTGACCACAAACTTTGTAGCTTCTCCATTCACTACCAACAAAAAACCACCATAAACAGAAAAGCAAGAAACACCAAAACCCACACCACTAGAGGCAAGATCGACCCGAACGAATTCTGGTCCCGCTACGAAACTATCACAAAACAAAACGAAGAAGAGGACCAAATCATGACCACCTGGATCAAAGACAGCACAAACATTCTAAACGAAATAGCCCCCTTAAAAACCAGCAGAATTAGATCCTCAAACCAGGAGGGCTGGTTTGACCTAGAGCTACTACAGACAAAAAAGGACCTCAGAAAATCGGAGAGACAATGGACCAAATCTGGAACCCAAGAGCACAGAATAGCATGGAGACTCAAACTAAAAAACTACAAAACCCTAACCAAGGATAAACGAAAAAACTTCTATGCCCAAAAAATTGGAAATGTCACAATCAACAGTAGTAACTTCTTCAAACTGGTCAACAATCTTTACAATCTCGAGACAGTTACCGATAACTGCGATGAAGAACCCACACTAACCGCCAACTCTCTAGCCGACTTCTTCAACTCCAAAATACTGAAACTAAGATCTTCGATAACTGCCCCTGCCAATCCCCACGGGGACTTTCCAACCCTCCAAGACAACAACAGTTCCAAACCAGACCCGGGGTCCAGAGCAGACCTAAACTGGGATCAATTCACTACTATCGATTGGCAATCCTTCAACAAATTCTATAACAAATATACCAACTCCTTCTGTAGACTAGACACCTGCCCCCCTAACTTTATGAAAACGGCTCCAATCCACTTCAAAGCAAATATGCTGGCATGGGTTAACCTCCTACTATCTATCGGAAGCTTCCCAGCAGAACAAGGCCACATCTCGATCACCCCAATCATAAAAAACACAAAAGAACCACCCAATATCCCGTCCAACTACAGACCGATCGCAAGCATCCCGCTATTCACCAAAATAGCAGAAGGGCTGGTTAATGCCGAACTTACCACATACCTTGATAAATTCAGTATCCTAAATGACAATCAATCAGGCTTTCGCTCCGACCACAGCACCGAAACCATTATAGCCTCTCTCCTAGACCACCTTCACACACTCTTTACCAAGACTCCAGCGCCTTGATTGTACAACTCGACCTGAGCAGTGCATTCGACCTGGTAGACCACAACATTCTCCTTGACTGCCTCGCCTACATAGGCATCTCGGGCCAGGTCCTTAACTGGTTCCACGGGTTCTTACGGAACAGATCATACAGGGTATTCAAAAACGACGCCTTCTCATATAGCTGGGAGAACTCCTGCGGCATGCCACAGGGCTCCCCCCTGTCTCCCACTCTGTTCAACGTCTACCTCGCCTCCCTAGGAAACCTTCTGCAAAACCTCAAGCTCAAATTTTTTATCTACGCAGATGTCATCACTATAGTCATCCCGCTAACCAGTTTCACATCAGAGCTCCTTACCTCCCTCTCAAGCATACTCAATCAGATAGAACACTGGATGTTATCATACAGACTAAAACTGAACCTGGATAAAACAAAATTCTTCCTAGCAACCCCCAAAGATAAAATCAAAGACACCACATTTCAAGTAAAAGGATCCGTTTTCCCCCTTGAACAAAACCTAAAAATACTGGGCGTCACACTAGACAAACATCTATCCCTTGACAAACACACGGACAATACCATCAGAAAAAGTATCTCGGTGCTTTGGAAACTCCGCACCATAAAAAAATTCTTTGACGACACTTCATTCCGCCTGCTAGTACAATCCTCCATCACTTAGCATATTGGACTACTGCAATATCATTTACTTAAGCTCCACAAAAAAAACCATCAGGAGACTCAAAATGATCCAGAACACTGCTGTCCGCCTCATATTCGGCCTGAAAAAATGGGAACACATCACCCCTTTCTACCACAAACTCCATTGGCTGCCATTAGAATCCAGAGTCCTATTCAAATTCGCCTGCTTCTGCTATAAAACAGTATTTGGTTTATCCCCAAGCTACATCATCCCTCACTTTGCCCTGAATCACAGCATCAAGGACTCCCGCAGAATCCAACTCTTCGCCTACCCCTCCCTTAAACTTTGCCACTCTAAAAAATTCCTCGACAAAACCCTCGCCTTCCAAGCCACTAAGCTAAACCCATGGTTATCCCAAATGGCCCTCAAGGCCCCCAACTACCTCGGCTTTAGAAAACTACTCAAAACCCGCCTCTTCCAAGACCAGGATCCCAACGCCCCTTCTATCTAACAACCCCTCTCCCCTCTACATCCTTCCCTCACCCCCCTGGCAACTTTGATCAATTTGTTATTGAACCGCTTGTAACCCCGCTCAACTAATGTAAACCACTTGTAACCTTGTTTAATTGATGTCAACCACCTAGAACTCTTCCGGGTATGGCGGTATACAAAAATAAAGTTATTATTATTATTATTATTTTCTTTTGGCCAGACGGGTCTTGCCCGTCCAGCCGGCAGGCCCGCCTCGTCGAAATGAGGCAGGCCCGCCCCTTCCCGCCGAAGCCTAAGGCCTGATTGGCCCAGGCTCTAGGCGCCTGGGCCAATCAAGCCTTAGACTTAGTGGGGATGGGCGGACCCGCTATGCCTAAGGTCTGATTGGTCCAGGCTTCTAGAGCCTGGGCCAATCAGGCCTTAGGCTTCGCCGGGAAGGGGCGGGCCCGCCTCATTTCGACGAGGTGTGCCTGCCGGCTGGACGGGCAAGACCCGTCTGGCCAAAAGAAAAGGTTAGTTTGGTGGAATGGAGGTTTGGGGGCTGTTAGCGCGGGGGGGAGGGTGCGTCTTCGGGCAGGAGGGATTGGGCACCCTCCTGCAGCGATCAATATTGTCGGGGGGGGGCATCTTCTGGCAGGAGTGTTTGGGCACCCTCCTTCCAGCGAACGGTAGTGTCGGGGGGGCATCTTCTGGCAGGAGGGTTTGGGCACCCTCCTGCCAGCGATCGGAGAGGCGGCCGCGGCCCGCTATACTTATAGCGGCAGAGAGATCCCTTGCCGCAATAAGTATAGCGGCTGCGTCTACTTACAATGTAGACCAGCATTTTGTTGGCCTACATTGTAAGCGTCTCTTCCTCTACTAGGGAGACGCGTAGGGCCACCTAGGTTCGCCTAAGGCCCGCCTAAGGCCCGCCTAAGGCCCTTAGGCGAGCTTAGGCATCTTGCGGGCCTCCCTAGGCTCCCGGAGGCGCCTTCAATATAGGTGGTCTGCCTGGGGAGCATTTTTTTTTAGAACGTGCATCCCGATTGGCTGATTAGACAGCTGTAGGATGCCTACAGCTGCCTAAAATCGGGACGCACTTTGTAGAATCAGGGCCTTAGAGCTCAAAGCTCCTTATATAATTATAAATTAATATGAAAGTGCTCAGTGTCCATGTCTCCTGTACTAAAGCCACTTAGAGATCATTTAGGGACCATCATCACATTTTTCTTGTCCCTTAAGGCCCCATGTGAGGCCATTGCCACTTTATAATGACAATATCACTAATTAAGTGGCACCTATCTGGTTTTCCTGAAGGTAGTGCACATCCCAGCTGGTCAATAATATGCACATGTAGATGAACCGGGTCACTATGCCTATAGACATTGCAAATTTTGTGCCCATGCTATAACAAACTTATAGAATTGGGATACTAGGCACAGACCGGTGGTTTAATTTTCAGCAGCACACTAACTGTTTTTTTTGTTTGTTGTTTTTTTGTGGTTTTTTTTTTTATTATTGATATTCCAAACTTCATTACACAAAAATATCACATATAATGAGTCATAAAAGCACATTCCACTTACAAATATACTGTAATTCAACTCAAGTAGTATATTGTATATACATGTGGGCTGTATTATATTGGACAGACTAAAAGAATCATTAAATTGTGTATTGCTGAACATGTAAGCTGTATCAGACATCAACGGCTTCAAGCAGCATTGACTGAGCATTGGCAAATAGCAGGGCACAGTGAATGTGATTTTATTATAACTTGGCTCCAATCGTGGGGGGAATATTTCATTGTATGTGCAACAAAAAGTACAGCATTTTATTTATCAGTGGGGGACTGTGCCCGAGGGGGTTGAATGCTGAGATAAGAACACCACAAGTACAAGGGGGCACTCGGAGAAATTGAAAGGGGACAGGTTTAGAACAAACGCTAGGAAGTTCTTTTTCACTCAGAGGGTGGTGGATACATGGAACGCGCTTCCAGAGGCTGTTGTAGACAAGAAAACATTAAATGGTTTCAAAGAAGGTTTGGATAGATTCTTAGAAGAAAAAGGGATTGACGGGTATAGATAGGTATAGACCACTACTCAGGCAATGGGCCTGATGGGCCGCCGCGGGAGCGGACCGCTGGGCAGGATGGACCTATGGTCTGCCTCAGCGGAGGCAACTTCTTATGTTCTTATAAGAATTGCCACTGCTGGGTCAGACCAGTCGTCCATCATGCCCAGCAGTCTGCTCCCTTGGCAGCCTTAGGCCAAAGAACAGTGCCCTAATTGAGTCTAGCCTTACCTGTGTACGTTCTGATACAGCAGGAACTTGTCTAATTTTGTCTTGAATCCCTGGAGGGTGTTTCCCCTATAACAGCCTCCGGAAGAGCATTCCAGATTTCTACCACTCTGGGTGAAGAACTTCCTTGCGTTTGTAAGGAATCTATCCCCTTTTAACTTTAGAGAGTGCCCTTTCGTTCTCTCTACCTTGGAGAGGGTGAAAAACCTGTCTTTATATACTAAGTCTATTCCCTTCATTATCTTAAATGTTTTGATCATGTCCCCTCTCAGTCTCCTCATTTCAAGGGAGAAGAGGCTCAGTTTCTCTAATCTCTCACTGCACGACAACTCCTCCAGCTCCTTAACCATTTTAGTTGCTCTTCTCTGGACCCTTTCAAGTAGTACAATGTCCTTCTTCATGTACGGTGACCAGTGTTGGATATAGTATTCCAGGGGGGGGGGTATCATGGCCCGGTACAGTGGCATGGTAACCTTTTCTGATCTGTTTGTGATCCCCTTCTTAATCATTCCTAGCATTCTGTTCACCCTTTTTTGCCACCGCCACGCATTGCACGGACAGCTTCATTGACTTGTCTACCAGTACTCCCAAATCTCTTTCCTGGGGGTCTCTCCAAGTACTGCACCGAACATCCTGTATTTGTATATAAGATTTTTGTTACCGACATTATCAGTGGATATATAGTGTGTAATGGTTTGGATTTTGAAGAAATTAATTAATATCCCGGGAACTCAGTGAAGGTGATTTAGTGGGTGTCAAACATGATATTAGTGGGTGAAGCATGGTCCTGGGGCTGGTAGGGATGTATAGTGATGCGATTACATTTTTAAACCCTATAAAAGGGTGAGTTGTGGCACGCGGTTTTTCATGCACTGAATTTGAAATATAGTCGTTATGATCAGCTGTGCATTGCTTCCTTATTACCGGCGCTGATTAAAGCCACTTTGGTTGAAGAACTCCATCTACTAATATGTAAGTTCTATAATATAAAGGTTCCTTTGGGACCATTGCTCTGTAGTCCTGGTATTAGCTGTGAGAGTTTGGTTAAACATGTTAGTCTTAGAATGTATTTTCAGTGGTAATAATGTTTAGAATGTGAGGTGAGTGTGTGAGAAGTCAGTTATAATGTTTAGTAAAATTTAATTTAATTTTGTTTTAGTCGCTGCTCCTCCTGAAGAAGCTGTGCAAAACTCAGGTCTGGGTAGAGGAGCACAGACTATCACTTTGGAGCACAAGTCACAGGGGTGATTATATACAATTAGAAAATGTCATCCTGCTGAGCCATGAAGGAATAGTCACTATTGACCAGCTGGGACATGCATTACCTTCAGGAAAACCAGATAAGTTACACTTAAATAGCGACGTTAAGTTAATAAGAAAGTTCTTTATAAATTGGCAGTGGCCTCACGTGGGGCCCTAAAGGACAAGAAAAGTATGATGATGGTCCCTAAATGATCTCTAAGAAGCTCTAGTGTAGGAGACATGGGCACTGAGCACTTTCACATTAATTTATAATTATATAAGGAGCTTTGAGCTCTAAATTCTTGTAAAAACTTATTCCTGATACTTTGAGTGATTCATTGTACTGCAACATGTTTAAGGAAGGAGACAGTATGTGTGTGTTGTCAACATGCCTCTGCTTTCACTTAGACTCATTAAGTAATTTGATTTCATGTTGTTGAGCATGATTCATAGCCTTAATTCCTATATAGAAAATAAGTTGCATATCGGTGAATGTAACAGAGAAAGACTTTGAGGAGACAAAACATCCCTTTTTCCCATTCTTTTCCGTCATAGCACTTACCTATGGCTGTTAACAAAGGATCAGACTACCCATTTTTCTAATAGCAGAAGAAATATTTTACCCTTTTGCATGTATTAGATACAGAGGCAAGCCCTACATCAAAGAGCGCTCATAATTAAAGAGAGTAGTCCCAGTTTGAACTTCTGTGCTGCAGCAACTGCAGCAACTAGGGTCCAGAGAAGAGCGACTAAAATGGTTAAGGGGCTGGTGAAGTTGCCGTACAGTGAGAGATTAGAAAAACTTGGCCTCTTCTCCCTTGAAAAGAGGAGACTGAGAGGAGATATGATAGAAACATTCAAGATAATGAAAGGAATAGGCTTAGTAGATAAAGACAGATTGTTCACCCTCTCCAAGGTAGAGAGAACGAGAGGGCACACTCTAAAGTTAAAAGGGGATATATTCCGTACAAACGTAAGGAAGTTCTTCTTCACCCAGAGAGTGGTAGAAAACTGGAACGCTCTTCAGGAGGCTGTTATAGGGGAAAACACCTTCCAGGGATTCAAGACGAAGTTAGACAAGTTCCTGCTGAGCCAGAACATATGCAGGTAAGGCTAGATTCAGGGCACTGGTCTTTGACTTAAGGGCTGCCGCGTGAGTGGACTGCTGGGCACAATGGACCACTGGTCTGATCCAGTAGCGGCAATTCTTATGGGCTTATGCAGGTTAGCCCTAGTTAGATGCTCGGGTCTTTTCACAGACCTGTAGCTTGAATGAGTTTAGTCGGCACCGTCCTTGCTGCATTAAACAGAGAACATCTGCCACCTGGTGGGGCTTCAGTCTCATTGCAACATTACCTAAAATCAAAGGATACTTCAACTGATAGATTTATTTATTTATTTTAAAATTATCTATACCATTTTATATCAAAACGGTTTACAAAATGATTACATACATAAAATGTTAAAACAAATCAGGACAAGTAGAAACAGACGGAATTAATAAAAATCAATATTCAAAGAAATGAATCAATAAATGGTTGTGTTTTTTACAATTTTCTGAATGAACTCCTATCACTGCATTTCTGAATTTGCCCAAGGGTATTCCTCAATTTTACTCCTGCACATGAAAAGGTCATTGCATTGGTTTCTGCATATTTTGGGTTTGACATTTGTTTTCAACAATGCAGAATTTTCCGAACACAATGATCTTATTGGTTGATAACCAGACATCTTGCTCTTAAAGAATTCTGGGATTGTGCCATATAAAAAACGGTGACAAATCATAATTGCTTTGTATTGGATTCTAAATACAACTGGCAACCAATGCAGTTGTCGGAGATATGGAATAATGTGCTCATATCATGGTGTTCCTGTTATCAATCTAGCCATGGCATTCTGTATCATCTGAAATGCCCTGCACCTGGTTTTGGTTATTCTCAGGTACAGGACATTGTAATAATCCAGCCGCGACAAGATCATTACCTGTACAACAGCATGAAAGTTAAATGGTGAAAGCACTGGTTTCACATGATACAATAAATGGATCTGTGCAAAACATATTTGTATTGTCTTTGCTACCTGGCAATTTATTGTAAGCCCAGGATCCAATCTTACTCCCAGAATTGACATTGATTCCCTCACTTATAATACCTCATCTATCACTTTTAATTCTTTTGGCCATCTATCCCTATCAGATTTCCCCACAAACATTACCTCCGTCTTCTCTGCATTCAATCTCAGCCCTTACCTTTCCATCCACCCGGTAATTTCACTCATATAATTACTCATCCGTTTCTCTAACTCATCTCCCCATACACACACTGGGAAGAAAAATAATGTCGTCTGCATATATGAAGTTTTAAGTTTATTTTTTAATGTGCCACTAGGCAGATCTTGCAAAGTAAGAGTTTAACTTCTGAATCTTGGGTCAAATACCCCTCCCATACTGCTCAGGCAGTAGAATAGTTTGACAGAAAGATCTGAGCTAAACTAGCTTCCCCTAACTCTAGGTTTTATGGTGGTGCACCTGATTAGATGAGCTCCTACATCTGCAAATGATTGATCTGAAAATCTGGAGATGTAGAAATGAAAGAATCAAGCTATGTATGAAAAAAGTTACTATCTAGAAGCTGCTTCCCTACTGTTCCTTTGCAGTTTCAGCTCAATGAGGAACATTCATTTGCAGGTACCCCAGGTTTCCTCATATTTTATACCAGTTTTCTCCTCATTTAACAGAAATGGGCAGGAATTAACATTTTATTTATTTTGAATATTTCTAAACTACTCTATCCGATTGTACTAGGCAGTGTAACTTTAAAGGCACTAGTTTCATCACTACTGGAGGGCATAATTCCAATGAACAATATTATTTCATGTATTTACTATAAAATTTCCTAAAGTCATCCCACTTTGGATTGGCAAAAGTACCCCACTCTAGATTAACATAACAAATGTCAATCGGCAAAGGCAAGGGATTCTGTTTCTTACAACAATGAACAAAGTGATCGTAAATTGTCAATTTTTTTTTACTAAAGTGGCTTGCTAACTCTACAGGATTAGGAGGAGCTACATGAGCTGATTGTGAGAGAATTTATTTCAAAAATATTAGTAACAATTTTAAATAGTTCTTTAGTGTTAGTACCTGTTATACTGATTTTCGAAGAGTAAAATGTCTTACATTTTGATTTGATTTAATTGATTATAAGAATGAACCTCTTTCCTCCAAATATCTTGGTCTTTTTGGTTTCCTGATTTTAACCAGAGATCATTATCAAACCATTGTTTAGAATTACAAAAATGTTTCTTTGTAAAATGTTGTTTTTGTTTAGAAGCTAATTTATCCAAGATAGTTAAACTAGTACTTTACTTTCCCAATGCGATTCAAACTTTTTAGTTGAATATGAACCTTGAAATTCTTCATAGGTTGTCCAGAAGGAAGACAGATCTAATCGTTTCCTTGAAATTATTTCCCTTTTTTGAAGTGATGATTGCTTAATCGATTTATAATCCCATCTAAGATTAAAATAATAGATGAAGTGATCTGAACATATATTTGAACTCCACAAACCATCGGTTATTGAAATAGATGGACCAGGGATTTCTTTAGAGGAAAAGGTCACCAGATCCAAGTGGTGGCCTTTCTCATGAGATTGAGAAAACAAGAGTGGTATAATCTAACGAAGACAAAAAGCTAGTAAGATCCGTTTTATCTAAGGAATTTTCCTCTTAAGTGTAGATTAATATCCCCAAGTACAAAATACTATAGGGAGAAGAAATGGAGTTAACACAAATTCTTGAAAATCATTCCTTGCCTTCGACCAACTTCCTGGAGGGACATAGAACAAACTCCAAGAGAGGGAAACTAACAGATCTTTTCTGCTTATTCTGCAAGATATTATCTCTAGAAAATTAGATCTAGACTCTAGAATGGTAAATTCAAAATTATCCTGCAGAATGATAGCAAGCCCTCCTCCTCTCTTTGGATAGCAATTTCTTTAGACTTCTCAGTAATCTCAGCCTAAGAAAACCTTCTGAATAAGTTTTTATTGGGGTATTAAAGGATAATTAGAAGATAAAATGATTCCAAGATATTTATACTCTGAAGAAATTTCAATCTCGGCATCATCAAATTTTATTATGCAGGATACCTGCATAAAATTCAGCTGAATTAGATTTAAAACCAAAATCTGTGTTTTCCCAACATTCAGTTTAAGTCTATTAACACTGAACAAAGACCTCAGTATTTGGAAGTACACCCCTAAAAAAGAGTAGCTGTGACAGTGGTCTTTACTGGAAAATAAAATTGAATATCATCTACATACAGACGATATTGAACACCCAAACAAGAAAGTACTCGACAGATTAGAATCATGTATGTATTGAACAGAACTGCAGAAAGGACTTTGAGGCATACAAAAAAAAAGACTCCTCCCACTTTCCTGCTGAAACTCCATGCCTTACCCTAAACCACAGCTGTCCAAAACTAGAAGATGATGCAAAAATTGCTCCTAGCTCTGGTTTCTAGCAGTGGGAGCATAAGTGATAGAATCATCCTAGAGCCTAATGAGCCAGCATATCATGGAATTCATGGTGGCCATGTTCCTTGCACTGGTTTCTTTCTTCTGCAAGAGAAGAGGGCTGCAATTGTTTTCATTTCATCAATGTTTAACTGCTGTCATTGCCACTGGATTTCTCAGAAACTGCCCACCCCTGAATAAATGCATCCTGGCACAGCTGCACATCCTTCTCTCATTCCCTCATTAATCCTGCACTAGTGACAGTCCTAAGGCAAGGCTAGAACACAGCTGTTTCTGGAACCTTCTGAAATTGGCCACAAGGTGGCTCTGTTGTACAGTAGTTGAGATCCCTCCACACCATCACTGGAGTCTGTGAATAGTATGTCCACCGGTACAAGAAAGTTGACCCTGATCCCTCCACAGCATCTCCAGCACCAGCTCAGGAGCAGCAGAAATGCAAATGAGGTTTACTCATTTTAGCACCAACACTGAGCTACCAGATCAGCCAAGCCAGGTGCTAATTTGAAGTGTCTTGTTACTTTAAAGGGAATGAGTCATTCTTTTGGAGCTAGTTTAGAAAACAAATGGAGGTCAAAGTGAAGTCATGCTGAAATCCACTGCATAGTGTTGTCCCCTGGTGTTTGGATGGCACCAGGTACCTACAGATTGGCCCAGTGGTGAAGAAGCAGTGCTTTGGACTAGCTGGAGATAGATTCCCCTTACAGCTCTAGGATGAGAAGACAGCTGTCTGGGGGCTCAAAAAATGCTGCCAGCCTCTCTGTAACCGATACTCAGCCGTAATGGTTCACAGTCCTTAAAGCAGTACCCCATTCCTTTATGGCAACTAGACAAGGAACTATCTTTCCTGTGATACAGGGTTCCTCCTTTCTCTTTCTTAGCTATGCTTGCCTTTAATACGAGGCAACTGAAACTCTCAGTATTGAAGGGACAGACTTGTAAATCCCCTACCAGTAAAGGGGGTGCCACCCAGAGGGGCTTGGAGATCTTTCATACAGGAAAGAAGCATATCCCCTAACTCACAGAGTGAAACACAGAGATTAAAACAGAAATAGTCCCACCTATGAAATAGAAATATCAAAAGTGCAGGCAGAAATATTTACCTAAGTTATTCAGTCAAATAAACCTTTTTCCAAAGTTACCATAATGCCAGAGGCCCATATTCTGTAAATGGTGCCATAAGTTAAGCACTGGTAGGCACTTGATCGTGCCTACCATTGACTAACTTTGCTAAAATTGGCTTTAATTGGCATGGCAATTGACCACATTGTTTAAAACCAATTAAAATCTCATTTTAAAAAATAGGTGCTGCTAGGTACCTGTCTGGATAGGCACTGGAATCACACCTACAGCATGGCAGCTAGTGTTGCCTAAGATCAAAGTAGGTGTGGTTAGGGGCAGAGATGATCTTAGGTGCTATTAGGTCTGATTCTCAAAAAAAAAACAGGCGTCAGTAACGTAGGCCTTTAAAACCCTGGTCTACATTACTGGCACCTAAGTTTTTTCTTAGGTGCTGCTAGCCGCGATTCTGTTAACGGCACCTAAGCATAATTAACATGTGGCTGGCACTGTTTTTCAAGGCGCCAATAACTAAATCTGGGCCAGAGTGCCTATGCACTAACAGAAGGAAAATAAAATAAGATATCCAGTGCATTGAAGGGACCAGACTGAAAAACCCGGCCATATTGAAGAATACATTTTTTAGCAAGCACCAAGCTGTAGCCAGTATCTCTGGGCAATATGAAATGGTCTAGCTCAGGGCTGCCCAATTCCGGTCCTCGAGATCTACTGGCAGGCTAGGTTTTCAGGATATCCACAATGAATATGCATGAGAGAGATTTGCCTGCACTGTCTTCTTGGTATGCAAATCTCTCTCATGCATGTTCATTGTGGATATCCTGAAAACCTGGCCTGCCAGTAGATCTCGAGGACTGGAATTAGGCAGCCATGGTCTAGTTCAAGGTCTCCAGATTCCCCTTCACCAATAACCAGTCATCATAGCAATATGTGAGGAGGGCAATTCCTCTGTTCCTTGAATGTAATTGCAGAGATTGTCAAGCTTCTCAATTTTAATCACAAGGTGGTCATCTCACGCAAATATAAGCAGATACGAGACACGTTGAAATTTGGGGATTCAGAGGTTCAGATTTTTCAAGATTGCTCGGCAACTTTGACAGAAAAGAAAATTGTTCTATCCATTGTGTTCGGCTTGGCTGTAAAGAAACTGCGGTTTATGTTTATCTATCCGGCTGTCCTCTGCATTCAACACCAGAGTCAGTGGCATACATTTGATTCTTCCTTGGAGGCCGCAACTTATAATACCCACATTGTTGCATCGGGAGAGCCAATGGGAGAACCAGCATGACCAGGGAACTTGAATACCGGACTTCATGGATATGTGGTTCAGTGAATGTGTTTTTTCATACTTTTGGAGAGTCCTATGTGAACCATTCTGACTAAAGTTACTGTTATATTACCATTCCTGCCATACCTTTGAAGTGGACTATAGGGTCAAAGATGATAAAGGTCATATACAGACCTATCATATTAATTTATTGAAACCCTGGAGAGATCTGGAGGCACTAACATTGGTAGCACAACGATGGCAGGAGGATGAACCCCAGGTGGCAGAGTTTAATATACAGGAAGAGGTTAATGTAGGGACATCTCTTTCTCAGGAACATGTATTTTCCAAGAAAGATGGGGATAGTGTCTCATGATATAGTGACCAACCTGGGCAAAGTAGTACAGGTACGTCCATATGGGTTGTCCAAAGACAAGAAAAGGCTAGTGGAGGAATTAGTGCAGGAAATGTTATCATTAGGGGTGATAGAACCTTCCCAGAGCCCATGGTGTAGCCCAATTGTTATTGTTCCTAAGGCAGATGGGACTCCCCGCTTCTGCATTGATTTTAGGCAAGTAAATGAGGTATCCCAATTTGATGCCTTTCCGATGCCGAGGGTGGATGAGCTCTTGGACAGGTTAGGACAGGCCCAATTTTTGACAACCCTCGACTTGACAAAAGGGTACTGGCAAATTCCCCTCACAGAGACTGCCCGGCCCAAAATGACATTCAGTACCCCTCGTGGGTTGTTTCAATTTAGGTGTATGCCTTTTGGATTGCATGGCGCGGCTTCTACCTGTTAGCACTTAGTCCGCGAAGTACTTAGGGACCATCATAAATACGCGGATGCTTTACATCAATGATATTGTGATCCATTCTGTCTCCTGGAAGCAACATTTAGCTCATTTAGCAGCGGTTCTGAGGTCTTTGAGGGAAGCTGGGTTGACTGTAAATCCTAAGAAATGTTTCATAGGACAGTGAGAGGTTAAGTACTTAGGATATATTGTAGGGAGAGACCAGATAAGACCTGTGGTGGATAAAGTTCAGTGTATCCGATCTTATCCACGCCCCAGTAACAAAAAACAACTGAGAGCCTTTTTGGGTTTGATTGGGTACTATAGGAGGTTCATTCCCCATTTCTTATCACAGATGTGTTGAAGAACGGTAGCCTAGAAACTTTAAGTTGGGGGACCCTTGGTAGTCACGCTTTTGAGGCCGTCAAAGAAAATTTGTATACACAGCCGGTGTTAAGAGCCATTGACTTCACTCAACCACTGATCCTTCAGACTGATGCATCAGGTACAAGGTTAGGGGCGGTCCTGAATTAGGAATATCAAGGGGTGGAACACCCAGTACTTTATCTTAGTCGGAAGCTCTACCCGAATGAACGGAAATACGCCACCGTGGAACAAGAATGCCTAGCTGTAAAGTGGGCAGTGCAAACGCTTGAGCATTTACAAGATAGAAAATTCACCTTAGTCACGGACCATGCTGCGTTGAAGTGGTTGAATATCATGTGTAACAACAATGCTAGGCTTACGTGCTGGTATCTAGCCCTTCAAGTGTTCAGGTTCCGGGTAGTTCACCTGCCGGGGAAACTAAATACGAATGTTGATATATTGTCTTGGATCTCTGAGAACACGGGGGGTTCCCCAAGAACAAGTGGTAGTCACCTCTTAAGCGTGGGGAATTGTGACAAATCAGCTCCTAATAAATTATTTGTCCCTAGGAAAAGGGATAGGAATATCGTGCCCTTATGCAGAAGAGCTGACCAGATCAGCAAGTCAGAACCTGATATCGCTGACTACCACCAGTGCAGCCAGAGTGAGTCAGTACATGACATGCAGGAAGACTTTGTTCAGCCTAGAGCTTTTGCCCATCCAGTTAAAGGGTTAAATCCCAGAGTGCACTCTGCTCCTTGTAAGGCAGAGACAGTGTTTATTGGCTATTATTCTTTTGTGTTTTTTTCTGGAAGTCATTTTGAAGTGTTTTGCATTGCAGGATAGTGATGAGTTTTAACCACAAGCTGGCTATTGGCCCGAATAAAAGCTAGAAACCTGCTTTGTTGTCTGAGTCCTTATTCACTCAGGAGGAACAGGAATACTTACCTGCAGCCCTATTGTGGGCAACAGACAATAGACTTTAAACCCTAAGTCAGTGGGGACCACGCCAGCTCGGTATTAATTAGTCACAGGGCCTGCTGCGCTATCCAGGGGTATGGACTGTGACTATATATATATATATATATATATATATGTATATATATATATATATATATATATATAAATTTTTTCTCAATATATACTTATATTACTTGATTGTTGGTTTTGTGTAGGTATGTTATGTTACTGTATTCCCAGATTTTTTTGGGATTGGATGAGGATTTTGTTGACTCAGGGCCTGGGGAGGCATCCTGTATGTGATTATTCATCTTCTGCACCATTGCGTTATGGAGCAAGGGCTGAGTGTTAGTAAGGGAAGGAAAGGGGGTGGGGGTGACAGGGGGTGTTTAGGTGGGGTAGATGGGGATAGGGATGGAGCAGGGTTCAAGCTATGTTTGGTACTTTGTAGGCACATTTTTATATTAACTCTTCATTTATTAGAGGGTTGGGATCCTTTCCCATACACTAAGTAGCTAATTTTACTCTATTTATATCCATCCTGGGTGAGGCTGGGCACCCTGGATGGTTTTGGGGCTCAGGGGAGACTGCAGCAATTCTTTTGTATTGAATTCTTCCCATGACATCTGACCAAACCTTACATTTAGTGACTTGGAATGTCTCTGGCATTACATCTCCCATTAAGAGAACAAAAATTTTAAATCAATTAAAGCAATATAAAACTGACATAGCCTGTCTTCAAGAGACATGACTCTCAGCAGTAGAACATGAGAAGCTTGGCAGGACATGAGTGGAGTTGACAGTCCCCACCTGTTCTGGGCCTATTACACTGGGAAGAATTAAAGACAGCCTATCTGCCAATATCTTTGCTAAAATTTTAATATCCACATTAAGTAGAGATATGGAATGGTAGGACTCCAGGGAGAATGCCTCCTTCCCAGGCTTCAACAATAATGTTATAAGGGCCTCATTAGCTCCCATGGGAAAAGCACCCCTATCTATTACCTGAGTATAATAATCCCGCAATGGTGTGCATATATTTGGGGAGAGTAATTTGTAAAGTTCAGCGGTAAATCCATCAGGACCCGGCCCTGAATGATTACGTTGGGACTGGATCACCTTCTGAAGTTCTCTAAGTGAAATGGGTTCATTCAAAGATATCCTATCCGAGTCCGTCAATTTGGGCAAACCAGAGTCTTCCAAATAGTCTTCCAGAGAGGGGCCAGATCCCATCTCCGGGGCCCCATAGAACTCATGAAAATAATCATAAAAAATCCTTGCTATCTGCTCAATTTTATGCTGAACCACCCCCGACCCATCAGAAAGGCCCATTATAAATCTGTGGCCCCATGCACGTTTGGTCAATTGTGCTAAAAGCTTCCCCGAGCGATTTCCAAAATGATAATATTTAAGTCTTTGATAAAAAAGCATCTTTGTTGTGCACTCATGTATCATAGATTTAAATGCGGTTTCCACAGACAGCAAGGATTCCTTAATTAGATGAGAGGAGTGGCTAGCATAATGTCTTTTGGCCTCCGCCAACTCTTTCTCCAACTGGAGAATTCCTTTACATAGGCAATGCATTCTCCCCTAAGTACAGCTTTCGCTGTATTCCAAAACAAATCAGGGACCTGTAGATGTTGCCCACTAAAGTCCAAAACATCTTTCCATTTCCTTCTTAAATATTCTCGGAAATGGTCATCTGAAACCAAAAAACTGGGAAAGCGCCAATGGCTTGGACCGTGTATACCAAAGCCCACATTCACCTCCACCCAGACCATAGAATGGTCCGAAATCACGGAAGGTCCAATGGTCGCCGCTTCAATATTAAGACATGAATCACGCATGGTAAGTATCCGTCTTGAACCGCAAGGTAATGGCGGACTAGAAATCCCTAATGTAATGCAATATATAATCGATTCGAGATAACATGCCATGTGCACGGGAGCGATGAGTGTAATCTCTCTCATTGGCATGGAGCAATCACCAGCGATCCACCAGATCTAAGGCTGAGCAGAGATAGGGCAAACTTCGAGTCCCTGTCTCAACCGGAGATCCAATCTGATTGGAATGATCCCTGATTAAAGTTGCCTGCTAAATTCAAAGGTTCGTTAATCTCTTCCAACACCAAATTCACCAATGTTTCAAAAAAAGAGTGATCGTATACATTGGGTGCATATATATTGAGTAAATGGAAAGAATAATTCCCAATTGTAAGATGAAGCAACAGACCTTGCGGGTCTTGTTCCACTAGCTGAACTAAGTGTGGTAGAGACTTCTTAATCAATACCGCAACCCCTGCCCATTTATGAGGAGAAGAGGCCGCATATATCAACTCCACTCATGTCCTGCCAAGCTTCTCATGTTCTACTGCTGAGAGTCGTGTCTCTTGAAGACAGGCTATGTCAGTTTTATGTTGCTTTAATTGATTTAAAATTTTTGTTCTCTTAATGAGAGATGTAATGCCAGAGACATTCCAAGTCACTAAACGTAAGGTTTGGTCAGATGTCATGGGAAGAATTCAATACAAGAATTCAATACAAGAATTGCTGCATCCAGGGTGCCCAGCCTCTCTCAGGACAATCGGTGCATAATGTGTGCAAGGTGATATTGGCAATAGCCCATGCACAGCAACAAGATATTCCCATGCTGCACGCACCTTTGACCAAATTGATTGGCAGTATTTATTTACTGTGTTGGGGCATGGATGGTTGGTACATGCAGGCGCTTAAGACCTTATACACTTCTCCAGTGGCGTGAGCTTTTTATAGATTCATTCCCAATAAGGCACATAACTGGATAGGGTTGTCCGTTACCACCTCTTCTATTTCTTCTTTATTTAGAACCCTTTTTATGGACGGTATTGAAAGACTCAGATGTGTCCGGGATCCAGCTTCCTAGGAAGTCGATTAAGGCCTTGGCGTTTGCAGATGACTTACTTTTTACAGTAATCAACCCACATCAGTCGATTCCACAGCTTTTACAATGTCTTGAGAAATTTCGATTTTATTTGGGGTTCACGTTGAATTGCCATAAGTCCAAGGCCTTGGCCATTCCAGCTACACTTTCAGACACTTGGGTGCGTGACTTTCCATTTTCTTGGGCCCAATATTTGGGGGTGTGGATTCCCCGCGACCTTGCTATGCTTTATAAGTGTAATGTTGATTCTTTGCTAGTAGACATTCTTACTTCTCTGATTCTCTGATCTACCTTTCCTTTGTCGGTTGCAGGGCGGGTGGCTTTATATAATATGGTGTTGTTCCCGAAATGGCTGTATCACTTTCAAGTGTTACCACGTTTGCTCTCTCATTCTCATAATCATCAACTCACCCAAGGGTTGCAAATATATATTTGGGGGGCAGGAGATCATGCATGACTCTGGCCAGGGTATGTCTTCCTAGGGAAAGGAGTGGATATTGTTTTTTAAATATCAGTTGGTATGCGATGGCCTGTCAGATGCGACATATCAATGACTGGTTCAGAGGTACCTTTTATTTTTCGGATCTGGTCCTTGAACTCTCCTTACTCACACCATATCATTTTAGTTTTATGCTACATGTAACACACTCAGTCCTTCGTTCTGTGGTGAAGAACTAACCAATCTTTGCCCCGGCACGACGAACATGGCGATGGGTCTGTCGTGCTCTTTCTATTTCATCATCTATCTCTCCATATTTGTCCATTCAGGGTAATGCACACTTTTTAATTGGTTTTTCAGACTCAGTCTTTTCAGATGTGGGCAAGTGGAGGCCTCACTTATATATTTCAGCTGTTTAAGGAAGAGGGTCTTTTAATATCCTTTGAGTCTCTACGCCGTGAATATAAATCGCCTATGACTGATATTTTTTCTTATTATCAATTGTAACATTATATACAAGCATTACCAGCATGTCACCTAACTGAAGTAATAGGGAAATGATATCAGAGATGTTTAGTCTCTTGGCCCAACATATTCCATTAAGGTTTCATTATGTGGGAACTCTGAAGTGTCAACCAGGAATCAACCTTGAGATCTTGGTTACAGCATGGGCAGAGGATCTCCATTGTGCCCTCACGTCCCAACAATTGCAACAGAGGTTGAAAAATTCATGTAAATTAACTGGGAATGTTTTGCATTGGGAATTACAGCTTAAGTTTTTATTACAATTATATATTTAACCCAAGATAGCTTATCGTATGGGAATTACACAATATCATAGCTGTCCTAAATGCGGTCATGTTCAGGCCACCTTGGGCTATATGTTTTGGACCTGTCCTACTATAGTGCTCTTTTGGGCTCGTTTGGGACACTTTACATCTAATATATGGGGCAGATGGTGGACACCTACACCTAGAGCGCTATTTGGGTTTTATGTAATAGTGTTGCCTAAACCTAAAGGTATGTCAGCGTTTGTTGCCAGAACAATGCTGCTGGGGAAAAAAGCAATTTTGACTAATTGGTTATCTTGCGAGCCCCCAACTCAGAAAGTGGAGATCATTTATGCTTGTTCAAGCATCTTGAGAACAAAGACAATTTGTGGACATTGACTCCTGTGCGGGTCACCGATTTAGTCTGATTTGGGAATGCTTTTGGAGGGATCTCAATCCTCAAGCAAGGAGCCGTTTATTGAAAGTATGATTTTTCTTGTGTTCCTGCTACTTATGTGCCTTTACATATTATTTTGTTTAGAGGGGGGAGTTTTCTGATTTGCGTATGTAAAAAGAAAGTTATATTTTGCTGTATTATTGTTATTGTGCACATTTAAATGTGCAATAAACACATTTAAACATGAAAAGAGATCAGCGAAGAAGAGGAACAGGAAACAGTAAGTCTGGCTTTGGTAGGGGCAAAGAAAATCCCTGAACCACCTGCCAGATCTCTTGCCCAGATGAATGGAGTGGCTTGCTTAACAGAGTCTATCAAACATTTAGAAAAATAAATAGCCTCCTTGAAAACACAAGATCGTGCTATGCCTATTCCAAAAGTTGAGAGAGAAGTAGTAGATACTGTGGTAACTAAGGACTGAGAGGACTTGTGGACCCTAGTGGCCGAGCTGTGCTAGGAAATTGCAGCCCTGAAGGAGGAGCAATTGTGCAAAAGCGAGAGAAAACCAGAGAGAAATAACTCTGGAAATGACAAGAAGTGCAAGGAGACTCAAATATCTCCCAATACACACTATTCCAACCGTAAAGAAAGGGTTAGGCCTACTTCTGACTACAGGTATACCGAAGGAAGTCACTGGTAAAGAAATAACCCCACAAGCCAGATAGGACAATGTAAAGCCCTGCATGAAACTTAGCCAGATAGGGCAATGTAAAGCCCTGCATGAAACTAAGCCCACCAAACCACAGGGAAACATCAGGGTGATCCATAAGGCAAACAGCTACAATACTAAACCAGTGCCCACCCAAGGTTCTGCCTCTACTATACCTAAAGGATTTATTATACACACACCAGTAGTCTTTGTGAAAGGAGAAGTGAAACCAGTGAAGGCAGAGGGTCACAGATCACCATCATTTTTTACTACTGGCTTGGCCATATGGGGCCTCAGTGGCAGCAGCTACCCATACCGAGGTTATGTGACAGTAGGACTTCCCGAGACAATTCTGGATAAGGATCTTCTGACATTCTTAGAAACTTGGATCCCATCTAACTTGGCACTGGGAGATGCCTTGTCAGCGCTTCGTATTGAAAGGACCCATTGCATGGGTTCTCGCAGGAAGGATATCACTAGACCGCAGGTAGTAATCTTCCGCGTACTCAACTTCCAGCACAAGCAGAAAATTCTACAAACTCTGAGAGCAGGGAAGTCTCTGACTTATCAAAATAATACAATCCTGTGTTTTCAGGATTATTCAACACAAGTCCAGCAAAAACGTAGACTTTTCGCTCCAGAAGAAACATGACAGCAGATAAAGGCCAAATGGCCCATCTAGTCTGCCCATCCACAGTAACCATTATCTCTTTCTCTCTCTGAGAGATCCCACATGCCTATCCCAGGCCCCCTTGAATTCAGACACCGTCTCTGTCTCCACCTCCTCCGGGAGACTGTTCAACGCATCTACAACCCTTTTCATAAAAAAGTATTTCCTTAGATTACACTGGAGCCTATCACCTCTTAACTTCATCCTCTCATTGCAGAGTTTCCTTTCAAATGAGACTCGACTCATGCACATTTATATTACATAGGTATTTAAATGTCTCTATCATATCTCCCCTCTCCTGCCTTTCTTCCAAAGTATACAGTTTGAGATCTTTAAGTCTGTCCCTCTTATGCCTTATCATGAAGACCACACACCATTTTAGTAGCCTTCCTCTGGACCGACTCCATCATTTTTATATCTTTTTGAAGGTGTTGCCTCCAGAACTGTACACAATATTCTAAACGAGGTCTCACCAGAGTCTTATATAGAGGCATCAATACCTCCTTTTTCCTACTGGCCATACCTCTCCCTATGCAACCTAGCATCCTTCTAGCTTTTGCCATCAACTTTTCAACATGTTTGGCCACTTTAAGATCATTACATACAATCACACCCAATCCTGCTCTTCTGTCATTCATATAAGTTCTTCACCCTCACCAAATGCATGACCTTGTATTTCTTAGCATTAAATTTTAGCTGCCAAATTTCAGACCATTCAAGCTTCACCAGATTTTTCTTCATATTATTCACACCATTCGGCGTGTCTACTCTATTCCTGATTTTGGTATTATCCGCAAAGAGGCAAATCTTACCCAAGAACCCTTCAGAAATATCATTTATAAAAATATTAAAAAGAACAGGCCCAAGAACAGAACCTTGAGACACATCACTGGTAACATCCCTTTCCTGAGAGTGATCTCCATTGATCACTACTTTCTGTCACCTTCCACTTAACCATTACCTGATCCAGCCCGTCACTTTGGGACCCATCCCAAGGGCACTCAGTTTATTTATCAGACGTCTGTGTGGAACACTGTCAAAGTGTTTGCTAAAATCTAAATGCACCACATCTAGCGCTCATCCTCTATCCAATTCTCAGGCCACCCAGTCAAAGAAATTGATCAGATTTGTCTGTCAAGATCTACCTCTAGTGAATCCATGTTGCCTCCAGTCCTGTAATCCACAGAATTCCAGAAACTTGACCATTCTCTGTTTTAAAAGTGTTTCCATTAATTTGTTTACCACGAAAGTCAGACTTACTGGCCTATAATTCCCTACTTCTGCCTTACTTCCACTTTTCTGGAGAGAGACCATATCCGCCCTTCTTCAGTCCTCCAGTACCACTTCCGACTCTAGAGACTCATTGAAAAGGTCAGTCAGCGGAGCTACCAAAACTTCCCTAAGTTTCTTCAGCACCCTTGGATATACACCATTCAGCCCCATCGCTTTGTCTACCTTTATTTTAGCTAGATCCTCACGAACACAACCCTCTGAAAATCAATCAGGTCTATTACTCCTCTATCCCTATTCATGTTTGTCTTCTGCGGTCCTGCTCCCGGTGCTTCAGCTATAAACACAGAATAGAAATATTTGTTAAGCAATTCGGCCTTTTCTTTATCAGCTTCTACATATTCCTCCCCTTCATCTTTGAGTCTCACAATGCCACTTTTGCACAGCTCCTCATGGCAAACAGCCAAACTGCAGGTCTCTCTTGTGGGATGGACACAATTTTTGACCACATAGAGGAAGATGACTCTGTCAACAGCCTCTAAGTCCCCATGACATTTATACTTAAGGTGGACTTTTCTTTATGTTTTAGCCACCCTATGATGGAGGCCATTCTGGAGGACGGATATATGGAGATTTGAATTGGTCGGTGATGGAGACAGGGACTAACCGTTTACCTACAGCTATGAAACATGAAGGTGACAAATAACTGAATGACATCATGGACTGGGGCGGTCATCAATGCCCTGATCCTGTCGCACCATGTATGAAGGGAGGTGATGCAAATGTGACTTTTACTTGATAAGGGTTCTAGACCAAAGAATGATTTAAAATGAATGTACGGATCTGTTTTTTGGGAGGTGGGGTGGAGTCCTCTTGGGGAGGGGGTCCCCTTCTTGTACACCCCTACAATCAAAAAATGTAATTGTCTGCTGTTTTGCCTTTGTTGTTAATAAAACAGATTTAAACATAAAAAAGCTCTACCTCGGTTTAATAAAAGGAGGCCCAAAATGTCTTAGTTATTATAGCTATAACTTTTATGTTTTCACACTTAGCAATGATACATTGATAAAGACATTTTATGCAAAAAAAAAATCTAGCAGTATTTTATTAAATGAACCTTCAATATCTGCATTTATTGTAGAAAATAACAGAAATTTAACATATTTCATAGCTAAACACATACACTTTGATGTAGTCATATACTAAATGGTGTTCCAAACACTCAAACATTCAATGCCTTCTTGAGGTAGGATAAAGCCTGCGATGCTGTTCAGCTCCTTGCAACAAGGCCTCACACTCAACTACCCATTGAACAGCATCACAGGCTTTATCTTACCTCAAGAAGATGGTGAGCCTGCCGGACAGATATGAAAAAGTGCTTGAGTACCTGAATGTAAACCGATTAGACAACCTCCATTGATAAGGCAGTATATAAATAAATAAATAAGTGTGTAATTAGGCGCAAGAATTTGCACCAGTTTTTATTTGTGTAAAATCCTTACACCTAAAAGTGGGTATGGATCTCAGCACCAAATGCTATTCTTTAAAAAGTGCCCAATGCACTGCCGTTTATAGAACAATACTTAGCGTGAAATTTTATCAGCGCCAATTTGACACCATTTACATAATTGAGTCCTATAGTACTAATTTAGCACAGTGAAATAAAGGAATCATTCACACCTCAATAATGCATATTTTATTAGCACAAAAGAGATTTAAAAAAGGACAGATAATCTTCTCCTCTCCTTTTTTAAATGATTCACATAAAACAGTTAGCATTTAATAATTGAGGTGCAAGCTAACACATTAAAAAGGAAATAGGAGGAGTAAAGATATTATTTTTATAACTGCGCATATACCCTAAAAAAAATAAGCAAAAGTGAACTCAAATGTTCTACAGCAGCAAAGCCAGCTAGGCCCTGTACAAAGAGGCTAGGCCTCATCCGATAAACTAGCCGAAATGTGAAGGCAGCTTCCAGGTAACTAGCTTGATACTGAGTTTGACAGGAGCTATCATGTTTCAGTGCTTCCTTTTCAGAATGTTCCATTATAAGCCAAAAGAAATGGGTTTACTGCATGAAAACCTGACTTTCAGTTTGTATTGAGCACAGGGCATCTTTTGTACAGACAGAAGAAATCGGATCAGATGTATTTTCTTTCAGATGATAGTTTTTATACTTCTGGATGTTTGGAGATTTACAGGTGCTTTGAAGCCTTAGGGCCGATTGTTCATTTTCAAAGACAAGCTATTCAGCACTTCCCCTTTGAAAATGCCGACCAGCATACATATTGCACGAGCTTTGCATCTGTCGTGCTGGTGACACGCGATACACAAAGCAGAGCAATTGCCTTCAAATGCAGCAGCTGTTTATGAAATGACATTGAGCTGGGAAAAGCAGAAACTACCTGGAATATACACCTTAAACTTATTATCTTTTATGTCTACTTTGCATGTGAATACATTTAATACATTTCCATCTAAATATGCCCCATATGAAATAGTTGAGAGTGACTACATATGCAGATTTCCTATTCTATTACACCTTTTCTCCCATACTTTTACCCATGCTATTTTTGAGGGTTTTTTTTTAAACACATGTAAACATACTTGCATAAGTAGTTTTGACAAACTGGCCTCACTAAAAGCACACGCACACCAAAAAAAAGCAGCAAAGCCCTTGTTTAACTTTCCCACATTGCATTTACAACTTACTTAAGTGCATACCATGAGAACTAAAGATACATAAATGTTTGTGGGTTTTTTTGTTGTTTTTTTTAAAGACGGCAGATAAGGGCCGCGGCCCATCTAGTCTGCCCACCCTAATAGCCCTCCCCTATTTAACTCTGTGCAGAGATCCCACGTGACGATCCCATTTCTTCTTAAAATCAGGCACGCTGCTTGCCTCGATCACCTGAAGTGGAAGTATAATATAATAAAGTGGCTTGTTTACCACACTTTAGTAAAGTAAAAAGGCTTACCTTGGGACATGCTCTGCTGTCCTGTGGTAAAATATGCACTTTGTGCACTGTTAAATCATATTTTTCTGAAAGGGGCATGTCTGAAGGCAGCGAGTAGGCCTGACAGCCTGAATCAGATAGCACACAGCAATGCCTCCTAGGCTAACTGATTAGTGCAGGGGCCCCTACCGTCTACAAAATAAGAAGTGGTAGGGGCTCAAGTGCCAATGGAAAAATTAACACTTGGCCATTAATTTGGAAAACAGAAATATTGGCCATGTTCCAGCCATAAGAAAAGTGGCCTTAGCATGTGGGAAAGACCCTCATACAGGAAGTGTGAAGGCCATTTTTTTTTTGCTGCAGTTTAGTAAAAGGACTCCTTAGTGCATAATAATTTTTGCAATGAATGCAAACCATGGGGGAGATGCAGTAAGCGTCATGGTAGAGCTGCAGCTCTACTGAAAAATACCACTAAAAAATAGCACAGCATTCTACAATGAGCTAATGGTCATTACTGCTGCATTAAAATCACAAAACAAAACACACTCCAAAAAACTGCTGCCACAACCTGAACTCAACACAACAATGAGGCAGAAAAAGTCCCTTTTTGAACTTTTTCTGCCTCATTGTTGTGTTGCATTAAAATCACAGCATTAATATGCATTCATTGATTAACGTTACCTTTCATGTCAGTGCCTAAGCCAGGGGTGTCCAATGTCGGTCCTCGAGGGCCGCAATCCAGTCGGGTTTTCAGGATTTCCCCAATGAATATGCATGAGATCTATTAGCATACAATGAAAGCAGTGTATGCAAATAGACCTCATGTATATTCATTGGGGAAATTCTGAAAATCCGACTGGACTGCAGCCCTCGAGGACCGACATTGGACACCCCTGGCCTAAGCAGTGATTGACGAAGGCATTGACAGGAAGGGCGACAGTAAAAAATAAAAACCAACCTGGACTGGGATAGGGTCAGGGACACCTTTAACCCGCCACCCAGACTTTTAAAAAATATCCGTAGTGTCTATTGGCACTCTCACTCTTCTCCCCTGCCCTCCAACCCAGTACCTCTGAAGGCAGGAGGCATGCCCACCGGCTGTAGTCCTGAAAATGGTTGCTTCTGCCCCACCTGGTGTATTCTGGGATGCACTGAGTATGGCCAATATGCCATATAAGGGAGGGATGGAGAAAGGCTTCCCAATCGGGCCAAGGTCAAGTGATTGGGATGGGTGGGGAACAGTAGAGAACCTGGCAGAGGAAAAAGATGGGGCTAATGCTGACTGCAGGAGCCCAATGCCAGCCTCACACCTGGCAGCAGATTTCTGGCCTTGAGCTCCCATGGTAGATATAAGCACTGGCTCTATGTTGCGGGGTAGCTCAATCAACTATTTAGCATGCATTTTAATATGTTGTGCACTGATGTCTACTGCAGCAGGGCAGAAGCTCTTGCAACATACAGCAACCATTAAAGAGCAAGTAAACTGCTCTCTAAGGATGCACTGTAGCCCGTGGTAGATTTCTGCATCGGCCCCTATGTGCAAAGCCTGTGTACAAGCTGTTGCGTCAAGTTTCCATAGTTACTGAACAGAAAAATTCTTTACCGTTAGTTATAGATTCACAATTAGCATGGATACACTTACCAACTCTTGTTTAGAAGGTGGTAAGTGCATCTACATTAGATGCAAGTGACCATTAGCATGTGTTAAAACACCATGCATTAACTGAAATGCACAGTCCATTTCCTACCCCATACCAGGCTATGCAGTTATTAAGCGAATTAACACAACCTAACTCTCATGCCAGTATGGTAACAGATACTGCACTCATGCATTAATAGTGTGCGTTAATTCACATACTAATTTCCTAACACACTTTAGTAAACAGGCTCCAAAAGTCATTGTACTCTAATTTGCTTATATAATGACTAAGTTTGAAGGAAAATTGCTCGATATAGCCATGTTATTAGTGGGTAGAAAGATCTCACATGTTCTCAAGGTAACTGGAATTTTACTACACTATCATGCAAGCTTATTTGCCCAAACATTTCAGCCCTGGTGTCATTTTATAACACTTGTGAAAAAATGTTTTTAAAGCTTATCTAATGCAGTCAGCCACATTACCCTGATAGCACATGCTCCCCAAATGAAACCCCTCATCTCATGAAATTAAATATGAGATGTATTCATGCACAGCATCTAGCTCTCTGATCCCTGCTCTCAATCCAGAGTTCCTCAATTTGGTAGTGGAGTTACATAACTTTATTAGTCCAACCCCCTTACTTTATGTCCATGGGCTACTTTCATCTATTAACTTTTATTACTGAGCTCTCTCTGACTACATGGAGGAAGGCATCTCCTATCTACCTAGTTTAGGAGGTCAGAAATTCATCTCCTGGTCAGGGCCAGATTTAAGATAGGCACATGACTTAGAAGGCATAGGAAACAAGTGTTTAAAATGAATGGAGATAGGAATTCAACACAAAATTAGATTACCATTCCCTAGGCATAGAGAAGGAGTTTGCTCCTTACCAGGAGTGATCAAGCCCTCCTTGCACCCAAAGAGCTGCTGCATCACATTCAGTGTATACGTTTGGGAGCCTTTTTTGATGCTACATCAGCATAGTCCTCTCTGTTCCTGAGGAGGAGCAACAGCTGCTAAAGATCCTGCCCTATGGGCACATGAAATGTAAATACAGTCCTGTCATAAAGGCCAGAGTTACCTGAAGTGATAATAAATTAGCCTCAAGGGTAGGAGACATGTAGATTCCCTTAGCATCAGTGGAGGGCAGTCATTTCACAGTGATCTATTCAGTGCCAAGTCACTTCATGTTAAAGATACAGTTTGTAAAGAAAGTGATGGAAATAAAGTATTGGACTAAGCAGAGAGCAATACCCAAAATGTTCACCATCAAACAAATGCAAACTCACAAACTTGAGTTTCAAAAATATATAGTCCAATATAAAAGAGTAATATATAAAAATTTAGGAAACCTAATCATTTCATTTTCATTGTGCCATCCCATGTGCTTTAATTTTTTCCTCACCCTCAGGAGGCATCGTTGTTTTAAATCTGTTCATTGTCTCACCATTTTCCTTCATAGGATCCAGTAGTGGTAAATGGTACCTATTTCAATGGAACAAGTGGGTTATTTTTAATTTCCAACTTTGATGGAGAAGCACCATACTACTCCTCTTAATAATGCAGGATAAAATGAACTTTTTCCTCAAAAGAAAATGCCATTGTCAGCTCAGTTCAGTATGTACATGAAAGTGCTCCGTCTTCACCATACAGTGGAGTGTTTAGCCTTAAACAAATTTTTTAAATTCAATTGAGATACGAGGGTTCCCTTTCAATAGGTATCCATTTTCTAGTAAATGCAGAGAGCCCTGATTCCAATCTATTACTGGTTATTATACACTCACCTCTTTCCTATAGCCCAAAGTGAGCCACTCTCCTTTTTTCTCATTAAATTCAAACATGGTCTTTTCCTGGTAACCAAGGAACATTACAAGAAGCCTCATGCCAAAATAAAATACCACTGAATATAAAAGAACAGACAATGAGATAATTAATAACAGTGGTCAGTAACGCATTCTTCCTATATGACAGCAGAGGAAAATGACATCTTCCTCCCTTTTTAACAACGTGATAAAGCTGCACAAAATATAATGGAAAAACATATCTTTCATATGTATTACATCCCTATATCTGATTTAAAATTAATCAGTAGATGCCTCATAATTAAACAACAAAAAAAATCAATTTTAAGCAGCAGTCCCTGTAACCATTCCTAACATCATATAATTAGTGGTCACTTTCCCAGATTTGAAGCATGGAAGACTTTTTATTTGCTTCTCCCCAGCATTGCCAATTGGGGGTAGGGGGTAGGCTGTAAATGGGAAGCTGCATGGAAATGCCTATGTCTTCTAAACAGGCAGGCATGTCCAATTATCCATGCATCCATTTCTCAGCAGAGGGAATTAGATGGTTGGTTCTCTCCCTCTTCCTTTTTCTTCTTAGATGGAGCTATCCTCCTTCCCATTGCGAAACAGAAAGAACAGCAGCACCAGAGCGATCAGGATGATGGCCACGAAGAGGATGATGAGAACAACCCAGGAGCCATATTCTGTTCCCTTGCGCAAGCTTGGCTCTTCAGCAGGTATCATGTTGGTGAGGTTCAGCATGTAACCAAGGGCCCAGCCAATTGAGGTGTCTCCAGCCTAGAAGTTCAAGATACAAGGAACATATTGACATTATTAGAAAGAGCAGCAGACATCTCTTATATTCAGTGTGACCATCCTATGCTTTAGGACTACTTTTCTACTTCATGAAACAAAATCCACCAATTTAAAGCTTTAAATGGCACACAAAAGGACTAGTCCAGAGGTTGCTCATCAGTTATTTCCAAGCAAATCAATTCTCTCTTTGTGACCAGCATAGTAGGGTTTTCACCTCAAGGGCACTGGACTACCTTCAGACCAGAAGACTAACACATATTCAGTGGCGTACTAAGGGGGGCAGGGGGGCGCTCCGCCCCAGGTACAAGGCCCGGGTACAAGGTAAGCTGGCCACTTACCGGGGAATAGGCTGCCGCTGGGGAAAGAAAGAAGCCGGCGCCAAATTCTCCCTCCCTGCTGCTTCTCTTCCCCGAGCAACTCTAGCCGTCCGACGTCGGGCAGCCAGAGTTGCTCGGCCCGCGGGAAAAGAAAGAGGGCGAATTCGGCGTCGGCCTGTTTCCGATGGCCAGTGGCAGCCTTTCCCTGGCAGTGGTGGCAGCATGGTGGTGGTAGTGGCGGTGGCATGGGGGAGGGAAGGGAGAAAGAAAGAAAGGGGGGGAGCCAGGGAGCCAGAAAGAAAGCAAGGGGGGGGACAGGGATCCAGAAAGAAAGGGGGCAGGGTGAAAGAAAGAAAAAATTGGGGCATGGGGAAAGAGAGAGAAAGACAGACATAGAGAAAGAAAGGGGGCATGGAGAGAGAAAGAAAGAAGGGGGCAGGGTGAAAGAAAGAAATGGGGCACAGAGAGAGAGAGAAAGACAGACATACAGAAAGAAAGGGGGCATGGAGAGAGAAAGAAAGAAGGGGACAGGATGAAACAAAGAAAAAGTTGGGGGAGGGAATGAAGTCTGGAGGAGAGGAAGCATACAGGAGGCTAAAAGGGAAGAAATATTGGATGCACAGTCAGAAGAATAAAGTGCAACCAGAGACTGATGAAATTACCAAACAAAGGTAGGAAAAATTATTTTATTTTCAATTTAGTGATCAAATATGTTCGTTTTGAGAATTTATATATGCTGTCTATATTTTGCACTATGGGCCCCTTTTACTAAACTGCAATAGCAGTTTTTAGCGCAGGGAGCATCGAGAGCAGCGTGGGGCATTCAGCGCAGCTCCCTGCGCTAAAAAATGCAATCGCGGTTTAATAAAAAGGGAGGGGGTAAGAACATAAGAACATAAGTAGTGCCTCCGCCGGGTCAGACCATAGGTCCATCCTGCCCAGCAGTCTGCTCCCGCGGCGGCCCAAACAGGTCACGACCTGTCTGAATCACCAGAAGGGGCCCCTTGCCACCTTGGTTTCTCATTAAAGTCCTATCTTCCCATCAAAGTCCTCACCCTCCGGTCTTGCCCATGCACGACCTGGTTGGCTTTCTATACTTATTACCTGGTTAGCTTTCTATACTTGTGTTACATCCCAGCACCTCTCTCAGTATCCCATGATCCCTTTATCCCTCAGGAATCTGTCCAATCCCTGTTTGAATCCATGTACCGTACTCTGCCTGATCACTTCCTCCGGTAGCGCATTCCAAGTGTTCACGACCCTTTGGGTGAAGAAAAACTTCCTTGCATTTGTTTTGAACCTATCTCCCTTCAGTTTCTCCGAATGCCCCCTCGTACCTGTTGTCCCCCTCAGTTTGAAGAATCTGTCCCTATCCACCCTCTCTATGCCCCTCATGATCTTGAAGGTCTCTATCATATCTCCCCTGAGCCTCCTTTTTTCCAGAGAGAAGAGCCCCAGCCTATCCAACCTCTCGGCGTATAGGCAGTGTTCCAGCCCTTTTACCAGTTTCGTTGCTCTCCTTTGGACTCTCTCAAGTACCGCCATGTCTTTCTTGAGGTGCGGCGACCAATACTGAACACAGTATTCCAGATGTGGACGCACCATCGCTCAATACAATGGCATGATGACTTGATGACTTCCTGCGTCCTGGTTGTTATGCCCCTCTTTATGATGCCCAGCATCCTGTTGGCTTTTTTTGAGGCTGCTGCGCACTGTGCAGATGGCTTCAGTGATGCATCCACCATCACACCCAAGTCTCTCTCAAGTCTGCTATCTCCCAACAATGCCCCCCCCCAATTTGTAGTTGAACAACGGGTTCTTTTTCCCTATATGCATGACCTTGCATTTTTCCACGTTAAAGCGCATTTGCCATTTGTTTGCCCAGTCTTCCAGCTTGTCCAGGTCCCTTTGCAGGTCCTCACACTCTTCCCTGGACCTAAGAGTGTGAGGACCTGCATATTTGTCTATTTTTGTATAGTTGTTACTGAGGTGACATTGCATAAAGTCATCTGCCTTGACCTCTGAAAACCCGCGGAATATAAATGATAATTAACATTTTCTCTGCGTACAATGTGCTTTGTGTTTTTTAAATTTTATTGTTGGTAGATCATTTTGACTTGGCCACGAAGGTAATTGGGAGGGAGGGAGGGGAGCTGCTGAAAGACATCTAGTAATCCTTGCAGGCTTGACTGCAGGGAATTATTTTTGTAAAATCATGTTTTGTTATGTGACTGGCATTATTTAGACTTTAATTTCTATGAATGAATAGAATGAAAATGATATAAAATTACTTGCTTGTTTTATGTGCGTGCGCTGAAGGAAAGTGGAAAGAGAGAGTGGGGAGAAGACGCTGATTTATAAATTGACAATTGTACAGAATATTGTTTCTCTTTATACTTTAATATAATAAGTTCAATATAAAACAATTCAAGACTTGTGTGGATGGAATCAGGTGGTTTGTGGGGATGAGGACCGAGCTTATGGGGATTAGTCCAATAAAATGGTATTTTCATATTTCGTATTATTTGTTTTATTTTTATTTGTTAATTTGTAAAGTGGTGATTGTTATGTATCAGTTTTTCAAATTTACATCTACTGTCTTTATATTTTGCACAGTATTAGAGGACATGTATTACTGTTTTTGTGGTGTTGTGGTGTTGCATTGTATGCAGAGTCTAGTTTCTTGGCTATTCAGTTTAACTTTTGTCTACATATTTCTATTTTTAGTTTGTGATTATTCCATATTGGGCAAAGGTGTATCTGTCTGTGTGTATGAAAGGGACATGGCTTTCTGATAGCATCGACTGTACTGGATCAATTGACTGTGCAGGATCTGGTTTGTTTAGTTTTACAATGTATGTGTTGGTGTTCTAGTGCTCACTGCAGTGTTTAAGATACTGCCTTTTCGTAGGTACACTCTTGTTGTGCGATATGTAGATTGTTACTAAAAATCATATTTTTCATATAGATGGGGGGTGTCAAAAAATGATGGGCCCCGGGTGTCACATATGCTAGGTACGCCACTGCACATATTACTATTACCAAGATACAAATGAGGTACAGAAACAGTTTGCTCTTGCCACATGCCAAAAATCATCACTTGGGTAAGGATAAGCATGCTTTTTAAGGTGTTTTATTTGTAATGTATTCTATGATGTTCCTGGGGGGGGTGTAATGTTAGTAATCTGCATACCATGACAGTAATGAACTTCCCTCTTAATGATCTCAGTCTTTCAAGTTTACTGCTTATTCTCACTGTGGTACTTCCATTGTGCCAAATAGAGCTTCCTTCTGGAGTTCTTGTAACATACATAATAGACAACACATCCAGATGTTCTTCAAAAATCTTTAATCAAGCCTGCATCTCCCTGTCTCTGTAAACCAGCTTGTACTATTTATATAAATAAAAAATAAAATAACTGATCTTTTACAGTTGTATCCATTCTTAAAAGAAACAGCCCAGGGGACATTTCCGCTAGAGCCATGGAGCTGTGAAGACGTGAGTCACATTGGCTCCAGAGGACCCCTCAGTGAATAACCTGCTTATATAGCCTACCCCCTATTATTTTGCCCGAGCGAGGTTTGCCAAGACTCTGGGAAGTGCGCAGCTTTCATACATCTTGTAACTGTGGATGGATGGCTACAAAATTAACGTGCAGAGATCAGGAGAAAGGAAAGACTCTGGACTCTAAGATGGATGCCTCCCCCTGCCTCCCCCTCTCCAAGTTTGCCCAGTTCCACGTGGGTGGTGGAGGTCACTACTGAAGTTCAGGCGGTGCTTGAACACATGGTGGGCAAACAACTTCAACAAATCCTGGAAAAACTGGATGCTATGGATCAGCATTTTACAGCTATTACTAAAGATTTTCAGGAATTGCAACAATGAGTAAGCTCTGTGGAAGACACCCTCCAAGTGCTCACAATGGATTTCCAAGCTACGGCCTCACACCCTACTTGAGCTTGAAGCCAAACTAGAAGATCTGGAAAACCAGGCACGCCAGAATTATTTGTGACTAGTAGGTCTCCTGGAATCCATACCTGCTCAAACTTTATCTACTTTTTTGGAGACTTGGCTAGTGGATGCTTTACAACTTCCTTGCCGGGCCCATTTTCCATTGAAAGAGCGCCCAGACTGGGTCAGCAGTGCGATGATCTTTAAAGTCCTAAACTATGCGCATAAGATGGCGATTCTTCGTGCACTCAGAGCAGGAACCTCTCTACAGTATGAGAATTGGCCTGTGCTATGCTTCCAAGATTACTCAATAAAAGTACAAGAAGCTAGCGTTCTCAAATGTTTCAAGACAAAGTACATTTCAACCTCATCTATCCTACTTGCTTGAAAATATTTCATGGAGGGTCTGCGCTCTTCTTTGAGGATGTGGTGGCAGTGAGTTCTTTTCTGCAAACCCTGCCAAAACCTTGATTATGTTTTCTTGGACATGACTTGGGCTCTCTCCTGGCCCCATCGGACTCGGCGGGGGGGGGGGGGGGGGCTGGGGATCGCAGGGCAAGAGGGCTTGGACTCCCTCTTGCCCCGATGTCATCGGGGAGGTCGGGGGTGCCGCGGGGCAAGAGGGCTTGAACTCCCTCTTGCCCCGATGTTGTGTGTGTGTGTGGGGGGGGTGGATTCTGTAACCGGTGTTGTTTTGGACAGACACCGGTTACAGAATCCAGATTTTAGGCGAAGGACTGGCTCCTCCTTCGCCTAAAAGCTCTTGTTTTAGACGTTTGGGGCTTAGGCTTTTTTTTGGTTGATTATAGGGTATAAGTTTAGATGTAGTGGTGGTCTGGGCGTTTAAACAGCTGAATGTAGAGGCAGGCCATTATCAAAAAAAAAAACCTCCCTTTGGACGTTTTTTTTGATTATAGACATTTTCCCTGCTTCTACTTTCAACATTTAAGGCCTTAGGCCAAAAGGGGACTTAGACGTTTTTTTTTATTATACCCCTCAATGTTTGCAAAGGAAGTTTCTGAGAATTATGCTTGAATTTTGAGCTAATTTGGCCAAACAAGACTAGAGGAAATAAACTCCAGCCCAGGTTTTATGTTGGGGAAACCTTTTTCCTTTGGTCTAAGAAAAGCTCTGTTTAAACATTTGTTTGGAAGGCTTATTGCCAACATAAGGGGGAAGAGCAGTAGCTGCAGCAGCGGTTTTCGTGAAGCGATGTTCTGAGTTACAAGAACCAGGAGGTATAGCTGTTTAAGCCTGGGGTTGTTTTTTCTGAGCTCCAAGTCCAAATCCATCAACCCAGTGGGATGAAGGGGACAGCAAAGGGAGCAGTGTTGAAGAAATGATATTCTAGATTGAACCCTGTTTGGAACTCTCGCCACCTTCAAAACTGCATGGAAACAGGACCCTTTCCCGTCACGGTGGTTAGCTCTTCCCGCCATCCCTTAAGACCAACTCACAAAAGACAACGTCTCCTCAAAAACCTACAATACTCAGAGGACAGCTGAACCCAGTAGAATTTTGGACGCACTATAGCTTAATCTCCAACCCAACTTTTGACCCTAACTTCATTTTAGGATGGAAAAACGTTAGTGATCAGGTCTTAAACGACACAGTCCCTCTGAAAAAAACTTTAAAAAGACAACGTTCATCAGACAGCTGGTACAACACCGACTTAATGGTCTTAAAGCAAGAATTATGCAAATTGGAAAGAACATGGTGCAAATCAGGGAAAGATGAGGATAGACTTACTTGGCGACTAAAGGTTAAAGAATACAAAATAATGATCAAAGAAAAGCATAGCAAACACTACTCACAAAAAATTAATTCTCCTACTTTAAATAGTCATGAACTTTTCAAAATAGTCAATTCTTTGTTTGATATTGAATTCCACAAGCGCTCCAATAAAGACTCCCCATCTCCTGTGGCGATCTTAGCTGACTTTTTCGCTACAAAAATCCACAAATTGAGATCGTCCCTTACAAGTTCAAACATAGATTTACCTATCACGCTTACTGCCTTAGACAAAGAAGGTACAGCTGTTGACATGATCTGGAACCACTTTGAAAACCCAGACTGGAGCCACTTCCTCAAGCTTTACTCAAAATATGTAAAATCCAATTGCCTATTGAACAACTGCCCACCAACTATTATGAAAACAGCTCCTATCTCCTTCAAGGCTGAACTTTTTAACTGGGTCTCTTCATGCATGCGTACCGGTAACTTCCCGGAGGATCTTGGACATATCCTCGTGACTCCTATTATCAAAAACCCAAAGAAGTCCGCTTTATTGACGGCCAACTACAGACCCATTGCCAACATACTATTCTTTCTTAAACTAATGGAAGGTCTAGTTAACATCGACCTCACAAAATACTTAGAGAAGTTCAACATCCTACATGATTCTCAATATGGCTTCCGAACAAATTACAGCACCGAAACAGTTTTGGCCTCTATGAGTGACCATCTTTTCCATGCTGCTCCTTGTGACCTTGAACAAGTTTTCCCGGGGAAAAAGCGCACTGGTACTGCAGCTCGACTTGATCAGTGCCTTCGACCTTGTCAATCATGACCTCCTGCTTAGGTGCCTTGATTCTATTGGCATTTCCGGACAGGTACTAAATTGGTTCGCAGGTTTCCTAAAAGAATGTACTTACCAGATCTACAGTGAAGGAACCTACTCTCAAGCTTGGTCCAATCCCTGCAGAGTGCCACAGTGCTCCCCACTCTCCCTCTCACTCTTCAATATCTATATGGCATCACTGGGAAATATGTTATCCGATTTAAAACTGAAATCGTACGTATACACGGATGATATAACAATTATTATTCCCATAACCTCATTGACCCAAGAGACAGAACTCATCTCATCCGTCCTTATCAAGGTTGAACATTGGACTATGCACTCCAAACTAAAACTGAATCCCGAAAAAAACAAGATTTTCTTGGCAAGTCCCAATAACAAGATCGTAAACACCTCCTTGAGACTAAATGAATCAGACTACCCAATTAATCCCACAACCAAAATCCTTGGCGTCACCCTGGACCAAAGCCTGACATTTGAAGATCACACTAATGCTCAAGTCAAAAAATGCTCTCTCACTCTATGGAAACTTCGTACCATTAAACAATGCTTCGATTTCTTTTCCTTTCAACTGCTGGTTCAATTCTTGATCTTAAGTACCTTAGACTACTGCAATATTAAAACCATCAAAACGACTGAGAGTCGTCCAAAATGCTGCAGTTCGTCTCATTTATGGCCTCAAGAAATCAGACCATGTAAGCCCATATTACAAAAAAACTACACTGGCTGCCTGTGGAAGCAAGATTCATTTTTAAGTTTGCTTGCCTTTGCTTCAAAACCATGACAGGTTCATCCCCAACCTATCTGTCTCACCAATTCGAATTCCGAGGCACAACTAATACACGCAGTACCTATTTTTTCGCTTTTCCGTCCCTAAAGGGCTGCACCTACAAGAGATACCTCGACAGAACACTATCATTCAAAGCAGGCAAATGGAACAAATGTTTAACCAACTTCATCTCAAATGAACTTTCGTATCAAATGTTTAGAAAGTCAATAAAAACCTATCTCTGACAAATTTGTCTGACCTGATGTACTTCCAATACACTTCCAGAGAAACCTGACTAAACTTAACATGGCAATGTAAATTCAAAAGTTCTCTGTAATGTCACAGTCTGTATACAGTCTCTTCCCTTGTAAACCGCTTAGAACTGTTTATGGTATGGTGGTATATAAAAATAAAGTTATTATTATTAAAGAACAGCTTTGGCTTGATTTACCGATTACCTCATTGGTGTGAATAAAATCCCTTGATAAGCCCAGTTTCTATGATTTATTTTTGCTTTGTTTAAAGTACTGTATGGGTCAGTAATAAAAGCCACCTTGAGTTTAAAAGTTCCAGACTTGTTGGATTGACTCCTGTTTGATAAGGCAGCTGAGAAAGCATAGTGAGATTTATATAAAGAAATCTGGATAAAAAGGTACCATAGACTGGGAGTCACACTAGACACCGTGTCTTCCGTGTTCCAAGAGCCTAGGTTGTCACAGTAAGTGATATTGCTGAAGGGCTGTCTAGTAAGATTTGTAGATTACACAATTCAGGCTAAGAAGTAGGAATCATCTAAACACCAATGTACTCCTTAATACAAAATACTACATCCTTTTGCAATTTTTTGTATTAAGGAGGTCACTAGTGTTTGGAAGGTTTGTAGACACCCCTGATTGTGTGGATAACATGAGGAAGGACCTAGTGAACCTTGAAGAATGGTCCAAAATTTGGCAGCTAAAATTTAATGCTAAGAAATAGAAGGTCATACATTTGAGCTGAAAAAACCTGAGGGAATGGTACAGTTCAGAGGGTGAAGAACATTTGTGCACGAAAGAGGAGTGGGACTTGGATGTGGTAGTATGTGATGATTTTAAAGTGGACAAACAGGTTGAAAAGATGATGGCAAAAGCCAGAAGGATGCTTGGGTGCATAGGGAGAGGAATGGCCAGTAGGAAAAAGGAGGTGTTGATGTGCCTGTATATAAGACTTTGGCGAGACCTCATTTAGAATATTGTGTACAAATCTGGAGACAGCACCTTCAAAAAGATATAAATAGGATGGAGTCACTCCAGAGGAAGGCTACTAAAATGGTTGGTGGTCTTAAAGATATCATATATACTTTGGAGGAAAGACGGAAGATATGATATGAGGGGGGAGGGGAGTGTGGCACAGTGGTTAAAGCTACAACCTCAGCACTCTGGTTGTAGGTTCAAATCCATGCTGCTCCTTGTGACCTTGAACAAGTCACCTAATCCCCCAATTGCCCCAGGTACATTAAATAGATTGTGAGCCTACCAGGACAGACAGGGAAAAATGCTTGAGTACCTGAATAAAATTAATGTAAACTGTTCTGAGCTCCACTGGGAAAACAGTATAGAAACTGAATGAATGAATAAATGATAGAGATGTTTAAATACCTAAGTGGCATAAATGTGCATGAGGTGAGTTTCTTTCAATTTGAGAGGAAGCTCTGGAATGAGAGGGTACAGAATAAAGGTAAAAGGTGATAGATTCAGAAGTAACCTTAGAAAATACTTTTTCACAGAAAGGATGGTGAATGCTTGGAACAGCCTTCCAGTAGAGGTAGTGGAAACAAAGAGTATCCGAATTCAAGAAAGCTTGGGACAAGTATGTTAGATCACTGTGGGAGAGGCGGATATGTGTCACAGATATGTGTCGTGAGCAAGGATCCGTCGCTTGAGACCACTGAGTGGCAAGGGTCCATTGAGGGTCCATTGGGGTGGCATGGCTGGGCAAATTAAATCTTTATCTGCCTCAATTTTTCTATATTTAATTCAGTAGAAGATGAGTTCGTTGGAAGACATCAGTGCCAGAGGAATGTTTCCTCCAAATGGTATGACGAAGCCCCCGATAAATCCTCGCAACAATAATTGTACCTCAGCTCGCTTTGCGTATTTCTTCAGCCAAGGCATGTTTTGAATGATGATCGGTGAATGGGCCTTGTTGAAAGCATCAGGCCTTGGAGCTTCCTCCCTGCTGTGTTTGAGATTTCTTGGGACACAGGGAGAGAGGGTTCGGAGAGCTGCAGATGCCACACAGGTGCTTGAATTTGCAACCTTGAATGTTGCATGTTGATCTGTTGAATTTCCAGCAGACATTGTGTGACAAGGAGTCAGGCCTCCCTTTCTTGACTCCGGGAACTGCTCATTGAAACTGGGGATGCACAAGAGCACTAGCGTAGACATTCCTCAGCCAAAGACCCCGGTCATCCATGTCCCATGCAAGGTTTGGGTTGGATTCTATCTTGTCTCTGAATTGTTCATCACAGGCGAGCCAAGCAGTACCTTTGTGTTCTCAGTATATACCAATCACTGTCTCGAGGTAGCACAGCATGGAGTCCATCAATTCAGGTCTTTTCCGGCAAGTGATGCTCATTGTACGAGCTTACGACAACACCCAGCATGCCAGGGTTTGTGGAATAGGCTTACTGTGGTCTGCTGGGAGGTCGCCTTTCTTTGCGTGCTTCTTCGCATGTCTTCTCCATCTGCCCTCCACAAGCTTGAAGATGTAAAAATATTCTTGCCTGGCCACCTTTTTTCTGAGAGACCGAGGGACTTTCTGCCACAGGCAGAAACTCCATATGTAGCAGGGGAACTCCATATGTGGAAGATAAGGCCAGTGCAGTGGGTCGCGCAAGAGAAGGAGTGGAGGAGGAAGAGGAAGAAGATGACTGCCTATGTTTTTTCTTACCCTTTTCTTTGATGTTGTAGATCACCTTTCTTTTTCAAGAAGGGCTCGGTTGTCACTGGCTGGATGCTAGGAAGACTGGTCCGGTTATCTGGAAGGCGGCAGTTGACCTCCGAGGGACCTCCTCTGCTGTTGTGTTGCCCTGTGCGGTCAGAAAGTGTGATGTGCAAACGATCACAGACTCAACTACCATGGTTCGCTCCGGATGCAACATACTGTGGATCCTGGACTCGGGAGACGTGAGAGCACTGACCGCTAATGCAGGCTGAAGTTTCAATGTTTTCCAAAGGTTGGAGTGTATGTCGTCATGCACAGTGATGCCTTGAAAGTGGGGATCTCCGAAGATCTTGGGATGGAGATGATCTGCGAGACCTCCGATGTGTATCCGATGTAGACTCCAGCCGACGGTCTTGCCCCCTGTGTCTGCAATGCCCTGATGCATGGCTCCCATGTCTGACTCTGCCCACGGGCATCTTGCTATTGAGAGCGGGACCAGGATCTTTGTTGTTCTCCGCATGCTATGTAGCTGTGGGAGGGCAATCCAAGACTTCCCTTTTTTGACTGTACACCAGATGACCCTGTCTGCTGTGATGGGATACTCCGATGCACTGAGTGGGTTCGAGATCTATGCCACTTGTTCCCTGATCTATCAGGGCATCCTTCTCAAGGGCCCTTGTGGTTACGCCACCTGTTCCACGATCTGAATCTGCTGCGGGTTGGATCTACTGCTGGATTCACTTGGTCTGCGGAATGACGTGAAGACATGGCGATTCGTGTGGTTGGGGCGGAGGTCGAGGGGGATAATTGACAACTGGGTCTCGGGGAAGCTCTGATCTGTAGTAGCGCTGGCCATGGGATTTTCTCTTTCAGGTTGTGCTCTTTGCAGATGAGTAGTGTCCTGAACAGCCTGAGGGTCAGCTCCATGGACGGTCATACTGCACCTTTCTACTTCTGTCACCTTGTCATCCCCCCACTAGAGAATGACACAGTGACAAAATTCATCACCGTTCCCGTCCCCGCGGATAACCGCGGAAAACCATTTTCATGTTATTCTTTAAGGAGAGAGGGAAGAATCAGAGTATGAATGGCCACAACCACTGACCCTCAAACTTTGCTTTGAAGAATTCTGGAGTAGAACAACCTAAGGTTGAAATAGACACTAAAAATGACATGGGATTATTTCCCGCGGTTATCCGCGGGGACGGTGATGAATTTTGTCACCGTGTCATTCTCTATCTCCCACCTCCAGCTGGGTCTATACTCGGCAAATCTGCGCACTGCCTGTTGACCGCTGTTCCATAGAGGTTGATGGTACATTGAATGGTAGAACCGCATATTTGCCTTGGACCTATAAGGATGTAGAGGGTGGGCATGTGTGGGCACGCAGGAAAGACCTTGGCAATGGTAGATCCACAAAAGCAAAGAACCTTTCTGGCTGCTGTCTGGGTTGTACAGATGATCGCTGAGGCAAGGCATCATCTTGTGGTAACCAAGCGTCTTCCTTTGTTGCCTGACATTGACTGGATACCTTGCTTTTTCTTGGCACGGTGCTCCTGGGTGCACATGGGCTGTTGCAACAATTCCTGATGCAGAAGAGAGTGTGGCTGTGCTTCTCAGAATCTTAGCCATCTGCTCCAAAGGTTGGACTGTTCAGTGTGGCTGTGCTTCTCAGGATCTTAGCCATCTGCTCCAAAGGTTGGACTGCTCTTCCATTGTGCACAAGGCTACAGAAGAGGAAAGCTGTGTTAGAAGGACGTCTTCAGGGAGAGCAGCTGCTTAACTGGAGTCCTGCTGAAGGAGGAGAGAAGGCAGGATCACCAATCCGAAGATGCAAGGGCAAGTTGGAGATCTTCCAATGAAGAATCTGACAACAATGTCGGTACGGAACTACTCTATGCTCTGAGAACGACGGTGCTGGGAAGAAGTTGGGGTGGGTCTGCCACGTGCAGTCGATGTCGGCAGTGCAGGGCTACTCGACTCCCCCAATACCAATGGCGCTGGCAAGAAGTCAGCTTGGGCCTCCAGGTGCAGCAATCTGAACGCTGGAAGCACAGAGAAAAGGGCCAATACTCCCAAGCATTCAGCTTTTGAATTTTGCCACCCCCTCTCTCCCGATACGCCAAATGAGAGGTGGCCAATTCCTCCAACGTCAAAGATGACATCGGAGGGTATAGGGGAGAGTCGGGGATGAGGACCGGGCAGCCGCCATGTTACCAGTGGCATGCTCGGAGGGCCATCGCTGCCGGCATTAATTATTAAGCGCGATTAATAATTAATCACATGCAGCCCACTTTCTGCCTTCTTCCCCCTCCCCCCACACACCTTGCAGAACCAGCCGTACAGAACTGTTACCTGCAGCCTGCACCAGGCCTTTCCCTTTGACCTGGCCCTCTCCTTCTGATGCAATTTCCTGTTCTCAGAAGGGGCAGGCCATAGCGAAGGGCCTGGTACAGGCCAGGCAGTCTTTCTGCAAGGTTACTGGCACTGCAGGTCTTCTTCAAAGGTGTGCAGGGAGGGGGAACACCGTGAACCATGGTCGGGTGCAAGGTGGGGGAAGAGGAAGGGGGAGATGCCGGACTATGTGGGTGGGGGAGTTAATGAGGGAAGGAATTAAGAGAGAACTGGGGTAGGGAGTGGAGAGAGTTGGACCTGTGTGGAAGCAGAAAGAATATATGGGGGGAGGGGGTTGGAGACCTGGCCCCCTCCAAAATTACAGTATCTGAAGCCCCATCAGCCGATTAAATCTGCTGCTTGAGTGGCCCCTTCCTCTTCTCAAGAGCGAGGAAGTCAGCGGCATACTTTCAGCCACTGGCACTTGCACTCCCCTGAGCATGCTTGGGGAGGGCCGACATCAGCAGCTAGAGGCACCAAGTTTACTTCCTCACACTTGAGGCAGCACAAGGAGGAAAGAGGTGGCTTTGGCATCCCTACCAGCAAAGGTATGATATCTATAGTAATATGGGGAGGAAGAAATATGTGCCCTCCCCCACACACACACCTAGTCTCCTCATGTGCTTCTCCCATGGACTCCTGGCTATGCTCCACCTTTAATCATGAGATTAAAATTTTAATCACATGACTAATCACGAATAAAATTTTAATCGAAATGCAGCCCTAATTGTAATGTTAAACATAACTCCCTTCAGTAGACTCTGATCTAATGTCCACTGATAAACGATTTTAGATCTGAGGTGATTTACTCAATAGGAGTCATCTACCACAGAACAAACTTTGTTAAGTAAAGCACCATAGATCCAGAATGGTTTACCAATGGACTTAAGATCAAAGCCTTCTTACTTACTTTTTTGAAAGAAGGTTAAAACATTGCTCTTTTGAGTGCTTGGTGGATAAGATGTAGTAACTGGTTGCTCTGGAGAAAGAATTGTTTGGATGCCTGTAGAGTTTGCCATAAACACTGTGTATCAATGATCTTTTTTGTTATTGTTTGTGAGATAAATGTTTTGATGTAATTTTTATTTTAATGCATTACTTTTATAATTTTTTATACCAGTTAGCTCCCTAAGGAAGGTATGGTGTAGTATATAAAAAATTGCATTAAATTAAAATTAGATTAAATTGAACAAAAAAATGTTCTTTCCATAGTGACAGCCACCAGTGGCATAGCGAGGATAGGGGTGCCCAGGAGTTCCTTGTGATTCTGTTAATTCTCTATTGCCCTAGGTGCCAAACTTAAATTCTGAGTCCAGTAGGGACACAGAAAGTGCCTGCATACAATATATGTAAACTGATTTGGATGTACCACAGAAAGGTGGTATATCAAATCTATGACCCTTTATCCTTCATGTTGATCAGAAACATTTTTTTTTAAAAAATTAAGAGCTGATCCCTTCTTCAGTGACTCAGCAACAGTTTCCTAGACAGCCACTGAAATTTTACCTCTAATTCAGGGGTGTCAAAGTCCCTCCTCGAGGGCCGCAATCCAGTCGGGTTTTCAGGATTTCCCCAATGAATATGCATGAGATCTATTTGCATGCAATACTTTCATTGTATGCTAATAGATCTCATGCATATTCATTGAGGAAATCCTGAAAACCCGACTGGATTGCGGCCCTCAAGGAGGGACTTTGACACCCCTGCTCTAATTAAACATGCTATTTTTTTCACATTGTTGTCATCCACAGCCAACACAGCGAAAGGAAATGAAGACACAAAAAATACCAAGACCTAAATTGCATATATACTAATGCAAGGAGCCTAAGGAACAAAATGGGGGAATTAGAAGTCATGGCCAAAACTGAAAACATAGACATCATTGAGGTCTCCGAAACATAGTGGAATGAAGAGAACAAATGGTATACAGCACTACCAGGGTACAAACTCCATCGCCAGGACAGGTCAGGTCAGAAAGGAGGAGGAATAGCCTTATACACATAAAAGAAAGCATACACTCGACCAGAGTGGACACAGCAGAGAAGACCAACAAATTAGAATCGCTATGGGTTAAAATACCAGGAACGAATGGGTCCGAGATAAAAATGGGCCTGTACAATCGCCCACCTGGGCAAACCGAAGCTATCGATAAAGAAATGGAAGCCGAAATGAAGAGAGAATGCAAAAGCGGTAACATGATTATTATGGGGGACTTCAACTATCCCGTGATAGATTGGAGTCTTGGAAGTTCAAAATGCGCCAGAGAGATCGGATTCCTGGAGGCTATACAGGATTGCTTCATGGATCAACTTGTTAGAGAACCAACGAGAGAGAATGCCACCCTGGACCAAATCCTAAATGGGCTAGGGGGACCTGCGAAGGAAGTGGAAGTAATGGGACCATTGGGAAACAGCGATCACAATATGATCAAGTTCAAAGTTGAAGTAGGAATACCGAAGGGAAAAAGAACCATAGCGACAACTTTTTAACTTCAAGAAAGAAGACTACAAAGCGATGAAAGTAATGATAAAGAAGAAACTCAGAAACACCTCAAAGAAATGGCAGACTGTAGAACAAGCCTGGTCTTTATTCAAGGACACGGTGATCGAGGCGCAAAATCAACATATCCCAAGATTCAGAAAAGGGTGCAAAAAGAATCGAACAAAAGACCCGGCGTGGATAACCAAAGAAGTGAAGAAAGCGATAGGTGATAAGAAGAATTCATTCAAGAAATTGAAAAAAGGCAAAACTGAGGAGAACTGGAAAGAGCACAGGAAGTATCAAAAAGAATGTCACCGTGTGGTCAGAAAAGCCAAAAAGGAATATGAAGAAAGGCTAGCCAAGGAAGCACGAAATTTCAAAACATTCTTCAGACATGTTAAAGGGAAGCAACCGGCTAGGGAGGAGGTGGGGCCGCTGGATGACAGAGACAGGAAGGGAGTGGTGAAGGAGGAGAGAGAAATGGCGGAAAGACTAAACATGTTCTTTTCGTCTGTATTTACAAAAGAGGACACATCCAACATACCGGAGCAAATCTTCAAAGGAGACCAAACAAATAAATTAACATCCATGGAAGTAAGCCTTGAAGACATACGTAGGCAGTTAGAAAAATTAAAAACCGACAAATCACCGGGCCCAGACGGAATCTACCCTAGAGTACTGAAAGAACTAAAGGAGGAAATAGCAGAACTACTACAGCAAGTTTGCAATCTATCCCTGAAAACAGGAGTGATCCCGGAGGATTGAAAGATAGCCAATGTTACGCCAATCTTTAAAAAGGGATCAAGAGGTGACCCGAGGAATTACAGACCAGTGAGTCTGATCTCGGCTCCAGGGAAAATGGCGGAAGCACTAATAAAAGACAGCATCGATGAGCATTTTGAAAGAAATAAACTTCTAATCACAAGCCAACATGCAAGGGGAGATCATGCCTAACGAACTTACTACACTTCTTCAAACGGATGGACAAAGGGGACCCCATAAACATCGTATATTTAGATTTCCAAAAAGCCTTTGACAAGGTACCCCATGAACGCCTACTCTGGAAACTGAAGAACCATGGGGTGGAAGGACACGTACATAGATGGATCAGGAACTGGTTGGCGGGTAGGAAGCAGAGGGTAGGAGTGAAGGGTCACTACTTGGACTGGAGAAAGGTCACGAGTGGTGTTCCGCAGGGGTCGGTGCTCGGACAGCTACTATTCAATATATTTATAAATGACATAGAAACAGGGACAAAGTGCGAAATAATAAAATTTGCAGACGACACCAAACTATTTAGTGGTGCTCGGACTAAAGAGGACTGCAAAGAACTACAAAGGGACCTGAACAAGCTAGGGGAGTGGGCGACGAGATGGCAGATGAAGTTCAATGTAGAGAAATGTAAAGTATTGCATGTAGGAAGCAAAAACCCGAGGTACAGCTATACGATGAGAGGGATGTTATTGAGTGAGAGTACCCAGGAAAGGGACTTGGGGGTAATAGTGGATAAGACAATGAAGCCGTTGGCACAGTGCGCAGCGGCTGCTAAGAGAGCGAATAGAATGCTAGGTATAATCAAGAAGGGTATTATAAGCAGAACAAAAGAAGTTATCCTGCCATTGTATCAGGCAATGGTGCATCTGCATCTGGAGTACTGCATCCAATATTGATCGCCGTACCTTAAAAAGGATATGGCGATACTCAAGAGGGTTCAGAGGAGAGCGACATGTTTGATAAAGGGTATGGAAAACCTTTCGTACACTGAGAGACTGGAGAAACTGGGGCTCTTTTCCCTGGAGAAGAGGAGAATTAGAGGGGATATGATAGAGACTTACAAGATCATGAAGGGCATAGAGAAAGTAGAGAGGGACAGGTTCTTCAAACTTTCAAAAACTACACGAACGAGAGGACATTCGGAAAAGTTGAAAGGGGACAGATTCAAAACCAATGCTAGGAAATTTTTCTTCACCCAACGGGTGGACACCTGGAATGTGCTTCCAGAAGGCATGATAGGGCAGAGTACGGTACTAGGGTTCAAGAAGGGATTGGATAATTTTCTGAAGGAAAAGGGAATAGAGGGGTACAGATAAAGGACTACTACACAGGTCCTGGACCTGATGGGCCACTGCACGAGCGGACTGCTGGGCACGATGGACTTCTGGTCTGACCCAGCAGAGGCACTTCTTATGTTCTTATGTTATGTTCTTAAGTTCATTGCCAGAGAATGTGGTAAAAGCAGTTAGCTTATCAGGGTTTAAAAAAGATTTGGATAATTTCTTAAAATAAAAGTTGATAAGTCATTATTAAGAAGGACTTGGGAAAATCCATTTCTACGATAAGCAGCACAAAATCTGTCTCGCTCTTTTGCCAGGTACTTCTGACCTGGATTGGCCACTGATGGAAACAGATTACTCGGCTTGATGGAGCTTCAGTCTGTCCCTAGAAGACAATTCTTATATTATGTTCTAAGAACTTGATAACACCTGCCTTCTTTGGAGTTCTATTGGAGCAAGTAGCTGTAGAGAAACCCTGTTGCAACTAGTTAATCATTTCTATAGCATTACTGGACACATGCCCTCAGTGCTGAATCTGTTTACAGGAGCTCAAGGAATCTAATTTGTAGATAGGCTGGGCAAATTTTTATGGTCACCTCTTTCCAAAGGCAAAGGGAGAATTATATGAGACTGACCTGCAAACTAGAATAGACAATATTCTGATGAATTTGGAAACTAAATGCAAGCAAGAACACTGCTAAGTACCCCGACCCCTATCCACTCCTTTCCCCTGCCCCATTAAACCTTATTGCCTTTCACACTGACCTTTTTCTGGAATGCAATATTGGGAAAAGTGTTCTGGTCAAATTTGTAGCCGTTGATGATTATCAGATAGACAAAGGTAGCTGCTGAACAGTAATCAGGCAGAAACTTCTCCTGGCCCGGTGCTACCTTTACCAGCTAGGTATACAAAACAGTACAGCATGGAAGGAGATAAAAATGTGGTTCAGTAAGTCATACTTCACACTTTTGAGCTTTTCAAGGACACAAAATCTGCTTCAAGATATTCTTAGCATTCAAATATACTGTATAGCCAAAATCTCCACATTTACCCTTGGACTTCTCTGTAAAGTTCAAACACTATGCTGCGCCTTGTGACCCTGGGCAAGTCACTCAATCCTCCATTGCCTCATATAATAGATTATAAGCCCACCAGGACAGATGTCTGAGTACCTGAATGTAAACCACTTAGACAATTGATAGGCAGTATATAAATAACTAAAATAAATAAATAAAAATATACACATACATACTTTTCAAAACTTCAGGGATATGCATACAGGAAAAATAAACAGTGGTGATAATTTTCTCTAGATACAGTGCTGCCAGTAATTAACTTTGAATGCTCTATGAACATTGGATCAGTATAGAAGGAATAATATATCTGATATTCTGAGGAAATAGCTGTGTCACCTTACCAACATAGAGGGAGACTTGTTCAGTTTTTTTGCTGTGTCAATAATTTTTACAGATATGACAGTGATTTACTATATTTAGCAAATAACCAGTTACCATAGATACTTGAATATAAATAAGATTTTTGAGCCCAAAAATGGGGGGTCTCAGTTTATATTTGGGTCAGTGCCCACCCGCCCCCTTCCTGGGCCTGTTGCAGGCCTCCACTGGGTCTGCCATAAGACCTGGTGTCCAGCGGTGAGCTGGGACAGAAGGGATCTCTCCTGATTCCTGTCCCAGCTGACTCTAAAACTCTCATCTCCTTCCCACTTCCCCAATTAGTAAAAAGTGTACCTTTAAAATTCCTGGTGGTCCAGTGGTGAACCGGGGCAGGAGGGATCCCTCCCACCTCCTGTCCCAGCCTTGCTTACAGCAGACCTGGTGGAGGCCTTCAAGTCTTCAGGAAAGAGGGGAGACAGGGTGCAGAGTCTGGCAGAGAGGGGAACAGGGTGCAGAGTGTGGCAGGGTAGAGGAGGGAGGGGGGATGAGTGCAGAGCCTGGCAGGGTTGGGGAGGGAGGCTGAGTGCAGAGCTTGGTAGGGGAGGGAATGAGGGTTGGATGCAGAGCGTGGGAGGGGAGGGAGTGAAGGTGGGAGGCTAGGTGCAGAGCATGGCAGGGAGGGACGGAAGCTAGGTGCAGCGCGTGGTATGGTAGGGAGTGAGGAAAGGGGGTTGGGTGCAGAGTGTGGCAGGTTAGGGGAGGGAGTGAGGCTGGATGCAGAGCGTGGGAGGGAGGGAAGGGGGTTGAATGCAGCGCATGACAGGGTAGGGGAGGGAGGGGGGCTAGGTGCAAAGCGTGGTAGGACAGGGCACTTGAATATAAACCCCCATTTCTTTTTGCGTGATACGCCTAGACAAGTTTAGACTATTTCTGAACAACTCATTAGAAAAAAGCGGTTTTAGCATAAACAAAGCATGGATATAATATAATCAGTCGAAGATTAATTTCAGCCCCCAAAAAACAAAAATCAATGAGCCTCCAAGGATGGGCTAGCATCTAAGGTTTATTACAGAATGTAACATGGACTGTGTTTCAGCAAAGCACCATCCTTTGAGCTTCATTGTGCACATTTTCATTTGGCTTGGTATCCTATGCTTCTGGCTCCCTCTCTCATGTTTGATTAAAAAAAATAATTTCAGGTGAAAAATAACAGCATAAAAACAGATTAGGTCCTTACCTTGATAATATCTTTTCCAGAAGATAGGAATGGTACGCTGAACCTTAGGGAACACTGTCTGTTCTCGCGAGCATACTGCAGAAAGGTGTCAATCACTGCTTTTGAAATCTCCTTCTCCCAGGAGTCTGCTGTCCCCTTCAGTTTGTTCCTAAGCATGCAAGAGCTCTAGAGTAAAAGACAGGAGAAGGAGGGACACTGGGAACTCCCCGAAACCAAGGTTCTGATCTGCTCATATAATGTTATAATAGTCAATAATGAAACTGTAATGTATATATGAATAAACATTACTCTTGAACAGTAAAATGCATCAAATAAGAGTAACGGCTTGAATATAAGTGGAGCTCAATTATCTATTGAGATTCTGTTTTCAAACTGATTCTGAACCCATAGTCTAACTGGCAGAGAAGTCTTAGCTATGGAGAAGACCATGAAACATAAGGCAAAAACAGACGCATTAGAAATTATCAGGGAGGGGGGTGTCAGCATACCATTCCTATCTACTGGAAAAGATATTATCAAGGTAAGAATCTAATCTCTTTTTCCAGTGCAATAGGAATGGTATGCTGAACCTTAGGGACATACCTAAGCAATCCATGAAGTTCCAGGTGGGAGAGATAAGCCTGCTATCAGTACTGAAGATCCAAAAGCGGAATCCTCTTACACTGCCACATCCACATTACAGAATTTAGTGAAAGTGTGTAGGGAAGATAATGTCGCAGATCTATATATCACCTCTGGAGGTATTGCCCTCGATACCATTCAAGAGGAGGTTACTCTTCTGGTCAAATATGTTTTCAATGACACTGACAGTTGTTTGACACAAACAATGTAGGTGGAGAAGATCACTGTGTGAACCCACCAGGAAATTGTGGCCTTGCAGGGTGGTCTGCCTTGGGTTGACTCTTTGGTTAGGACAAAGAGATGGTCCGATAAATGAAACGCATTAGTCTCTTCCAGATAATGCAAAAGAATTCTAGGGATGTCCAGCAGCTTTAAAGCCTTGTCCTTTTTCTTAGACCCGTAGGTTGAAAGGCTGGTAGCCTGACTTCCTGGTTAGTTTTCCTGTAGCTGGAGTGATGAACTTCTGGTGCCTCCCTGCTATTTGACATAGACCAATGCTGTGACATTATCTAAGAATACTCTTACGGCTCTATAGGTTTCACAGAGTCAGGTGGATGGCTCTCAGTTCCAGCCTGTTTATCGACCATTTCCGCTGGGATGGTGTCCAGTCCCTTGTACCGGGCAACCATTGCAGTACACCTCCCACCCCCACAAGCTGAACAGGCTGGCATCCATTGTCAGTGTGACCCAGGAATCAATATGAAGTGGAATCCCTTTTGCTAGAGACTGTGGGTGGAGCTATCAGCTCATGCTGCTGTGGGCTGCCTCCGTCCACTGTAGAAAGGCCTCTAGGGAGTCTCTCTGGGGAGCCTAAGACAACAGCACATCCTGAAGTGAACACATACGTGTCCTTGCCCAGAGTATTACTTCTATGGCAGCTGCCATTGAACCAGAACCTGTAGGTAGTAGCATGCTGTAGGTGTTGTCTGCAACAGGAGGTTCGTAATTTGCCTCCAAAGTTTCTGTCTGCATGCATCTGGTAGGAAAACTTGGCCTTCCAACATGTTGAAGAAAACTCCCAGGTATTCCAAAGACTGAGTGGGCACTAATTGGCGCTTTTGAAAGTTTACAATCCAGCCCAGACTCTGCAAAGTTTGCACCCCTGCTGTCACAAAGCACACTGTATGCAGAGAAAATGTTAATTATCATTTATATTCAGGTTTTTTTTCAAAGAGGTCAAGGCAGATGACTTTTTTTTTTTTTTGTATATATAATATTTCTTTATTGAGCAAGTCGACGACATACAAGGCAATACAGAATAATATACACAACCACAGGTCTAATACAGTCGCCCCCATCATAATGGCGAGAAATAATAGTCATGAAGCCAAGCATAAGAACTGGCAAAGAAAAGAGACATGCTCAATACTAAATTTTTTCGTGTTTAGCAAATGAGAACACCCAGGACCCAAACCCCTCCCCAAAGAGAACCCAAAGGGACCCAAAACAGAACAGCAGGGATAAAAAACATGAACCCAACAACATCCCTACCCACCCCAACCCCCCCAACCCATGCGATGTAGTGTATCTCAGATCTCAGGGTAATAAACAAAGAGACCAAGAAAGGAAGCAATAGAGGTAATGCAATAAGAAAAGGAAAGAAAGAAAAAGAGAGAAAGGAGCCTACTAACAATTGAGCAACAAACTACATTCCCGATGGGGAAGAGAAAGCCAGAACCCCTCCGAGACATCCTGAAACCGGGTCCAAAGGCGCTCATCACACGCCCCCGCCGCCCTCCGCTCTAGTAGAGCCAGGTCATAAAGAGACATATGCCACAAAGAGAAGGAGGGAACACGCGACAAACGCCAAAAGACCAAAATGGCCCGCTTTGCCAAGAGAAGAGCCTTAAAGACAAACAGTCTCTGCCCCTCAAGGATGCAGGAGAGGGCATCCCCTCCGTAAAAAAGAGCTAAAGAGGGAATACATAGAGGCAACGAAGGGACCAAGGATAGCAGAAAAGTCCATACCCGCTGCCAAAAAGTCTGAGTCACAGGGCAAGCCCAAAACATATGCCCCAAGGTGGCAGGTGCTAGGGAACATTTGGGGCAACCATCATCCTCTGCAAAGCCCGCTCTAGAAGCTCACTGTGGGGAAATAAACACTCTGTGCAAAAACTTATACTCCTGCTCCCTATGGAGCATATTAACAGAGAGAGAACGCAACATAACAAAGCAGTGAGAAATCAAAGGAGAGGAGATAGGGGAACCCAAGTCAGCACTCCACGCCCCCGCCAACCATTCGGCCCTCCCAAACGTCGGGGAAATAGACAGCTCACAAACATAGTAGCGAAGACGCGGAGCCAGATCCTCCCACAAAGCCAAGCTCTGACCAAGAGCCTTCGCCACCGAGACGTGCAGATGAGTCCCTCCCAGACTGGAAACATAATGGCGAAGTTGTAAATAGCCAAAAGCATCTATCCGATCCAATCCATACAAAGACGTCAAAGCAGCTGGTGGTAAGAGAGTCCCCCCCTCAGTGAGAACGTCCCCCACTCTACGAATCCCACGGGCGTGCCATAGATGGAACACCCGATTGTCAGTGCCCGGACTAAATTTTAAATTCCCCACAAGGGGCAACATGGGAGAGATATTATAATTAATACCCAAATGGCGGCACAGCTGTTTCCACAGGAGTCTCATATAAGACCATACTACATGCTCCCGTGTGTCAGAGTCCAGCTGTGCAGAGGAAGCATGCAACAGAAACAGACCAGACAGGGGGTATAGGAAGTCTCGGTCCACCGGAAACATCAAGAAAGAAGAACTCTCCAGGCACCAGTCATGAATCAGCTATATTATACGCTCGGAGATCCAATAATCCAAAGCCCCCCTGCTCCACCGGTAACATCAATGTACTAAGGGACAACCGCGGTCTCCGTCCTTTCCACAAGAAGTTCCGCAAAGCAGCATACAGCGCCTCCAGGTCCCTACGTCGGAGCCAAATTGGCAAGGTCTGAAGCATATAAAGCCATCGGGGCACAATCATCATATTATACAAAAAGATGCGGCCCGCAAGAGAAACCGGCAAAGCTCCCCAGAGGCGTAGGCTCTCAACAGAGCTCCGAAGCAAGGGTCGTACATTGAGCTCATAGAGGTGCTCCAGGGAGGACGGAATCCAAACACCCAAATATTTCACCTGTTGGGAGGCCTCCTTCAGTGGAAAGTCAGACCACAAATGAGAGACACTCAGGTGAAGCGGCAACGCCTCCGACTTAGATACATTAAGTTTGAGACCCGAAAGCTCCCCAAACTGCCGAAACAGGTCCAATAAGATCGGGAGGCCGAAAACTGGGTCAGTTAAAAGGACCATGATGTCATCTGCGAAGGCCATACAGCGCAGGGACGAAGTGCCTTCCTCCACTCCAACAAGTGCAGGATGAGTACGGATACAGAGTAATAAAGGTTCCAAGAATAGGATATAAAGCAGGGGAGACAAAGGGCATCCCTGTCGTGTACCCCGTCGTAAAGAAAAAACCTGCGATGCAACCCCGTTAACCAGTACCGGAGCCTCGGGGCGGGAATATAGGGCACGGAGGGCCCCCATAAAGAACCCAGCCATCCCATACCGATGCAAAAGTGGAAAGAGAAAAGCCCATTCCACCCTGTCAAAGGCCTTTTCTGAGTCAAAACTAATAGCCAATGCAGGCTGGCGCCGAGAAGCGCAATGAGCCAGAGCAAGCAGAAGCTTCCGAACATTGTGTCCCGCCTGGCGATCCTTCACAAAGCCCACCTGATCCATCCCCACCAAAAAAGGAACGAGCGGGGCCAGTCTGTTAGCAAGAACCCAGGCTAGAATCTTGAGATCAACGTTAATAAGCGAAATAGGCCTGTACGATTCCACCAACAGGGGGTCCTTGCCCGGTTTAGGTAACACCGTAATCATCGCTTGATTAGAACCAGAAGGAAAATGACCCATAGCCACAGCCGTCTCAAAATACCGACTTAGCGGGTCCGCCACAAATCCCTGAAGAAGGCGATAAAACTCCCCACTAAACCCATCCGGCCCTGGAGATTTACAAAGAGGTAAGTGTGTTATAACCCCCAACACCTCTTCCCTAGTAATAGGGGAGGCTAATAGCTCGCCGTCCGCTTCCGAGAGCCGAGGCAAGGGCAACTGGTCTATATATGCTTGGATCCGAGAGTCTCGGTCCACCACCTCTGCCGAATAAAGCGAGCTATAAAAAGCTACAAAAAGTTGTTCCATCCGAGACTGATCTGTTACCAACCGCCCCCCTCCACCCCGTAATGAAGTAATCACAGCGGAACCCCGCCTGGATTTAGTCAGCTGTGCCAACATTCTACCCGGCCGGTTACCAAAACGATGCAATCGGAATTTATAATAAAAAAGAGACTTGCGGGCCCTCTCATGGAGCAGGGCATGGAGTGCCGACTGCGCCACCTGGAAGTCATGCTTGTGGACCAGAGTGGGGGAACTGATGGCCAAACGTCTACTGTCCCTCACCCGACGCTCAAGGACTAAAATTTTTTCCGCCAATAATTTCTTACGGCGGGCACCATAGGCTATCACAGCCCCACGGAGTACCACCTTAGCGGCCTCCCAAAAAAGATTGCCCTCACCCTCATGCACCCCATTGAACTCAACATATTCTCTCTACTGCTGTTCCAAATATAGCTTGAAATCCGGATCCGAGTATAGTGCCACCGGGAAACGCCAACGCCCACCGCCTCCCGGAGATCCAGTCGCCAAACCGATATCCATCCAAACTAAGGTATGATCGGAAATGACCAAAGCACCAATCTCAGCCCCATGCTCCGCAGAAAAGGAGGAGCGGGATAGAAAAATAAAATCAATTCTAGAGGAAGAATTATGGACCTTAGAAGTATGGGTAAAATCTCTCTCCCCAGGGTGAAGCGTTCTCCAAACATCAACTACCTCTAGGGCATCCAGCCAAGCCTGAAGCCCATTATCCGACCTCCCCGAAGAGGTAGAGGACCCACTAGAAGAATCCAGAACAGGATCCAATATAAAGTTAAAATCCCCTAAAAAGATTTTCTGAGCATCATGTATCTGGGGCAGGGACATTAAAACCCCCAGGAGTTTCTTATAAAATGACCTCTGGGCAGTATTAGGGGCATACACGGAAGTCATAATAACCGGGCGCTGACACAAGGTACCTTGAACAATAACATAGTGACCCTCCGGATCGGACAAGACTCCGGATTCCGTAAACAGAACTGCTTTATGTAATAACAACGCCACTCCAGCCTTAGCCTTAGGAGAGGAAGCAGAATAACAATGCCCCACCCAAGATTGTCTCAATTTACCATGTTCTTTTTCATTCAGCTTAGTCTCCTGCAGCCCCACTATGTCAGCCTGATGGCGAGCTAGGCATTGCAAGATCTTTGTACGCTTTATAGGGGAGTTAATGCCCGAAACATTCCACGTTACACACTGGAAACCCCTTTTAGCAGGCACACAGAAAAGAAGAACCATACATACCAAGAGAAAAAGAAACCAAAAATCCACTGCCGAGGGTCCCAGCCCTCCCCCCAGCAGTCCAGCATCCACAGCACACCCCTACAGCTCATACCCACATCCGCACAGTTCAGGAACCACCCCCTACCCCCCTGCACCCCCCCATCCCACTCATTCCCCCCAATCCCCCCCACCCATCCCCAACCCACCAGAAACCACCACACCAACAGAGGGACACCAAAAGGCCCAAACCCCCCTCCCGGCCCTTGAAAACAGAACCCCAGCAAAGTCATGAAACAGAACAAACAAAGATCAAAACAGGTAACCAAGCATATTGGCAGGTCATTGCCCCATCCCGGTCTAGGACAACATACAGGAAAAGACCCAAACAGCCCAAAACCACTGACCAGGAGAAGGAAAAGGAAAAGCCCACCAGTTTATAGTCTATGTGCGAACAAACAAAACCAGAACAAGTTCACACTGTCCTAGGTATCCAGATAGACAGAACATGGCAGAAAAAACCATCTGGAAGCCCCTCGGAGGAGCTCTCATCACTCCTCACTGGCCCCAGATCCGCAAACCAGAATGTCCAAGAAAGCAAGAGCATCCCCTCAGGTGCGGGTCACCAGGTCTGGGAACCAGACATTCAGCTATGCTCGGGCCGCAGCACTCGTGTCAAACACCACTGGTTGCCCATTATAAACGACCCGGAGCTTGGCAGGAAACTGCAGGGTAAAGCGTAGTTGCTTCTCCACCAGGAATTTGCAGATGGGCGAAAAGCCTCTCCGCAGAGCCGCCACTTGCGCTGAGTAATCCTGAAACAGCAGAATCCAATGATTCTGGAATAGTAGATCCTTCCATTGCCGAAAGTTTTTCAAAAGCAAGTCCTTGATGGCGAAATTCAGAACCCGTATGATCACTATTCTGGGTTTAGGCATCCCCTCCTGTTTTCTGCCCAATCTGTGCGCCCTCTCAATCCTGAGCGGGCCAAAAACAGAGGATGCCAGCAACTCCTCCGCCAGCCATTTTTCCAGAACAGGGAGTAATTCCGCATCAGGCACTGACTCCGGAATGCCCACCAGACGCAAGTTATTACGTCTGGAGCGGTTCTTCAAATCCTCCAGCTTTTCCGATGTGCTCTGGACAGTACTCTTGAGCTGGCGGAGCTCCTCCTGCACCAGAGTGAGAGAATCCTCTGCAGTGCTCACTCTCTGCTCCACCTCTGTCACCCGGCTATTGAAAGTGGACACTGTAGCTGATAGAGTTGCCAGCGACTCGGTGACTTGATCCAGTCGGGTACCCAAGGCCAAAACCACCGCCTCTGTGAGCCGTGCGACCATGTCATCGCACGTGGTATCCGTGGCTTCCGCCGCGCCCGCCATCTTGCCGTCGGCCCCAGGCCCCGACTTCAGCCGCTCATGCTCCTTCTTGCCGCTTTTAGACGCCATCTCCGTGCCTCCTTTCTGAAGAAATCTGTCCATACAACTGCGGTCTCACTAATGCATACGCTGGGGTAGATTAGATCGAGGAAGATCGTTCAAAAGGGCCAGTGCAGAGGAAGAACTTCGGAGCTCAGGGAAAACACGTCTTCCCTGCGCTCTGCACGGCCACGCCCCCAAGGCAGATGACTTTAAAATATGCAATCAGTAACAAGTGGCCCGCGTACGCGGTACAAGTGGCCCGCGTACCCTTATACCGCGTGTTGAGAAATACTAATCTAGATAAGGATGAACCAGCCAGGCCGCCCTGAAGAGATGAGCTGCTACCACCATCACCTTGGTGAATGTCCAGGGTGTAACTGCCAGCCCAAATGGTGGCACCGAGAATTGATAGTGATTCTCCAAGTAACGTTCTGTGTGCTGGGAAAACTGGAAAGTCTCCGTCAAATTCAGGGTGGACAGAAACTCTAGACCACTGCAATGACAGATCTCACCATCTCCATCTGGAAATGCAGAACTCTGAGGGCTGTATTGACATGTCTGAAATCCATTTCATTTTAAATCTCTTTATTAAGATTTTAGTACAATATAAACACTGATAACAGATACATCTGAAATACAATAATCTGTATATAAAGAATCAGATATTAAAACAGAAAAATAGGCATGTGGAGGCATAAGCCAGAAAAACAAATTATGCCTACATGCATGCCCAAGAAAAAAAGTTTAAGAGAATAACCATTGGGTAAGGTCATACTTTATGATGAAAAACACTATAACAGGCCAGGAATAGCAAATAATCAGATGTGAGATTTGTAAGCAATACAGAGATGGCAATGAAATATATTGAGAAAGCATCATAAATTGGAATCATTGCATTGAGAAAAACAATTAGCAAAAAGCATCCATATCTTCACAACCTCATGTCGCCAAACATTCATGTGTTAGCATAACAGTGGCACACCAAAATTAAATACGATCCTGAATTACACAAATTAGATACGATCCTGAACAATGAGAATCTACGAGATCCCCATCAACATGGATTTACAAAGGGAAGGTCCTGCCAATCCAATCTGATCGGCTTCTTTGACTGGGTAACGAAAAAGCTGGATATGGGGGAGTCCCTGGACGTTGTGTACTTGGACTTAAGTAAGGCTTCTGATAGTGTCCCACACTGCAGGTTATTGAGCAAGATGAGTTCGATTGGATTAGGAGAAATGTTAACTGCATGGGTAAAAGACTGGCTCAAAGGTAGACTTCAGAGGGTGGTAGTGAACGGCACTCTCTCCGAAATGTCGGAAGTGATCAGTGGAGTGCCGCAGTGGTCTTGGGTCCGATCCTATTTAATATCTTCGTAAGGGACCTGGCTCAGGGACTTCGAGGGAAAATTACATTATTCGCCAATGACACCAAACTATGCAACATAGTAGGCAAAAGCACAGTGCTCGACTGTATGACGCAGGATCTACTCTTACTGGAACACTGGTCCTCGACTTGGCAACTAAGTTTTAATGCTAAAAAGTGTAAGGTCATGCACCTTGGCAGCAGAAATCCATGCAGAACTTACACCCTAAATGGCGAGACCTTAGCAAGAACTGCAGCAGAACGGGACTTGGGAGTGATTATTAGTGAAGACATGAAGACTGCCAATCAAGTGGAGAAAGCTTCCTCCAAGGCTAGACAAATGATGGGTTGTATCCAAAGAAGTTTTGTTAGCCGGAAGCCCGAAGTTATAATGCCGTTGTACATATCCATGGTGAAACCTCATCTAGAATATTGTGTACAATTCTGGAGACCACATTATCAAAAAGATGTGCGGAGAATTGAGTCGGTTCAGCGAATGGCCACCAGGATGGTCTCAGGACTCAAGGATCTCCCGTATGAGGAACGGCTGGGTAAGTTGCAGCTATACTCACTTGAGGAACGTAGAGAGAGGGGAGATATGATCGAGACGTTCAAATATATCACGGGCCGTATTGAGGTAGAAGAGGATATCTTTTTTCTTAAAGGACCTACAGCGACAAGAGGACATCCATTGAAACTCAGGGGTGGGAGATTTCATAGTAACACCAGAAGTATTTTTTCACCGAAAGGGTGGTTGATCATTGGAATAGTCTTCCACTGCAGGTAATTGAGGCCAGCAGCGTGCTGGATTTTAAGAGAAAATGAGATAAGCATGTGGGATCACTTCAAGGAAGAAATTAGTGGGGGGTCATTAGAGTGGACAGACTTGTTGGGCCGTGGCCCTTTTCTGCCGTCATCTTCTATGTTTCTATGTTTATTTAACAGATTAGCTGATTTCCAGTTGGAAAGAATCATTTGAATCGCTAATATAATAAGTGTGTCTAGTAATCTTTTTTGTTCCCAATTCAGTGTATCAGATATACACTGAGACCTAAAAATAATTAAATCAAATGTCAGTGAAGATGATGTTGGAAGAATTTTGCAGATTATGCTCCATACCAATGTCCAAAAATAATGAACTAAAGCTAATCAGGGATTTCCTTAGGCTCTTTCCTAAGGAAGTCCCTGATTGGCTCAGATGTCTCAGGCCCCTCCCAAGGGAGGAGCATGAGGTGTCAGAGCTAATTAGGGCCTTAGGCCTCTCCCCGTGCATCACATGATGCACCAGGATGAGGCCTAAGGCCCAGTGGCGTAGCATGATGGGTGGAGGAGCAGGAGGTGTTTGCAGTTCCTCTTGCTCTCAACAACAAAGGTATGGGGGGAGGGGAGTAGGCATTGTGGTAGCAGGCTTTGGGGAGATGTTTGGCTTGGGGGGAGGTGATCGGAGGGCGGGTGAGGGAGGGGCCAATGGCACCGATGGCAGGAGGAAATGGGCATCCCTCCTGCCATATTTTTCAGTGTGGTGGGTAGAGCGGTGGGTGGCAGGAGGGAGTGGGCATCCCTCCTGCTATTTTTTGGGGCTTGGGGGGGACTGTTGATTGGGGGTGCTAGTGCGGGGGCTTTTTTAATGGGACAGATGATGTGTGTTTAAATCACACAAAACATCTGTCCCATTAAAAAAAAAAGCAGAAGCCCTGACAGCAGTGACAGGAGGCTGCTTCTCCTGTCACTACTGTCAGGGCTCTGCACCGACTCAGTCACTCACTGAGCAATTGAGTCGGTGAGTTTGCATGCCCCGATTCACTTGATAGTGAATCAATCGCTGGTTGAAAATTGGCCAGAGAATCAGCCAACAGCAATTGAGTCTCTATTTTTAGTAAATCTGGGCTTTAGTCAGAGACTTTTTACGTTTAATAGGATGGTTTAAGCCATTTAAGTTCCATCTAGCAATTCTAGCATTAGCCATAGTAATATGTTGGAGAAAATTTCTGGAAGATTATAATAATCATAGAGAATACATAGTGAATGAGAGAAATCCTGTTATAGCAGTATGCCATATTAAATATCCAAATATCTAAGACCTTACAAACAATAAACAATGTATATAGGACAGCCAGGGTCTCACCACTAGCTATACAAGGACCAGTAGGCTTTGCAACATAAATTAAAATATTATGTAATAAGGGACAACTGAGAATATGAATCTAATATATTCATGATAAAAAAATATTTGTACCCTCTATATCTGTTCGATGTCATGATAAGTGTGTTATGATATGTCAGTTAATATCAACTGATATTGAGAGATGCACAATAGTGCTAACCAGAAAAAATATTAGGAGACATTCAGAGATTTGGGTAATCTTATAAGTAAGAGTGAAAATATTCAAAGATAGACAGAGTGTAGTCCTGTAAAGGGAAAAGTAAAATTATATACATAAAGTCATCCCATAGAAACCTGCTGTATCAAACTCATTAAGCCTGTATAGGGCAATGAAAGGTATGCAAAGAGAAGTAAGGAAAAAAAACAATTTATACAGAGAAATGCATCATGTTGTTAAACGGAAATAAACTTTATGAGATGTTTTTAAAGACTTTATTAACCTGTAATATAAGAATGAACAAGTGGAAATTCTGCAGTAATAAACTGAACGTAAAGATACTGAGAAATGCATAGTAACATGAAACAGAAAAACTCTTTAGAAAATATTAAAAGGCCTCATTAACCTTGTAAGTAAAAATAAAATCAAATGTGATTGAGAGATGCACAATAGTGCCAACCAGAAAAAATATTAGGAGACACCCAAAGGTGTTGGTAATCTTATAAGTAAGAATGAAAATATTCAGTGATAAGCTGAGTGTAGTCCTGTAGAGGGAAAAGCAAAATTATATGCATAAAGACATCCCACAGGAATTTGCTGTATCTAAACCAGCAAACCTGTATAGGAAAATGAAATGTATGCAAATATATGTAAGATAAAAACAATTTATACAGAGAAATGCATCATATCGTTAAACGGAGATAAACTTTATGAGATGTTTTTAAAGGCTTTGTTTTGTTAACCTTCAATGTAAGAATGAAAAAAATGGAAATTCTGCAGTATTAAACTGAACATAATGATACTGAAATATACATAACAGCGATAAACAGAAAAACTCTTTAGGAAACATTAAAAGGTCATAACTAAGAATAATATCAAATGAGAATGAGAGATGCACAATAGTGCTAGTCAGGAAAAATATTAGGAGATATTCTAAGATTTTAGCAATCTTATAAGTACGAATAAAAATATTCAGTGATAGACTGAGTGTAGTCCTGAGAACGGAAAAGCAGGATTACATACATAAAGTCACCCCGCAGGGACTTGCTGTATCCAAACCATGAGGCATGTACATCGAGTTGAAATGTGTGTTGAAATAAGTAAGGTAAAAACAATTGATACAGAGAAATGCATTATCACATTAAACTGAGATAAACTTTATGAGATTTTTTTTTAAAGGTTTTGTTAACCTGAAATGTAAGAATGGAAAAAATTGAAATTCTGTAATACTAAACTGAACGTAATTATACTAAGAACAGCTTAGTAGCGTTAAACGGAAAAATTATTTAGGAAACTTTAAAAGGCTACATTAACCTTATATGTAAGAATGAAAAATTGTTCAGTAATAAGCTGAGCATATTCTTGTAAAGGAGGAAGCAGTAATAGTTGGAAAAAGTCACCTCATTTAAATTTGCTGTATCCACTTCTTCAGAAGAGCTGGATCCGCATACGTTGCAGTGGAGTTGTGATAGGTGATCCTCATGCGTGCTGGATAAAATAATCCATATTGCGCTCCAATATCTTTAAGATCTTACCTCATTGATAGAAACTCCTTGTGTTTTTGCAGCAGTTGTGATAGCAAGATCTTGGACAATCAGGATCTTTCTGCCCTGGTAGATGTTAGAAGGCTTACTTTTGGCGGCAAGTAAAATTTGAAATGCTTGTGGGTAACGAAGCAGCTTGGCGATGATGGGCCTTGGGTATTTTCTGCCAGGATTCAACTTTGAAGGAGAACAGTGAACTCTCTCAAACGCCAATGGTCATGAAAATTCAATATCCAAAAATTTAGGGATCCATTTAGAGAGGAATGAAATCATGTCTGATCCTTCGGTGCCTTCGATGACACCCAAAATGTGAATGTTGTTACATCTGCTCCTGTTGGCAAGATCCTCTAGATCACAGGTGTCGAAGTCGGTCCTCGAGGGCCGCAATCCAGTCGGGTTTTCAGGATTTCCCCAGTGAATATGCATTGAAAGCAGTGCATGCACATAGATCTCATGCATATTCATTGGGGAAATCTTGAAAACCTGACTGGATTGCGACCCTCGAGGATCGACTTTGACACCCCTGCTCTAGATCATCTCTTAGCTTTTTAATGGCCACCGCATTCTGTTTAATTTAAGGCAGTATTTTTTCAGTTTTTGAAGTTCTGGTTGTTAACGTTTCCAGCTTTTGTTGAGATGCATCTAATTGCACATGTATTTCTTTGAGTTCATTTCTCATGTCTCTCGAGATTGCCATGTGGTTGTTGAGCATTTTTTTAATAGTACAAAGCTTGTTTAGTATGTTATCGTCAGCCGATTCTGAAGCTTCGGCCCTTCCGCTTTTGTCTGGAGACAGTGGATAGCATTTCAATCTTTTTAGAGTGGAAAGCAGGTTAAATTGCATGTCTTCTTTGCCTTTTTTCAAAGTGAAGGTGGTTATCTTCTGGTAATTAAGATTTAACACCGATGTAATTGGGTTGTTGTCCAGAATTAGAATGATGATTGTGCTGTACATTAGGAGCTCACCCATTCAAGCGGCCATCTGGTTCGAGAGCACACCAGAAGTCCAACATATTTGAGATCCAGAATGGGCCTCCAGTCATTGGAATCTTTCTTTGACACAACAAAGTATATGAATAATCTGCCCGAAACTAGTTCTATGGCTTGAATATCCAGCAATCTCTGTTTAACGTTGCCCGGACTTGGCCTGTTGATCCGGTCGGCCTGCTGGAGAATCCACATACCAGTCGGATAGAGGGTATGCAAACTATTTTGTAATCTTCTCTGACAATATCCAAGACCCAAAGATCTGTCATTATGCTTTCCCAGGCCTCCAGAAACTCTGAGAGCCAACCTCCATGAAGGATGGCTTCTTAGATGCCATTGTAGCTTGGGAACCTGTATTTTGGATTTCCCAGCTTCCAGAATATCTCTGAGATGAGCTTCCTGAGGTGTACTGACAAAAATTTTGGGACCCCTGAAAGGAGGTCTGGTTCTGTTTTCTAGCTGCTCGAGGTTTGCTGTCCAATAAAGACAATCTTGCACATTGGCCATAAGATCATCCAGGCCTTTGCCAAAAAACATCTGTCTCTTGAAGGGGAGCCCGCTAAGCGTAGCCTTGGAGGCTGAATCGCCTGCCCATCATTTGATCCATAGCATGCATCAGACATAGATGGAATAAGTGGAGACTCTCTCCATAACTCTAATTGCTTCATAAAGTGCCATCAGTCACATAGTCCACACCTGCCAGCACAAGCTGAGGCAATGGCTCAGCCACTGTCATGTCTAGGGTTCGCAGGCATGTGAAATGAAAGAAGCAGCTGAGGCTGCCTTAACTCCTAGGGCCAGAGTCTTAAACTGCCTCCTGAGGACCATATCCACTCTGCGGTTCTGTGTATCCTTCAGCACAATTCCTTCCTCACTGGGTAAGGACGTGCTTTTAGTCACCTGTGCCATCAGGGAGTCTACCTTTGGCATAGCAAGCATTTGCTGGAACTCTTGATCCACAGTATACAACCTAGTCATGGTATTCACTCCTTTGAGGGAGCATTCCGGGGCCTCCCAAGGCTCTGTAACCAGGAGTTTCATGTCTGGGTGCCATGGAAAGAACGTAGGCTGACATCAGACCCCTCTCCAAAGAGAACATTGAGATGACTAGGGCTGAGGCAGATTAGTCTTGAGCTCATGAAGAGACTCAATAATAATGTCTGGCAAGGCCAAAGACTTGAACAGCTGCCATATGGAGGGATCCTCTCCTGGGTGTGGCCTGATCCTCAACATAGGAAACCAAATCTCCATATCAGGGAGGCCTCGCTTTGAGACAGTAAGGGGATCAAGACTGAACTTACGTCCCCGGAATATCAGAGTCATGGAGGAGCTCCATTCTCATAGAAGAAGCGCACTGACGATTCATAGAGGCATGTGCCGGGGGTCACTCTTCAGTGGATCCAAATTGTGCATTTTGGCCATGCACATATGCCTACCAGAGCAGATTAATGAACTCTGGGATAAAGGCCTTAGTAGGCAACTTTCCTTCCCCTTTAGAAAGGAGACACCACATTTTTGGTTGTGGAGCCTCTACACCAGTTTGGTGCACTGTGCTGTTATTCCAAGGCTCCTGGGGAAATTTTTGCACCCCCTAATAGGCTCAAGAGCTGTGTGTCATGCCCCAGAGGCTGCATGGGAGCTAAACTTGAAGATCCCACCTCCCTGCTTCATTCAACATGGCACATAATGCAAGGGCAATCTTCTGCTGCCCATCCTTCACAAACAAGGCATGATATATGGATATTAGAGTCATAAGACTCCATCCCTTGCACTTTAGAAGCAAAGCGATGAATTTTGGAGACGTTTGAGAACATAGAAAAAAAATTCTGGAAAATCCAAGATGGCCAACGCTGGTTAATTTTAGTGCTATAAGACAACTTAAAATCATCTCAGGGCTGACCTCAAAAAACAGGATTTTAGGAGAGGAGGACCAAGGCCCTTGCTTAAGAAATAGCTAAAAACAGATTTTGAAGACTTCCACCCCCCTGATTTTTTCCACAGGCTATCACAGCCTTACTCAGAGACTATGTGCTAGAGAAATGGTTGTTCTGCTGGCTGCTTCAACTCCTATCATGTGCAGCTGTTCTAAGAGAGGGCCTCAGCCCTCAGTCACTTCACTGGAATCTTCAGACTGTCAGGCCTCCATGGACCGACCCTCAACACGTAACCTAGACCTTTCACAAAAAAAAGGCGGGGGAGACAAAATGCAGCCAGCACCATGAGCGCCCCAAAGGAAAGTCATTAACGCATAAACAGCCTGCGCTCTAGTCTATGACCAAGTCATAGGGGCAAGCAAGCACTAGGGGAATGGACCCTGAGCTCCACTAATCTTCAGCAGGCTGAAACAGATCCCCGAAGGAAACACCTGCCATCTGCAGATTTAAATTCTGCTCCTCTCCACACAGGCAGAGTAAACCCTTATCAAAAATGATCTCCGATTTCACAAAAAGACTGCGACTAGAGTGAAAAACTGCAAAACTATTGCAAAAAAAAAAAAATAGTATAAACTGAGATCAGAAGACACCTTCCATGCTGGCATAAAGAAAAAGAAACTGAAGGGGGCAGCAGACTCCTGAAAGAAGGAGGAGGTTTTAAAAGCTGTGATTTGCATCTTTCTGCAGTATGCTCACAAGAATGGACAGAGTATCTTAAGGTTCAGCATACCATTCTTATTGCACTGGAAAATGTATTTAGAACATTTTAAATAAATAGAGTACACCTATTCTTCCTGCTCCAAAAATGCAGAATGAAAAATGCATGTTGGGAACAACATCAGGCAAGAAAGAACAAATTGATGTTCTGAGAAAACTGGCTTCTTTGTAGTATTTTGATACTTTTATTGGCCCAGTGAAAGATAACATAACAAAATATAATCTGTTTTATAAGGTAAGCAGTATACCAGAAGGAATGTGGGAGACAGCCAATTATAGTACGCTCAAATTGGGTCAGTGAAAAAGAACAAAAACATGAGAGCTCGGTGAATGTGAAATAATACTGTGAGCTCTCTTTCGTGCATGTGAATATACAGTATATCAGATGATATGAGCTACTATCATGTCTCCAGTTCATACTCACAACTCTACTTTCATCATATTACACAAATATATTCATTTCCATTCTGGTGATTTCTCTGAATCAATTACATAGTTTAAGAGTTTTAAACATGATCCAAAAGGGTGAGAAGGGACCTACATAGACTTTAAATTCTAACTCCCTTTAAATATTCCTATATCAGAACAATAAAAGATATCAAACAATAAAGATTCAGCTCTTTCCAAAGTAATTATTTCTACTAGAACTTGAAATATGAGTGTATTTTACAGTGCTGCATTACTTTTTTCTGGTGTGTGGGTGTGTGCGCGCGTGCATGCATGTGTGTGTCCCTCCGTCCTAACATGGCAACCATAGTACTTGGTTCTAAGGGCTAGATTCAATAAGGACACCAATCGTGTCCCGACCAGTTTGCGACCACTTTGCAACCCAGACCCAATTCACTAACCTTTCTCCCGAGAGTATCCGCACCTGATCTGATCCGCACATGCAAATGAGAGGAAACGGTATACAAAGTAGGAAGGGCCTCGATTCACTAAAAAAAATTCAGGCATACCAACTGGGCTGGCCAATCCAAAACCAAGTGACTGCTGAGGACCAGTCGCTCACGTCCCTGCCGACTCTCCTGCCCCTCAGAATCAGTTTCTCTCCTTGCTCTCGTCACACACACAAAAAAAGAAATAGCGATACAGTGAACGGTTATTGGAAGGCATTTTTTCTTTCTCACCCATGGAATTCATAAAGAAAGACTTTCGGATGCCACTAGTAAGGCTCTTGCCGCCCTTCCCCGCAGTAGTTTTAACCCATGGGTTTAAAGCGGGGCTGCACTACGACATGTTCTGTTAAGTTTCAGAACATGCCGCAGTGCAGTCCCGCTTTAAATCCACAGGTTAAAACCACAGGCTCGCACTGCAGGGAAGGGCGGCAGAGGGCAGGAGAGTCAAGGCGGGTTTCGTGTTCTGTTCCATAGCAAAATGCTGTAATATTTTTAGGCCAGATTCACAATTCCTTTCGGGAGCTGCGACCTCCTAAGCCACCCCTCCCCCTTTGTTTTGATCTCGCTTGTGCAGGAGAGCATGCGCATGCGTGGATCACATGTACAGCTAACGATGATGGTCTGAAGATGCATCGTGAACGGTCTTCAGCGATCCATTGGATCGCTTGTGGACGTGTGTACGATTAGGTAATTTGCATGGGGAGCCTTTGTGGATCGGTTGCCTGGCAAGCCTCGGCCACGGATCGGTGAGTTTAGTGAATCTAGGCCTAAGTTCTGAAAAGATTTAACAAACTGGCAGAAAGATTAAGTGGCTGGTAGCTCAAATCCAAATCTACTAGGAGATGGATTACCAGTTTCCTTAGTTTTTGTTTATACCTTAGACAATTAGTTTAAGGCTGGGTTAGCATAAAAATCTGGAAGACTTACCTCATTCCAGTCCAATTTACAGATTACAGTGGAAGCATTGTATAAATCCTCAGGTGTGGCCAAAGGCATTTTCATTGTTTTTCTAATAAAATCTGCAGTGTAGTAAAATGCAGAAAAGGCCTGATTGGGAGAAATAAATAAGTAGTGGGATGATCAAGAAAGAACATTTAAAAGAAGAGAGACAAAACTAACATGTTGACCATTTGAAGTGCTATTAATTTGCCAAGAGACACTGGGGGATCATGTTACAGAATGTAATATGATACCCCAGCTAGTAAAGTGAAGTCACCTGAATGTGCTCCACCAGTCTAATATCAGATTACCATTTGGAATCTTCAGAACTGCTACCTCCAAAGCTATCTCTTTTCCTCTTCATACATAGGGATAGAATGTTAATAAATTTATGTTAATAAATAGGTCCCATAAAATGTGCTGCCATGTTCCCTGGCCATCCAAAGTTGACTTCCTCTCATGGACATGGTAATGCATCTGCTAAGTCCTATGTAAGGTGATGCAAATTACATCCAAGTGTTCACATGTGCAGAGCATTCAATTACGTGCTATTGTGCCTAACATATGGGCACCTTCTCAGCCCTTATATTGGTATTCTATAAAGTAAAGTAGACACCTACTTTTCTTTATAGAATAGGCTATAAATCTAGATGCCCCTTATACAATTACCCTCACAGCACCTAGCCTTCAGCAATACAAAAGAATATCTAGAGACAGGATCGGCACTTACTTTATGTACATACATGCCTATTCTTCCAGGAACAAACTTACATCTGCCTCAGGGTATATATGAATGTATCTACCTACTTACCCTGGAGTAATAGTATGGGCACCTAAATTGCCTTTATAAATAAGACCTAGCATGATTTTTAAAGGTGCTAAGAACATAAGAATTGCTGCTGCTGGGTCAGACCAGTGGTCCATCGTGCCCAGCAGTCCGCTCACGTGGTAGCCCTCTGGTCAAAGACCAGAACCATAACTGAGACTAGCCCTACCAGTGTACGTTCTGGTTCAGCAGGAACTTGTCTAACTTTGTCTTGAATCCTTGGAGGTGTTTTCCCCTATGACAGACTGCGGAAAAGCGTTCCAGTTTTCTACCACTCTCTGGGTGAAGAAGAACTTCCTTACGTTCGTACGGAATCTATCCCCTTTCAATTTTAGAAAGTGCCCTCTCGTTCTCCCTACCTGCTCCTAATATAAACCCTACCCCCGGAAGTGTTCTTTCTACAGCACTTCCTCTTCCCGTATAGACAGGACGCTGCAGAAAGAACACTCAAGCAGGCCCAAGGCGGGAGGCTGGCTTCGTGTTGGCTGCCCGAAGATTTTAAAATTTCAGAGGCGGGGAGGTGGGAGTTGGGACTCAAGGCAGTTTAAAATGGGCGCAGCTGTTGCGTGCGCCTATAAAAAAGAAAAATAAACCCTGAACCAAGCTTCTTCCCCCTCAACTGCCCCCCACCACATAAGACTGGTGGTCTAGTGGGCCATCCTCCCCTCCCACGGGATGCACTGGGAGGGAGGGGCCTAACACTCTGATTGGCCCAGGCGCCTAAGGCCCCTCCTAATCAGGACCTTAGGCCCTTCCCCGGTGCATCCTAGAATCGGTGAATCCTAAACAAAAAGGTACAGGGGAGGGGGGATCAGATGGCCCACTAGATTACGAGGCTTGGTGTGGTGGGGGCTGTACAGAGGGGGGAAGTGAGGTCAGAGGGGGGATGGCCTGCTATACCAACAGGCTTGTGTGGTGGGGAGGCTTTAAAAAAAAAAAAATAGGCGTAGCTCTTGTATGTATGCTGTGCACACACAACAGCTGCACCCATTTAAAAAAGTAGTCCCTGCTCTCCCTGGTTGAGAGTTCAGGCAGGGGGAGCATGGACTGCTTTTTGGATTTTTTGAAGGCAAGCAGACAGGCAGGATGAGCTGTGCTAGCGATTTTTCTTCTGAGCAAGGCTCCACTTTACCGGTGATTTTCCACGCACATAGTATGCATATACACGCTATTGTGCTGAGAATTGCCTGTAAAACAAAAATCGCTCCCACCATGATATTTTTTTTAACGTAGTGTCGGAGCTTAGAGAATCTGGTCCTAAGTTCAGTATGGCCCCATCCCATATAGGTTTCATTGCCAACTGCTGGAACTGTTCTTGTAGAGAATCTACAATCTCCCTACTTCTCGGAGTTCCACAAAAGGGATACCCCAATCAGCATCTGACATAATAAAATTATCTATTAGTAGAACTTCCCCTTTTACAACTATGTTTTGAATGTCTTCTATTAAATCTCTGTCCACTTCTTCCATCTGTGAAGGAGGCCTTTATATCACACCAATGTAAATATATTTTCCATTCCCTCTTTCCAGTTTGAGCCACAGTGCCTCTTCCTTACCCTGTAGATACTGCAATTATGTGGCTTTAATATGATCTTTAACATATAATGCCACCCCTCCTTCTTTTCTTTTTTACCCTGTCTTTCATGTGCAGAATATAGCCTGGTATAGTCATGATTCTCCGTGAATTACATCTCTATGATCGCCACTAAATCCAACTCAGCCTCTTTCATCACAGCGTCTAGAATAGATTCAGAACCTTGTATCCCATACTTTGATTTATCTTCAAAATGACTACTATTGTTGCCTTTTTTTTTTTTTGAGGGGGGGGGAAGATATCAGGATGGAGGGCACCCAGAACCCATCTTGCTGCTACCTGGAAGCTAACCAGGTACCAGCGAATATTTAGATAGGTGCCCTGTTAGTTCCATGGCTAAAGATAGGAGAGCCTTTTTGCATAAATCATGATTTACATTATTACATTTACATTTATGCGGAGGCTCATTTTATTCATGATTTCTGCAGGATTTGTCCTAGTATTTTACAAAGAGACATAAGCGCCTGCTTTGCTTCCCAACCTACTGCAGGTGAGCTGTTATAAAAACCTAACCGTCATGGAGTCTGGAGATAAAGAAGGCCCCTATTTGTATCCTATTTATTAAAGGCACATAGAGAATAGAGGAGTTGCCTAATAGTTAAAGCAGTAGGCTGAGAACCAGGAAAGCCAGGGTTCAAATCTCACTGATGCTCCTTGTGATCTGGGCAAGTCACGTAGCCCTACATTTCCTCAGAAACAGATTATAAGCCTTCTAGGGACAGGGAATCCCTATAGTACACACATATAACTTTTCTTCAAAGATATGAGCTAAATCCAAATACCTTTATAAAATACTAGAACAAATCTTGCTGAAATCACACCTTGATTGTAGGCATGGACAATAGACTGCTTGAGAGCAGGTATAAATGCTAGTATATTAGTGTGATCATGCATATGATTCAGGTTCTGCCTGTTTAACAACTCAGAAGCACTCTACCAGAATAAAAGCAGGTTGGATCTTTCACTAACCCCAACAATTTCCAGAATTGGGAGGGGGGCTGCATATTCCTTCCTCATAGACGGGATGGAAGAATACATCACTTAGAGAAAAACCAGGACTATTATAAATACCCAACCCAGGGAAGGTCTTTGGTTCATCAGAGTACCAGCTATGGAACGGGACTAGGTTTGGCAGAGTCACTGGCTATTCCCTTAACACCAGTGGTTCCCAACCATGTCCTGGAGGATAAGCCAATCAGGTTTTCAGGATAGCCCTACTGAATATGCATGGAGCAGATTTGCATGCATGTCACCTCTATTATATGCAAATATCTCTCATGCATATTCAGTAGGGCTATCCCCAAATCTTGACTGGATGGTGGTCCTTCACGACATGGCTGGAAACCATTGCTTTAACATCAGTGTAAGACAGGGGTGTCCAATGTCGGTCCTCGAGGGCCGCAATCTAGTCGGGTTTTCAGGATTTCCCCAATGAATATGCATTGAAAGCAGTGCATGCACATAGATCTCATGCATATTCATTGGGGAAATCCTGAAAACCCGACTGGATTGCGGCCCTCGAGGACCGACATTGGACACCCCTGGTGTAAGAGGATTGAAAGTAACTTTTAACCTCCCAGCTGCAGCATCTTCTAATCCACAGAAGAGAGGACTTTAACTAACACAGTCATTGACTCTAGGGAACCAAGAGTGGGAATTAGCCTCACAGACTATAATGGTGCTGGAGTATTTTCAGAGAAATGCATGTACAAGGAATCTGTTTTCCACCAATGCCTACCAGAAGCAGAGGCAAAGTAAATGATGAAGTGCTATATAATGCAACTGGAATAGAAGAACTGAAAAGGTAAAGCCTCCTGACTAGTGCTGCCTGATTCAGGAAAAAAAAAATTTCAATTCGATTCGATTCAGACTATTGAATTAATTTTTCGATTCGATTTTCTTGCCCAATTGGGTGTTTTTTTCAAACATCCTGGTGGGTTTATTTTATAGCCTCTTCACCCCTTTTATAGCCTTTTCACCCCCTTTGCCTTCTCCTAACCACACTGGCGCCATGGTGTAAACAAAATAAACAAACAAAAAAGACTTTTCCTCTCTCTGTTAAATCCTAGCTCACGTTTGCGGTTTATCACCAGCTCTGGCAGGATACACGTTTCAAATCTGACATATTGTAATCACAAAACAGAAAATAAAATTAGTTTTTTTACCTTTTGTTGTCTGGTCAATATTTAAATCTTGTTGGTCCCAGGCTCTTGTTGGTTCCAGGCTCTTGTCGTCTTGCTTGCCAGGGTCTCCTTCTTTCTTCATGCTAACCATCCATCGGCCATCTCTGTCCTCCCCTTCTGTTTCCCTTCCCTCTCTCGGAGATCTGGCATCTTTCCTTTTTTTGTCTCCATCCACAGATCCACCTTTTCTCAACTACGCTTTCATCCAGCATCTTGCCCTCCTTCCCCACCACCCCAGGGTCTACCATCTCTCCCTTTCTGTTCCTTTCATCCCTAAATCCCATTGTCCACCATCTCTCTCCCTCTCCTCTGTTTTTAGACCCATTATTTCTTCCCCCCAAAGTCCGGCATATGCACGTCTCTTTGAACCCCCCTTCCCTCCCTCCGTGTACTTCTACACCAGGCCCCCTCCCCTGAACATCTGCACCCCCCTGAAGGCCTACACCCCACCCCTGAAGGCCTGCATGTCCCCCCTGAAGGCCTACACCCCACCCCTGAAGGCTTGCATGTCCCCCCCCTGAAGACCTACACCCCACCCCAGGGCCAGCCTGTTCCCCCTGAAGGCCTTCACCCCCCTGAAGGTCTGCCTGTCCCTTCTGAAGGCCTGTATCCCCCTGGAAGGCTGCACCCCCCAGAAGGCATGTACAAACACCCAAAAGGCCTGCCTGTCCCTCCCCTTGAAGGCTGCACACCCCCCCCCCCCCCCGAAGGCATGTACCACCCCCCCCCCCCCGGAAGGCCTGCACCCCTCCTGAAGGCCTGCCTATCCCTTCTGAAGGCCTGAACCCCCCCTGGAAGGCTGCACCCCCCCCCTACGAAGGACTACCCCCCTTCCCCCTGGAAGGCCTGCGCGTTCAATTCACCTAAATTCAGCAGCCTGCATAAGATCGCTGGCTTTAGCGATCTTTGCAAGCTGCCATACATCGTCCGAGTTGTCTTCTCTCTGCTGCGGTCCCGCCCCTTCTTGACATCAGAGAAGGGGCGGGACCGCAGCAGAAAGAAGACAACTCGGAACACGTATGACAGCTTAAAAAGATCGCTAGAGCTAGCGATCTTCTTCTGCAGGGCAGGTTGCTGAATTTAGGTAAATTACTGTGGGGAAGCCACTTCCCGACTGACCCTCCCCATTCGCCCTCTAAAGCAGGAGTGGCAGGCCAGCAAGAGGCAGCGCTGCCGCTCCTACTTTAGGGGCGAGGGTCAGTCAATGAATGGGGAGGCCGATTTTTTGGATGGGGTAAATCGATTTGAATCAATTCACCCAAAGTGAATCGGGGAATCGATTTGAATCGTGAATCGAGCAGCACTACTCCTGACCATATATACACTTGGGGAGAGGGGAGATTTACATTAAAAACTGTAACTAGAAAAAGAACTGTGGAAAGAGCTCTCAGAACAATATATCAATCTAAAGACTTGTCAAGGAGAACTATAAAGACAGTAGGATGGTTACTATCTATTTGCTTAATTCTACTGTTATAGATAAGTGGTGTAAGTTGCTGTCCAAGTTATTTGGTTCTCCAAGTTGCAGTAAAACTTTGGGAAGAGCTGTTTCCCTCATATATGAAGATTTGTTCATCAGATTATGCTGTGTGGATGAATAACTTTTTATAGAAATTACCACATTCTGTCACTGTTTCCTGGTGAGATATTCTACTTTAACCCTGACCATCAAGAATTTTACATATCCATCTAAACTTTTGGTGGGAGAAAAATGACTATGCTAACAACTTCCCTATCCTGCTACCTCGTATGAGGAAAGACTAAAGAGATGGGGCTCCAGAGATATGATTGAAGTCTATAAAATCCTGAGTGGTGTAGAATGAGTAAGAGTCAATTGATTTTTCACCCTTTCAAAAAGTACAAAAACCAGGAAACACTCAAAATCACATAAAAATACTTTTAAAACAAACAGCCATACTGGGTCAGACCATTAGTTCATCTAGCCCTGTTTCCTCTTTCCAACACTAGCAGGTCACAGCACCTGGCAGAAACCTAAATAGTAGCAACATTCCATAGTACCAATCCAGGGCAAGCAGTGGCTTCCCTCATGTCTCTCTCTCCATTCACATTATTGGTAATATACTCTTTCCAGCAAAAGAACAATTTTTGCTGCATATCCAGATCCGATAAAAGATTTACATTTGCCCTCCAATTTAACAATTTTTGCTATGGGGCAGTAGCCTGAAGCATTCTGGTTATCACTGCATGCTCTGAGATCAAACTTGGGTGAACCTCCATCATGGACCACCTATGTAGTGTCCATGTATATTAGATAGATTGTGAGCCCACCGGGACAGACAGGGCAAAATGCTTGAGTACCTGAATAAATTCATGTAAACCACTCAGAGTTCCCTTGGGAGAACAGTATAGAAAATTGAATGAATGAATAAATAAATAAATGTACACAGTGATGAAGCGAGGGAAGTTGGTGCCTGGCATTGCCACCTCACGCGCGCTCCGCTTTTTCCTGCTGCCCTGACATCGTTGCACCCCTCCCATACTTCTTCACTAGCAGCAAGCAGGCTAGAAAACTTGCGCTGGCTGAGCCTGCCTTCTGACATTACCTTCCTGGTCCCGTGAACATGACATGACATCAGAGTGAGGGATGAGGATGGCGTGCGAAGCGCATAGGACAGTCTGCTTGCTGCTGACAAAGATTCAAAGAGGTAGTGGTAGGGATGAGGGGTGCCCTTCAGAGACCCAATCCATAGTCTGTGGGGTGAGAGTGATAATAAGAGAGGGGACGGTGCCTCCACCCTTTCACCCATCCACCCTTTGGTGACTGGAGCGGTTTGTCCCCCCCCCCCCCCCCCCCACTTGTTATGCCACTGACTGTACAGTAAATGCTCATTTGCATCATGCACACTTTCAGGCCTGACATAATTTTACAAGACCCATTTACACACAGTATTTTACATTTGAAAATTGTTTATAAATTTACCTCTCTAGAGTCATAACACTATAGGCCCTTTCATCTCTTCAGAGGATACCAAAATGCTAAAAGCATATTCATTAATTATTGAACAGGAAACAAGATTTTTAGTTGGAGGGGTAGTGGGAGGAGCAGTCAGTATCCTCTAAGGACAAATACTTACAATGAAGTTTCCTGAAACACTAGGCTGAAAAACATTATCAAACGAGCACTTGGTGAAGGTACATGTGTCAAACTGGAAGAGACTCTCTACTCGTTGCTTGCAGTCAACACTGTTACTCGTTCCATTCATGGTGATGTTTTGAGAAGGCTTATATGATGCAGGTTTCTCCTTAGCTGTGCAAGGAGACTCATAAACATCCTTCAGATGAACTTCTTTTGAATATCCTCTTGGCCAGCATGGGTTCAATATCTCCGTTGAAGTGCCTCCTGCCTGTCAGTGAAAGAGGCAAAAATGATTGTTAAATATGTATGCCTTGCTTCATTTTCTCCTCCTTTTCTATCACCATTTTCAGGATTCTCATCTTCTCACAAATATGACCACATCCCTTCTCCCATTACCCTCTGTTCTTGTATGTGCATTCTTCCTCTCTCTTTCAGATTCCATATGCGTTCTTCTTCTCATTCTCTCCTTTACTGTATGGCTCATTATTAGGTCAGCTAGTATTTCTAGCAGACCATGGATTTGCATGGAAAGACAAAACTAATTGTTTCCTATGTTAGATCCCTCTTGGCTCTGAATTCACTGGTTTTCTTTCTATTGGTTAACCTCAGTGAAAAGCAATAATAGGCTTACTTTTAGGGCAATACTGTACAAAATAAAAAAAAATTAATTCTATGCAAAAGTTTGAAAATTCTGCATTCATTGTCATTTTTGTGCAGAACTCCCCCCCCCCATCATAAGGTCTGAATCCTCCCCAGGCATGAATTCCTGCTCCTCAAGCTTTCTCAGCTTGAAATCCTTCCCCTCCCTTCATAGATTCAGCCTCTAGCTTTGCCTGCTTCTCCTGCAGCATACCACCCTTTCTGTTGTCCTGAGCCTAAATGCCCAGGACAGCAAAAGGAAGTTTTGGCCTGTTGTGCAATGTACCTCCTCTTTCTGCCCAATTATTTGAGGGAGCAAGGGAGGAAGAGTAACCGAGCAATTGAGTTGTCTGGCTATTGCTACTTTTGCTTTCTGATGGTCCTATCATTGACTGCAAAACATTCGGCATAAGTGGGAAATTCTATATTGCACAGTTGTGCAGGAGTCCCTCAGGTATAAGGATTATGTATTATACCTGAATCGCTTTTGAGAGCAGGCGCTTAAGCATCTGGTCCCTGCCATAGCAGAGAAAGCTATGGGTGTACACCTTGTATGACTGTCCATAAAGTCTCAGGTTCAACTGGTCATCAGGATTCTCAATATTTTCTGAGGTTTCAAAGGTGATTTGGGTAGAAGCACCTCCTAAATCCATTGCTCCAGTTGTTTGTTTCCTGGGTCTGATCCATCTCCCAATCCACTCATACTAGGATAAATACAAAATAAACATGCAGAAGTCAACCACTGCTAAATTTATCAGTAAAACAGTGAACAGAACTATGCATCAGGCAAATATCACATGACTCTCTTGGACTGTCTGCGAGTTGTGATGCCTTTTATCAGGCTCATGGCTTAACTTTATTCCCTAGTGCAGGGGAGAAAGCTATTGCTGAGGAAAAAGAAAAGTATTGCTATGTTATTATAGATTTTACTGTACAAGTCCCTATTGTGTTACACTGAAAATACTAAATCTGGTCACATACAAATGAATAAGTTAATTTCTCTGTAACGGAGACAAAGGCCTAGATGCACTAAAGTCAGCGATCATCGCTAAACCGGTTTTGACTGGTTTAGCGAAGATCACATTTGCCGATCCGATGCAGAAAACAGCTCACCATGTGGTTTTCTGCATGATCGCACATTCTCCGATCCAGACATGCAAATAAGGTCATTAATATTGAAATGCCATGTAAACTAGCTGAGCAACTGATGATCTAACAATGCTTCACGATGCACAAAAAAAAAGCGATCACTTTTAGCGATCTGAAAAAGCGACTGGTCAGGACCAGTCACTTATGTGTCTTACCGATAGTTCAGCCCTGAAATTAATATAATATTTATAACATTTATACCATAAATGCAGTTTTTACAATAGCAGGGACATATACATGTGTTAATAGCACGTTGAAAGCATATATGTTGAAGGTGTCTTATGTGTGCCGGTTAACAGCATAAAATATAAAAGAGAGAACAGCGAAATGAGAGAAGGCTAAAATTTTTGTTCCTCATGGTTAAAATATGTACAGGCTGGACCAGAATTTTATTCAGCAGCACCCTCATTTATGCCCTGCATTTACATAGTCTGATATTACCTCTCTGCTCCCTCCATACGGTCGCAATGGTCACATGCATATGATGTAACAAATTTGGCACATGCGTACATTGTCACTGTATCAACTGGACTATTCTGTGCATGTTTGAGAGTCACTCTCACATCGTTCAATCAGATGGGATCGAACGGAGATTACAGTGAACCTCTGCGCAAATCATTTGCATGCAAACTTGTTTGAGCATCAATTGCTGTTTCAGAATTGGCCCAAAAAATTGGCCATTGATCCACATAGTCTTACCGACCGTGTTTAGTGCATCTAGCCCAAAGTTCTCAACTTAAGTCACACATGAGGATTCAAAAGGAAATCCCTGCGTACCATCAAATGACTCCATCTTCCCCTTCCCCAGAGCTATCCCTTTACAAGTAGAAATACTTTACACAAAGGGGGCAAACACTGTTCATCTGTTTGCTACATTTATCTGGGTAACATCATTTGAACATTATCCTCCCATTAAATGAGCAAGAAACCAGGTAAAAAAACTTAAATCCTTCCTTAGCGTCTAGCTACACTGTTCTGCACAAGTAGATATTATCCTCTCCTACCAGCAGATGGAGGTAGAGAAAGAGCTGAGTTTTACCAGTATTAGCTGGTGGTGCTCCCTGGAAAAATCCAATATTTTCTCTACCTCAGCAGATTGTAGGTCATGCTGTCTGATGCTCCTGGTCCCTGCTCTGCTAGTCTGTTGGCCATGGCCGCTCCCAGATTATCCAATTCCAGACCTGGTTAAGTAAAGAACTTGGTTCCACTGCCCTCAATCATGCATCCACTGGGTGAGGCTTGTGGCTCGGTCCTATGAGACCCTGCTTGAGAGGTGTGGGTCACCATCCCCCCACCCCTATTTATGCTGCAGTGTCTGCAAGACCTGACAAATTAAAACAACTGTTGGCTCTGTTGTCCTAATTCTGGAAATGCATTGGGGGGAGGGATGTCAGGAGGGCCACTGGATCTGCTGCTTCTTCTCCCTACTCCAAAGCATTGGGACCTGCCTAGGTGGTAACGGTGGCCATTTTCTAAAGCTTGTCTTTTTTCTGCTGCTGATTCTCCACAACCCCTTCTGGGGCTCATGGAGTGGGGAGCTTTGCTTTCATACCCCTCTCAGGTCCACCTGCAAAAAGAGGCCCCCAATGGAGTTCCATGGGGCCACTGGGGTTTTTTGCCTCCAGTTTTACCCAAATGGTTAAACAAGCCCTGCAGGAGGAGGCTGGCTTCTTGGCCAGCAGTAGACTTCTACACTCATAGACTAACCATATATCCTCAGTACACCAAGCTAGGTTGGACTCAAGTAGGAAATTTGCCTTTTAATATGCTCTGTGAAATAACCTACTGTCAACCCTACAACTTGAAGATTCATTTCTGAATGTAAAAGTTGAGCTTAAAACTCGTTTGTTTGAACAGGCATTTGTTGACAGGCTGAGGATCTAATGGCTGCTGCATCCCAGCCTAGACCAATATATGTGTTAAATATTGAGATACAATGGGTTATATGTTTGTGTCTTTCTATACTTCTGTACTCTTTCGCTTTGCAATTTTTCTTTTTGATTTTGCTTACTGCCTTGCTATTTTGTAAGGCAAAGATGGAACAGTAAATGAAATATAACAATAAACAAACCCCGCTCCAGACTGACAAGAGGCAACATGTATGCAGCTCTGCTAATTGCAAAATGAAGTGTAAAGAAACACCAGTGGGAAGGTGGAGAAAAAGACATTGGGATGATGAGGGACAGGGAGGCAAGAGATGCTAGACTCAGGAATAGGTGAAGAGAGAGGGGTACATGCCAGATGTGTGTGTTGAGTGGGGGGGTTGGAATGAGAGATAGGCACTGGGACAATGGGAGAGAAAGGCAAGAGATGCTGGACTTAGAAGTGGGAGGGAAGATGGAGGAAATCAGAAGGAAATAAAGAGGGATACATGCTGGACCCCTTCAGGGGCAGGAGGAAGAGAAGAGGGTAGGAAGAGATGCTGGAACATGGGGAGAGGTGAAGGAGGGAAAGAGAGGGAGAGAGATGATGATCTCTGGGGAGGGGGTAGAAAGAAGGAAAGAGAGAGAGAAAGATGGTGACCTAGAGGGAGCAAGCAGAATGAAGGGAAGAGATGCCCCCTGGACATGTAGGAGGAAGGGAAAAGTGAGGGGTGATGCTGGAAATGGGGAGGGGTGATGCTAGACACATGGGGGGAGGGCTAAGGACACAGATGGGTCATGCTGGAAATGTGTTAGGGGGAATAGGGACAGAGGTGAAGAGATATTGAATAGGGCAAGAACAGGGACACAGATGGGGGAGATGGATGTTGGATGTGGAGAGAGAAGAAATGCCTGATGAATTGGGAGATCCTGGCAAGAGAGTTAAGAGACCAGAAGAAAGAAAGCCAGAGGCTGATACCAATACAGTTAGAAAAATAAAATGAAAAACTTTGTCAAAGGTTTTCTGAAAATCTAGATATACTACATCAACTGGCTCACCTTTATCCACATGTTTATTCACACCTTCATAGAGGTCAAGCAAGATCTCCCTTTGCTGAACCCATGCTCCCTCTGTCCTATTAAATCATGTTTATCTACATGTTCTACAATTTCATTTTTTATCAAGTTTCAAGTTTATTGATTTTTGATATCCCGATCATAAAACAAATATCTGACCGGTTAACAATTTAAAAAAATTTTAAAATAGGAGAGTAAGAACTAGTTATTGGTGTGTTAGAAAAATTAACGAAAACATATTAGACATATACTGACAAACATGAACGTGAGGAGAAATGGGAAGGAAGGAAAAAGTTACATAATATTAGAGGAAATGAGATAGAGGGAAGGGATAGGACATGAAGGACAAGGGTGCAAGGTATAAATGATATGCGCAGAAATGAAGGAGATCTTTTGGGAAAAGGATGAGTAAGTAAGTGGATATAAAAGATTAGGATTTGTTAAAGGCATCCTTGAATAGGAAAGTTTTAAGATTAGTTTTAAATTTAGGTAAATGAATTTCATCCCGAAGAAATTGAGGGAGAGAATTCCATAATGTAGGGGCTGTTATAGCAAAATTTGATTTCCTTGTATAGTAAGATTCTTTTAGGGAGGGAATGAAAAGGAGTTTTTGGTCAGTAGATCGTAAGGTACGGGGAGAACTTTGGGGTATTAGTAATTTGTCCAGAAATAAGGGCAGATGTGAAAGTTTGATTTTAAAAGAGAGCAGTAAAATTTTATAAGTTATACGGTGTGTAATAGGGAGCCAATGAGCCTCCTTAAGGAGCGGGGTAACGTGTTCGAATTTACCTGTTTGGTAAATGAGTTTGATTGCGGTATTTTGTATAATCTGCAAACGGCGGATTTCTTTTTGGGGTAGTCCATTTAATAATGAATTGCAGTAGTCTAGGTGAGAGATAACTAAAGAATGAATAAGGATATTGATCGAGTCGGTATTTAGGGTGGAAATAAGTGAACGAATGATACGAAGTTTAAAGAAACAAGTTTTTACAACTGTACTTATGTGATCATGGAAAGTGAGATCTCTATCTAGAGTAACGCCCAGTAATTTTATTTTAGTGTCCATAAGTAAGGATGTGGATTTGATGTAGATTGTTCCTGGTAAGGTTTCAGATTTTTTAATGGGAAGGAGTAAGCCACAAGATTTGGCAACATTGAGTGAAAGTTTATTAGAGAACAACCAATCACTTAGGATATCTAATTTAGTGTTAAGATCATTAATATCCGAAGAGTTTGAAGTATTGATGGGGTAGAGCAGCTGAATATCATCGGCGTAGGCGAAAATTGAGAAACCTAGCGATTGTGCCAGAGAAAGAAGAGGGGATAGAAAAATGTTAAAAAGAAGTGGGGATAAGATAGAGCCCTATAATTGTTTCCACTATTTTGCCCAGCACTGAAGTCAGGCTCAGTCAGGTTACCAATCTGTAATTTCCTGGATCTCCCCTGGAACCTTTTTAAAAAAATTGGCATAACATTGACCACCCTCCAATCTTCAGATACTATAGACAATTTTAGCAACAAATTACAGGTCATTAACAGAAGATCAGCAATTTCATGTCCGAGTTCTTTCAGTACCCTGGGATGTATACCATCCGGTCCAGGTGATTTATCATAGAAAATGACAAGGGGTCAAATTTGTCTCCATCCCCGCAGGAACTCAATTTCCCTATCCCATCCTTGCAAGTTTTGTCCTTGTCCCTGTCCCATTCCTATAAGCTCAGCCTTAACTTCACAAGCCTCGAGCACTTATGATTTTAAAAGAGTTTGAGGCTTATGCAGATGAGGATGGAGCTTGCAGGAATGGAGCAGGGACAGGAAAAGAACTCAAAGGGATGGGACAGGAAAATGAGTTCCCGTGGGGATGGGGAAAAATTTGTCCCCGTGTCATTCTCTAATTTATCACTCTTTAACTTGCCAATTTGGATTAGTACGTCTTCCAGATTAACCAAGATTTTTCAGTTCCTCTGCATCATAACTCTTGAAAACCATTTCCAGTTCAGGACGATCTCTTACATCTTCCATACAGACCGAAGCAAAGAATTCATTCAGTCTCTCCACTATGGCTTTATCCTCCCTGATCATCCAACGTTCCCACAGAGTCCCTCACAGGTTTTCTGCTTTTGATGTACCTAGAAAAATTGTTACTATGAGATTTTGCCGCTTTAGCAAGTTTATCTTCATTTACTTTTTTAGCTTTCTTTATCAATGCTTTGCATCTAGCTTGCTGTACTTTATGTCTCTTCTTATTTTCTTCATTTGGATCCTTTTTCCATTCTTTAAAGGATGTATTTTTTGTCTCTAATAGCCTCATTCATGTCACCTTTTAGCCATGCCAGCTCATTTCCACCCAACTGGTGTAGCAAGGGTGGAAGGCACTCCCCCTCCCTAGCTCTATTCTCCGCCCCCCTGCTCTCCCCCCTGCCGCGCATAACCCTTCACTTCTTCGAATCTGTTTACCTTCCCTGGCATGAGCAGCATGTACAACTTGCTGCCTGTGCTGATATTGGCTCGCCTTCTAATTTCACTTCCTGATCATGGGACCTGGAAGTAACATCAGAGGAGAGAGCCAAGGTGGCACGAGTAGCAGATGGGGGGGCAAATGAAGGCGCGCATGTGGTGGGGGAGGAGTGGAAGGAGCAGGTGGGGGATGGAGAGGAGGAGAGGTGTTGGTGCCCCCACCAAGATGGTGCCAAGGGCAATCCCCCCTTACTACACCACCGTTTTCATCTTATGTTCTTATGTGGCCAATCCAGGTCACAAGTACCTGGCAAGACCCAAGGAGAAAACTAGATTTTGTGATGCTTATCCTAGGAAAAAGCAGTGGATTTCCCCAAGCCATCTTAATAATGGCTTACGTAAACAGTGCTGTTGCACGATTGACATGCATTCAGTGGCTGCTTTTAAGGTGGCTGCCCAAAACAGCACCATTTACAGAATCTAGGCCTTAAAGCATGGTGTCCTGTGTCCTGGCCCTGACCCTGGCCTCTTACGGCGGACCTGAGATATAATTTTCAGACAGTAATAACCTTAGCACACCAGCATGCACAAAAAGTCTCTGCAGTTCTTTGAAATTTACTTTATTAAATAAATGTACCATATATACTCAAATATAAACCGACCTGAATATAAACTGATGTAACCTTTTTTCTCCCATAAAGGAGGAAAAAAGATTCACTTGAATATGAACTGATTGGGGGGGTTTATATTCAAGTGCCCTGCCAGGCTCTTTACCCTGTCCCCCCTCTCTCCCTATGCCTTACAATCCTCCAAGGGCCTGCCATAAACCCTGTTGGTCCAGCAGTAGGTCGGGACAGAGAAGAGCCGCTATCTGAATGGATGCCGTGAGATCTCGCGGCAACCTTGTGAGATCATGGGAACTCATGGCAGCCATTCAGATAGTGGCTCTTCATAGGGCAGGACAGTAAGAAGGTCGCTACTGCCCCAGGTTCACTGCTGGGCCACCAGGGATTTTTTTTTTTTTTAATTCTTTATTTTCGAACATACTCAAATACAACTGAAAAAATACAACATAACAGTATTCACAACAATAACACCCCCTATACACTAACAGTACAAGCAACTTAGAAGCATTGGTCCCCAATTTCCCCAAACTCCCCCTATTGATCTCCCCCCTCAATGACCCCTCCTACAACCTAAAAGAACTCCACCCCACTCTGTCCATCCCCCTCCCCCAGAAGAGACAGTTAAAATTCCCCACAACCAAGAGATCCACACTTCCTCTACATAAAAGAAGCACATTATACATATACAGAGTCTAAAGCACCCTCAAAGGACTAATCCCCTCTCCCCCATACCAATGTCAAGCTACTGGGCCAAGAGTATCCTTTCCCTCCACCTCCAGAAATCTACCCCACATATCCTCAAATTGTTGCCAACGGTGAGTTAATAAAGTAGAGTCTATATCTCTCGCAAACCCAACCCAATTTCTCTTTCATCATCATCAAAGTGGGCACCTTAGGGCTCTTCCAATAAAAAGCCAATACCAACCTGGCTGCCGTGAAAGCCAACGGGCCAGCTTGTCTTGAGTATCTGCCCCCTCCCCCTCCCCAGAATCACCCCCAGTAATGCAATTTCTGTTCTTACTCCCACCCGCATTGGAGAAGTTGCCCCACATATCCAAAGACTCAGTAATCCTGGGACACCCCCACCACATATGAAAGAATGTCCACACCCTCCCCAACATTTATCTATACATGAAGTATACATTTTGCTAAGCGGTGCTGGTGTGATATACCAACGCACCAAGAGCTTAATTGCATTTTCCATCAATCCCCAGGTCCACCTCACAGGCCTTTATATAGGAGGTCTTCTGGTTCTTCTCTACCTGTAACATTTGATACAAAGTCAAGATACACCTCCTACGCACCGAGCCCCAACATCAATTCAAATTGAGAGCAATGCAAAGCTGTAGGCTCCACTACTTTAGCCCTCATAAGTTAATTTTTCACCTGTAAATAAGGAAACAAATCTCCCTGTTCCAACTGAAATTGAGCTTGAACCTCAGGAAGTGATTTAATATTCTCTCCCTCCAAAAACTGGCCAAAGCACTGTAGCCCCCTACGCTCCCAGCGTTTAAATATGCCCTCCTCCTTACCAAGGAGGAAGTTGGATGCAAACAAAATGGGAAGAAAATGAACCTCCTGAGCCTTACCCACCAGATTCTTATAGCCCCCTTTCCAAACCCTCAACGACCACTTAGAGAAAGGATTAGCTATCCCTGTTAATTCCCTATCCCCTAATCCCACCCACGGAATATAGCATAATGTGCCAATTCCTCTAGGGTCCGTTAATAGCCCTTGTTCCACATGTACCCATAACTTAACTGGATTGGCATGCCACTCTACAACTGCCCTAATCTGTGCCGCCTGATAATACTTTTCCAAATTGGGAATACCCAATCCCCCTCCATACATTTAAACATGGCATACTGTGCAACTTTGGGATGCCTTACCCCCCCCCCTAAAGTGCCATCATCCGCACTACCTTCATTCTACCCATCTAAGAGAGATATAATTTGTCCCATCTAGCAAAATCCTGCACCAAGGAGAAAACCAGCGGAATATAGTTCTCGAAACAAAGAAGACCGATCATTTCCCATATGTATCCCCAAGTAACGGAGGGGACCCTTCACCCATCGGATGGGGATTGTCCGTCGTATCTCCTGGATTGCATTGGGTGGAACTGAAATATTCAAGATCTCTGTTTTGGTCAAATTAGCTTTAAACCTGGAGAGCTGCCCATATTCAACCATAAGGTCCTGGAGAACCAAATGTGACCGCTCTGAACCCTCTACTATTGCCAAATGACATCCGCAAGTAAAGATAATTTGTGTTCCTCCCCTTGGAGGTGGAGACCTGATGCGACTGACGTATCTTTTGTGCTAAGGGCTCGATCACCAGAGCAAAAAGCAATGTAGAAAGCAGGAAGCCCTGCCTTGTCCTATGATGTAACTCGAAAGGAGTGGAATAAGCAAGTGTATACCTCATGTACAGGAGAAGTATAGTCCCAAACCTGCCAGGGTTGTAATCTTCATCCCACCACATTGAGTACTTCCAAAAATTGTTTCAAACTTTTCCTATCAGCTTTAAGTCTGTCCCCACCCTTACCTGTGGAATCCCAACTAGGATTGATCACTAAATTAAAATCCCCCCCTATCACTACATGGCCCATCTTCACCTCCAATATTTTAGTCAACAGAGCATCAAAAACTGTCCCTGCTGAGCATTAGGCACATACAAATTTACTAATGTCACCCATTCCCCATTGACAACCCCTGTCCAAATAATCCACCTCCCCCTTCATCCCTCTATTCCCTCTCAGGTACCACTTTCACATGTTTAGAGAATAAAATCCCCACCCTTGCTTTTTTTTCTAATTTGTTAGATGCCCAGGTCCTAATAGGGTACTCCCGAAGCAGAATTAATTTCTCCCCAGCTTTCACAAAACATATATCAAAACCCAACTGCTTTACCTCCTTCAACAGCAGTTGGCGCTTACGAGGCATATTGAGTCCTTAACATTCAAACTCCCCACTCTCAGTTTACTAACCCCCCATCACCATCCAAAAGATGCTTCTCCCCAACACTCATCCCTCACCCCTGCAACCGTTTCTCCCCCCAACTTCCCACCCCCCACCCCATCCATTCTCCTAGCATACCCTCCTCCCCACCATACCCTTAGCCTCCCACTCTCGACTCCCACCATGGCTTCACGTAACTCCACCAACCCCTTATGCCACCCACCATATTCCTCCCTCCCATTCCCAACACATCCATCCATACTCCATATGCACTCCCCCCAAATACACAAAGTCCCCCACACTTAACCAACCCCATTCAAACTCTCACAGTTTCTTAAGAATCCAGAGACAACTCCAGACTCCCACCAAAGTATGATCAAGTCTAGTCTTCAGACGGCCCTCGACTCAGGTCCCACTGGGCTCTGCCTGCTTCACCTTAGGCTCTTTTGCAGCTGGTCCCACACTGGCCTGCACTCTCCTCCAAGGTGTAGTCTCCCTCCATCAGAACTTGTCCAGTTTTGGGGCAGCCTGCTTTCCCAGTGCGAGTGCCCCATGCGCCAGCAAGCCCTCCTTTTTCAACAAGGCACTCAGCTCTGCAACTGTGGTCACTCTCTTGTGCACGCCATTAATAGTGATAAGCAGTCCAAAGGAGAAGAGCCTCCGATATCGAATGCTCTTCCGTTTCACCACTTCCAACAGCGGACGAAACTCTCTGTGCTTCTGTAAGGTGATAACAGAAAGGTCTTGGACTATCTTAATTTTACAGTTTTCCAGGCTATGACCCCCAGATCTCTGGCCTTTCACACCAAGCGCTCTTTATCAGGAAAGTGTTGAATATAGGCAATAATGTCTCTAGAAAATTCACTCTTCTTTGGACCCTGCGTCCAATTGGCCCTATCCACTTTCAAGGTGCTCGGAGTGGACGCAGACCCTTCTTCATTGTTGAAAAGAAACAGATATAAGTCCTGCACCACTGCCATTGCATCCCCGAACTCTTCCGTATCAGGGACCCTCCTGATGTGCCCATTGTCTTCCACTCTGGAGTAACAGTTCAGTATATCGTTTTGTGCTTCCCCCATTGTGGCAGTAAGCGCTTGAACTGTCTCCTGCTCTCCAATCTGCTGCTCTGTATCCTCCACCCGCCCCCATAGGTCAGCGAGATCTTTCCAAATTTCCTTCACTGCATCCTTTATTTTTCCCTTCACCTCCGCCACTTCATACTTAATTTCAGATGCCCATTGCTGGAGGTCTGCCTTCGTGACAGCTGCAGCCTGATCCTCCTGCCGCAGTCGTGGGTAAGCTCCCCTCTCCGAGGCACTCTCCCCTGACTCATGCGTGGACATGCTGGAGGTCCTGTGCACATGGTGTAGGCCTCCTTTTTCTCCAACTGCCAGCCATCCTCTGTTTTTTGTTTAGACAGCATTCTCTGATCACGCCTCATACCATTAAACTCCGATGCTCAAATGTGCACTGCCAGAGGACTTTTACAGGGGATAATGGGAGGCAAACACTATGTAGAGTCAGAGCACTGTATCTAACCCTCCATCTTGGTCAGTGATATCACCGGAAGCCCCCACCAGGGAATTTTTTTTTTTTTACACTTTATTTTTATTAAGGATTTAAAAATTATATCCAAGAACAAACTTGTTTGGGAAATACAGAACGAATTATACAAACAGGAAATTCAAAAAATATAAATTAATCCATAAGTCTTTCTTAGACCACAATCAATCAAAAATCGAGAAATCCAAGTGAAAATAAAGAGGAGGTTATTCTATCTTAGAAAACAAGTATTAAGGCATGGCTTAACAGTTATCCCACATTTCAAATTAAACTGTTCAATAACACTAAGCAATCCCAGTAACCAATTTCTTCATATCAATAAATGCCCTTAGTTGTTCTGGGGAAAAGAACACATATTTAATCCCTAGATATTTTATCATACATTTACAAGGATAGGAGAACAGAAATGAGGCACCCAAGGAAACCACTTCAGGTCTCATGGTAAGAAATAATTTTCTTCGTTCTTGAGTTTGTCTGGTAATGTCTGGAAATATCCAGACCGCAAAATGGTACCTGAGAATTTCTAAAGAACATTTTGAAGACAGCATTAACATCCTGTTCAAACACAAAAGAAACCAATAAGGTTGCTCTTTCAGTATTTTCATTAATAGTAGATTCCAATAAACCCGTAACATTTAAAGGAGTATTAGCAGGACTTAGTTGTAAATTCACTGGTTCAGATCCCATTTCTTTTTTCTTTGGCAAATAGTAGATACAATTTACTGGTGAAATATTATCAGAGGAAAAGTTTAAAATTTTAGACAGATATTTTTTCAAAAGTTCAATGGGAGTCATCACCAGAGATTTAGGGAAATTCAGAATTCTTATATTCAATCTACGATTGAAGTTTTTTATTTGTTCAATCTTCCTGTTAAGAGCAATTCTTTCCTATACCATGCCGGATATTAAGTCGTCAAGTTTCTCTGTCTTATCCGAGACCTTTTTCAATTCTTGAGAAAATTCTACTTTTGTCCCATCCAATTTCTTACCCAGAATATCAACTGTACTTACTAATGCTGAAACTTCACTTGAAGTCCTTGATACTGAGGTGTTTAGTGTCTGGAGAGCTTCCCAAATGCTCTCCAAGCTGATTTCCACTGGTTTCACTAGCTGGGGAGTAGCCTCACCTGGACTATTAAATTCTGTCATTGTATGCTTGTTTGCTTTCCTTTTCTGTGTAAGGGATTAGTTCTTGTGTAAGAGAAAACTGGACGTGCAGGAAGGAAGGTTGGAACAAAGAATTGGCTATGCTGGAACTTGCTTGCAATTGCTCCTTTCTCTTCATTGACTTAAAGAGGAGAACTGGCTTTTTCTTCACCAGAAACAGCACTGGATCAGATTTCAGTACTGCCAGAAGCCAGAGGAGGTGGGAGGGAGGAGGATGACCGAGTCAGGGATCCTCCCAGTGAATTTGTCTCTTAACTAATTGTTCTCTTCCCACCCTGGTTAAGTAATTCTGTAAGAGTTAGGTTTCTGGTACTGTGTAGGCAGAGAGACTGAGGAAGTTCTCAGAGCAGTTTCCTTGTAGGTGAGAAATTTGTAATACAAAGACTGGATGACTCTCTGGTATCCTGTTTCAAGATTGCTCTCTCAGTGCTGCAATGTTTGTTTAAGCCAGCTTTTCTTTCTTAATATTTCTTATACTAACCCCCTCTTCTACGAAACTGCGCTAGCGGTTTTTAGCACAGAGAGCCGCACTGAATGGCCTGTGCTACTCCCGACCCTCATTGCATTCCTATGATCGTCGGGAGCAGCAAGAGCCATTCGGCTAGAAACCGCTAGCGCAGTTTCGTATAAGAGGGGGTTAATTTAAATGTGCAAAGGTTTAGCCGATTTCCTTTATTCAATGTGCTTGAAAGAAAGATAAAAAATACCTTTGTTTTATAACCTCTCTGATTGCTTTGGACAACTACTGGTAGAGCAGAGAAGGAGGGATAGTCCTCATGCAGGGAGGAATGCTTAACAAAACAGTAGCTGGTAGTTATGGATAATGAGCCTCTGGAATGCAGTCAGAAGAGATGCATACCAGTATTCCAAATGCTGGTTTTAAATCTTCAAACCTTTTAAATCTTTATAAACTTTCTTGTTAAATGTACTGAAGTAGTTTCATTTAAGTCACAAAAACACTGCTTTACTTGGTTCTTTTAGTTCTTTCACCGATTCAAAGTAGACTGCCACACAAACTCACGGACTTCACAACTGGTCAAGACATGAATTTGATTCTAGTCTGATAGCCTCAAGACTGCTGTTACAGACTGCAGAAAGATCTTTAGAAGCGTACTATGGGCAAGATTCTCTAAGCTCCAATACCACAGTAAAATAATACAGTGCTCCCCTGGTCATTTGCGGTTCCAGTCATTCGCGGTATTTTCCAACTGGGCAGGAGAGGGCAGCCGGAGCGCCGGCGAGTGAAGGAAATCACTCGCAGTATGCTCCGACCGCCTCTTCCTGCACTAAAGTCGGGCTTCACCAATCGATACTGTGTTATTTGGTACATCAATGAGAGCTAAGAGCCAAATATCTTCTAATAATAATAAACTTTTACTCATTATGACAGGGGTTGCCATACAGCATACTATGAATAACTGGAAAAATTGAGATCGGCTGAATTATAATTTTTGGTGAAATTCTTTATGCCACATTTTAAAAAAGGAGCATGTGTTAGCCATACAGCAGGGGCATTTTAAGAAATTTAAGGATGTTTGGGAGCCATTAACAAAATTTTGTAATGAATGAGTATTACTTTTTCCCTTTGGATATACACGTCCAAGTTGGGGGTGGGGATACTATGTTTTTACATGAGTTTGAATACAATTCTTGGTTATATTGGGGGAAGGGATATTTGATATGAATTAGATTTTGATAGAATATTAAGTGATGTTAAAGTGTAAAATGTTGGTGCGTCTTATACAGCGAAGATACAAATTTTTTAACCCCCATCGTACCTTTTTACATTCCTCTTATAGCCTGGTGGTCTAGTCATTCAGGAAGCAACGTCGGCCCAGGCAGGAGCGCAGAAAGCTCGCTCTGCCTGCTGATACACCAATGGACCACCAGGCTAAAAGTGGTATGTAAAATGGTACGCCTGGGGGTGGAACAATTTTTAAAAAGATACTACGATGGGGGGAACATTTAAAAAGGTATGACTTGGGGGGGTGTTTTATAGGTGACAAGCACTCTTTGAGAACTCCAGCACTGTGTTAGAGAGGAGCTTCAGGTGATATGCTGCTTGTGTTAGAGAACTACAAGAACTCCTAAGTTATATAGGAGCTATATGTGTGACATGCTGTGCATTTGCTTTGTTTGAGAATTGTTAGAAAGGAAATTCAGTTATATCCTACATATGTTATTGCTGCACCAGTATAGCAGGTTGTGTATTTCTGGCAGAGATTTAATTTTTTATAGCCTGGGGGAGACAGGCAAGAGGAGCAGTTAAATGAGTAGTCTGTAGTTCACAGCTCTGAAATGTGCATGACACCCTGGGATCCCTGCGACCTATTTCCCAGTCATTCAGCGAGAGCGCTTCCTATGCTAGATAACAGTCTCCTCCAAGGAAATTCACATAAGCCACTCCAATCCAAAAAGACAAGGCTGCACCTTCCTTCTCATTCTGTCCTGTACTTACAACTCTCTCTTTCTCTTCCCCTCTTTCACTGCTATAGGATTCTTAGATAGTTGTCATGCACAACAAAACTGCTTCCTAATTGGCAGGTGACAGGGGGGTGTTTTAAAAAGGTACCGTGCAGAGCCTGGCAAGGAGTGTGGGGTTGGGTGCAGAGCCTGGCAGGGAAAACTTGGTTCAAAATGGTTTTTTTCTTGTTTTCCTCCTCTAAATCTAGGGTGCATCTTATGGTCAGGTGCGTCTTATGGAGCAAAAAATATGGTTATTTATAGCCCCATATGGATGCGCTAAAATAAATGGGAGAGTGTGTGTGTGATACAGTGTCTTAAGGTTCTAATGTGAAAGAGCATTACATAAAATTGGAGCTAAGTAAGAGATGACATATTGTTTACATGATTTCAAAATGGACAGTGTTTGAAGGTGACAAAACCAACAGGAAATCAAATTAGGAATGAATTGGGGAGTGATATTTGTCTGTTTAGTCTGGGGAATCTTAGTACTATTCATTCTGAACTAATATGCCAGAATCACCAATTTACTATATCCAACATTCCAGTGACCTTCAACAATCCATCCCCTATCCACTTATAGAACCTGCATTAAAAGTATGACAAAGGAAGGTGGCATCTTATAGACTAACATTTGGTATTTCTTGCTATACTTATATTTGCCACATGTGCCGTCCTTGCTGGTCTAATTCCCTGAACAGTTTTCTCTCTTCCCTCACAAATTCTGTTGCTTCCTTCCCTCTTCCTTTTCAAAGGATTTGATGTCCATTTGCATAGCTTCCTCTTTTCTTCCTAAAGTGGGTTCTACATTAACCAGGTAGTGTATTTGCCTTCTTTTGTGGATGAGGGCACTGGAGCCTTGGCTTGGCAGCTGCACAAGCTTAACATCCTAGGGAATTGCTGTACTTCTTGAAGGAGATGAGTTTTGTCTCTCTAATCATTTCTTTGTTCTCTTCTACAGTCCTCAGAGGGGTCAGGTGGTATCCAAGGCATCCATTGCAAGATTAAACAAGGCAGCTATATTTGCATAAATCAGCAAGTGCCTCCTGGTTTGAGGGGGCACATGATGTGGGGGCATAGGCAAACTCTTGAGCAGAGGTCCATGTGATCTCTCTAGATCAGGGGTGCCCAATGTGTTGATCACGATCGACTGGTAGATCGCAAAGGCAATGTAAGTCGATCGCAGAGCCCATCCCGGGCTCCGAGATAGACTCGCACTGTCTTCGCGATCTACTGGGCCAATCAGTCTTCCTCTTCCCAACTTCAATTCTGCCGTCGGAGAGGAAGTTCTGGGCCAGCCAATCACTTCCTGGCTGACCCGGAACTTCCTCTCCGATGTCAGAATTGATGTCAGGGAGAGGAATGCTGGTCGGCCCAATGTTTCTGCAGGGAGAGCTTGGAGCGGCGATGGCTTGGGGGCCTGTTCCCCGATGGCGGCGGCAGTGGTTTAGGGGAGGGCAGGGAGACAGAAAGAAAGAAGGGAAACAGAAAGAAAGAAAGGGGGGACAGGGAGACAGAAAGAAAGGGGAGGGGCAGGGAGAAAGGAAGAAAAAGTTGGGAGAGGGAATGAGGTCTGGAGGAGAGGAAGCATACAGTAGGCTGAAAGAAGGGAAGAAATATTGGATGCCAAGTCAGAAGAAGAAAGTGCAACCAGAGACTCATGAAATCACCAGACAACAAAGGTTGGAAAAATTATTTTATTTTCAATTTAGTGATCAAAATGTGTCCGTTTTGAGAATTTTATCTGCTGTCTATATTTTGCACCATGGCTCCCTTTTACTAAACCACAATAGCGTTTTTTTGCACAGGGAGTCTATGAGCATTGAGAGCAGCGCGGGGCATTCAGTGCAGCTCCCTGCGCTAAAAGCTTCTATTGCAATTTAGTAAAAAGGGAGGGGGTATATTTGTCTATTTTTGTATGGTTGTTACTGAGGTGGCATTGCAGAGTCATCTGCCTTGATCCCTTTGGAAAAAACCCGGAATATAAATGATAATTAACATTTTCTCTGCATACAGTGTGCTTTGTGTTTTTTTAAATTTTATTGTTGGTAGATAATTTTGACTTGGTCATTTTAAAAGTAGTTCACAAGCCCAAAAAGTGTGGGCACCCCTGCTCTAGATGATATTTGCTGGGCAGTGACTTGGTCATTGCTTCGTTCCTTTGTGAAGCATTACAGGTTAGACATGCTGATTAGGACCCACTCGGAGTTTGGCAAAGCCATCATTTAGGGGTGGGGGCTGTGTCTTCTCAGCCCAGTGAATTTGCTTGGGCATATCCCATTTGTTCTGGATGGTATGGACCCAGATGACAATAAAGGGGAAATTATGCTTACTTGATAATTTCTTTTAGTTGAGCCATACCTTCATGAGACCATCTCTTGGAAGACTAAGGCCTGGGGCTCTTGTGGTGCTATGCTGTTTCCCATATAGTTTGGGGAAAAAAAGGCAAGAAAATGTGCCTATGTAATGGAGTAAGTATCACAGATGTGGCACCATGGTCACCCAATGTTCACTACAGCTACAGTGGTTGATGGGGCATGGGTGTGCTTTACAAAGGGACCATCTGCTGCTTTTCCAGATGCATACTGGAGTTTTCTGAGCACCATCCCCTTATATCAGTGAATTCACTAGTAGAGATCCATTTTCTCCTTCATCAGCTGGTAGAAGGGGATAACACCCACTCGTTCAGGACAGTATGGCCCAATTAAAGGGAAGGAAATTATCAGGTAAGACAATTTCTCCTTTAACTGACTAGCTATAATAATCTCAATCTCCTTTCCCAAGTATAGTCAATTAGATACAAGTATAATTCTCAACTACCTCAAGATCAAATGAACTCTTATAAAGGATCTCAGAATTGCCATTTCAGCTACGTGAACAAACTTGATTAGCTGTGATTTTCATGGATTTCTCTGGAAAACAATATGCTGAAATTATACAAGAACTCAGATGCAATGTAAATATACATATCTGGATATTTTTTCTGAGTGGTACTCAGTGTTGCCTACTTTTTTTGAAATCACACTTTTAGATTAACCTAGATGGCCAGGGATATTCAAAAGACCTAAGTGCTGAACTTAAATAAATAGTTTGGCATCTAGGTCTGCAAAGAATAAATATTTCCTCACACAATCCTGTATTTAGACACCTAAAAAGTGGGCAGGAAAAACAGGCTTAGGGCTCAGCAGTAACTCTAAGCACCCAAACAAGGCATTTAATTTAGGCACCTCTGTTTTGAGGAATTAAGAACCGAAGGTTTAAGATTTAAATTCAGCTGAAATTTTATATAACTTTAGGTACCTAGAACTGGCATGCACAGGTCAGATGCTCGGCCTTGTCTGAAAATGGGTGACAACTCAACTTGCCCCTCTCTCAGCCACGATGCCCTACCTCCATCCTTCTTTTGAATGGAAATGGAGAGACTGCCGAGGACACATAAGTTTCTGAGATAGACAGGGAGACTCCTAGTCTGCTGAGGCTCACATTACTGAACCTACTCAGGCAGCAGAAAGGAGGCTATAGTAGTGAGCCTGCATTATTACCTTTTGACTCTTGGTAACTTTCTGTAAAAATCCCCCTTGATTGTGGTCACAACCACATACCAGATCTGCAAGCACTGAGAACCTGGTGAATTACCAACATAAATTATTCTATTTCTTTTCTGTGGTTTTACATTTGTGGGGCCCTCTCCTCGGTGCTGTTACTGAACCACCATTTAAAAAGTCCTCTAGTTTAGAAACATAGAAACATAGAAAATGATGGCAGAAAAGGGCTATAGCCCACCAAGTCTGCCCATTTCAATTATCCGCCCCCCAGAGTTCACTCCCCTAGAGATCCCACGTGAATATCCCATTTCCTCTTAAAATCTGTCACGCTGCTGGCCTCAATCACCTGCAGTGGGAGTCCATTCCAATGATCCACCACTCTCTCGGTGAAGAAGTACTTTCTGGAGTCGCTACGAAATTTCCCTCCCCTGATTTTCAGCGGATGCCCTCTGGTGGTTGAGGGTCCCATGAGACAGAAGAGATCATCTTCCGACTCGATATGTCCCGTGATGTACTTATACGTTTCAATCATGTCTCCCCGTTCTCTTCTTTCCTCAAGTGAGTACAGCCGCAACTTTTTAGTCTTTCTTCATACGTGAGATCCTTGAGCCCCAAGACCATCCTTGTCGCCATTCGTTGAACCGACTCGATTCTCAGTATGTCCTTACGGTAGTGTGGTCTCCAGAACTGAACACAGTACTCCAAGTGAGGCCTCACCATGGATCTGTATAACGGCATCATTACTTCAGGTCTCCTGCTGACAAAACCTCTGCGGATGCAACCCATCATCTGTCTTGCCCTGGAGGAAGCCTTCTCCACTTGATTGGCAGCCTTCATATTCTCACTAATAATCACCCCTAGATCGCGTTCTGCAGTGGTCTTAACCAATGTTTCTCCATTCAGTACATAAGTTCTACGCGGATTACTCTTGCCCAGGTGCATTATCTTGCATTTTTTAGCATTGAAGTCTAGCTGCCAAGTAATTGACCATCTTTCCAGCAGCAGTAGATCATGTGTCATATTGTCAGGTAATACACTTTTGCCTACTATGTTGCAAAGTTTGGCGTCGTCAGCGAACAGTGCTACCCTTCCTTTAAGTCCTTTGGTCATATCTCTTATGAATAAATTGAATAGAATTAGGCCCAGGACTGAGCCCTGCGGCACCCCACTGATCAAGTCCGACGCCTCGGATGGGGTACCGTTCACCACCACCCTCTGAAGTCTACCGCTCAGCCAATCCCCAATCCATGTAGTTAGAGTGTCTCCCAACCCCATCGTTTTCAACTTGTTCAATAGCCTTCTGTGTGGGACGCTATCAAATGCTTTACTGAAATCCAAATATACCACATCCAGTGATTCTCCGGCATCCAGTTGTCTAGTAACCCAGTCAAAAAAGCTAATCAGATTAGATTGGCATGATCTACCCTGGGTAAACCCGTGTTGGTGGGGGTCACGTAGGTTATCCTCATTTAGGATTGTGTCAAGATTCCGTTTGATCAGAGTTTCCATGAGTTTGTGAATATGCACCAGAAGTAGGCTATCTTCTTCCACCATCTTCTGCACCAAGCCTCATTAGTGGGTTCCTAAGCTACATTTACTACATGCTAGAATCTTACAGTAAACTTGGACCTAGACAGTGGTCTAAAAAAAATTAAGGGAGTCCTATAGCAGGTATGTAATTTGCTCTTAAGTAACACAAGCCAAAAAGGCAACACTTATTTGAATGTCTATGCTCATTGCAATAACTGTACAGGACACCACATTTCTTCCTTTCTATGCTTTTATACCTGCAAATTTATGCAAAAATGTAATACGGGGGATACATCACCCCCCCTTCCCCCAGCTAGTTGGTATCTAGAGTGGATATTCTTCTTGCCCAGCTGATGCAGTATGTCTCCTTTCAAAATCCAGAGTGTTCCATGAACACAAACAAGAATTATTCCCTTTCTTAAAATTGCAAACACCTTCAAGGATGACAAAAGCACCTGGATTTTCTGCAGTACCACAAGGAAAGAAATACCACCAGAAATTCCTCAAAACAACCAAAAACAAAGAGCCACGCATAATGCAATTCGATGCCAAAATAGAAATTTCCTCAGGTATCAGGACCTCCCAGTCCAAATGAATGAGGCCCAAATAGTGGTTAAATAGCACACCCTTTTCTAAAGCTTACACAGAGAACAGAAGATAGAATTAAATACCTTCCCTTTAAGTAAAGAATACAGAATGTACTTCACATATTAAACCAAGCAAATAGTAGCTTGTCTATAACCGCAAGAAACAATGGGACATAGTCTGCTTTTCCTTCTTTGCTCCAAGGAGAAGCTATCAACTTTGTTGCTCCAATGACATGCTGTTTAAGGGGCGAGGCTCCTCATTAGATCTTTCCTCTTTTGTTATAACTCTCACAATATTTCTAATGTAATCAAAGGTTGGCCAGATTATTTGAATGAATGCCAGCAGTACACTGGAACATGCTGAGGTGATTAAATTTGCGGAGAATACAAAGTTATTCAGAGTAGTGAGGACACAAGGATTGCGAAGACCTACAACAGACATAAACACACTCGAGGAATGGGCTGCGAAATGGCAAATGAGGTTCAATGTGGATAAGTGCAAGGTGATGCATGTCGGTAACAAAAATTTGGAAGGCACTCTATTAATAGGTGGGGACTTTAAACAAATGCATGAACCCAAATTAGATAAGGAACCTTAGGAGTGGAGTTAAGAGCAATCGGACAGGGCCAGATTTTGGTCCTTTTTGTGCCACTGGGATCTTTGTGACTTGTGGAGGAAGATCCATCCTGCTGAGAGGGTTTATACTTATTTCTCTTGGGTTCACGCTTCCTCTTCATGAATTGACCTGTGGTTGGGAGAACAGTCATTGATCTCTAATACAAGATCTTGTCAATTAGTGAGCAGTACTCTATTAGACCATTCTGTGTTATTGGTTTTGCAGGGCCTGGGAGAGGCACATCCAAAGCCTCCTTGGAGGTTCGATGATACCTTACTCCTGGAACCGGGAAATGTGGAAGAGCTATCTAAAGCTATTATAGAATACTTGGAATTTAATGATAAAGCGGATATTAAGCAGGATTATTATGGGAGACTATGAAAGCAATAGTGCGGAGAAGGTTATTGCGTTATCGGCACATAACAGGCGACTGAGATCACTGAAGGAGCGGGGGATTAGGGAGGCCCTTGAGAATCTCAAGGGGATTGGGAAGGGAGACAGCTGATGCCTCTTGAGCAGGATAAGAAACATGACTTAAAGGTACAGTTGCAGGCCTTGGAGCTAGCTGACATGACCTTGCAGTTACAGAAAACTAAGCAAATGTAATTTGAATTTGGTAATAAGCCTAGCCATCTTCTGGCCCACAAACTTAAAAATCAAGCTCTCCGCAATCATATCTCCTGTCTTAAAACTGCCAATGGGAGAGTGTTGAATTCCTCAAGAGACATTGGAAGTAGCTTCCGTGAGTAGTTTCAAGAGATTTACTGTCAGGGGAGATACACTCTCGTCAACTGAGCTAGAGACTTATTTAGCGCAGGTTCCGCTTCCTGCCATTTCTGAGGGTGAGATCCTACAGCTGTCCTTTCATATCACGCTCAGTGAGATGGAGGAGGCGATTGGAGCCCTTCCTGAAGCTATCTCCTCAGGGCTGGATGGATATACTAATAAGTTTTATAAAAGCTTCCATATCGGTCCGAGTTTTCAATTCCCAGGGGGAGGAGCCTTGCCTCCTGCAAACATGGCGATTGGTGGCGGTGTCCTTGTTACTTAAGCTGGGTAACTGCTTGTGAATCTTATAGACCAATATCCCTTCTAAATACCAATTATAAACTTTTCACAAGGATTTTGGCCCAGCGGCTGCAGGGTGTGCTGCCGAAGTTCATACATGTGAATCAAGCGGGCCTTATTTGCCAACATCAGACATTCGACAATATCAAAACGGCAGTGAATTTGATGTGGCATGCACGGCAGCAGGGAATTCCTTCACTGGTGCTTTCTCTAGACACCGAGAAGGCTTTTGATAGAGTTAGCTGGAATTTTCTATTTGGCGTTCTAGAAAAAATGGGATTTGGAAAACAATTCTTAAAACGGATTTCTTTATTATATCATGAACCCTCATTGCAATTTAAAATTAATGGTTTTCTGTCAGAGCCCTTGACATTGTTGAAGGGTACCAGACAGGGATGCCCCATGTCCCTGTTCCTATTTGCCATAGCGATGGAACCTCTGGAAAAATAATGGAAGTGTTGCTGAAAGAAAGGATAGTGTACTTCCTTGAATCTAATGGGTTACAGGATCCGAGGCAACATGGCTTTACAAAAGGTAAATCGTGCCAAACGAACCTGATTGAATTTTTTGATTGGGTGACCAGAGAGCTGGATCGAGGACATATGCTAGATGTAATTTACTTGGATTTCAGCAAAGCCTTTGATACAGTTCCTCATAGGAGGCTGTTGAACAAACTTGAAGGGCTGAAGTTAGGACCCAAAGTGGTGAACTGGGTCAGAAACTGGCTGTCGGACAGACGCCAGAGGGTGGTGGTTAATGGAAGTCGCTCGAAGGAAGGAAAGGTGACTAGTGGAGTCCCACAGGGTTCAGTGCTGGGGCCAATCCTGTTCAATATGTATGTGAGTGACATTGCTGAAGGGTTAGAAGGAAAAGTGTGCCTTTTTGCAGATGATACCAAGATTTGTAACAGAGTAAACACCGAAGAGGGAGTGGAAAATATGAAAAAGGATCTGCAAAAGTTAGAGGAATGGTCTAATGCCTGGCAACTAAAATTCAATGCAAAGAAATGCAGAGTAATGCATTTGGGGATTAATAATAGGAAGGAACCGTATATGCTGGGAGGAGAGAAGCTGATATGCACGGACGGGGAGAGGGACCTTGGGGTGATAGTGTCTGAAGATCTAAAGGCAAAAAAACAGTGTGACAAGGCAGTGGCTGCTGCCAGAAGGATTCTGGGCTGTATAAAGAGAGGCGTAGTCAGTAGAAGGAAGAAGGTGTTGATGCCCCTGTACAGGTCATTGGTGAGGCCCCACTTGGAGTATTGTGTTCAGTTTTGGAGACCGTATCTGGCGAAAGACGTAAGAAGACTTGAGGCGGTCCAGAGGAGGGCGACGAAAATGATAGGAGGCTTGCGCCAGAAGACGTATGAGGAGAGACTGGAAGCCCTGAATATGTATACCCTAGAGGAAAGGAGAGACAGGGGAGATATGATTCAGACGTTCAAATACTTAAAGGGTATTAATGTAGAACAAAATCTTTTCCAGAGAAAGGAAAATGGTAAAACCAGAGGACATAATTTGAGGTTGAGGGATGGTAGATTCAGGGGCAATGTTAGGAAATTCTACTTTACGGAGAGGATGGTGGATGCCTGGAATGCACTCCCGAGAGAGGTGGTGGAGAGTAAAACTGTGACTGAGTTCAAAGAAGCGTGGGATGAACACAGAAGATTTAGAATCAGAAAATAATATTAAATATTGAACTAGGCCAGTTACTGGGCAGACTTGTACGGTCTGTGTCTGTGTATGGCCGTTTGGTGGAGGATGGGCAGGGGAGGGCTTCAATGGCTGGGAGGGTGTAGATGGGCTGGAGTAAGTCTTAACAGAGATTTCGGCAGTTGGAACCCAAGCATAGTACCGGGTAAAGCTTTGGATTCTCGCCCAGAAATAGCTAAGAAGAAAAAAAAAAAAAATTTAAAAAAAAAAAAAAAAAAATTTAAATTGAATCAGGTTGGGCAGACTGGATGGACCATTCGGGTCTTTATCTGCCGTCATCTACTATGTTACTATGTTACTATGTTGCTTGATTCGTGCGAATCCTGATATACAGGGATTACAGGTACATGATGAGTTTTATAAGTTCTTACTTTTTACAGATAATGTGCTATTATTAGTGAGTGAAATCTTTGACCGAGTTGACACAGGTCTTATCAGCATACGGCCAGGCATCAGGTTTCCATGTGAACATGGAAAAATCGGAGATTCTCAATTTTACTTTAAGCGTGCAGCAGGTTCATGAGTTACAGTCACTGGGCGCATAAATCCATCAAATATTCAGGGGTCCAATTAACGGCAGAGCCTGCTCATTTATTTAGTGCTAATTTTCCAGCCCCGGAGAAGCAGTTGTTTCAAGAACTAGATCGCTGGGAAGGAATGATGGGTAGATGGGGAGAATTGTGGCTGTAAAAATGATGATATTACCTAAATTATCATTCATGCCTATTGCAATCTCCAGAGCATTTTTTTGTCATTTGTCTAGAAAAATGTTTGCCTATATTTGGAGTGACTCAAAAAATGCTAGATGTAATCCGCATTCATTCTGCACCTCATTATTATATATTTATATACTGTCAGTCTTCCCGATCCTCAGCGGAGACACAAGCCTCCTCGGGTATGACGAGCAATTCTATCTCAAGCAAAGCAGAAGGGAGGGATGGGAATTCCAAATATTTTTTCTTTATTATCAGGCTGCTTTGATACAAGAAGTGGCAGCATGGGAAGGCTATGTAGATTGCCCATGGATACATTTAGGGCAAGTCTTTTCCCCAGATATTTCTCTTTGGAGGTTACCATGGTCCCCTATGGCGATCCTGTGATCCTGGCTCAGAAATGAAAATCCATTTTTGAGTGTGATCCTGCAAACCTGCGCAATAAAATGTTTTCAGAGCTCAAGTTTTTTTTCCCCAGACTCCTACTTTTTTTACTAGCAGGTTTTGTGCCAGGGGAGAGGATCCTGTCTGCTTTCAATGGGTTTGGGCAGGGCTACACATAGCTGGGCAGTTTTGGCAGGAAGGGAGGATGCTATCTTTTGAGTACCTGCATGAGGAGTATGGCCTGTTCTCCAAGGATGCGTTCTCTTAACACAATTAAGGCTCTTTCTAGCTAAATATGCTTCTGGGGATCTTAGCTTGGAGGAAACTAAGTTGGAACAAGCGCTGCGGATGTGGTGGGAATCTGCCATTTATATGGGGCTCTGCATGCCCAGGAGGCTCCTGAGGATTGTTATAGGGACCGATGGGAGCAGGAGTTGGAGAGAAGGTTGGGAGACCCTGCATGGTTAACATTATATAAATGTCTCTTTTCTACTTGGTTACAAAATGTATTACCAATGGTATATGACTCCTCAACATTTGTCCCAGATTTATGACCATCATGAGAATCTATGCTGGAGGTCCTGTGGATGTTTGAGGTCTTTTCAACATATATGATGGTCGTGTCTTGTAATAAAGCCCTATTATTACAAAAACAAGGGTACTCAATTTCCGGGGTACTGACTTCACACGCATGGGAGACTTCGTCCATCAGACGCTTCAGGTTCAAGAAGTAACGGATAACGTGTGGTCAACCTTGAAATCGACCCTTCATGAGGCAACTATCCGCTACATAAAATCAGTAACTAAACAACAAAGAAAAAAGAAACCCCAATGGTTCACTGATGAGGTCTCGTACCTCGTCAAGGATAAGAAAAGAGAGTTTCTCTTGTATAAACGCACGGGGGAAAAAGAAGCAAACATTGAATACAGGACAAAGTCTGCAGCGGTCAAAACAGCAATCAGGGAGGCCAAACTTCGAATGGAAGAAACTCTAGCGAAGAACATTAAAAAAGGGGACAAATCCTTCTTCAGGTACATTAGCGACAGGAAAAAGAACGCAGACGGGATAGTACGCCTTAGAACGCCAGACGGGAATTATGTGGAAACAGATTCTGAAAAAGCCAAACTACTGAACGATTACTTCTGCTCAGTCTTTACCTGCGAGGCACCAGGGCACGGGCCACGGCTGGAAGCAAAAGAAAGCAAGGAAGACCCATTTCTGAATTTTGAGTTTACACCAGCTGATGTTTACAGAGAACTTTCAAGACTCAAGGTGAACAAAGCCATGGGACCGGACAATTTGCACCCAAGAGTGCTCAGAGAGCTGTGCGATGTTCTGGCGGAACCGTTAGCCATGCTCTTCAATCTCTCCCTAAGTACGGGGAGAGTCCCCCTGGACTGGAAAACAGCCAACGTCGTTCCTCTGCTCAAAAAGGGTTGCAGAGCAGAGGCTGCAAATTATAGACCAGTGAGTCTCACATCAATAGTGTGTAAACTCATGGAAACTCTACTTAAAGGTAAATTAGACACGATAATGGATGAAGGGAATCTAAGGGATCCCTGTCAACATGGATTCACCAGAGGCAGGTCATGCCAATCCAATCTTATAAGCTTCTTCGACTGGGTGACAGGAAAGCTAGACTCGGGAGAGTCTCTGGACATAGTGTACTTGGATTTCAGTAAAGCTTTCGACAGTGTCCCACACCGTAGACTATTAAACAAGATGAAATCAATGGGTTTGGGTGAGAAACTAACTGCATGGGTCAGTAATTGGCTGAGTTGAAGACTTCAGAGGGTGGTGGTCAACGGCACCCTCTCTGAGACATCGGAGGTGACTAGTGGAGTGCCGCAGGGCTCAGTCCTGGGACCATCCCTTTTCAACATATTCATAGGGGACTTGACCCGGGGGCTTCAGGGTAAAGTAGCACTGTTCGCCGATGATGCCAAACTGTGTAACATAGTAAGTGAAAGCAACCTCCAGGATAGTATGACACAAGATCTGATCACGTTGGAAAACTGGTCCTCGACGTGGCAGCTAGGCTTCAACGCTAAAAAATGTAAGGTCATGCATCTCGGCAGCGGAAATCCATGCAGAACATACTCCTTGAATGGAGAAACACTAGCTAGGACTTCAGAGGAACGGGACTTGGGGGTAATCATCAGTGCAGACATGAAGGCTGCCAAACAAGTAGAGAAGGCCTCATCAAAGGCAAGGCAAATGATGGGATGTATCAATAGAAGCTTCGTCAGCCGTAAACCTGAAGTCATAATGCCACTCTACAGAACCATGGTGAGACCTCATCTGGAATACTGTGTGCAATTCTGGAGGCCACACTACCGGAAAGATGTGCTTCGAGCTGAGTCGGTCCAGCGGATGGCCACTAGGATGGTCGCGGGGCTCAAAGGTCTCTCATACGAAGAAAGACTGGGCAAACTGCAGCTCTATACCCTAGAGGAGCGCAGGGAAAGGGGTGACATGATTGAGACATTTAAGTACGTCACGGGTCGTGTCGAGGTGGAAAACGATATATTCTTTCCCAGGGGACCCTTGGTCACAAGAGGGCACCCGCTCAAACTTAGAGGAGGGAAATTTAGTGGTGACACCAGGAAGTATTTCTTCACAGAAAGGGTGGTATATCACTGGAACAGACTTCCGGTGCAGGTGATAAAGGCCACCAGCGTGCTCGACTTTTAGACTAAATGGGACATCCACGTGGGATCCCTACGAGGGTCGAGTTAAGGAACTAGGTCATTAGCATTCAGACTTAATAGGGTGGGTCAATAGAGTGGGCAGACTTGATGGGCTGTAGCCCTTTTCTGCCGTCATCTTTCTATGTTTCTCTGCTAAAGGAATGCTTTCTACTTAATGTTCCCATAACGGGTTATACTGTTATAAAATTGTTTAGCCATATTTGTTTGTACTGTATTCCACCTGGCCTTAGCAAAACACTGGCGGTCCACCTCGGTTCCTGAGCGATGATATTTACTCTGTCATCTGGATTATGTACATTTAATATGTAAGCTAACGGCGCTATAGTGTCAGAGATTTGTCCCTTATCATAAAATCTGGGATAGCTATGTTGCCTGGATGTCAGGCTCCTCTCCTTTACAGCTATAAACCTGTGTGCTGTTGTTCTGTTGGTTTGGTGGGAAGAGGGGGTTAACTACTTTTAAGGCTTTATAGTTTGTTTTACAGTCTTTCGAGGGAGGGGGTGAGGGAAGTCGTGGGTGGGTTGTTGGGAAGGTGATGCTGCTTTTGTTTGGATTGTATTCTGAAAAATTTCAATAAAAAGATTTTGGAAAAAAAAAAGTGTTTGGACAAATGCCTAGAACAAAAGTCCATATTCATTTATTAGCTAAATAGACCTCAGAAGTGTACTGCTCATCTCTGGGTGGGACGTACAAAAAGTTGATCTGATTTTGGTATCTGTCCTTTATTTTCTAGTAACTCAGACAGGCCACCATTGAAGATAGAATGTTGGGCTTGATAGACTTTTGGACTCACCCAACATGGTATACCGTATATACTCGAATATATACCGACCCAAATATAAACCAAGGTAACCTTTTTTCCCCTCAAAAAAGGAGGAAAAAAGGTTGACTCAATATAAACTGGGAGAGCTCTGCACCCAGTCCCCTCACTCCCTCCCTCCCCTTCCAGTCTCTGCACCCAGCCCCACCCCCTCCCTGCCAGGTTCTGTACCCTATCCCCCCTCCCTCCCGATGACTTGCAGGCCTCCGCCAGGCCTGCCGTGAGACCTGGTGGTCCAGCGGTGGCCAGGACAGGAGGGATCCCTCCCGCCTCCTGACCAAGCCAATTCTAAGAATTTCTACCTCCCTCTCGCCTCCCCTTAATATTCCTGGTGGTCCAGCAGTAAATCACAGCAGAAGCAACTTTCCTTCACTCATGGCAGCCAATCAGTTAGCGGCTCTACACGGGCAGGACTGAAGGAAAGTTGCTCCTGCTGTGAGTCACTGCTGGACCATCAGGGATACTAAAGGTACACGGGGGAAGCGGGAGGGATCCTTAGAATCTTAGAATCGGCTGGGATAGGAGGCGGGAGGGATCCTTCCTGTTCTAGCCACCACTAGACCACCAGATCTCACGGCAGGCCCAGCAGAGGCCTGCAACAAGTTCGAGAAGGGGGTGGTTCAGTGCTGACCTGAATATAAATCGAAACCCCCATTTTTGGGCCAAAAATCTCAGTTTATATTCGAGTATATACGGTATATTATATTCCTATGAGACAGGAATGCAATTCATAAAACAACATGAAAGGATAGTAGGATAGGGTCAAAGAGCATATAAATTGATGGACAGACAAGACAATGGATATGGATTGGATTACTACTACGCGCCTTTCCAAATTCAAACTGAAGGCAAGTTCAGAGCTTGCAATATGAGTTTCATACCCTAATAAAGAATTATGAAGGATATATGCAAGATCAGAAACAGAATTTAACACTACCTTCCCCAATTCACAGTTCACTGCCCTAACCACTAGGCTTTGCCACAAGACTATACAAATAGACAGATATGTAGAGGTATAAATGATGCACAAAGCTGGATATAATGATAAAGCTGTGTGAATAGACAAAAGAAGCCAATTAGGAGTTCTAAGCTCATACCTTAATAAAGTTCTCCAGGAGGTAGTTGGCAGTGACCCAACCAAACACCCCTTCCTCTTGACCAGAGAGAATTTTTGCTCCACGGAAATCAAAAGGGTATGTCTTCAAGGTGGAGCTCACAGCTTCAAGGACAGCATTTGAGGTAGTAGCATTTTCCTCACTATGAGGGATGGACAACAAAACCAAATTAAACATTCAAATACAAACAGAATAATGCCATAAATTTTATAAACCTAGGGCTTAGACAAAGCTCTCAATTGAGTGTTAACATGATACTGGTAATGCAGAGAACAGCTGCAGAGTCTGCAGGGCATGTACTTGAACAAAAATGGTAAAGCTTACTTCAGCAGTCGCATGCCAGCGGTGGCACCCAGGTAGATAGGGGTGATGGAGTGTTTATCCTCTGGAACATCCTTTTGAGCCTGGTTGAGACAATTTACAAGGCTCTTACCAGCATCTGGGGGATTGTTTGCATAGCCAGAGATTCCAGGACCTATATAAAGGAGGGGGATTCTTTAGCATGCTATTCTAGTTTTATTCAAATGCAAGGCATTGGTAACTGAATAGACTGCTATCAAGCTATTTAAACTTGTTTAAGCATGCTTGTGTTTGTACATCTGAAGAGGTATACAGAAGAGATGAAATTGAAAAGACCATTTATAATAGGAAGGATAAAAGACAAATGCAGACAATTCATAATAAGACTGGGTAACTGTGTAACCTGTACGAGAAATTATTTTTTAACTATGTAAAGTTTAAAATCAGTCAAGCCTTATGAAGATTAAGTTCACAAACTTGATAGAATGGCTTCCTTTACTCAACGTATGTCTTTAATTCCTGCATATAAATACAGTAAAACCTTGGATTGCAAGTAACTTGGTTTGCAAGCGTTTTGCAAGACAAGCAAAACATTTTATTAAATTTTAACTTGATATATAAGCAATGTCTTGCAATACAAGTACATACAGTATACACATATCACAACTGAGCCGATGGTTCTTCTCTCTCTGCCGCTGCAGGAGTGTAGTGACTGTTCTAAATGAGCATGGTCTTGAAATACAAGTACATAGAGTATTTTGTATTAAAGTTTTTGGGTTGTGGAATGAATCATCTGAGTTTCCATTATTTCCTATGGGGAAATTTGCTTTGATATATGAGTGCTTTGGATTACAAGCATGCTTCTGTAACAAATTATGCTCGTAAACCAAGGTTTGACTGTACTTGTTTTTACCATTTTCAATCTCAAGAGAGAAACATTTTACAAAAGCAATATGTCCAACCAATTATCACTTTACCTGCCTCAAACTGCCCAGACCTTATCAGACTGGAGGACCTTACCAGGAAGAGGAGTGGCCTAGTGGTTAGAACTGCTACCTGAGCACCCCATATTGCTCCCTATGACCATAGGCAAGTTGCTTAATCCTTCATTGTTCCAGGTACTGCAGGTAGATTGTGAGTCCACCAGGATAGAGGGAAAATGCTTGGAGAACCAGAATGTAAAATCTGCCTTGATGGTATTGCAAAGAGCAGTATATATAAGTACCTATATCTTTGATCCATGTATCAAAGATATAGGTGTATCTTGTAGTATACGTAGGACATGGAGAAAACCATATTATATTTTTATTCTGATATGTATTATTTTCAAGGAAACACACTCTTGTGAGCAAAGCAAGTGCAAATCTCTAAGGCTACCATTTCCAAAGTTAATTGCCAAATTTATTTTCAACAACTGCTGCAAAGCTCTTCCAGAGGCTGTTATAGGGGAAAGTGCCCTCCAGGGATTCAAGACAAGATTAGACAAGTTCCTGCTGAACCAGAACTTACGTAGGTAAGGCTAGACTCAATTAGAACACTGGTCTTTTACCTAAGGGCCGCCACGTGAGCGGACTGCTGGGCACAATGGACCACCAGTCTGACCCAGCAGCGGCAATTCTTATGTTCTTATATTCATGGGTAAGAGTACCCAAGGATTCTGCATGAGCATAGGAATGGGCAGCCCAAAGATCATCATTTCATTTCTTGTGTTATTTTTTTATTTAGTTCCTTAAGACAGGTCATTTTACAACATGTCATACATGGGACTTGTTGTAAAATAGCATATCTTAGCAGTAGCTCAAACTGATAACCTTCTTCCCTTAATGTTGTTAGTCTTCACTTTTGTTTAGGGACCAATGCCATTGTGTGCGCACTTTGTTTTTAGGAAGTGTGTGCGCTCTTTTGGAAGAATGCACACTCAACACACTCATGCCCCATACATAAGGTGACCATACGTTCCGTTTTCAACAGGATCATCCTGTTATTGGATCGACTGTCCCACTGTCCTGACCCACTGCTTCGGGACGACGAAATGTCCCGTTTTCAGGGACAGCGTCCCGAAGCTGTGCACGGGGACAACGGACTGGCAATCACATCCCCTCCCTGCCACGCTAAAGCCTACCTCCCTCCCTCCAGCGCCAATTCAACCCTCCCCCCCCCCAGTCCGCCACAGCCACTGCTTCTTGACGCACAGAAACCTTCTTCCTGACATCAATTCTGTTGTCGGAGAGGAAATTATGGGCCAGCCTAGCAGCGATTGACTGGCCCAGAACTTCCTCTCCGACGTCAGAATTGACGTTGGGAAGAAGGCTTCCAGGCGGCAAGAAGCAGTGGCTGCGACGGACCTGGGGGGTTGAATCAGCGCAGCAGGGTGGGAGGCAGGCTTTAGTGTGGCAGGGAGGGAGGGAGGTAGGCAGGCAGGCTTTGGCACAGCAGGCAGGTAGGCTAAGGGGGAGGGGGTGGGACAAAGACTGGAAGACAGTGAGGGGGACATAGGAAGGAGGCATTGAGGGCACTAAGGACATGGGAATAGGCACTAAGGACATAGGAAGGAGGCACTGAGGGCACTAAGGACATAGAAAGGAGACACTGGGGGCACTACGGACATGGGAAGGGGCACTAAGGACATAGGAAGGAGGCACTGGGGGCACTAAGGATGTGGGAAGTGGCACTAAGGACATAGGAAGGAAGGAGGGAGGGAATAGAAAGGGACAATTGTTGGGCCTGAGTGCAGAAAGAAAGAAAGGATGCACAGTCAGAAGGAAATGCAACCAGAGACTCATGAAATCACCAGACAGCAAAGGTAGGAAAAATGATTTTATTTTCAATTTAGTGATCAAAATGTGTCCGTTTTGAGAATTTGTATCTGCTGTCTATATTTTGCACTATGGCCCCCTTTTACTAAACCGCAATAGCGGTTTTTAGTGCAGGGAGCCTATGAGCATCGGGAATAACACGGGGCATTCAACACAGCTCCCTGCGCTAAAAAACGCCATTGCGATTTAGTAAAAGGGGAGGGGGTATATTTGTCTATTTTTATATAGTTGTTACTGAGGTGACATTGCATATTTTAAAGTCATCTGCCTTGACCTCTTTGAAAAAAAACCCTGAATATAAATGATAATTAACATTTTCTCTACGTACAATGTGCTTTGTGGTTTTTAAAATTTTATTGTTGGTAGATCATTTTGACTTAGTCATTTTAAAAGTAGCTCGCAATCCAAAAAAGTGTGGGAACCTCTGTGGTGGACAATGGGATTTAGGGAGGGAAGGAACAGAAAGGGAGAGAAGTTGGACACAAGGGATGGTGTAGAGGGGGGAGGATAGAGATACTGGATAGGAGGGTAGTTGGGAGGAGAATGGGAGGGCTGGTGAACCCTGGGATGGTGGGGATGGAGGGAGAGATGCTGGATGAAAGGGTGGTTAAGAAAAGGAGAAATGGTGGATCTGGGATGGTGGGGTCCATCGCTGCAGCTGCGGGTTTAGAGACAAAGAAAGGAAAGATGCCAGACCTATTTCCATATTGTCTTCCTGTCATTTACTTCAGGGAGTGCTACCTTATTCTCCGGTGCTTGCCTTTCCTGGATCCAGCTTCTTATGTCGGGCGATTGGAACTCTAAGAGACTGCGAGAATCTGCAGAAGGATCTCAACCAGCTGGAGACGTGGGCGAAAAAGTGGCAGATGAATTTTAACTTAGACAAATGTAAGGTGATGCATTTGGGAAAGAAAAACAAAGAGCATGAATATAGAATGTTGGGGGTGACTTTAACCAAATGTGAACAAGAAAAGGATCTGGGGGTAGTGATTGATAGAACCCTTAAACCTTCGGCTCAATGTGCGGTGGCGGCAAAAAAGGCAAACAGGATGTTGGGTATGATTAAGAAGGGGATCACGAGTAGATCGGAAGAAGTTATAATGCCACTTTATAGAGCTATGGTTAGACCACACTTAGAATACTGTGTCCAACACTGGTCTCCATACCTTAAGAAGGATATAGCTCTGCTGGAGAGGGTGCAGAGGCGAGCCACGAAACTAGTCAAAGGTATGGAGAATTTGAGCTACAGAGAACGCCTCAAGAAACTGGGACTGTTCACCCTTGAGAAGAGAAGAGAAGACTGCGAGGAGATATGATAGAGACTTTTAAAATATTAAAAGGTTTCGATAAAATAGATCAGGAACCAGCATTACTAACATTTTCAGATGTGACATGGACAAGAGGTCATAGCCTGAAACTGAGCGGCAGCAGGTTCAGGACTAACATCGGAAAGTTTTGTTTCGTACAACGAGTGGTGGGCACTTGGAATGCTCTCCCGGAAGAGGTTGTGATGGAGACTACTGTTCTGGGTTTCAAACGCAAGTTGGATGCATACCTTCTTGCTAATCATATTGAGGGATATGGGAAAACCGGGTCTCCATAAAGGAGTATCTAAATGGGCCTCCGCGTGTGCGGATCGCCGGACTAGATGGACCTAGGTCTGATCCGGAGAAGGCATTTCTTATGTTCTTATGGCTTCTGTGCTTCAGGTAGAAGTACTTTCACAATGGGTCTTCCTCTTATCTGTTTGTTCCATGTCTGCTGCTCTCCTCGCACGCTGCTCTGCTTAGCCTTGCTTAAGGAGTTAAGGGTTGGCTCCAGAGTGAGCTGCTTCCTGATTGGCTGAGGTTTCTCCTGAGCTACAAGCCTGTTCAAACTGGTTTGGTGTGTGTTTAATGTCCTGACTAGTGCTGCATGATTTAGGGAAAAAAATTGATTCGATTCAGCCTATTGAATCGATTTTTCAATTCGATTTTCCTGCCCAATTGGGTGTTTTGTTTTGTTTTCCAAACATCCTGGTGGGTTTATTTTATAGCCTCTTTACTCCTTTTATAGCCTCCTCACCCCTTTTGCCCTCTCTTACCCACACTGGCGCTGTAGTGTAAACAAAAAACAAAACAAAAAAGACACTTCCTCTCTCTTTTAGGTCCTAGTTCACAACAAACAGATAGTTCACAATAAACAGATAAGAGGAAGACCCACTGTGAAAGTACTTCTACCTGAAGCACAGAAGCCAGTAAGAAGCTGGATCCAGGAAAGGCAAGCACCGGAGAATAAGGTAGCACTCCCTGAAGTAAATGACAGGAAGACAATATGGAAATAGGCTCAGACAATGATATTCCAGTTAATGCTGAGGAAGCTGTGGACTGGGATGGTAACTGCCCAGATAATGGTCTTTCCGATACAATGATGGAAATTTAAAATGGTGAAAGTTTGAAAAGGGCTTCTTGAACAGAGAAGTAAAAGGACTTAAAAGTTGTGTTCCAAAGAAAAGTGTTTCAGCTGTGGAATAGAGTTTGCTAATGAGTAGTGACTGTGGTGGCAGGAAGAATAAAGCTGCAAGACAAATGGAATTTTCTAGCAGTGTGGCAATGTGGAGAGTGCCACAAGCCATAACCAATGTTTTTGAAACATGGGTGGGATTTGTTACAACTGAATCAATTAGGGTGGCTAGAATCCCACACCAGTAGGCTGCAATAATCAGTGGTGCATAGTAGTGCTTTCAGGTTAAGTCACAGGACCTAGAAAGTAAACGCTCTATGAATTGTCAGTAGATTAGTTTAAAATAAGAGCTGCTTAGAAGGGCAAATGAAGGAAAAGTGCTTATTACCTGTTTCTGCCAGATGTGCTGGCCTGGACTTGGTAAATAAATGTCAGAGCCAAAGAATAATTGGAGGAAATTCAGAGTGGCAAGAGAAGTAAAAGAGAGTTTATGTGCCACATACTGCCATGAATACTGTTCCTTTGAAAGGGAAACCAGAACCAGTAATGGCTGAAAGGTGGAAGGAACTGTTTGCACCATAAAAAGTTTTACTTTTTTGTCTTAAAGAAAAGCAGAGAATCAGAGTAAAAGACTCAAAGCTGTTTATTTTGACGCTGTTTATTTTGAGCAGTGTGCTGATATTATTTTGAACTGTGGCAAGTAAGTATCTTGAGTGCTAATAAAACACTGTTATTTGAATTAAAGAAGTGTTTTGAATTTTAACTTCCAATCCAGCTATTACTTAATTCTCTGCCAACTCTAAAATCTGCTCAGGCAGGCTTATGCACTGGTCAAGTCAGGCTGGTCTGTCTAGGCCAGGCCTAACAACCAGTCACAGTGCCCACCTGGGTTGTAGTGTTCATCACACAGTTTGGTTTGATATAACAGATAAAGTGGGGGGCAGCCATACAAAACTAAAAGTCTTGGATTTCACACGTGCGGACTTTAGTAAAATGAGGCAGTACCTAAAGAAAGAGTTGATAGGATGGGAAAATATAAGAAGTGCAAAACAGTGGTACAAGTTGAAAGGAACAATAAAATTGGCCAATAAACAAAAGCAAGAGAAAATATAGGCAAAAAAGTTGGCATTTATGAAATACAAAAAAACTCAAAAAGAGAAGCACAGAACAGAATACCGGATGAAATTGAAAGAAGCCAAGAGAGAGTTAATAATAATAATAATAATTTTATTTCTTATATACCGCTGTACCGTAAGGTTCTAAGCGGTTTACAGTATAAACAAGAGAGAGTTACGTCTGACAAAAGCTCAAGCAGAAGAGCAAATGGCTAGAAACATAAAAAAGGATAAAAAAAATTTCAGCTATAATAGTGAAAGGAGGAAGACAAAAATGGAATTGTGAGACTGAAAGAAGCTTCAAACTGCTATGTGGAGACTGATGAGGAATAAGCTAACTTGTTAAATAAGTACTTCTGTTCTGTGTTCACAGAAGAAAATCCTGGAAAAGGACCTCGATTGGCTGGCAAAATCACACATGAAAATAGAATGGATACTGCACCATTCACACAAGTGTTTATGAACAACTTGAAAAACTGAAGGTGAACAAAGCCAAGGGACTGGACGGCAACCATCCCAGGATATTGAGGAAGCTCAGAGAGGTTCTGGTCGGTCCTTTAAAAGATTTGTTCAATAACTTCTTAGAGATGGGAGAGGTTCTGTAGGATTACAAAAGTGGTTGCAAAGATGAAGCGGGAAATTACATGCCGGTATGCCTCACTTCGGTTGTTGGAAAAATAATGGAAGTAACGATGAAGAAAAGGATAATGAATTTCCTGGAATCCAATGGGTTACACGATCCAAGGCAACATGGCTTTACTAAAGGTAAATCGTGTCAAACAAACCTGATTGAATTCTTTGACTGGGCAACCAGAGAATTGAAATGAGGTTGAGAGATGTAATTTATTTAGATTTCAGCAAAGCCTTTGACACATTTCCTCATAGGAAGCTCTTGAATAAACTTGATAGGCAGAATTTAGGACCCAAAGTGGTGAACTGGATTAGAAACTGGTTGACGGCAGAAGCCAGAGGGTGGTGGTTTTCAGTTCAAAGATTTTTATTGGTTTTAATAAAAATACATTTATGTAATACAATATAAATGTTAACAAGGCAAGATACAGACAAGTTGTACAAAGCAAAGAATCATAAAATATTATCTATGCAATATAACAAGCTGACTGCCTATCTAAAAAGAGAGTGTCAGCACAACCTGCAACCATAACCATATACAATATCCAAAGCACAGAGGAACACCAAGTTATACCCCCATATAAATATGAATAGCGAGCTATGATATAATGCATAAGTTCTGTTGTAGATATCTATATCCTAGAACAATAACTGAATGCCATCAGTCTGTATTGCAATAAGATTTGACCGGACTCCAGATTTTGATAAATGAGCTCATAGACTTGTGCCTTTCCGCTACGACACTTTCATATTTTACTGTAAGGCATAATGTATTCCACCAATTAATATAGACCTTAGATAGGTCTTTCCAACAATGTAAGATATTTTTAAGAGTGGAATAGAGCGAGCTAAAATGCCGCGCGCACTAGACGCTACTGCCTCCTCTTGAGCAGGCAATAATTTTTCAGCTAGCACACACTAATCCGGTGCGTGCGCTAAAAATGCTAGCGCACCTTCATAAAAGGAGCCCTTAGTGAGCTGAATTTGAATAAGACCCTCCATAATTTTTACAAAAAAGGAAATGGATGCAATTGGTCTGTAGTTAGATGGTAATGAAATGGATTCTTTGATGTTTTTAATTATTGGCTTAATAATTATAATACAGTGGTACCTTGGATTACGAGCATAATCCATTCCAGGAGCATTCTCGTAATCCAAAATGCTCGTTTATCAAAGCGAGTTTCCCCATAGGAAATAATGGAAATTCGCTTTGATACGTTCCCACCCCCCGAGGCCAGCTGCGCTGCTCTATTCCCTCCACAAGAACTGACATTGCTCCCCCTGAAGGCCCCCCCTATGTTCTGGCACCCCCCCTGTGATTTGCCCTCCCCCCCAGCAATCCGGCACCCCCCCCCCCTTCTTACTGTCATCTGAGAACCGGCACCGGAATGTCCTGTGCGTTGGTGCCGGTGCCCGAAGATCGGCCTCCTCTTCTTGCTGGGCCTTGAGCATCTGCGCATGCTCAAGGCCTGCGAGTTCACAGAGAGAAGGTGAACTCGCAGCCTTGAGCATGCGCAGATGCTCAAGGCCCAGCAAGAAGAGGAGGCCGATCTTCGGGCACCGGCACCAACGCACAGGACATGCCGGTGCCCAGATGACAGTAAGAAGTGGTGGGGGGGGTGCCCAATCGCGGCGGGGGGTGCCAGATCGCGGGGGAGAGGGTGCCGGATCATGGGGGGAGGGTGCCGGATAGCGGGGGGAGGGTGCCGGATCGCGGGAGGCGCTGCTCACAAATCGAGGCACGCTCGGTTTCCGAGGCGCCGATTTTGCGAATGTTTTGCTCATCTTGCAAAACACTCGCAACACTCGCAAAACACAAAACACTCGCCTCCATCGGCAGCCAATGCAGCTGTCGGTATCAAAATATGCTTTAATGGATCGAAGTTTCCAGAGAGTGAAAAAACCCTTTCTGATTTAAATCTACCTGGTCCTTCATGGTTAAGCACCGGTCTAGTGTTATACCCAATACCTTCATAGTAGACTAAATAGGATAACTAAGGTTATTGATGCATAATGGTGTTTTGGTATCAATCGGGTGTGGCGAATCTACAAAAAATTTTGTTTTTTCTAAATTAAGTTTCAGTTTGAATTAGAGAATGACACGGTGGCGGTTTACCCGCGGCCACCGCATTTTAGCCGCGGGTCACCCGCCGAAAACGGGGAAGAAAACTAGCAGTCGCTGCGGCGACGGGGACAAGGCCATTCACCGCCTGCGGGGCGGTGAATGGTCTTGTCCCCGCAGTGAGGCATGAAGGATCGCGCGGTCCCCGCAGCTCACACCCGCCTGCCCAATCGATTCTAGTGTTTAGCCAGCTCTCTCCCTTCTCCTCACCTTAGCTTGTAGATTTTCTTTTTCGGCGACCCGCACGCTATCAGAGAGCCCCGCACGCGCGGCTGCTCAGTGTTCAATCTTCTGCTCTGACGCAACCGGAAACAGGAAGTTGCAGGAGAAGAAGATTGAACACTGAGCAGCCGCGTGTGCGCGGCTCTCTGATAGCGTGCGGGTCGCCGAAAAAGAAAACCTATAAACTAAGGTGAGGAGAAGGGAGAGAGCTGGCTAAACACTAGGATCGATTGGGCAGGCAGGTAGTGGCTGCGGGGACCGTGCGATCGCTAGTGTTCCCGGCTCAAATTGGAAGGAGGGAGTGAAAGGGAAAAGGATTCTGGGCCAAGGGGATGAAAACGGAAGAAAAATCCACAGCAGGAAAGAAAGGGAAGGACAGGCAGGTGAGCCAGATGCTAGAAGCAGGGGGGGGGGAAGAAAGAGGGAAAAAAGCTAGATGGGGTTGAAAAGAAGAGACACACTGGAATGGAAGAGGAAGATAGGGGAAATCTGGACACAGGAAGGTAACAGAAAGAGGGGAAATTATGTGCATGGGGCATAGGGACAGAGACATAAAGGGGACATGCCATGGGGATGGTATATGGACACAGGGGGGGGGGCAATGGCAGATACATAGGGGGAGATATTAGAAATGGGGAAAATAGGAGCACAGAAGCGAGATGGTTTGTGGGGATGGGACAGGGACCGAGCTCGCAGGCTCCAGTGGCTTGCACAAATTACATTGTAACGTGCCATGAAAATAAGAGGGAGGAAGGTAGATAGGCCACGCGAGAGGAGCTGAAGAGTAGTAGAAAGGAACAGATGGTAAAGGAGGGAGGGAAGGGTGGTGGTGGAAAGGAATAGGACAGACATTGAAGGAGGGTGGAGAGGAACAGACCCCCAAGGGAAATGTGGAAGACAGAATGGGAAGAAGACAGATGCCAGACTATGGGGGAGCGGAGGGAAGAAGATGGGTGCTAGACCAATTGGGGGGGGAGTGAAGGGAGAGGCACAGTAACAGCAAATGGAAGACGCAGAGAGAAGACACACAGTGGATGGAAGGAATTGAATGAGAAGATGTGGAAAGCAGAAACCAGACAACAAAGGTAGAAAAAAAATTATATTTATTTTTTGCTTTAGTTGTGTTGATAAAAATTTATAAACAAAGCCCTGCCAGCTGAACATCTCTTTCTCTAGTTCAGCAGCAGGAACTTTGATTTATAAGAAAGGAATAAGCTAAATATTACAGTACTAAGGCTTATATGGATGCAGCGGGGACGGTGACGGGGCGGTGAATGGGATGGCAATGGCGGTGACGGGGCGGTGAAAGGGATGGCGGTGACGGTGACGGGGCGGTGAAGGGAACGGCGGTGATGGGGCGGTGCAGAGGATGGTGGGCCGGTGACGGGGTGGTGACGGGGACAGATTTTTTCCCCGTGTCATTCTCTAGTTTGAATTCAGTCATCCATTGCTCCATCAAATTTAGTGCTTCTGATGCCTTGGGAGTTATTTCCGAGAGAGAGTTAGTAAATGGAATGATGATCGTAAAGCCATCTGTGTAACTGAATAATTTTATCCCCAGCTGGGTAAATTGCACACCTAGTGAGGACATGTAGACATTGAAAAGCAATGGGGATAGTGGTGATCCTTGCGATACGCCAGATGGATTGCTCCAGGTACCGGAGAGATCGTAATTGAAACATACTTGATAGGTACGGGACATAAGGAAGCCTCGAAACCAGTCCAACACCTCTTCCCTAATGCCAATTGCATCTAGGCATTGTAGCATTTTCCCTAGGTCAAAGGCAGATCTCATATCAAATTGCATGATCAAATTACTGAACAAGAGACACAGATTATCTAAGATAGCCGCAATTACTGTCTCAGTACTGAACAAAGGTTTAAAACCAGATTGAGTTTCATGCAACTTACCTTCCTCATATGGAAATATTCATGCTTCTAAAGAGTTAGATAGTCATTCAAATAATTTCAATTTAAAGCTTAAAAGGGCAACTGCCATAAGGTTAGTAGTTCAGGGATTGAGCAGACAATATGATTTAGCATATTTACAAAATAATTTGGAAAAATCATCCCATTCTGGGTAGTCAAATGTAAACCAATGTAGATCTGTGCAAACTTTTTCTTCTATTATATTAAGATGATAGGCAAAAATTTCTGAGTAAGGCAAGCAAGAAGATCTTAAACTAGAAACCATGGAACAGAAGAAATTCACTAGGTCGTCAGTAGAGGGCAGAGGCAACCATGGAGATTGTGGGGGGTTTTTAAGTTACATTAAACACATTATTGACTAAGTGGAATAATTTTTTTTATGTTGGTACTAGTATTCCCTACTTTATCTAAGTAGTATGCTTTTTGTTTCTCTCTTAGTAATGATTTGTAGTTTCTAACTTCCTTCCTCCAATTTTCTTTATCTGTAGCTGATTTTGATTTTAGCCATTTCTTCTCAAAATGACATACTATTCGTTTCATTTCTGATAACTCTGCATCATACCATTTTTTTAAGAATCATCTGCTCGTCTCTTTACAACATGTTTAGGTGCGATTTCATCAAAAATAGTATTACATAAGGTTTTCAAATTAGATGGAAATTCATGAATATTGTCTTCCGGAATTCAAGTGGGTTAGGTGATTTCCTGATAAGAATATCTTGTTTAGGTGATTTTTCTTTTAAATTATATTGCATAGTCCATCCCAATGAAAAATAATAAATGAAGTGATCCGACCAAGGTGTCGGTGACCACCTATCGTCCCTTAGCTGAATTTTTGGGGTAAGTTCTAATTTAATAGTTAGTGAAACCAGGTCAAGATGATGACCCCCAATATGCGTTTGTGATGGTTGAGGAAGAGAATAAGCCAGGGAAGATAGAAAGGCGGTTAAATCAGCTATATCCTGGTCAGGTTTTGCTTCAAAATGAAGATTAATATTACCTAACAATAAACATTATAAGGTCAGAAGAGAATTAGTAAGAATAAATTCATAAAAATATTTTTGGGCCCCCAACCCAGGAGTTGGAGGCATATAAAAGAATGCAATTTAGAGAATCTAATTTAGATCCGTTCTATTAAGTGTGCAAGATAAAATTTCTAAATTGTTTTTTATCAGTGAATCTTGCATTTTAAAATTGCAACTGTCAATGTAATATAATAGCGATTCCGCCCCCTCTTTTTTCCTTACAGCAAAGAGGAATAATTTTGTAGTGTGGGGGAAGTAAATCATTAATGACAGGATCATCATTGGAAATAAGCCAGGTTTCAGAAATAAACACGAAGGCTAAATTTTGATCAATTATCCAATCCTTGATAATCTGTGCTTTACCCCAAATCGATCGTGCATTTACATAAGCACAGTTGATAGTAGTTAACTCTTCAGATGGGAAAGACGTTTGATTCTTAATAGTAACTGGTTACAATGCCCGTTCTCTTTTAGAAAAAACCCTTGAGTGCCTATAAGAAGTTGTATGAATCTTAATAGGATATGATGGTAATTCCTCAGAATTAAACATTATTGGAGTTAACTGTGGATTGAGATGTATAGATTTACATAGAGCACTATCTACCATGGATATTTCCAATGGTATCAAACTAACATCCTTCAATCTACCTAATAAAAGTAACAATAGAAAAACATTTAAGAAATGCATCTTGAGCAGACTTAAAGTATTAAGAAGCAATGGAAAACAGGGAAGCGTGGCAAGGACTGGCCTACAGAGTATCCAAGGGTCAGACATGACTGATTAGATAGTCTAACATGCATACAAAGTATATGCTGCTTATTGAATAACTGGCTTTATCATTTGGGGGGGGTCGCAAAAATCTTCAGTGGCTACAATGGGGTCACACGAGAAAACGTGTGGAAAGCAATGGCCTAGATATCCTAAAATGAACTATTTCTGCATAAAATGAAATCCATGGTAAACAAAATATGTTAATGCACATAATATGATAAAGCTTTTTAGTAAACCCAACCCCAAATCTAGATACTGGCAAACATAGTCATAAAAAGATGAGTCGGATTTCTCATTAACCCTTCACTGATGGGCTCGGTGAAAAGAAGATTGTCCTTTTTATATTGGCAGCCCCTTACCTAAGGAGAAGAAGAAGAAAAAAAAAAAGAAAAGCCCCAACAATCTTTTAGATTGAATCAGGTTGGGCTGACTAGATGGACCATTCAGGTCTTTATCTGCCGTCATCTACTATGTTACTATGTTACCTAAACCATTTATCATATCAGCCACATGAAATGGACAAAGGCCTTTTAAATTACTGATGCACTCTATCCCCACCCGTATGCGGTATGGCTTTCATCATCGTTCAACTGTTCTGCATAGAAATAATAAGTGTAACTAGAACAAACCCATTTGACTACCTAAAGACTAATATGGCCCAGGGATACTCGGGAACAACCTCCTTCCTGCCAAGTACTAGTTCTTACAACATTATATTTAATCTGACTGAACAAAGGAAAGGGAGGGTGATAACCTATAGTTAGCTTGTTCTATTTTTGAATGCTTCCCATTCCATGCTTGCTTAGTGATATGGATACTTAGCATGTTAATTGATACATACAATTATCTACTCATTAAGGGTTTCATACTGTATTTAGATTTAGAACATTTTATTTATTTATTTAATTCATTTTCTATCACGTTCTCTCTAGGGAGATCAGAACAGGTTACAGGTTAAACATACATAAAATACAGTTAACAGGTTACAATAACTTGTTATGATTTCATATATCAACGCTAACCTAGTAATGTTATTTTACGTAGAATGTTTTATGGTATGTGTATTCCATGTTTAAAATACATTAACCCAAGTTAGCTTCAGGTTTATCTTACCAACAAATAAACTAATATGCATAAAAATGAATTTTAAACCCTTCCAATCTCTAAATTAATATCAGGAATTTGATGACTTATCTATTTATCATATATTACTATCAACTCCTTTGACATACGCTGTGAGAGAGACTGAGTTAACTCCTCCACCCTCTTCTTCTCTCCCCCTTGTAATGTGGCAACACCTGTCTTCTCTCACAGGTGATTACTCTCCCAACACATGTGTTGTGGAATATGGTTCATCATTCACACTGTTCTTGTACAATTTTACTTTCAATGGACATCATTATTTTTTTTTTCCTCACTCATTTTGAGACTAATAAATCTCTCATGATATCTAATATATGTCCCTCAAACTGATTTCACTGAATGTCAAGGGTCTAAATAACATTATTTAAAAAAAAGAGAAGATCATCACTTATCTAAACTCTAAACTAGAGAATGACACGGTGGCTGTTACCCGTGGCTAGCCGCGGGTAGCCATGGGTAACCCGCCAAAACGGTGGAGGGGGAATAAGTGCTCACTGCGAGCATGGGGACAAGGCCATCCACCGCCCTGTGGAGCGGTGAATGGCCTTATCCCCGCAGTTAAGGGAGGGAACGCATGCGGTCAACGATTACGCACAGCCCCCCTCCCTCCTTCCTACCTACCGACTCTATCTCCCTCCCTCCCTCTTACCTTCACGGCACGTTGCGGTGTTAGTAAAGTGACTTGATCAAAGCCGGCCGAGCTTGCCTGCAGTCGCGTGTGTGTGGGCAGAAGCTTCTCCTCTGATGCAACATGCAGTTTTTTGGGCCAGGAGCAATCTTCCTGCCCCGTGCAGATAGCTCACAGGAAATGGCTGCCCTGAGCTCCCGTCATCTCTCGAGACTACTGCCCCGAAAAACAACTAGACCACCAGGTAAGGGTTAAGGGGGGGCTTAAAGGGCTGGGGGGAAGCGGGGGTTAGGGACAGAACCAGCCCGAATATTATTTGCAGTTTTATTTATATTCCCGGGCCGGCTCTGCCCCTAACCATCGCAAATACGGAGGGGGAAGTGTAAAAAGAAAATATGATAAAAAAACAAGAAGCTATTCCTTGCATGTTTAGTTACTGTAAATGGATTTGCAAGTATCAAGTTACATACTAACTAGTCATGGAAGATCATGTGACAGCTTGACCCATTTTCTGCAAGTGAGTTTGAACTAGGTGTCCTATGTTCAGTGACTGTTGTCTGGCAAGCTACATATTTATTTATTCATCCATTCATATTTAGAAGATGTGGTTGAGAGCTCATGGAAATATACAGACAAAGCAAATACAAAAAATACAGTACAGTACTGTGTACAATTCTGGAGGCCACATTACCGTAAAGACGTGCTTAGAGTCGAGTCGGTTCAGCGGATGGCCACTAGGATGATCTTGGGGCTCAAGGGTCTCTCGTACGAAGAGAGACTGAACAGATTGCGGCTCTACACTCTAGAGGAACGCAGGGGGACATGATTGAGACATTTAAATACATCACAGGACGTGTCGAGGTGGAAGATGACATCCTTTTTCTCAAAGGACCCTCGGCCACAAGAGGGCATCCGCTTAAACTTAGAGGGGGGAAATTTAGTAGTGACGCCAAAAAGTATTTCTTCACGGAAAGAGTGGTGGATCACTGGAACAGGCTTCCGGTGCAGGTGGTCGAGGCCACCAGCGTGCTTGACTTCAAGAATAAATGGGACATCTACGTGGGATCCCTACGAAGTCGAGTTAAGGAACTGGGTCATTAGCATTCAGGCTTATTGGGGTGGGTCAGTAGAGTGGGCAGACTTGATGGGCTATAGCCCTTTTCTGCCGTCATCTTTCTATGTTTCTAAGTACTCCCCCGATATTCGCAGGGGTTCCGTTCGAGGAACCCCTGCGAATGTTGAAGAACCGCGAATACATTTTTTAGCGGGGGAGACAGGAGAGGGCAGCCGGAGCGCCAGCGAGTGAAGGATATCACTCGCTGTATGCTCCAACCGCCTCTTCCTGCACCAAAGTCAGGCCTCACCAATCAGGAGCTGCGTATTGTACAAGGTATTTGATTATATGATAGGAAAGGATGGGAAGGGTAGGAGATAAGAGCATATTATTTGTACCATTGATGATTATTAAGTGATATATTTATTGTTAATTTGTTTGGACAAATTGTCACACTTGTTGTAAGTCTGAAAATGAATAAAGAATTAAAAAAAAAAAAAGAACTGCCTTTTGTGAGCAGAAAACCACAGATCCTTATATACCTACTACTACTATTTATCATTTCTATAGTGCTGAAAGATGTAACGGATGATTCCTGCTCTGAAGAGTTTACAATCTAATTTAGACAGACAGTCAGGACATATAGGGGTTGGGGAGTTTCTTGCAGAGAGAATGATAGGATGAACACAGGTAATTTTATGGAGAGTGGGAGTTCAGAGCTGAAAGCAGCATCGAAAAATGTGGTCTTTAGCTTGGATTTGAATACTGCTAGAGACGGTGCCTGACATAATGATTCAGGCACAGCAAGACAGAAGGGACAGAGTCTGGAGTTGGCAGTTGCCAGTGGAGGAGAAGGGTACACAGAGGAGGGACTTGCCCAATGAATGGAGTTCATGGTGGGAGCATAGAGGGAGGTAAGTGAGGAGAGATATTGAGCGGCTGCAGAGGTCAATAAGAGGAGTTTGACTTGTATTTAGAAATGGATAGGGAGCCAATGAAGTGACTTGAGGAGAGTATGTGAGTATGGAAGCTCTCACAGAATATAAGCTGTGCAGCAGATATCTGGTATGGAGCGGTAGATCTGAGAGTCATCAGCAAAGAGGAGATCAATGCACCGAGGGAGTGGGTATATATGGAGAAAAGGAGAGGTCCCAAAACAGAGCCTTGACGTATATCAATTGGCAGTGGGATAGCAGTGGAAGAGGATCTCCCACTGCGTACACTGAAAGTGCAATGGGAGAGATAGGAAGAAAACCAGGAGAGAATAGAACTCTGGAATCTCAGCAAGGACAGTGTATTGAGTGTGTGGCGATCAACAGTATCGAAAGCAGCAGATAGATCGAGAAGGATGAGGATAGAGGCCTTCTGATCTGGCCAGGAACAGGTTGTAACAGACTTTAGCAAGGGCAGTTTCCGTGGAATGGCGTGGGCAAAAGCCTGATTGAAGTGGATCAAGAAAAGTTTGGGATGAAATGAAATCCAGTGAACAGAACATTGACGTAGCTTGGATAAGAAGGGGAGGAGGGAGATGGGGGCAATAGTTGGAGGGGGATATGGGGGTCTAGTGAGGGTTTTTTGAGCAGAGGTGTGACTATGGCAAGTTTGAAGACATCGGGAACAATTGCAGTGGAGCGTGATAGGAGGAATGATGGTGGGAGAGATAGCACTGACCTGCTGTTAATGATCTGTACCTGTTGCTAAAATTTCCCAGTAGGAAGAATTCTGAAATATACTGGGGTCAATTTGGGGAAAAACAAAGCTGAACACCTGACCAAGATGACTCATCTTTTAGATTTAGAAGCATTTTTAGCACAATCTAACTTCCATGGTTTGTTTCTATGGATCCCTAGTTTCCAAGCATCCTACTCCAATGCTGCTCCCTGAAAAAATTCTGTAACCACTCATTTTTTAAACAATTAATTTTATCAGATCTTGGAGGTTGAAAATCCCTTTATATGTTTTAATTCCTGGATAAGAAAACTAAAGAGGTCATTTTTAGAATGCTTGTGCAGCATTTGCAAGTAGAAATGGCTAATGTAACCAAGCAACAATTTTAGTAAAGGTACAACTTACATTTGTATGCCTGCAGTATGTATAAAAATGAAGAGTGCAAGAATGATATACAAGGAAAACAGAGAACCCAAACCTCTGAGTTATACATTATAATTTCTGCTGCCTCAAGTATTTAGAATCCAGAAGAAAACTGTACCTTTACTATACCTATTTATTTCCTCTAAAAACATTCTGGGTTTTTTTTTAAGTATACTGTTTGTTGTAAGCTTCATATATTAGCATGTTGCATCTGAACAAACATGCAAATGTTGAGACCAAGTCAACAGAAAATATAAGTATAGCATCAACAGAAAACATGGAAAAGTGCTTATGATACTTAAGTACTATCCTGAATGTATTGCACTGAAGTATGGTGGATCCAATGAGATTTGGTTCTTAAGTTAGCATCTTTGAAAATTTAGTAGGGCTAACTTCACTAAATTTACGCTGAAAAATTTCACTAAAGATTGTTGGGGTTAAGACAGTATTCAAGACAATCCTGCACACCAGACAGCGTACCAAAAGCCACAGAGGGAATATGTAGAGAGGGTCTGCCAATGGCCAAATTTGTACCAGGGCTTCCTTCCTCAGCCAACTGATGAAGTGCTCTGTCTTTGCTTTGACCCTGGATGCCATCAGGTCAAACCACGGAGGGTCTTAGCAATCCAGAATAGGCTAGCGACTGAGAAAGTCTACATGCACACTATCTTTGTAAGCAATATAGACCACAAAGAAAGCCTATAGATGGTTCTCTGCTCACTGACAGACATGCTGCCTCCAAGGCCACTGCCCAACTCCTGGTTCTGCCCTGCTTGTTGATGTAAGCCATAGCTTGAATCAGGTTGGGCAGACTGGATGGACCATTCGGGTCTTTATCTGCCGTCATCTACTATGTTACTATGTTACTGTGGCACTATTAGATATCACTTGGATCACTTTCCCCTCAAAGGGCAGCTAGAACTCTTGCAGGGCCAGGCAGACCTCCTGGGTCTCCAGATTATTGATGGAACAGATCATCTCCTGGATCATTCAAGTACGTTGTGCCATCCGGTCCAGGTCGTGCACTCTGTAACTAAGGAAACTTACATTTGAAGTGACAGAACTCATTTAGGGGTATCAAGCAGCACCCCTCTCAGCAGATGAACTGGGAGAGGCAGATGACAATGGAAGTCCTGCAAGGTCAGTACCCACTGAAGAGAGTCCATTTGAGCTTTCACCCAGTGAGTCACCTCCAAAGTGGCAGCCATGGAGCCCAGAAGCTACAATCATCCTTGACTATGAGCCTCAGAAACTTGCACAAGCTGTGCTGCTATGCTCAAAGTTTCTCCACCCACTCTTCCAGATGGAACACCATGCCTGGGGCCATGTTGAAATACAGTGCTCCCCCGCGAATTTGTGGTCCGTGATTTGCAGTCCCGGTCATTCGCAGTATTTTTTGACCGCGAATGACCAGGCAGGAGAGGGCAGCCGGAGAGGCAGAAGAGGGCAGCTGGAGCGCCGGCGAGTGAAGGAAATCACTCAATGTATGCTCCGACCGCCTCTTCCTGTACTAAAGTCGAGCCTCACTAATCAGGAGCTGCTTTGACATGCAGCTCCTGATTGGTGAGGCCTGACTTTAGTACAGGTATAGGAGGTTGAAGCATACCACGAGTGATTTCCTTCACTCACTGGCGTTCCGGCTGCCCTCTCCTGTCTCCCCTGCTAAAAAACGTATTTGCAGTTTTTCAACATTCGCGGGGGTTCCTGGAACAGAACCCACGTGAATATTGGGGGAGTACTGTACTTGATTGTATATTATAGGTCTTATTTTATGGTGTTCTTTTCTTTTTAACTTATTTTGATAATTGTTAACCGCTAGGAACTGTTGTAAGCTTCATGAGTATATCAAGTCTAATAAACATAAACACGACACTGGTACTGAATGCAACTTAAATAGGTCACTCAGCTCCCTGTAGAACAGTGATTTCAAACTCAAACCCTTTGCAGGGCCACATTTTGGATTTGTAGGTACCTGGAGGGCCTCAGAAAAAATAGTTAATGCCTTATTAAAGAAATGACAATTTTGCATGAGGTAAAACTCTTTATAGTTTATAAATCTTTCCTTTTGGCTAAGTCTTAATAATAATATTGTAATTTATAGCTAACGAGACATATGATCAAGAAACTGTTTTATTTTACTTTTGTGATTATGATAAACATACCGAGGGCCTCAAAATAGTACCTGGTGGGCTGCGATTTTAAGACCACTGCCCTAGAAGAACTCCTTCAGTTGTTCTCTGAGGAGCTGCACTGGTACCCTTGGTTCAACAGCTGGTGCCATCGGTGCTGCAGGGTGTCGAGGGGTGGGAGACCTCAACAAGGATGCATAACCCATAGGAGACATAGCCTTCACTGAAGGAGATTGATGGCGATGACACTTGGCCTGCATTGAGGCTTGTTGGGAAGAGAATTGGACACCCGCTCTAAGATGAAATTATTGTTACACTTTTGGAAGTTTGGGATCATTTCTTGATCTCACAAGTGATTTAAAGTGCAGTGATTGAACGTGAAAGGAACAGCTTATGGGGTAGTAACCCCGCTGGTGATCTTTCTACCATATTACTGGTCCTGAACACTTTTTTACACTGTGGAGAAAGTTGTGTTGTTAGTGATTTAAGTAGGTAATTTTCTTTCTTGGTAATTGCAATTCATGTATTACCCATGTGGTGCTAATTCATTTTCCCAAGTTTGGGCTTTTTGGGTACCCTTCAATGAAGTAAAAGCAGCACTGGATCTGCCTGTTTGGGGTGACTTGCATAAGGTGACAACAAAACAGTAGAGCAACCGATATATGGACACTAGTTCTATTTTTTATTTTTTGAATCACCACCAAAGCAGTGCACTTCCTTTCCTCTTGGAGATGGAGACATCTTTGTTCCGAACAGAATTAAAATAAGAAGAGTAAAGCACTCAAGGCAAGGTTAATGAGGCACATCACAAAACATTCCCAATTTCCCAGCCTTTGCTGGCTAAGTGGCACATGGTTAGCAATGCAGGACCTACCTTTCACGTCACACATACTGTGCTCACTAACAATCCCAGTGTCATTTTCTTTGTCTGCTGGCCACTTGTATATGAACAGGGCTGTATGCGAAGATCCAGCATCCAGGACAATTCCATACTGCATGCAAAAAAAGACAGAAAACAAAAATAAGTGTCACAGACTAGATCCTTTAAACTGCCCTTGTATTTTCTTTTCTTGCAAGACTTCCTCCTAGGTTCACTTTTCTCCTCTATTTTACACAAATTTTAATGTATTTATAAGCCTCTTGTTTGCTAAGGAGGAACACAGAAGCATACAGTAAACCTTATCGACACAGGCTCCTTTACCAAAAATCTTCTTTCCTGAAATCTACGCAAAGGGTCAACTTGACAATCAGATTCTAGTGGGCCAGTGAAGATCAGCTTTAGACAAAGCACCTAAAAGAAACATGTATTCAAAGAACCATGAACACTGTTCTGCTCTTAAGTATGATGTCAAATTATGCATTTTTATAAAACTACTGTAGGATGATTATAATTATAGAGCAGTGGTCTCCAACTTGCGATCGCCGAAGCCCTCCATTGTGGCCCTCAAACAGTTGGCTGAAATGCTCTTCAAATCCCGTATATGTGTTTTTGTTTTTTAAAAAAATTTTATATTGATTTTTAAATAATAGTGCACTACAATGAATTATCAAGACCAAATCAGAAAAAGCACTTTACACATACAAACATTTTAAAACAAATCATTTTATCCCCCCCTTCCCTTAACTAACAATAATTAGAAATATATACTTATAACTATAGTTTCCATAAACTATATACGATACATAATATTACTATTCTCCCTCCCTCCCTCCCACCCTGGATGTGCAAGTAGTAATCTAATAAGAAAAAGTACATATCAGCTAATGCGACCCTATACAGTGGTGTACCAAGGGAGGGGTCCGCCCCGGGTGCAAGCTCTGAGGGGGTGCTCCCGGCCTGAAGTTATTGGCGTCCGGTCCCCCCCGACGTCCGGTTCTTCCCCTCAGGCCTCCCCGCACCATTTACAGTAGCGAAGCAGCCTGCAGCAAGATCGCGATGCCAGCGATCTTGCGCTGCTTCGTGCTGTTTCCTCCGCCTGACGTCAGAGGAAGGGAGCAGGTCCGTGACGGAGGACAGCACAAGAAGCGCAAGATTGCTGGCATCGCGATCTTGCTGCAGGCTGCTTCGCTACTGTAAATGGTGCGAAGAGACCGGGGGATGAGCGGTCCTTCGGGGTGGGGTGGGGGGCGAACAGTCCTTCGAGGTGGAGCGGGCAGGCAGGCCTTCAGGGGGAAATACAGGCCTTAAAAGGGGGGGGGACAAGCCTTCATGGGGGGAGACAGGCTTTCGGGGGGGACAGGCAGGCAGGCAGGCCTTTAAAGGGGGGACAGGCCTTCATGTGGGGGGAGAGGCCTTCAAAAGGGGGACAGGCAGGTAGGCCTTCAAGGGGGGGACAGGCCTTCAAGGGGGGGGACAGGCAGGCAGGCCTTCAAGGGGGGGACAGGCCTACAAGGGGTTAGGACAGGCCTACAAGGGGGTGGGACAGGCCTACAAGGGGGTGGGACAGGCCTTCAAGGGGGTGCAGGCCTTCGGGGGGGTGCATGCCTTCGGGGGGGTGAAGGCCTTCAGGAGTGGGATGCAGATCTTTAAGGGGGGTGCAGGCCTTTAGGGGGGACCCTGGTGTAGAAGTACACGGAGGGAAGGGGGTATTCAAAGAGACATGCATATGCCAGACTTTGAGGGGGAAGAAATAATGGGTCTGAAAATAGAGGAGAGGGAGAGAGATGATGGACCATGGGATTTAGGGAGGGAAAGAACAGAAAGGGTGAGAAATTGGGCACAAAGGATGGTATGGAGGAGGGATAGAGATACTGGATAGGAGGGTAGTTGGGAAAAGAAAGGGAGAGATGGTGAACCCTGGGGTGGTGGGGAAGAAGGGAGAGATGCCGGATGAAAGGGTAGTTAAGAAAAGGTGGATCTGTGGAGGGAGATGAAAAAAAGGAAAGATGCCAGACTTCCTGGGGAGGGAAGGGAAATGGAAGGGGGGGGGACAGAGATGGCAGATGGATGGTTAGCATGCAGAAAGAAGAAAGAAGGAGACTCTGGCAAGCAAGTTATCAGAAGAAAACCAGAGCCTTGGACCAACAAGATTTGAAAAATAACCAGACAACAAAAGGTAGAAAAATTAATTTTATTTTCTGTTTTGTGATTACAATATGTCAGATTTGAAATATGTATCCTGCCAGAGCTGGTGTTAGACCGCAAACGTGAGCTAGGATTTAACAGAGAGAGGAAAAGTCCTTTTTGTTTCTTTATTTTATTTACACCACAGTGCCAGTGTGGTTAGGAGAAGCCAAAGGGGGTGAAAAAGCTATAAAACACACCAGGATTTTTGAAAAAAACACCCAATTGGGCAGGAAATTCGAATCGAAAAACCAATTAAATAGGCTGAATCGAAATTTTTTTTCCTGAATCGGGCAGCACTAGTTTGCGCTACTGTCTCAGACTTTAGGACCTGGGATTGAGGAGAAATGGCATCCTCAGTACTTTATAATGCAAGTGAAACAAGGATTTGGTCAGACTTTTGAAGGGTCTGCAGAAGAAAAATATTGTATAGGCCAGGGACATGAGATAGCAGGAAATGGGAACTTTTCTTCCTTCTATTTTTGTGAATGTCAGGCTGTGGATGTCAGAGAGTTCAGTTAAAAATATGTGCTTTATAAGAAAATATAATAATGTGTTTTATAAAGTTTATAAGCATTGCTGGCCTACTCGGTGAGGTGTTCCTAGTGGTGGTGGTGGCAGTGTGTCAATGTGTTGAGAGGAAGAGGTGGTCTGGGAAATTCTCCTGAGCAAACTCCGGGCCCATTTCCACCCCCCAGTTAGTCCACTACACTCAACTGGTTCACACACTGAGTGGGTCTTTGGGTATTGTGCCTAGGTAGTTGTTTTGGGATCTCTTCCAGTGGTTTGTCAGTATCTCCTTGTGCTCCAAGGAAGGAAACTTTGTTAATCTTAGCATTGACCTTTTGTAACAGTGCTGCTTATGTGGCATTAGGCTAGGTAGTGATCGAAAGAAAAAAACAGACCTTTGCACATTTTTGCACTATATGGTGGGTGTATGAGGAGATTCACATTTCCTGCACAGCTAAGTCCGTGTGAAGTTCCCTTGTGCTGTATTTGACATCTAGCAAGGTTTCTGTTTGGAAGGAAAGATCTAAGCTTAAAAATGAAGTGGCCAGAAGTTATGTAAAAGCAGATAGCTTAGCTGGTTTTAAGAAAGGTTTGGACAAATTCCTGGAGGAAAAGTCCATAGTCTGTTATTAAGACATGGGGGATGTGTCTGCTTGCCCTGGATCGGTAGCATGGAATGTTGCTACTCTTTGGGTTTTGACCAGGATTGGCTACCATGAGAATGGGCTACAGGGCATGATGGACCATTGGTCTGACCCAGTTAGGCTATTCTTATGTTATGTTCTCATCTGTAGGGGCCTTTGTTTTCACTTCTTATTTTAATGTATTTTTTTTCTGGGAACTTATCAGTGTTTTTTATAATGGGAACAAAAATGGAAGAGAATTAATGTGTGTGGAATGGGGGGGGAAAATAACTAATTTCTTCAGCTAAATAATTCAATCCACTTCACCAGACATAGGAGAACTCACGCACCATTCACACACCCTCCAACCAAAAACGTCAAAAGAAAAAAACTGTTCGACAACCTCCTAGCCATTCAAGCTGCAACACTCGACCCCCAACTCTACAATCTATTGACCTCGACCACAGACTACAAAACCTTCAAAAAGAAATAAAAACCCTTCTATTCAAAAAACACATAAAACCGAACTAACACAATCAGAACTGTCCCAAGCATCACCTGCAACTACTCCATATGTACTTCTGATGTCATGACAATTCAGACATAATTTATGTTATGTTATGTTTGGAATAATGGTTACATTTATGAGGTTCAATAAAAGAAAATTTTCACTGCCTGTTTCTATTCTGACCATTTATACCATTTCATGGTTATTACAAAAAATATTTTTTACATAGGGGGTGGGTGGGGGGGGGGTGTCAAAAAATGATGGGCCCCGGGTGCCACATACCCTAGGTACGCCACTGACCCTATATATGTAGTCAATGGACTCCACACCTTATTGAAAGCATTACTATGTCCTAAACATTCAGCGTTCATTCTCTCATATTTATAAGTTGAACATAAGTTTGCCCACCAAAATGTGTAATTTAGTCTATCGCAATTCATCCAGTTACATGTAACCATATGAATTCCTGTCATTATTAAGAAAAGCCGGCCGTACATGTATTAATTTCAATCGTGTCCACTTGATGTAGTCACTACAAACAATCTCTTAAGTAGGTATGGAATTTGCCATCATCAGAAATCCAACATAAAGTGAATTTTAAAAATATATCCTTGAAGTATTGCATAATTAATATTAATTTTTAATATTTAATACCCAGTCTGAATAAGCAGGTCAAGGCGGTTCACAAAATTAGTAGTATGTGTAAGCTTGAAATCTTTTGGTGGCCCTCAGAGCTTTTTTTAAAATTGTTTATTCATTTTTAAAACTTAGAATAAGTGCAACATAAGATAAAATCAATTTATACTTTAACATCACTTAATAATCTATCCAGATCCAATACCCCCACCCTCTCCCCTCCCCTCCCCTCCCCCCTTGGATGTGTGTATTCAAGGGGAAAAAGTAATATTCATTCTTTACAATATTTAGTTAATAGCTCCCAAACACCCTGAAATTTCTTAAAATTCCCCTGCTGTACAGCTATTACCCTTTCCATTTTAAAGATGTGGCACAAAGAGTTCCACCAAAAACTGTAATTCAGACGGTCCCAATTTTTCCAGTTTTTCATAATATGGTGTATGGCAACCCCTGTCATAATAAATAAAAGTTTATTATTGTTGGAAGATAATTGGCTCTTAGCTCTCATTGATGTACCAAATAATATAGTATCAGAGCTTTTTTATATTCACACTGTGGCACTTTAAAACAGTGATCGCCAACTTTTTTAATACCGAGTTTATCAAAATCTTAGACGTGGGGGGGGGAGTGAGGAGTAGAAGCTAATGGAAAACGGACCTGAAAAAAGAGGTGGGGGGGATAAAGTTTAAGGTTCATCAGTGAATATGCATGAGAGAGATTTGCATGCAATGCTTTCTTAGTCTTTCTTGGTACGCAAAAGACAACAACAATAAGGCAGAAACAAAGTCAAGAAGTTCTGAGAGTGGTAATCTGATGATTAAAAACTAGTGTGAACCATACACAAAACAGTAAAATATAATTAATTTTATAGTGAAACAGGGTATCCTCAGTGTGAGAGGTCAGCGAGGGGAGAAGCTTCTCCAGTGCTTTACACGAGGCAAAGGTACACAAACCCCCGCCAGCACACCATCATGGGATACCTCCCGTGTGCTCAAAAGTAATAGTACAAAATTAAGCAGTAATTAAATGGTGATCACACAAGTGAAATCAATCAAGAAAACCACTCTGAGAACCCCCCCCCCCCCCCGCCAACTCCCAAAAACATGAACTCAGACTTAGCCATGGAATGAATCCTTCGGTCTTGCAAGTGGGTCCAGAGTATCAAAAGTCCGGGATCACCATTTAATTACTGCTTAATTTTGTACTATTACTTCTGAGCACACGGGAGGTATCCCATGATGGTGTGATGGCGGGGGTTTGTGTACCTTTGCATCGTGTAAAGCACTGGAGAAGCTTCTCCCCTCGCTGACCTCTCACACTGAGGATACCCCGTTTCATTATAAAATTTATTATATTTTACTGTGTTGTGTACGGTTCACACTAGTTTTTAATCATCAGATTACCACTCTCTGAACCTATTGACTTTGTTTCTGCCTTATTGTTGTTGTCTTTTGAAGTTTCTCTGGCAGCTTTTCTTTTTGGAGTTTTTGTATTTGTTCTTGGTACGCAAAGCAACCTCACATATTCATTATGGGTATCCTGAAAACCTGAACAGCTAAGTATATATACCCTAAGTACTGAGTTGAGCAGGATAATCAATACTCTTGCACTGGCCCTATCCACATCTACTACTGCTCATGTTTGATTCAGGTCTTGCAGTCTTTACTGTGAAGTCAGCAAAGGGAGGGTTGCAATAAGGCATTCTCAGAAACTTACATTCCTTCAAGACTGAAATGAAAAAAAGTGCTTATTTTAAAATCAGCTAAATCCCATGGGCTTAATTACTCAAATTCAGTTTGTCCTCTAGCGAGCAAATAGAAAACAGGAAATTAACAGGAAACCATTTCAGAACAATAATATTCCAGAAACATTTTAGAAGTCCTTCATGGCTTGGAAATAATATATTTAAGGCTGCATGCTAATTATGATTAATGCAGTCATTAATGTATTAAATTGTTATTCTTGAATAAAAAAAATTAAAGTGCATGCAGCCTACCTTCTGCTTGCCTAATCCTCCCTCTCACAGTCCAGCATTTTTCCCTTCCTTTCTGGACCTGACTGTGGTTTGATCTCCCCCCCCCCCCTTTGAAGACAGTTTTCAGCCCTGTAGCACCACCATAGGCAGCTGTATTGAAAGGCTGCCTATGGCCTGCACCAGGCCTCTCTCTCTGATCTGGCCTGCCCTTCTTAAAACAGGAAGTTGAGTCAGACGAGGCAGCCTAGGTCAAGCCAGGTAAAGACCCAGTGCAGGCTGCCGCTGGCTTCAAAAGTATACTGTATGCAAGGGAGGGGGGTGACCTGTGGTCGGGTCTAGGAGGGGAAGGAGAGGGAGGAAAGAAGGAAATAGGGCTCAGAGGAGAGTGACACACACACGTTCAATGGACCTGGGGTGGAGGGAAGAAAAAAAAAAGAGGTGTTGGACTGGGGAGTTAGGACAGAGAGAGTGTTGGACCTAGGGATATTAGAAAGAGAGATGGACCTGGGGGCAGGAGAAAGGAAGATATTAGGGGGAGCCTTGGAGACCTGGGCCCCCTCTAGAGTTGCAGTACCTATTCAATGGCTGATGGAATAACTGAAACACTGTCAACCAAAGAAATCTGCAAAACACTGCAATAAAAATAGTTACCAAAAAGAAAAAATTTGATCATGTCACTCCCCTCTTAAAAGCAGCACATTGGTTACCTATAAATTATAGAATCATCTCTAAAATAGCACTATTGACACATGAAACGCTAATGAACAAAGCTCCTGCATTCTTAGAAAGACTCCTAATTCCATATGCTCCTACAAGATTTTTCCGATCTGAGGAGAAATCTCTCCTCTCAGTTCCCTCATTAAGACACGATCTTTTCCGTTACGGCACCACAAACTTGGAACTCACTTCCAATTTATATTAGGGAAGAAAAATCGCTTAGTAAGTTCAAAGGTCTTTTAAAAAGCTGGCTCTTTAAGGACGCTTTCAACTGAGCTGTTTGAATTCTATAATCCTTTAAATGAAAATTGAGTAGTTAACAATTCCCTATCCTATTGTCTTAACCTTTATGGTTCTCTTTATTTTTTTTTCATGCATTGTAGTTAAACCCCCCTTCCTCTTGTTTCATGTACAGTCACAGTCTTAAAGTATGTGCGGGGGTTTTTTGGGGTTTGTTTTTTTTTTTTTAAATTAAACCCCCATTTTTACCATTACTGTATTTGTAAATCGCATCGGAATATGATACTGCAATCAAATCAAATTTTAAATAAACTTGATCTGAGTCTCCCTCCTTCCAGCCATCGACACTTGTGTTCCCTAAGCAAGAACTGAGTATGTTCAGGCCCACCACTGAATTCCTCCCTCTTGAGGCAGCACAAGGAGGAAGGAGGCAGCTTTGGTAGTAGATTTCTTTGACTTCCCTACCAGCAAATATTTTTTGGTTGTGAAATCCCAAAAGATGAATTTGGGTGAATCAAGCCCTGTAATTCTTTAAGAGGTTGGTACGGTGCAGCCATCTGGCTCTGTTCAACTCATCTTGGAACCAGCTTCCTGTTTCCCTCTGGCATGATTAAGAGTGCAGTGGGGGGGGGGGGGGAGCAGGATAGGAAGGGTGCCCAAATACTGGCACAGACTGCTTCAATCGTAGGATGACAGCTGTGTTTGATAGCCACATGCAGCACTGACCATTTTAAAATCCTTGTACAAATGTACATCATTTTTATTTTTCAAGGCTTCAACCCATTACATTAAAGGAAATGCTTATTTCAATTCCATGATTAAATGACTACTGTTCATTCTAACAAGATTACAGTATTATATGACCACACAGGTTTCATGCAGAGATATGAAGAGTCCCCTGACTAGATTGGGAAATAACTGTGGGGCTATATCTTAAAGGCTCCGGATGTCAGAGGAAAAGGAGGATGTCTGCATTTCTAGAAATAAAGTTTATACACAGCTTAACTTGCAAAAGGGGACCTACTGCAAGACCCTGCAGTGCTAACATGCATGTGAGGGCACTAGACAATGGGGTGAGAAAGGCCATAATGTCTACAGCAAGACCCTGGCTATAATACTAGATCGCAATAAAATTGTAGTGATCTAATTTTTAAAAAAAAAATTCTGTGGCTTCTTCAGCTACATACCAAATATTTACATAGAAAAGTTTGCATCATCTTCTGATGCCTTATAGTTGTAGTTAAAGCAGGTTTAAGCTAGTATTTCCATCTTTGAAGAGATGTGAGATCAGGAAGACCATGTGCCCATATACTGTATAACCTTACACGGAAATCCTGTAGAACCTTGCCAAGCTCTTCTCGATTCAGCAAGCACAACATTCTTTATTAATACCCGTGAACTGAATTTCTGCCAACAGCAGTTTTCAATTTCATTGTTGACAGGAAAGCCTTGCTAATTCAACACAAACTGCATGAGCTTCTGCCATCATAATAGGTGACTGCGCAAACTTTCACATGTTGCACACCCCCTACCTCCTAATACCTTAAGTCAGTGGTTTGCAAACCAAACAATTATATTTGAAAATGCATGACAGATTTGCTTATAACAGAATAGTGCAAACAATTTATAAATATTTATTGGGGATATCCTGAAACTGACCGACTGAGGTGTTTGTCAGAGGACCTGGAAATGTTAACTAACATAGTAACATAGTAGATGACGGCAGATAAAGACCTGAATGGTCCATCCAGTCTGCCTGACCTGATTCAATTTAAATTTTTTAATTTTTTCTTCTTAGCTATTTCTGGGCAAGAATCCAAAGCTTTACCCGGTACTGTGCTTGGGTTCCAACTGCCGAAATCTCTGTTAAGACTTACTCCAGCCCATCTACACCCTCCCAGCCATTGAAGCCCTCCTCAGCCCATCCTCCTCCAAACGGCCATGCACAGACACAGACCGTGCAAGTCTGCCCAGTAACTGGCCTAGTTCAATATTTAATATTATTTTCTGATTCTAAATCTTCTGTGTTCATCCCACGCTTCTTTGAACTCAGTCATAGTTTTACTCTCCACCACCTCTCTCGGGAGCGCATCCCAGGCATCCACTACCCTCTCCGTAAAGTAGAATTTTCTAACATTGCCCCTGAATCTACCACCCCTCAACCTCAAATTATGTCCTCTGGTTTTACCATTTTCCTTTCTCTGGAAAAGATTTTGTTCTACGTTAATACCCTTCAAGTATTTGAACGTCTGAATCATATCTCCCCTGTCTCTCCTTTCCTCTAGGGTATACATATTCAGGGCTTCCAGTCTCTCCTCATACGTCTTCTGGCGCAAGCCTCCCATCATTTTCGTCGCCCTCCTCTGGACCGCCTCTAGTCTTCTTACGTCCTTCACCAGATACAGCCTCCAAAACTGAACACAATACTCCAAGTGGGGCCTTACCAATGACCTGTACAGTGCAATCAACACCTTCTTCCTTCTACTGACTACGCCTCTCTTTATACAGCCCAGCATCCTTCTGGCAGCAGCCATTGCCTTGTCACACTGTTTTTTCACCTTTAGATCTTCGGACACTATCACCCCAAGGTCCCTCTCCCCGTCCGTGCATATCAGCTTCTCTCCTCCCAGCATATATGGTTCCTTCCTATTATTAATCCCCAAATGCATTACTCTGCATTTCTTTGCATTGAATTTTAGTTGCCAGGCATTAGACCAGAAATATGTACGTTTGTAGTGGGAAGTGTTTTGGAGGTTAAGTCACTTTGTAAACGTCAGTCTTTTGCTCAGATGGTGGTGTAACACAAGAGACAGTATTAACCCTTTCAGGACCAAGGGACATATTTGTCCCATAACTTTAAAATCCTATAAATTTTGATTGGGATAGTCTACAGTTCTAAATTTGATATGTACGGATTCCATAGGATACTGCCTTTATGTAAACAAACTGGTTCCGACATTCATTCATTAGCGTCGTTGCCAGATTGACGAGAAGATTCACTTGCCACACTGTCCATAAGCCAGAAGTGTGATTTTTTTAAATAAAAATAATGATATTTCACAAAAAAAATCAATTTTTTGGCATCTGCAAGCCCTTTTTACCATAAAAATGTCGTCAAAACCACAAAAATTGGCCTACGATCCTTATGGTCCTGAAAGGATTAACAGCCAAGATGAATGAGGTGTATTATTTTCAGTGTTGCTGACATGTTTAGATTTGATAGAAGCATTTGATGAAGTTAACCATTGCTTTTTGAAAGATTGATTGTGGAAAATAGGCACGAGTATAGAGGAGCGGTGCTGCAATGGTTTAGGTCAGTGGTTTCAGGCTATCCACAAGGAATATGGATACACTACCTTCTTGGCATGCAAATCTCATGCATATTCCTTGTGAATAGCCTGAAATCCAGCAATGTTTCCTCTAAGTTGTGCACCTCCTTTATCACTGTGCGCCTACTCATCGGAGACACTGCTCTTTCTGCTTCCTTATTGCCACTGTTGCCACTACTGCTGCTTTCCCAAATCAGCAGCAGACACATAGTCTCTTGAATGTTTTAATGTACAGCACTACGTACATCTAGCAGCACTGCAGGAAAATATTGTAGCTAACCTCAGCTGCATACTGTATTAGCCATGCTTTGTAACACTATGTTCGCTGTGCTATGGTTTGCCAAACTATATTAGCCATGCTATGTCTCACCATACCATGTTTTCTCATATGTTTTTTACCATGCTTTGTTAACTATCCCCCTCCTTTACTAACAGGTTTTAGTGCCGGCAGCGGTGGTAACTGCTCAGACACTCATAGGAATTCTATGAGTTACTGCCGCTGCGGACACTACAACCCGCGCTATGTGTTAGTAAAGGAGGGGGTATGTTTTGCCATCTTTGCCATGCTATCTTTTATTATGTCTGAGAATGTGGCGCAGTGGTTAGAGCGGCTCCTTGTGACCCTGGGCAAGTCACCTAATTCCCCCATTGCCCTAGGTAAATTAGATAGATTGTGAGCCTGCCGGGACAGAAATGGAAAAATGCTTGAGTACCTAAATAAATTAATGTAAACCGTTCTGAGCTCCCCTGGGAGAACTGTATAGAAAATTGAATGAAAAAAATAAATAAACCCATTACTCTTGTCTGAACATTAGTTATACATTTTCTTCAAATTCAATAAGACTACCGGTATCAGTGGCATATCTAGTATATTTGATACCCGAGGCTGATTATTTAACACCCCAATCCTTTATCTGAAAAAATTATTTTTAGTAATCCATGAGTCACACAAGGGTGTAACAAGGAAAAGGCAACATCTTAAACACTGCAGTGAGCACTAGAACATCAATACACCCATTGTAAAACTAAACAAACCAGATTAGTACAGATTGATCCTGCATAATCAGTGCTAACAGATTCATGCATTCATGCAGAACACAGATACATCCTTGTCCAGAAAGGAATAAGTAATCACAAACTAATATTAGAATTATGAACCTCCAAGAAGCCAGACTCTGAACTGCCAAGAAGCCAGACTCTACATACAATGCACCACCACAGAAACAGTGATGCATGCCCTGTAATACGATGCAAAATATAAACCCCCCCTCCTTTACAAAGCCGCGCTAGCGTTTTTAGTGCTGGCTGCTGCAGTAACAGCTCCGACACTCATAGAATTCCTATGAGCGTCCGAGCTATTACCACCACAGCCAACACTAAAAATGCTAGCACGGCTTTGTAAAAGGGGGGGAAAGAAAGCAGATATAAATTTGAGAAAAAAAAATTGATAAATGACGTCACAAACTAATATTAAATTATGAACCTCCAAGAAGTCAGACTCTGAACTGCCAAGAAGCCAGACTTTACATACAGTGCACCACCACAGAAATAGTGATACATGCCCTGTAATACGGTGCAAAATATAAACCCCTCACCTTTACAAAGCCGTGCTAGCTTTTTTAGTGTTGGCTGTGGCGGTTATAGCTCGGACACTCATAGGAATTCTATGAGCATCAGAGCTGTCACTGCGGCAGCCAGCACTAAAAGGGAGGGAAGATAGCAGATGTAAATTTGAAAAATAAAAATTGATAAATGGCAATCACTACTTTACAAATTAACAAATAGAAATAAAATTTAAAAAATAAGATAATACCATTTTACTGGACTAGTATATTTTTCAATTAACTTTCAGATGCCAAAACCACCTTCTTCAGGTCAGTACAGTATACTACAGTTATGGTATCATGTCCTGACATGAAGAAGGGGGTTTTGGTCTCCAAAAGTTAGTCAAAAATATTTTAAAATTAGTCTAATAAAAATATCACCTTATTTCCATTTTCTATTTCAGGTTTATTGAAAATTTGATAATATCGCTTATAATATTTCTAAGCGATATACATGATAAAAATAGGGGCATAGTATTACAAATTAAAAACAGGGACAAGATCAGACAAGGACTAACCTGATACAAAATGGACAAGGGTAGAACTACAATAATTATCAATATAGCTACAATATTACTTTATTCTAAAGCCATTAAAAAGAAAAAAAAAAATTTTTCTACCTGTGTCATTTTTGTTTTCTGCTTTCTTCATTTTCTTTTCACTCTCTTCCTTGCATTGGAATCTGCCCTTTTTCACTGCCCCTTCCTTCCAGTCTATCCTCTTCCTCCTTCCATATGGCATCTGCCCTCTTTCTTTGGCCCTTCCATAAATTAACCTCTCCCCCTTGCATACTGGGCCGGATTAACCAATAGGCCCAGTAGGCATGTGCCTAGGGCCCGAAATGGTCAGGGGGGCCCGATGAAGGGGGCATCAACATTCTTGTTCCAAATAGCGATGGGCCCCTCTAGCATCAATCGGCAACGCAGGCCCCTCCCCCATCAACAGAAAGTAAAACAAATAAGCAACGCGGGTAAGAAAGGCAACGGGAACTGTAATTTTGCAAGCGGTGCTGCTTGCCCATAGCTTCCCTCTGACGCAGCTTCCTGTTTCCGCCTGGGCGCGTCAGAGGGAAGCTTTGCTTGTTTATTTTACTTTCCGTCGATGGGGGGCCGCGTTGCTGATTGGGGGGGGTCCGCGCTGCCGATCGGGGAGGCCCGCATTGCCCTCGATGCTTTGGGGGTCGTCACCGTTCTAAAAAATAAAATAAAAATTGGAGTGAAAGGTGAGTGGTGAGATGTGCCTGGCGTGGAGGGAGAGAGAAAGGGGCAAGCAGGGCAGATGATGGATGTGGGAAGAAAGGGGCAAGGCAGGGCAGATGATGGAAGTGGGGAGAAGGGAGAAAGAAGGGAGCAGGGCAGATGATGGATGTGGGAAGAAAGAGGCAAGGCAGGACAGATGATGGAAGTGGGGAGAAGGGAGCAGGGCAGATGATGGATGTGGGAAGAAAGGGGCAGGGCAGGACAGATGATAGAAGTGGGGAGAAGGGAGACGGAAGGGAACAGGGCAGATGATGGATGTGGAAAGAAAGGGGTAGGGCAGGACAGATGATGGAAGTGGGGAGAAAGGAGACGGAAGGGAACAGGGCAGATGATGGATGTGAGAAGAAAGTGGGAGAGAAGGACAGATGATGGAAGTGGGGAGAAGGGAGACGGAAGGGAACAGGGCAGATGATGGATGTGAGAAGAAAGGGGCAGGGCAGGACAGATGATGGAAGTGGGGAGAAGGGAGACGGAAGGGGACAGGGCAGATGATGGATGCGGGAAGAAAGGGGCAGGGCAGGACAGATGATGGAAGTGGAGAGAACTTGTGCCCAGCCCTCACCTCCTCACCACTGCTACTGCTTTCCCACATGCTGGATGGGGGGGGGGAAGAAGATAGTGAGATAGTGGAGAGGTGAAGCAAAGGGGTGGCAAGCTGTGTGTAGACACAGTGAAAAGAGGGAAACTGAGGGCTGAATAGTAAGAAAGGATTTAATTTAGATAGAGGCAGAAAATAGAGAAGGAAGATCAGAGAAGAGAAGGAAAGGGAAGAGAGAGGAGAGAGATGCCAAAGAACGGGGAAGGACACAGAGATATCACATTTGAGTGAAGGAAATGAGAAGAGAGATACTAAAAACCACAGGGGGGAGGGAAGGAGAGATGGAACGAGAGAGATGCCAGACTATGAGGGGAACAGAGGGAAGGTGATGGATGCCAGACCAAGGGGGGGAGGGGCAGGAGCAGAGATGGCAGAGGGAGACATTTTCTGGAAGGGGCAGACAGTGGATGGAAGGAAGAGAATGATGAGATGAGGAAAGCGGAAACCAGACAACAAAGGTAGAAAAACAATTCTATTTATTTATTTATTTGCTTTAGGATAAGATATTATTGTAGCTGTGTTGATAATTGTTTATTAATAGAAAATGGAAATAAGATGATACTGTTTATTGGACTAATTTGAATACATTTTTTTTTTTTTTTTTTACAAATTCAGAGACCATAACTCCTTTCCTCAGGTCAGGACAGGGTTACTATAAAAGCAGTTCAGTTTACTGATCTGAAGAAAGAGGTTTTAACCTCTGAAAGCTAAGTAAGAAATGTATTAGTCCAATAAAATGAAGAAAAACTGTACACTGGCACTGGTATGGTAATCTTTGTTTTGAATTTTAAAATAAAAGAAATAAAGTGGAAATAAAGAAGTAAATACATGGGGGTGGGGTATGGTGTGGTGGAGCGGGGCAGGGGGCCCCGTGTACTTGTGTGCCTAGGGGCCCTCGACAAATTAATCCTGCCCTGCTTGCATCCAGCCTATGCCCCTCTCTCCTTTTACATGATTCATTCCAGCTTCACTCCCCTGTCCATTTTTCTCTCTCCCTTGTCTGTCTCCCCCCTCCTCCCATACTCTGGCATGTTTCTCCTCTCTATTCCTTCCTTCCTTCCTCACCCCACCCTACCCCCATGGTCTATAGAGAACTGGGGGGGGAATCTTGGTTGACGAGAACACCAGCCACATTGATATGTTTAGGGATCAGCAGTCAGCACATTTGGGTGGCAGAAAATGGTGCAAAGAGGTGTGCCATGCTTCCTCCTGCCCTGTGTTAGGAAGTAGAGAATGACACGGTGACAAAATTCATCACCGTTCCCGTCCCCGTGGATAACCGTGGGAAACCATCTTCATGTCATTCTTTAAGGAGAGAGGGAAGAATCAGAGTATGAATGGCCACAACCACTGACCCACAAGCTTTGCTTTGAAGAATGCTGGTATAGAAGGACTAAGGTTGAAACAGACACTACAGAATGACAGTCTCTGGTATCCAGAGCAGATATTATGATGTCATAATGCCTCATTCCAAAAGTGCCTAAGAGCCAATCATATCAGTGATGTCACAATGGCTTCATTATCCTTGGTTCACTTAAGAATCAGAGTATGAATGGCCACAACCACTGACCCGCAAGCTTTGCTTTGAAGAATGCTGGTGTAGAAGGACCAAGGTTGAAATAGACACTAGAAAATGATATGGGATTATTTCCCGTAGTTATCCGCGGGGATGGGAACGGTGATGAATTTTGTCACCGTGTCATTCTCTATTAGGAAGCTTTTGTATGGAAGTGCTGTTGTAAAAGTCACCCTGCCCTGACAACCTAAAACCTGCCGACAGCTCCATTTGGTAGGGCAGAGGAGTTTTGTGGGTTGGTTTTCTGAGCATTGGATGGTATGCTTTTGTTCATGGTAACGCAGCGGCTGATAGTCTCTCTGCATTAGCCACAAAATGTTTTTTTAGACTGGCTAAAACCACTTTAAATGAAACATTTCAGGCCCTCAGTTAATTCATCCTCAATATGCAAACAAAAGTAAATGGAATGTACTATTTTTTCTGCAATCTGCTGCTTAAATAAAGGCATAGAGTAATGTGCCAAACTAGTGATGACATCCTAAGCCTTCATGCCAGAGCATTTATCTTCAAATTAACCGCTTGTAAAATAGCAGACACATCATTTACCATCACCTGTTTGATTCAGCAGTTTCTCAGGATACAAAAACAGAGCATCTAATTGTCTCGACAAACAGGAAAGCAGTCTAACAAGTCAGAGGCAAGATGTTTGTTCTCTTCCCTGATAGGGAGAGACACTGATCAAAGATAAAATGTTAACCCAGAATTGTTTGGCTAATTCATCAAAACAAAGATTGTAAAACGACACACAAGTCTAGTATAAGTACATAAAATAAGTCATGCTGAATCGTTATCCACATTTATACCTTTGGGGAAAAAATCCAATAATTGGGGAAAGAACCTTAAAAATAACCTCATTTTGGTGGGAAACACTCTGTTTATATTACCGATATGAAAAAATGTATGTAGAGCAAAAGGGAAATAACATAAATTTAAAAAATAAAAAAAATGGGGCCCATTAGAGATATTTGTGAAACAAAAGTCTGACTAATTAATGAACTTTGATTCCTTGATGATCCTTACACACATCCAGAGAGGGCGGGGAAGAAAAATTTGTTTCTGTTTAATATTTGTCTGTAGATAAGTGCTGTGATTGTATACTTTGCATGCGCTTGTATAAGATTTGAAAATTAATAAAAAAATAAAAATAACCTCAAAATTTTCTAAGCACAAATGTGAAGGGTTTAAAGTTTAAAAGGGGTGGAGAAAATAAGACCTCAGAAAAAAAAGTTACCCCTCTATCCAAAGAGCGAACAACACCATCCCAAGTCAGAAAAAATCTCCACACTGACTGCATTACATAAATGTCACTCAATCAAGGACTTGCACATGAACAAAAACTCCACACATCAAAACTTAGAAAAGTTTTTAAAAAAATAGACAAAAAATATCTCAGTGAATATCAAGCAATGTACTTAGCTTGGGTCGCATCTTCTCAAAATGGTAATTCCATTCTATCCAGCTACTCCGTAATTAAATTTTTTTATATCTACTAAGAGGAGATTCACATGCTCTGATTCCTTGTTTCAAAACTGCTGCATCAGGGGAAAACTCCATTAGCTGCAACACACAAAATGCCTGCGACGCCAAAAAACCTGATATCATTTGGCTCCTCCATCAGAGCAGACCAACCAAACAGATTGCTTAAGGGAAGGCTTAGTAGCCACTGCAAAAGAGCAGCAACATAGGGGGTTCTTCTCTATCCCAAAAGAGGTCACTAGGCCACCAGAACTTCCTAAGGCAGGGGTGTCAAAGTCCCTCCTCGAGGGCTGCAATCCAGTCGGGTTTTCAGGATTTCCCCAATGAATATGCATGAGATCTATTTACATGCATTGCTTTCATTATATGCTAATAGCTCTCATGCATATTCATTGGGGAAATCCTGAAAACCCGACTGGATTGCGGCCCTCAAGGAGGGACTTTGACACCCCCTGTCCTAAGGTAAATCTGTAGTTTCTTTTTCAGTTTCAACTGAAACAGAGTGGCAAGTTTTGGTCACAGTTCAGTTTTAGCAGAAAGAGAAGAGCCTGGGTTTGATCAGGCTCTAGGTCAGGGGTGTACAACCTTTTGGCTTCCCTGGGCCGCAATGGCCGAAAAAAATGTTTCTGAGGCCGCACAAACGCTACAGCAAGACAGAGAAGGGAGCCAGAAAGATGGTAAACACCCAGGGGCAGCAGAAGAAAACACTGCATCGCCCTCGACCGGGGCCACACAAAATACTTCACAGGGCCGCATGTGGCCCTTGAGCCGCAGGTTGGACACCCCTGCTCTAGGTAGAATCTGGGTCTGGGAAGCATTAAATCATAGGGGGTCAAACAGGTAGCAGTTCACCCTGCAGCTTGCAGGAACTTTTGTACTCCTCCAGCTAAAGAAACTGTATGAGCACTTTGGTACAACTGGCAATTGATTTATCACCAAGATTTAAATACAGCTCTTCCTTGATTCAGGAGAACTGCTCCCCCCCCCCCCCTTCTCCTAGTCTTTAATTTATTACCAGCTTCAGTTTCTGCTGAGGCATTCCCTAGCTATTACCGCAGATCTAACAAAGGGGACAAAAGGCTGGGTATCTTGGTGGGTGTCAAGTTAAAAACTGCTTATATTGTGGTAGTGGCATTGGTCAGCTTTAGCGGAGGAGTATGGGGCTAAGGATGTGCTTACTTTTGGTGAAGTTGTCAACCTGTGAGACTGTCTACCATTCCATTCCTGTTGAGAGCTATTGCTATTGGAATGGTTTCAGTAGTATTACTGAATATGTGATGAGTTGGGCATTTTCAATCTTTCCTGTTGCTGTTTTTGGGGAAGCTCCAGTTGCTGTTTTAGGGACGCTCTAACCATAGTAAAGATGTTAAGAAGCTTAAATTCTAAAAACACCTTTCAGCCAAACGTAGGGTGTGATCATATCAAACAAGAAAGAGATTTAGAAAATAGCTTCTGGTATAAAGAGCAAAGGGGGATGGGACTTGATATACCGTTTTTTTTTTTCTGTGTGGTTTACATGAGGCAATGTAGAAACTAGGATTGTTACACAGGAACTGTAATCGGTTAAAAACAACCCCACACTTCATACGTCTCTAAGCTATATTAAATTCAATAGAAAATTTCACAATAAAAGAGGGGAAAACCGAGCACCATTGTTTTGGGGTTTTTTAAAATTAATCTTTATTCATTTTCAAAAGCCAACAGTAAGTGCAACAGATAAGCAAACAAATAATACAATAATCAGCACGCAATACAATCAAATGATACAATAAATATATATCACCTCCCTCCCATACCCTCCCACCCACCCTTCCTTGACATATTTAAATTCTTTATTCATTTTATATTTGCATCAAGTGTACAGAAAGAATAACAGATTAACTTAATACATCACTTGAGATATCACAAAATTTCCCCAAATAAAATTTGTCCCCTTTCCATCCACCCTTCTATCAATAATTAATATACACAATACCATTGTTAAGGTTCTTCATGTGAAAACTAGAAATTTATGAATTTTTCTAAGATGACAGTCTGTCAAGCATAGGGAACAGAAGATATTTTAAGGCTAATTTATGTATTTTTGAAAAGAGTTTATTTTTCCACCTTTTTTTGTTATTTTCAAGAACACCTTGGAAAAATGGTAGTCTATTTCAGAAAAATAATTACGGTAACTGGCTTTTTTTGATGGGCGTAAGCATTAAGGGTTCAACCGGATAAGAATTCTTCAGTTGCAAATGTTTCTTAGACTCTTTTCCCCTAACTTCTCTTCTGAAAGTAAAGATTTTTAAAATGGAACGTCTGATGGCTATAAAGCAGGGAAGGTACAGGAAATTTATGGATGTTTGGAATCGTTGACTAAATTTTGTAAGGAATGATAACTGACTTTATTTTACTGATTTTAAAAATACACATCCAGGGTGGAAGGGGTTTGTACTGGAATTGTTTTGGGGAATTTTTAGATAGTTTCTTGTGGGTATTTATTTTCTTGATTAATAGGTGGGAGGATGGGGGAAATAATTGCTTATTACTATATGTAAGTTTATTGTGCTTTTCTTGTAATATTATATGTACATGAATTATTTGCATGCACAATGGTAGTTAGAAAATTTAATAAAGATTATAAAAAAAAAAAAAAAGAAAGTAAAGATTTTGTTCTTTTGCATCAAAGAACAAAAACTCTGGCATACAAGAATCATAGTTAGCATCGTTCAGGCCCAATGCAAGATAGCCTTACACTAATTCAAATTCATTCTTGGTTCTCACAGCTGGAGGCATTAATTAATTATTTATTTTTGGCGCATTAGGTTTTGCATTCATTTAGGTATTTACTGATGCACTATTTTCTTCACCATTTGAAATATTTTGTATTTAGGCAAGAATCAACTTATAAGATTTGAAACAGGTACTCTGATATGGACTTTGATATGAACAAGGTTTGAATCAGGAACTCTGACATGGACTTTGATATGGACTTTTTAAATGGACTTTTGTTATGAATTTTGATATGTTTTGTTCACTTTTTGATACACTTTAATAATTTTGCATTTATTGGGTTTTGGGATTTTGGTTGTTATTTTGTAGTTTTGTATTTGTTGGTTTTTGTTTTTTTGTGATATATTTTTTGGGAAGGGCTTTTTCTAACTTTCTTTTTATATCCTTATATTTTTCCTTTGTGTCCATACTGGATGCATGGTTGCACCTTATATTTATCAGCTTATTTAGAATATATAATATATAATGGTACTATGATGTACGGGGCAGGATTCATTTAGACTTTTGTCTAAGTGCTTGTCACTCCATGATTGCCTGCCCAGGGCCTTTGGTTACTCGAGGGGAAAGCTTAGCCCGTACTGAATACCACCTTTTTTGATTTTGAGTCCTTTCTTAAGGCCTAAGCTGGTGGTGCATCCATTACTCCAGTATTGGGTTAGGAGAAATAATCTTGGTTACCAATTTTTCTATTTTGATTATGCTAGGAATGCCATGACAAAATGTCATGGTCTGTGCTGGGAATGCTATTAGAAAACAAACAAGCATTGTATAAAATGGGACCTGGGGTAAATGACACACATTAATGTGCACTAGTGCATGCTAACACAGTACTGCACAATATAAGTACATCTATCCCTAAATCTGAAATGAAACTTGAGTGTCTTCTTTGGCCCAGGTTAGGTGGTAAATTTTCTGAAAAGAAGTTGTGCACCGAATTTAAAAACCATTCCATGTTATCAGCGTAATCATGCATTGACTATTTCTTCATTAACAACTCTAAGGTTGAATAAATGGCAATAGGACAATTTGACCCTGCACATGTTTTGATGAAGCTGAAATGTGGTTAATAATCAGCCCAGTCTTCCAAATAGAGATTTAATACAGGGCTACAGGTCAGGGCTATGGAGCTTGAGTCAGAAGCAATTTTTGGGACGTTGAATCAGTCGGTGAAAATGTGCCGACTTCAATTCTAACTCCTAAAAAAGTTAAATGGAATGTCATGCAAATATTTTAATGCTAAATATCTTATTTCACAGATGATAATTTGACTAACCCATTTGTTTATTTTCCTTCAATAGTTATTCTAAATCTTATTCATTTCTGTACAAGAAGTGTATTTCTTGATAAAGTGTTAAAACATAAATAAATAAATATAAATTTTTTAAAAAACCATTTGTTTCAGGATATGTTTTACTTTTAGAATATATTTTGATATCAAGTTCTTTGTCCCCATCCCCACAAACTCCTCTATAGATACATAAATAAGGAGTTGGAAGGTTTTGTGTACTGACTCCACAGCCCTGTTACAGGCAGAACCTTATTTCAATGAAACAGTAGTTAGGGCAACAAGTCTACTTTAAATTCAGTGCATTTGTGGATACTTAGATCATAATCACATGGGCTGCCTTTGTGGGGGTTATTATCAGCTTTGTTAAAGGTATCAATAAGAAGCAGAAAGCATTTACAGATGAGCATCACTGTAGCAGAAACCTATGTTTAGGAGTACAACTGGACTTTTTCCTGTACTGTGTATGGATGTTTCTATTGCTATAATTGCTGATGTAATGCTTGTAATACATTAATTGATGTTGTGACCCACTTCAAACTGCAGGTCGGAGGGTTTGGCATGATATAAGAGCACAAATATTATAACATAACACTAGAATAAGCATTAGAACATCAGTTCCTTGATTCCAACAATGATCCAACTTTGCATCGTAGATTGCAGCAAGCTAAATGTGCAAATAACCCCCTGCTTAGCTACTAGTCAGGGGACAGTCTTACCCAAATTTTACTTTATTTTGCAGAGGCCAATCAAAGTGGACATCTAGAGGGTAATTCTCTATAGATCGCCTAAAGAGAGTCCAAATCATCCCAGCACTTCGTAAGCACAAATGCTATAAAAGGCAGCTGTGCATACAACTGTCATTAGAGAATCTCAGAGAGAACGGGAACCCGAAAGCCTTGAGCATGCGCAGATGCTCAAGGCTCAGCGCGAAGGAGGCAGATCTTCGGGCACCAGCACCAGCATGTCCTATGCGTTGGTGCCGGTGCAAAACAGGGGTAAGAAATGTGATTGGGTGGGTGGGTGGATGCCTGGGAGATGCCGGATCGCGGGGGGGAGGGTGACGGATCGCGGTGGGACACTCGTAAATCGAGGCACGCTCGGTTTCCGAGGCACCGATTTTGCGAATGATTTGCTCGTCTTACAAAACACTCGCAAACCGGTGCACTCGCAAACCGAGGTACCACTGTACTAGGAAAGTCTACATTCCGCGCCTACATTACGCACCTAATTCTTTTCCACAGAGTGGGTGGCTGATGTCTGGAATACAGTTCCGGTTATTTTATTTAATATACCACAATTATTTTAAAAAAAAAGTTAAACCAAAGCGGTTTACAATAATAAAAACCAAGGGTTAAAATTAAAAATCAATAAAGACAGACAGGGTAAAAAGACCATGACAGGAAAACTAACTGGACATAGATAGGCTGAAAGTGGGAGAAAAGGTTTACAATATGCTGTGGGGAAGAATGAGGAAAGAAACAACAAAAGGTAAAACAGAAAGTATACATATGAACCATAGTAAAAGTAAGTATATAAGGAAGTCATATCAAATGCCTTTTTCAAGTACAGTAGTAGGCTTTTTAGTTGTGACAAAGTTCTTGAGAGATTTTTCTGACCTTAAATATAGTGGTAGAGAATTCCACAATGTAAGGGGCTATGACTGAAAACTAGAATCCCAATTAATATCCAGAAACATCAGTCTAAAAGGGAGGTGGCGGAGTGACAGAATTCAAAAAGGCATGAGATGAACACAGAGAATCTCTAATTAGGCAATGAATGATATAAAAAACAAAAATAGATGCCTGTGTTTTATGAGTCCAGTGATGCTTAAACACAGCTCCAGCTGTGAAGGCCGGGCAGATTTGCATGGTCTGTGTCCCGACTCCCATATATGGCAATCCAATTTAGGACTGAAAAGAGCTTTTAGTCTGTGTCCTGAAAATGACAGAATGCATTTGGATAGGCTGAGGATGCTTTCCAGGAGTTGGAATCTAAGGACAATGCTGGGTGGACATCTATGGTTTATGTACAAGAAATATCATGATCAAATATAAAGCATTCATAGTTGATCAATCATGAACTGATAATGAGAATGCCTGAGCAGACTGGATGGACCATTCACGTCTTTATCCAGCATCACTTACCAAATAGCCAAATAGCTGGTGTACATGACGGGCCTAACTGCAGGCAGTTAGGCATGTAAATGCTAGTATTCTATAATGTTAGGCACTTTGGGCATTGAGGAGGAAATCACTGATGCGACGTCCAAGAGCTCAATGGCTCAGGGAGATTAAGTAAAACTCATATGAAAATAGCTGAATGCTCTGGGAATGGAGAAAGGCTAAAGTGGCTTGAAGGCCCGAAAATGAAAGCTCGGGAAAAAAAAAAAAAAAAACTTGACTAAATGGGAAGGAAATAAAGAAGATAAAAAATGAAGGAAAGGATAAAGGGAAGATACCCAAACAGTCAAAAGTTTGGCCCACTGAGGAGACCTCTGAAAGCACAGGTTCTCAGACTACCACTTGGGTATCTGTCTGCTTTACCTTCTCTCCCAGACTCTCATCGGTAAAGACTTAAGGACATTGATGGAATTTTGGAGGCGACTTCTTATGCTAATCTCAGCATGTGAAGTCTCCACCATTTGTCCTGCAAATTATCCCCCCCCCCCCCGCCTTTTTTTTTTTTTTTTTTTTACAAAGCCACGACCAGGAGCACTAAATGCTGCAACGCTGCTCTGATGCTCATAGAATTCCTATGTGCATCGGAGCATTATTGGAGCATTTAGCACTCTGGGATGCAGTAGAAACCTATACCACAGCTTAGTAAAAGAGATGTTTTAGATATCTCAAGCTAAAAGATCAACTGATCCAAGTCAGAAGTGTTTCCCATTACAGTATATACTTGAATATAGGATGAGATTTTGGGGCCAAAAACTGGTCCAAAATGGGAGTCTCGTCCTATATTTGGGTCATCATCCGACTCCCTCCCAGACTTGATACAGGCCTCTGGTAGGCAGCCATTCAGGGAGCAACGCAGGGCTGGGCGGGAGCTCGAGAAGCTCGCTCCTGCGAGGGGAGGGAGATTTTAAAAATTGTTAGTATCGGCTGGGACGGGAGACAGAAGGGATCCCTCCTGTTCTGACCTACCACTAGTCCACCAGAGGGGGAAGAGGGTACAGGGCAGGAATGTGCAGAGCCTGGCAGGGAGGGGGGCTGGCTGCAGAGCCTGGGAGGGAAGGGGGCTGGGTTCAAAGCCTGGCAGGGCAGGGGGCTGGGTGCAGAACCTAGCAGGGAAGGGCGTGAGGGAGGGGACACTGAGTGCAGATCCTGGCAAGGCATAGCCCTTGAATAGCCCCGTCTTATATTTGAGTGAACCATTTTTCTCCTCTTTTGGGGAATAATGGGGGGATTGACTTATATTCGAGTATATACGGTAATTGTATTGATCAAAAGGAAGTAAGAGAGCAATGTTATTTAATGCCTTGCAGTAACCTCTGGGTATATTTGGGAATATGGTTTTCTAGAACTGTGGAAAACACTAAACCCGGGGGCCCCCTTTTACTAAGCTGTGGTAGAGATTTCTACCGTTGCCCGCAGCACTAAATGCCCTGATGCTGCTCTGATACTCATAGAATAGCGTTGGAAAATATAGCACTCTGCTGCGGCTTAGCAAAAGGGGGAGGGGGTAAGTTAATTCTCAGAAAGTATTAAAATTTGACTAGGGATCTAATTCTGTGATGGTACCCATTACTCGCTTAATCCTAAGAACTGGTTTACAAAATACAAACATAAATCTTAATCTGGCATACAAAAATGGTCAAATTATTCCACAATAAAATAGCTGCCACTGAAATTGCACAGCCTTCACTTCCTTCTAAACAGGGATAGAAACCTTAACACCCGAATGAAGCAAACATCTTCGAATGGCATGATCAGTCCTTTTTGACAGCAAATGCAGTGTAAACCCTCTCTACCATCTATTTTTCAGTCTCCCCTTTCTTTAAAAAGGTCCATGTGTGAACCGTGTGGAAAGATTGATCACTTTTTTCTTCTTTTTACAAGCTTTGGATATCCCCCAAACACCAACCAACTAAACAGACTGAAACAAATAGTCCATCCTGTTCACTTGGTAATGTACACCAATAACATCTCCTAATAGCATACACTTTATGCACCATCTGGTTTATGTACTAAATAAACTGGGTGTAGTTGAAATTGCTTCAGTTAAGACTTACTTTATAGATCTCTGACAAAAGAAAAGGACTGGCCATTCACAGCACTCTAGAACAACATTTAAAGAGAAGATGACTTTTCAGTTTAGTACAGGGGTCTCAAAGTCCCTCCATGAGGGCCGCAATCCAGTCGGGGTTTCAGGATTTCCCCAATGAATATGCATGAGATCTATGTGCATGCACTGCTTTCAATGCATATTCATTGGGGAAATCCTGAAAACCAGACTGGATTGTGGCCCTCAAGGAAGGACTTTGAGACCCCTGGTTTAGTAGGAGTATTCCAATTTCAACAGAGAGTATCAGGGCATATAGAAACAGAAACAAATGTGGGAGGTGTTAGCAAAAAAGGAGGTGGCCACTTGAGCCATCCAGTCTGCACTAGAGAGTTGCACGGGGACAGAAATCCCAACCGCCAGGATCCTCTCCGTCCCCACCCATCCCCGCCAGGATCCTCTCCGTCCCCACCCATCCCTGCAAGGAATTACGTCCATCCCCGCCCGTCCCCATAAAAAGCAGCAATTACTTCTGACAGGATCATCAATTCCACAGTTTCTTTTGTGTTTGCGCTGCTGTTTTCCTTGTGGAATCTCTTTGTTTTCTGTTCAGGTAATTAACTTTTAAAACCCCCTCTTTTACTAAGGCTGACGTGTCCATTATATTAAATGGACGAACCCTGCTTCCAAAGCCTTCTATCCCCGTGGGAGTCCCGTGGGCCAGAGGGGAGTCCCCGTGGGAGTCCTATGGGTTAGGGGGGATTCCCACGGGACCCACGGGATTCCTGCGATCCCCGTTCCCGTGCAGACCTCTAGTCTGCACTTTAAATTTGAGTTTAATTCAGTTTGAATCCACAGCCAATTTTGCGCGCAAGGATTTACACCAACTCTGATATAAATCCCTGTGCCTAAATTATATGTAGATCCCTCAAATTATATAACACTACATGCAAATCCTAGAAATGCCCCTGACGTGCCGATGCCCTGTTTTGCATCCATGGGGCATAACAACTATAAAGATAGGTGCTTAAATTCCAATTATTGCCAATCAGTGCTGATAAATGTTAGCACCCAATTATTGGCGCCAATTAGCTTGTTAAGCAATACAATGCATGTACAAGTTGGACATATGCAATTTTTAACATAAGAACATAAGAAATGCCTCCGCTGGGTCAGACCTGAGGTCCATCACGCCCAGCAGTCCACTCAAGCGGCGGCCCAACAGGTCCAGGACCTGTGCAGTAAACCTCTATCTATACCCCTCTATCCCCTTTTCCAGCAGGAATTTGTCCAATCCTTTCTTAAACCCCAGTACCGTACTCTGCCCTATAACGTCCTCTGGAAGCGCATTCCAAGTGTCCACCACACATTGTGTAAAGAAGAACTTCCTAGCATTCGTTTTGTCTATAGAATGTATAAAATGAGTTAAACGATTATTATTATGAGTGAAGTGCGCTCAGTGCTCCTGCTCACCAATCAACTTAAAATTGGTCCAATGTCTGGAGAAACATCACCGCATCATAGACTCCTCAACTGCCATTCCTCAACTCAAGTCAAGTTTCAATGTCCTTCTTCAGGAGGAATGAGATCTACCATGGTGGCAGATTTGCATTAAACGTGCCCCACATGCTAGTCTCCAGAGACTAATCGGCAAAAGATACCAAACAATCAATATGACATAGAAACATGATGGCAGATAAAGGCCAAATGGCCTATCTAGTCTGCCCATCCACAGTAACCATTATCTCTTTCTCTCTCTGAGAAATCCCACGTACCTATCCCAGGCCCTTTTGAATTCAGACACAGTCTCTGTCTCCACCACCTCTTCTGGGAGACTGTTCCATGCATCTACCACCCTTTCTGTAAAAAAGTACACTCAAACCTCGGTTTGCGAGTAACGCGGTTTGCGAGTGTTTTGCAAGACGAGCAAAACATTCTCGCAAATCTTGTCTCGCAAATCGAGCATTGATTCGATTTGCGAGCACCCCCCCCCCCAAGAACCGGCATCGCTCCCCCTCCCCTGCCCGAATAGCATTCAGCCTTACCCCCATCTGGCACCGGCATGCAGCCCACAAGACATGCTGGTGAAAGAAGTTCCTGCCTCTTGCCTGGGTCTTGAGCATCTGCGCATGCTCAAGGCCATCTGGTTCTCACTCTCTACATGAATCCCATATGTACATGTAGCAAAGTTTGAAAAAAAATGTTACGTTTTGATGTGGTGAATTGATGTTTTGTCTTTCCATTTAAATATATTAAGTAATTTGATAAAAAGCATTTGATACACTCACTGTTGTGCAATGATTGAGAACTTGAGCCGTTTTCAAAGGTGGGCTTTTTAGTTCACTGACAGGGTGTTTTTACCTTGTAACGGTTCTCTGAGCACATTATAAGTGTGATTTAGTAAATGTTGAATATTTTGTTATATGCCCAGAGTGTATTCATTTGATCTATTTATAGTATTGGGTTTATAGTGTGATTTATCCCCATTTTGTTTTGGGAATCCAGAAAAAGGAGGACAGATTCAGATATCAGGGTTTTAGGTCCAGTGATTGAATGGAAATAAAACATGGATACCCCAATTCATCCTCTGTTTTCTAGAGTCATATGGTCATCCCAAAACCAACAGGTTCTCCTGTGAGTAGAAAACATAGTAATGGTCTAATTTGTCAATAGAAAATATGTCTGAGTTGAAATATGTATCCTGCTAGAGCTGGTCTTAGACATGGATGGCCAAGGAATTTGGGAGGGATCCCCCATGACTACCAGGCTGCATCTTGCTCAGCTTCCAGCAGATTGTGGATCTCTCTGGCCAGGGGTCCAAGGGTAATAGTGCTAAGTTAGACCCCCTAACACCACGACATATCTATATTTTGCACATTGTAGAAGGAAGTGCATTTCTTTTTAATTTTTTTGATATTGTACTACATGCAAGGGCTAGCAGGCTGACTTCTTGGAGTTTCCATTACATATCACTGTATGGTTTGTGGTAACTTTTATTCTGTATATAGCACTTTTCTTCTCTGTGCATCACCGAGGTATTCTGTTAGTATGAAGTTTTCAGGTAGTCATTTGGCCCTTTCTATATTTCAATGGAGCTTTAAAATCTAAACACCTAGACGGCTTGATAGGCGGTATGTCAAAATAAAAATAAACTTTAAACTTGATAAACTATATACTGTATATACTTGAATATAAACTGAGGTACTATTTTTGATCACCTTTTTAGGGAAAAAATGGCAACTCAAATATAAACTGAAGGTTTATAATCTGCCATTCCTCCCTTGTGATGCCCTACCACCCTATCTCCCAGTAGTCTTATCCCTCCACCATCACTGCAAGCTCCCCCAAACTGACAGACTTTTGCTGCCATGGTCAATGCATGCCTGTAACCCCTGCCCACACTCCAACTTCTATTAGAATGTTTAGTGCTCCCTCCCTCCCCCCCCCCACCTCAGGCCTACCGTGAGTTCATGGTGGTCTAGCAGTGCATTGGGGCAGGAGCAATTCCCACTCGCTCCTGCCCATTCTTCCTCCACAGTAAAAATTGCCACCAAGACTTCCAATCTTGCAAGAGGGAAGGGAGGCCTGTCAGCTGATGATGAAATCTGGGTCTTGGAGAGAGGTGTGAGCCTCCCTCTCTCCAAGACCCAGATTCCATTGTCAGCAGATATGCCCCAACACTCCCTCTCCCCAGATAGGTTCCCTCTCAAATCCCCCTCTCCCCAAACTGCAACCACTCCCCTACCCCTTCCAAAACATGTTTTTCTCCTTTCCCTCCATGTTAACTTCACATGGACTCTCCCCCCCTATCCATGTTACCCTCCAACTATGATGCCCACTAAGGAATATGTAGCTGAAGAAGACTGGGCTTCTTTTCAGGTTGCTACCTGGCTAAATGCAGAGGCAGTCCGGCTGAGTCACAGGGTCCATGGCAGCACTATGATCCTGGGGAGGGAGGCAGAAGCAATAGAGGGGCCTAATGGGCCCCCTTTCTCTGGCTCCGGCCTCTGCCCTGAGTGCCTGATGTGCCAGGGGTGGATCCATGGCTGAAGAAGGCTTGGGGGATGGGCTTCTCTTCCTCCCCCAGGTAATCCAGCTTGTCATCCAGCTCCTTCTCCTCAGCCACTTACCACCCCCCCCTACTGATGCCCTGATGTTCTGGTGGGGGAGAGGAAGGATTTGTGCTGCTACTGGTGCTGTTGCAGCAGCTGGTGTTGTGGGAGGAGAAGAGGCTGCAGTAGATGTTCCTGGCCGCATTCCCTCCTCCTCCTTACCATCCTCCCTGGCAGCAGCTGAAAACTCGGACACATGCTGATGGTCTGCAAGTAGGGAGAAAACGAGACATCAGTATGGGCAGACATGTGACGTGGACAAGAGGTCATAGCTTAAAACTGAATGGCAGCAGGTTCAGGACAAATGTCAGGAAGTTCTATTTCACACAAAGAGTGGTGGGCGCTTGGAATGCTCTCCCAGAGGAGGTGGTGGCAGAAAATACTGTGCTGGGTTTCAAACGCAAGTTGGATGCACACCTTCTTGCAGATCATATTGAGGGATACGGGAAATCCGGGTCTCCAAAAAGGAGCACCTAAATGGGCCTCCGAGTGTGCAGATTGCCAGACTAGATGGACCTTGGTCTGATCCGGTGAAGGCGTTTCTTATGTCAAGCAGCAGATACATGGTTGACATAGCTGCAGTCTAACACAGACCGTTTCCTTTCTAGTTTCATTTTTATTAATAGATTGTCATAGCATCTAAGTACTTTACAATATAAATAAATGGGGGAGAAAATGAAATCTAGAGGGTGAAAGGGAGTTGAAGATAAGATAAAGAAGAAAAAATAAATCAATAGGAAAGAAAGCAAGAGAAAAAAGAGATGTGGGGATTGTCTGAAGAGACTGTCCAGGCTACCCAAACAGGATGGAAGAAGGTCTAATTTAAAAGCATCTGTAAATAAGATGGCTGTTAGATCAGTTTTCAATTTTTGTAAGGATGAACTATAGGGATTCATGTTAACATCAAAGGTCCTAGAGGAATACTTGTCAACATCCCAGAGGCCTGAGTTATCAGAATGGTGGGTCTTAAGTCAAAGATGGAGAGAGAGAAAGTATCGTGCAGGGCAGGACCCCCTCCCCAGACAATAGGTAAGAGGTTGAAAAAAGGAATGTGTGCCACATAGCCCAAAATGTTAGCTTGGCAGAAGTCCCACCACATTCCTAGTGTGATAATAGGTAATGCTTGTATGGATATATGTTATATTGTTTTGCCTCTGGGAAGTATGTATGCCTCCCACACCAGCCAGTGTTCCAGGCCCAACTATTGCCAATATCTCCCTCTCCAAAGCATTGAGCTGGAGTTTGCCACTGGACTCTATGCTGCTACTTGTTCAGCCCTCTTCCAGACTTTCCACCCACATAAGCCACCACAGTTTTGGGGGGGGGGTTGTGCGTGTGTAGGGGGGGGGTTATGCCTCCATTTCATGGTGTTGATGGTAAACAACATTTATCTCATTGCAGATCTAGTGCCAGATAGCAAGCTAACCTTTAAAGAAAGCTTTTGATCACTGACCACATTTCTCTCCTTTTAGCACAAATGTTCTGGGTGATGGTGAAGAACATACCTGTGGAACTGGACAACATGCAACAGATGTGTGTTCCCTTTGACATGGATAACCTGGACATACAGATGATTCAACTGGACATACTGGCCTCACTTGTGTATGCTGGACACTACAGACCTATATTTTCCCATAGCCAGGCCCAGCCTGTACCTTGCTGTCTGTAAACACCTGCAGCCTTTGCAATGCTAACGTGTTTGTCTCCATTCCCTGCTGGGAGGATATTTCTCCAAGGTTCTGCTGAACTGTTATCAGTGCTGTATGACTTCAGGCACCCTGGAAAGCCATAACACTTTTATAATGAGCAAGGATCCCTGCAGGACGATGTGGGTGTAGCGAGATGAGAGAACTTGGTACCAAAACATTTGCTCCCTGTCTCTGAACCAAGTTATGGGAACCAAGCAGCTGGATTGTTGAAAGGTCACCTTTGTCAACTTTCAGCATACAAGGACACCATCTCGAAGATGCACAGAATTGTAAAACCACTAATTAGCATCTACAGCTCTCAGCGCTGGAGAAAGAAAGAAAGTTCACCAAGAATTCTCTGTTTCTGCAAGGCCCCCCCTCCCTTACTGGGGAGGGGGGGATGGAGATGAGAGAGGCGTGGACTGAGAGGAAGAGTTAGGTAATTCGGGGATGTACTTTTTGGAACAAAGGAAGAATTTCTCTGTATAAAAAACACGTGCATTCTAGTTAAAGCCAGAGAGATTCACTTACTTATGCTACGGGGAACTGCTAGCCCCCTGCTAAGCATATGGGTGCAAATTCTTCTCTCCATTGCATATTCTGAACTGACAATACATTTTTCTGCTATGCCTTTGCTGCTGTACTTTTGTAAGTTTTTATACTAACAATAAACGAATATTGTCTGTTTTGGAAGATACAATGCTGTCTTGTAGTTATTCCAATGAGGTAAACAAAGCAGCCTTTACTTCACCTTTCTAACATGTTCTGTCCTTCCTCATTCTGAATGCAGGTGACCATGCTTATCCCCTTTGAGATTGGTTCATGACCCCCATTGTGTATCCCCAGAGGCCACCCACCCGTCCGTCCACCGCTGCTGCCTGCCAGTCTGCCTCCCTGCCACGCCGATTCAAACCCTGGGCCACCACCACTGCTTCTTGCCTTCTTCCTGACGTCAATTTTGACGTCAGAGAGGAAGTTCGGGCCAGCCAAGCAGCGATTGGCTGGCCCGGAACTTCCTTTCTGATGTCAAAATTGACGTCGGGAAGAAGGCAAGGAGCAGCGGTGGCGTCCCAGAGTTTAAATCGACGCGGCAGGGAGGGAAAGTGATCGCCCGTCTTGGTGTCCCCGCGCACAGCTTCGGGATGCTGTCCCTGAAAACAGGACATTTCGGTGTCCCGAAGCAGTGGGTCAGGACAACAGGACGGTCAGTCCGAAACGGGACTGTCCCGTTGAAAACGAGACGTATGGTCACCTTATCCTTACAGCACCTCTTGTTGTACACCGTCTTGAACTGAAAAAGTATGATGGGATATAAATAAAGCTATTATGATTATTATTATTATTACAACAAGGGAGAGGAAACATATTATTATTACAACAAGGGAGAGGAAACATATTATTACAATAAGGGAGAGGAAACATATTCTTCACTTTACTATTTCTGTTGTTCATGCTTACTCCCCTCTTGCCTATACTACCTGTACTGTCCTTTCTTCCCTCTCTCTAAACCCTTATGATCTATGATATACATTTCCCACATGCCGACATGCTCCTTATCATATCCTCCTTGTCCCTGCTCAGTCCCAGACCTTCATGTTGCTATACAAGCGCATCATTGTTGTGCAGTTCTTGGTGGCCTGGAAGTGGCTCCTACTCCAAATTATAAATAGGTGAGAGTGCAGTATATTGGTAAGACTTGTGATCTTTGATGTGTGCTATGACCTAATTCCATATACATTGTACTATTGCAGTTGCTTCTGCTTGCTTTCCTCTTATCTGCATTGTCATCTCTTCCCTTCCCATAACACTCCTGTCTCCTCTCCCTTTGTCCGCCAAGCTTGTAACCCAATCTAGTTCAAGTTGCTGTGTTTGTGACTGGGGAGGAGGGGGTGTCTTCTCTTTCCCCATGCCAGCTCCACCCTCTTCCCTAAGCAGTCCCTGTGATCAGTGTTCTACATTCCCAATATGTTGATATGCTCTTATCCCTGTTCAAGTGTGCCAGACCTATATATTCATATGGCTATGTAAGGGCATCCTCATTCTACAGTTCTTGGTGTCATGATGGTGGCTGCTGCTCCGTATAACCGATGACGTTCAGGTGCAGGTGATTTGGTCTAATGGACTCCAAGAGTATATTGGTGATGCGTGTCCCAGCTGCTTCTGCTTACTCCCTTCCTCAAGTAGACTGGACCTTCATTTGGACATACAGGGGAATTTATCATTCAATAGGAGTGTATCACCCGCCTGCCTGTGTTCCTAGTATCAATCTCATCTACTTCCAGCTGTGGAATATTGTCATCCTGTGTCACAGCTGCAATCTGCTTTCCTGGACTGTGGGGCTATGCCATGTTTGGGGGTGGCTAGGAGCTAAGGGAAGTGGGTAGGAGCCAGGGGAATTGGGTAAGAGCACCAGCTGACCTGTATTTGCTCACATGTGATCCTGGACTAAAACTACAAAACAAATATCACACAAAGGACCCAATGCCAGGCTGAGAAACAGACACAGGACATCCATATAATCAAATGCAAATATTAACTTTAATAAAATCTGTTTTACAATGCAAAAAATATAAAATAAACTAAAAAAAAGGGGGGTAAGTAAAGGTACAATTTAAAAAATGGGGAAGGCTAAATATGGAAAAGAGAGGAACAGAACTAAAAAGGACTATTTACAAATGTTATGGGGGAGGGGACCCCTAAGAGCAAAGTGAGCTGCCTCAGGAGGGGGGTCAGAGTACTAACGTTGGAAGGGGTCTGGCTCTTAGGATGGAGCATGGCCTTGGGCAGCTAAAAGGCTCGTTATGCCATGCTTCATCCTGTCCATACACCCTTCTAGCGTCAGTAGTTGGAAGCATTTAACTTATAACCCCCTCACCCTAAGCAATCCAAGTAACTCCCTAAGCCCCTACTTGTCCTGATGTCTGTTAATTTTAAATTGTAAGCTCTACTGAGCAGGGACCATCTCTTAAATATGTTATTGAACAGCGCTATGTATGCCTATCAGCACTTTAGAAATGTTAAATAGTACTTAGTAGCCAGCCCGGAAGTCCAGCAGCCACCTGACCAAGAGAGATCCAGAGGAAGGGTGATATCTGGGGACTGGGTGAAGGTGGACTAGACAACAAAACAAAGGGTTTAAAGGCTGACAAAGTCTGTAAGTTATAGGTTCTGAAAATCTGGGTTACAAATTAAGGTTGCACAGGTCAACACATCATTTTCATTAGAGTTAACGGGTGGATTTTGTAGTATTTTTCATGCTGATTTCAAATCTGTTTAGTTATTCACTGGCACGTCACATTTTTGTAATGAGGCTCATTATATATAATTATAAATGTTAATTGGGCGATATATCATGTGTTTATAGGATAAACGTATAAGGAGGGTAAACGACAGTTGTCTTTTTTTTATATACTACAGACGGTGGTTAATATCAGTCTTTATCATGCCAAGACATTGTACTAATCATCCAGATAGTTTCTGTTACATCTGTGGTTTGTTCACGATGAAAGCATAACATCGCCCAATTACCATAGATCTGAAGAATGTATACAAATTGTACTTTGGCCGTCCACTGGGTGTCCAGGATAAGTCTTGGGCTCCACAATCATCTGTACCGGTTGTTCCAATGGACTTCGTAACTGGATCAATCAATGAAAGGCAGCTATGTCATTTGCAATCTCAATGATATGGAGGAAACCGCGAGACCATATTAAAGATTGCTACTTTTGCCTTGTGAACGCAAGTGGATTCTCAGCTAAAACTAAGCACAAAATTATATATCCTACTCTGTATTCTGCTATTAGGCCTGTTCCTCATGATGACTCACTGCCTGTCCCTGTACCTCTACAAGATGGATTTGCTTATGTGGAACATGATGAGGAATGTGATGATGCAGCAGCTGGTCACAATCCAGAATTATCTAATACTGATGATGTGAATGATGAAGATTCAGAACCAGAGACCTTTACACAAACTGAGCTCAATGATCTTATTTGTGATCTAAATCTTTCAAAAGAAAAAACAGAACTTCTTGCTTCAAGGCTTAAGCAAAAGCACTTGTTTGCAAAAGATGCTAATATAACTCATTACAGAAAAAGGAATCATAACCTAACAACATTCTTCACTGTAAATGGCTCATTGTGCATTTGTCATGACATCAACGGGCTCTTCAATAGTTTGTCACAACTGCATTGTCCAGATGAATGGAGTCTCTTCATTGATTCTTCACAGAGAAGCTTGAAGCCAGTATTACTGCACAACATAGAATCACCAATCATCTCATAAAAATGCTAAACCAATAGATGTGTCTTAACCATTTGATCTGAACTTTACATAAGATAACTCAGAATGAATTATGACTGGGAGGGAATTCCACAGTCGAGGAACTGCTGCAAAAAAGGCAGACTTCGGAGTAGATGCTAGAAGTACCAAATGAACAGCAGGTAAGGCAAATTGGTGAACAGTCAATGAATGTAAACTATGAGAAAGCTTATAGGGAACTAATAATTTCCCTAGTCTGGTTGACCCGATTGTAATAACATAGTAACATAGTAGATGATGGCAGATAAAGACCAGAATGGTCCATCCAGTCTGCCCAACCCGATTCAATTAAAAAAAATTTTTTTTTTTTTTCTTCTTAGCTATTTCTGGGCAAGAATCCAAAGCTTTACCCGGTACTGTGCTTGGGTTCCAACTGCTGAAATCTCTGTTAAGACTTACCCTAGCCCATCTACACCCTCCCAGCCATTGAAGCCCTCCCCAGCCCATCCTCCACCAAATGGCCATACACAGACACAGACCGTGCAAGTCTGCCCAGTACTGGCCTAGTTCAATATTTAATATTATTTTCTGATTCTAAATCTTCTGTGTTCATCCCACGCTTCTTTGAACTCAGTCACAGTTTTACTCTCCACCACCGCTCTCGGGAGCACATTCCAGGCATCCACTACCCTCTCCATAAAGTAGAATTTCCTAACATTGCCCCTGAATCTACCACCCCTCAACCTCAAATTCTGTCCTCTGGTTTTACCATTTTCCTTTCTCTGGAAAAGATTTTGTTCTACGTTAATACCCTTCAAGTATTTGAATGTCTGAATCATATCTCCCCTGTCTCTCCTTTCCTCTAAGGTATACCGTATTTTCACGCATATAACGCGCGCGTTATACACGATTTTTACAAACCGAGTATAATCATGCGCGTTATATTCGTGTGTGCGTTATCCCCCTTTTTTTTTTTACATAGTTCCCCCCCCCCCCGATTCACTCCGCAGAACCGCTCGCAACCCCACCCCGAAGGACCGCTCGCGCTCGAACACGCACCCCCACCCCGAAGGACCGCTCGCGCTCGAACACGCACCCCCACCCCGAAGGACTGCTCGCACCCCCACAGCCTCCCCACCCCTCCATCATGTAGAAGCTGCCTACCGTCGTCCTGCTGCTTCCTCTGCCGGCGGTCCTGCCCCTTCTCTTAGCCCTGCGTCTACGCTGCTTCCTCTTCCGGCGGTCCCGCTCTTTCTCTGACGTAGAGAGTGGTAGACAACTGGAACGCTCTTCCAGAGTCTGTTATAGGGGGAAACACCCTCCAGGGATTCAAGAGAAAGTTGGACAAGTTCCTGCTAAACTGGAACGTACACAGGTGAGACTGGACTCATTTAGAGCATTGGTCTTTGACCTGAGGGCTGCCGCGTGAGCGGACTGCTGGGCAGGATGGACCGCTGGTCTGACCCAGCAGCAGCAATTCTTGTTATCATCAATATTGTTAAAAATTGTTTATAGTAATTGAACTAATACTTAAAACGCATAATAATAAGCCTATGTAAATAGTTTAAATAAAACCCGTTTAATTTATTAGCCAGACTTGTTCACAGCCATCTTTTTCGGATTGTTCCTGGGGGTGTAGAGGAGGGTGATCCATCTGCTAATCCTTCTTTTCCCCAGGTGGAGGTGCAGAGCATCAAACAAGTGAGGAACGAAAAGAAACTGTCTTTGGAGGGTCTCCAGCCAATTTGAACCCAACCCAGAGCTGCCCTGAGGGGGGCATTGCACTAACTTAAGTCCACATTTTCATGCCTTTTAGGGGAGTGTTCAATTATGCCAGCCAAAGGCTGATGTGAATGCTCATGCCTACTGGCATTTAGATATGTAAATTCAAATATTTTATAAACTGCTCCTAAATGTGGGACATGCCCCTGACCCACCTAGGCTCCTTCCCTGGCCACACCCCATTTGGAGTTTCACACTATAAGAAAAAGGCAAAGATAACGTGTGCCAATTAATACTTAAGGCCAATTATTAATGATTAGTGCCAATTAAGCCAACTAGTTTATCTGTGTAACTGACCCTATTCTATAGCTGAACACCCAATTACGTGCTTAACTTTGGATGCCATTTATAGAAACAACCTTAGACACAGTAGAAAAATGGATGATGGATCACAAACTAAAACTAAATTCTGAAAAAACAAAATTCCTTTTGCTCGAAAAAGCCCAAACTCCTACCATCACTGAACTGAAAATCAAAAATACCAAATACCCAATACAACCCGAATTAAAACTCCTAGGAGTTACGATAGACAGATGTTGCACAATGCAGCCCCAGATCAACAAAACAACCCAGAAAGCTTTTCTAACCATGAGAAATCTCCGTAAAATCAGAAAATTCTTTGACCAAGCACAATTTAGACTAATCATCCAATCCCTAGTCTTAGGTCTGCTGGATTATTGCAACTCCCTATATCTTCCTTGTCCAGCCACTATGATAAAACAACTCCAGACCATACAAAACACCGCCCTCAGATTGATCTACTCACTCAAAAAATATGATCACATAACAACTGCCTTCTTAGACTCTCACTGGTTACCCATACAAGCACGAATCCAATTCAAATTCCACTGCCTGATATTCAAAGCATTACACGGCTCTTCCCCCTCCTATCTAAACAACCGCTTAAACCAAATTTCCACCTCAAGACACAGAAGAACCTCGAACCCTTTCGCCTTCCCCCCACTCAAAGGCACACAACGCAAGAAAATGTTTGACAACCTTCTGGCAACACAAGCAGCAAAAATCAACCATTCCATCTCTAATCTTATGACAATATCAGACAACTTCAAAACATTCAGAAAAGAAATCAAAACCCTGCTTTTCAAAAAATTCATCCAAATATCTTAACCCCTCCTCTTTTACCTCCAGAAGATTCACCTACCTTCAGATAACCTTCTCCCAAATTACCCACCTTAACACCTTCCAATTAAACAAATACCATAAATAGATTGTAACCTACCCTCTCTAACTACATTCCATATGTATTTTTCATATAGTTCTTCACTGTCAGTTTAATTTCCATCCTATAAGTTCACATAGAATTTTTCTTTTTTCAACCATCTTTATTTTCTCTTCTTTATTAATTTCCAGGTACTTTAGTTAGATTGTGAGCCTTCGGGACAGTAAGGGAATTTTTTAAGTACCTTCTTACTTCTCATTTATAATCTTAATGTATATTTTCTTCAAACCGCTTAGAACCTAACGGATGTAGCGGTATATAAGAAATAAATTACATTACATTACATTTATAGAATTTGAGGGTTACTGCTGGGATGTAGCTGGGCATTGAATATGGACATCACCATATTCAGCTGTGGTATTTGGATAACAATCTGGTTAACTTAGAACTGCAAAAAAATGTCCTAAGTTAACTGTGTTGTTATCTGGGTACCGCCTTTGAATACTGGAAGTGCCCAGGTAACTCCCACAGTCTGCCAAGTACCCAGATATGTATTGCCAATACCAGGATAGGAGCCAGCACTGACATGACGTAGTGAGACCCAGAAACCTGTTACAAGCACAATGCCAGCTGCAAGAAACCCTGAGAGAACATGTAACCCAGCTCCACAGGAAGAACATCTCTAAACCCACCAGAGACTTTTCCATTCTATGGAAAAAGAGACCAACTGATTTTCACAACAAAATTCAGATTTCTGACCAACTGACTTTCCCGCCAAAATTCAAATTAGTGGACTGCCCTGTTCCCAATCAGGTCAGGGAACTCACTATTTACAAAAGAAAAACTGCAGAACTCAAAGCATACCCTGAAGAAAGCCACAGCATGGTGGCTGAAACATCGGTTTCTACCTGACAAGACTCAGCGAGACCCGGAAACCTGTTAACAAGCACAATGCCAGGTGCAGAAACCCTGAGAGAATATCCAAATCCAGGTTCTTGCACTGCCCAGGTCTGGTTCAGTTGGTAACAGCCAGAGCTTAAAGAAATGTTGTCTGCTGCAGCTCATAGCTGAATATTGCCCTGATAGTTTTATGTAGTATTTGTGTATATAAAACAAGCAAATTATTTCATGGTTTCTGCAGATGGGCAGACTAGATGAGCCATTTGGCCTTTATCTGCCGTCATGTTTCTAAACACCTGCATACTTGGCAGGCTTTGTTGCATTTTATTCACACATCGTTAAACTGACAGGAAAATGAAATCATCATCCTGAAATCAACAGCTGCTCAATTGGATTTTTTTTTCTTTTTGGGAGATAATGTACATAAGTGGAACTTGTCTTTTTTTAAGCTTTGACCTTTTTACAGCTGATTCTATATTAAACAATACTAAGCATCATGACCAATGGATTCCTTTGCTGACATCAGTCTGATACTAAACATCAATGTGCATTTGAAAGGCAATTCCATGCTATACTATTCCAGACATTCCATGCTATACCACACTTAGCATATATTATCATTCACAGGTATGTATTGTACTGCCATATTTCTGCCGTACCATGTACTGTCATGCATTCTAATGCACCAGAATGCTCTGTTATGAACTGCCTTACCATGTTTCATACTGTCAAGCACTATAATTACATTACATTATATTAGTGATTTATATTCCGCCGTTACCTTGAGGTTCAAGGCGGATTACAAAAAGGACCTATCTGGCCATTTCCAGAGGAATTATAGAATAATTAGGGAGTAGTCAACTCGATTCATAGAAATGAGGTAGTTCTTGTGGCATTAGGTTGTTTTAGAGAGTAGGGAGGCGTTAGGTTGGTTTTGATTGTTGGGTATCAGGGATTTTTTAAATAGTATGGTTTTTATTTCTTTTCTAAATGTTCTGTAGTCAGGGGTCGTTATCAGCAAAGTAGAGAGTTGGCGGCCTAATCTCGCTGCTTGTGTGGCCAGGAGGCCATTATACAGCCTTTTCCGTTTGACTTCTCTGATTGGTGGGTATGTGAATGGAGCGTGGGTTCTCCTTTGTCTGGTTGAGGTGGTTCGGATTAGACGGTTGTTTAGGTATATTGGGCTGTTTCTGTTCATGGTTTTAAATAGAAGACAGTAGAACTTGAATTGTATTCTTGCTTGAATTGGTAGCCAGTATGAATGGAGGTACGCCTCGGTGATCTGGTCAAGCTCTATTAGTTACCGCAATGTCACACCAAACTCATATCATCACCTCCCCATGCTGTATGACAGTGTTTTTCAACCTTTTTTGTGCAAAGGCACACTTGTTTCATGAAAAAAATCACGAGGCACACCACCATTAGAAAATGTTAAAAAATTTAACTCTGTGCCTATATTGACTATATATAAAGTAATTCTCTTGAATAGGAATCAAATAAACACAAAGAAAGTATTTTATAATTACTTTATTATGAAATATTAAGTAAACAGAATAGTGAAAAATTATAAAATACTTTATTCAGTGCGAAACCTGGGCCTGTTTGGCTGAACACAAAGCTGATATTCTGGCTGGAATCGAAGAAAGACACACACGTAGCTCTTCGTCAACAGCTCTCAGTCTCTCTCTGTATTTGGTTTTTATAGCATACAAAAATAGACAAATATACCCTCCATCCTTTTTATTAAACCACAATAGCAGTTTTTAGCGCAGGGAGCTGCGCTGAATGCCCAGCGCTGCTCTTGACGCTCATAGGCTCCCTGCGCTAAAAACCACTATTGCGGTTTAGTAAAAGGGGACCATATTGTAAAATATAGACAGCAGATATAAATTCAGAACTGTGCATAGTAAGTGAAGGGAAGTTTTCATCTCTGGGAATTTACCCAGTAAACTATTAAGTTATTTGGGCAAATTCCTTTGAAAACTGTGGTAATACTGCCTCCACTTTGCTAAATTTAAAATAAAATCATTTTTCCTACCTTGTCTGGTGATTTCTGGTTGCACTTTCTTCTTCTGACTGTGCATCCAATCTTTCTTCCCTTCTATCAGCCTGTATGCTTTCTCTCCTCCACACCTCATTCCCTCCCCCAACTTTTTCTTCCTCTCTCCCTGACCTTTCTTTCTTTTTTTCTGTTTCTCTTCTTTCCTTCTGTTTCCCTGCCTGCCCCCTTTCTTTCTTTCTCCCTGCCGTTCCCCAAGCCACTGCCACTGCCGCTGCCATTGGGGAACAGGACCCACCAATGGATAACAGGCCCCAAAGCCGACGCATGCTCTCCCTGACGTCAATTCTGCAATCGGAGAGGAAGTTCCGCCCAGCCAGGCAGCGATTGGCTGGCCCGAACTTCCTCTCCGACTGCAGAATTGACGTCGGGGAGAAGAAGACTTATCGGCTCGATAGATTAGATCGCCAAGACAAAGTGAGTCCTGGGTGATCGACTCACTTTGCCTTGGCGAGCTACTGGCACCCCTGCCTCGGGCCCCCTGTCAGCTCCGGGCCCCTGAATGCAGGACTGGTAGTACTGCCCTGATGGCGGCCCTGCGGCACCCTAGGCAACATCTCGCGGCACACTAGAGCGGTTGAAAAACACTGCTGTATGAGACCTTGTCCCGTCATACCCTATTAAGTATTGCCATGCTTTTGACTACTATCATGTTCCCCTATATATTGTCCTATCATGTAATGATCTAAAATGTACTATCATACTCTAAACTAAACCTTAAGTTTGTATACCTTTTGACAGCACCTTTGGTGTTTTCTTGATTGCAGTGTGTTGTTCCTTGTTCTTGCTGCATATTTTGTGTATATTTTATATTTTATGTATATCTAAATAAACGCTTTCATTTAAAAAAAAAAAAAAGTTTGTATACCGCATCATCTCCATAAAGATAGAGCTCGGCATGGTTTACAGGTAATTCACTAAATGAGGGAAGGACATAATAAGAAATTAGAGGTTATGAAGAGGATAGCTAGCTTTACATTTTAAATAGACAGCTTTACGTTTTGGAGAAAAGCCAGACTTTCAGATGCTTTCGGAATAATTGGAATGAGCCTAGGTTCAGCAGCGGGGCAGGGAGGTTATTTCAAGAATTTGAAGAAAAGGGATTTCCCTGATTTCCCTGCATACATGACGCCTTTTAACGAGGGGAAAGATAGTTTGAGTTTGTGGGTGGATCTGGTAGTGTCAGGTCTCGAAGAATTCCAAGATAGTGGGAGAATGCCATGTAGGATCTTGAAAGTTAGGCAAGTACATTTAAAGTGAATCCTAGAAATCACCAAAAGCCAGTGAAGTACTACATCACTATACCCTGTTCTACCTTATTATATACATCCTGTTATGTTTTATTATGTATGTAAACTTATAACCCATTCTGAGCTCTTCTGGGAGGACAGGATATAAATCCAAATAAATAAATGGCCTCCTGTATGGCCCCCATCCTCCCCAATACATCCTGGATTCCAGAGCCAGATGCATCTGTAGCAGCAACTGCACCGGTCCCTGGAACCCTCAGAGACTGAGCTCTCTGTGTTGGAGAGGGTGGGAGAAGATGCAGAAGGCATGGCCCTCTGGTCCAGACCTCAAAAGCCCCTCCTGAGGGGCAGAGTAGTCGGGCAAAAGGAAATGGGTGGGGTCAGGGGAGGTATCCTCTTCATCTTTTTCTTCTGTCTCTTCCTTTTTCTCCTCCTCTTCCCCTCTTTCTGTCTCACCTTCTTCCTCTTCTCTCTCACTCTCCTCCTCCTCCTGAACAGGGCCAGTCCCTGCACCAGCTCCAGGGGGTGCTACCATCACTGCCCGAGCTAGAAAGGAAGGAAACAGAGAAATAGGTTAGTCAGGTACTCTGTCACCTATACATTTGATCATGTCCTAATCTTTATTTTTTTATTACAAATAAGTATATACATGAGCACTTATCCAATAGCTGGCATAGAAGTGCATATGAGGTGGAGAGGGTCTATGAGATGGACTCCTTACTTACCTACCTGGGCATGCAGTTCCTCCTGCACCCCCCTGGAGGAATTCCGACTCATGCAGCCATAGGAGCTGGGCCCGTTTCCCGAGGACTTCCGCCTATATGGAAAGAGAGAGGGGGTAAGTTAAGTGCAGGTACATGACATTACATTTCTCCCTCCATATTCGCGGTTTCGATTATTCACGGTTTTTAGCTTCCTGGCTCCTCCCCCCAAATTACATCAGCTTACATAGAGAAATCGCTGATTCCAAGCGTTTACAGAGAAAATCGCTGATTCCCAGCACTTTCTTCACTGTGTTTTGCCTCTCCTTCAGGAACAGACCAGGTCTCCCACCATGTTTTCTTTTAATATATATATTTTTATTACCATCACAGCAACAATGATACCACTAACAATGTACATATACTTACAGCTCTAGGGAAGAACGTCTTTTTGTTGAATCTCCTGACCAGTCTCTTCCAGGCCTTCCTGTGTTCTCCTCTGACCTGGAAGGACAAAGTATTTATGTTCCTTTTTCAGGAACAGAATGGCTAAGAGCCTGGAGTTGCTGTAGCCAAAGTTAGGATGCCTTTTTGCTGACATTTATTTATTTAGCCAATTTTCTAGCCCATCCTCCCCGAAGAGCCCAGAACGGGTTACAATTTTACATACATAGTGAAAGGATAGCAACAAAGTTACAAATTTACACATAGCAAACATACAGAACAATCGATAAGGCAATAACGATGGCACAGATTAAGTCCCCGCATCGATGTCATCATGATGTCATAATGTACCGATGAAGACGGCTTCATCGGTGATTGGCGCGATTCTGTAAAGGGTGAACAAAGAGAAAGGCACCCCAATAAGGACACCAACATGCCTAAATTAAAATGGGCACTCTAAGAGCTATTAGCCATCACTCAGTGCGATTCTGCAAAGTGCGCCTATATTTTGCATTATCACACTGAGTGGCACCTTATTTGGTGCTGATTTTTTAGGCGTCATTTGGCCCAAAGATCCCATGACTTAGGGAGTATTCTGGTCAAAAGATTTCACTTTCATTTTTACTGCTTGTCCCTTCCTCCTCACACTTAGGCCCTCTTTTACTAAGGTGCGTTAACCGATTAGCGTGCTAATTGAGTTAGCGCATACTAAATACTAACATGTGCACAAAGGTTTTTCACCACCTAAACTGTACTGTCTCTTCAGCTTTTTGCAGCCCAAATTCATGAACTTGCATTTTTTATTATTTATAGAAGACTAAATAAACAATCAATAAAATTCTTGTACAGAAAAGCTCAACCCATGCATAATATATTACAATACATTTAATCAAGTCAAAGGTAAATGAAACATGAGTTTAACCTAAAGTCCACTATATAGAAGAGGGTGGATCAGAAAATTAAATACCAATAAATCAAAGGGATTATAATGAAAGGTCAGTGAAGTCCTTCTAATTAAATCTCATATAGTACCTTCAACAACAGAAGACAAATGAGGAGCAGGAATCAAAGATTTTTTGCCACCAAAAAATTGGTTAGATGTAAAGGATTGAAAAATATATAACATACAGATTTGTATTTCAAAATACACTTACAAGAAAATTTTAAGAAATGCAATGCTCCTAACTGTAATACTCCAGGTTTTAACAAAAGAAATTGGTTTTTCTTTTTTTTGCATCTCTCTTAAGACATCAGGAAAAACATTTATTTTTTAAATCAAAAAACTTCTTATAATGATGATGAAAGAACATTCTCAACAACCACTCTTTATCGGAGATTAAACCATTGTAGCTGGTGTTACAATTCCTGGATCTGAACGCTCCAATATATTAGAAACATCCAGAGTTTCCATTTCTTAGCATTAAATCTTAGCTGCCAAATTTCAGACCATTCCTCTAGTTTTGCTAGATCGTTCCTCATGTTATTCACACCATCAGGGGTGTCTACTCTATTGCAGATTTTGGTATCATTCGCAAAGAGGCAAATCTTACCAGAAAGCCCTTCAGCAATATCATTTACAAAAATATTAAAAAGAACAGGCCCAAGAACCGAACTTGATGCACACCAGTGGTAACATCCCTTTCCTCAGAGCGATCTCCATTGACCACTACCCTCTGTTGCCTTCCACTCAACCAGTTCCTGACCCAGTCCGTCACTTAGACACCTGCGTGGAACACTGTCAAAGGCTTTGCTAAAATCTAAATACACCACAAATAGCATTCTCCCTCTATTCAATTCTCTGGTCACACAGTCAAAGAAATTGATGAGATTTGTCTGAATAGACCTACCTCTAGTGAATCCATATTGCCTCAGATCCTGTAATCCATGGGATTCCAGAAACTTCACTATTCTCCGCTTTAAAAAAGAGATTCCTTTAATTTACTTATCAAAAAAGTCGGACGTTTGGGTCTGTAGTTCCCTACCTCTTTCTTACTTCCACTTTTGTGGAGAGGGACCACATCCACCTTTCTCTAGTCCTCTGGTACCACCACCTACTCTAGAGAAGCGTTGAAAAAGTCAGCCAGCGGAGCCACCAGAACTTCCCTAAGTTCCTCTACTATTTATTTATTTATTTATTTTAATTTCTATCTCGTTCTCCCGGAAGCTCAGAACGGGTTACAAGCAGACATTCACAATAGTTTGAAAACAGACTAGTCATGTCAACAAATAGGTTACAGTAGACCAGTGGTTCCCAAACTTGTCCTGGGGGACCCCCAGGGCCAGTCAGATTTTCAAGATATCCCTAATGAATATGCATGAGAGAGATTTGCATATAATGGAAGTGACAGGTATGCAAATCTCTCTCATGCATATTCATTAGGGATATCTTGAAAACCTGACTGGCTGGGGGTCCCCCAGGACAGGTTTGGGAACCACTGCAGTAGACAATAACAGAGCTAATTCTAGAGACCAGACTGGTCATAGCAAAGAGTACTAGGAAAAGTATTTACTATGCTTGGATGTACACCATCTGGCCCCATCGCTTTGTCTCACCTGTAGTTGGGATCTTACAAGAAAACCATCAAGAGATTGAGAATGATTCAAAATACAGCTATACATAAATCTTTGACTTTAAAAAATCTGAACATATTACACATTATAATTTAAAAAAACTGCATTGGTTACCGGTAGAAGCCAGAATAATATTTAAATTTGGATGTTTGAGTTACAAAACTTTGTTTGGTATTGCTCCCACTTATTTATTGAATCATTTTGTTTTACCGGCAAAAGTTCTTCATACACGTGGAAATACTCTTTTTTCATTTCCGACTTTGAAGGATGTCACTTTAAAAGATTTCTTGATAAAACTATCTTTTCAGGCCGGGGTTTGGAACAAAACTAAGGGCTCCTTTTACTAAGCTACGTTAGGGCATTAACGCGCGGAATAGCGCGCGCTACAATGCTGCGCGCGCTAGACGCCAACGCCAGCATTGAGTTGGCGTTAGTTCTAGCCATGTAGCGCGGGGTTAGCACGTGCTAATCTGCTGCGCACCTTAGTAAAAGGAGCCCTAATTGTTTTGTTTCTGAACACATTTTCTTATCATATATTTAGGAGATCATTGAAGACCTTTATTTGACAAATTTGTTTAACTATTCTAACTATGTTCTCAAGCTAATGTAGATGTACTTTTCGTTGCGTTTTTTAGCAGTTTCTCTTGATGCTCTGAATTGCAAGATACTGCGGGATACAAACAAAGTTATTAGTAGTAATAGTAGTAGTACACTTCCCCCTCCCCATTCGCGGTTTCAGTAATCGCGATTTCACATATTCGCGATTTTTTGGAGAGGGGAAAAAAAAAAAAAATAAAACATGCTCAAGTCTTCCCCCCGGCATCCTGGCCTTAACTGGTGGTCTAGCGGGCTTTCGGGGCAAGAGCGATCTTCCTACACTCCTGCCCCATGCAGATTGCCATTAGGAAATAGCTATAGGGAGTTACCATCGTAGTCTCGAGAGACTACGGGAACTCACAGCAGCCATTTCCTAATGGCGATCTGCACATGGCAGGAGCGTAGGAAGATCGCTCCTGCCCTGAAAGCCCGCTAGACCACCAGGTAAGGCTGGGAAGGCGGGAGGGAGGTGGGGGTGGGTCAGAGCCGGATATGCGCGGTTTTTCGCCATTCGCGGTCCGGCTCTGCCCCTATCCCCCGCGAATCCAGAGGGAGAAGTAGCGTCGCCGAAAATGTAAATGTAGCTATGCCAAAAAAAAAAAAAAAATGTGTAACTTCGCTGTAATGTACAGTCTCTTCATCTGTTAACCGCATAGAACTTCCATGGTAATGCGGTATACAAAAATAAAGTTAGTAGTAGTAGTAGTAGTAGAGCTAGCAACTGGAACACAGTCCTCTGAAAATCATTCAGAGTCTACCATGTTTCCATTCCTATTTGCATGTCATAGTAGATGACGGCAGATAAAGACCCGAATGGTCCATCTAGTCTGCCCAACCTGATTCAATCTAAAAATTTGTTCTTGTTTTTTTTTTATTATTTTTTCTCCTTAGCTATTTCTGGGCAAGAATCTAAAGCTCTGCCCGGTACTGTTCTTAGGTTCCAACTACTGAAGTCTCCATCAAAGCTCACTCCAGTCCATCTACACCAGGGGTGTCAAAGTCCCTCCTTGAGGGCTGCAATGCAGTCGGGTTTTCAGGATTTTCCCAATGAATATGCATGAGATCTATTAGCACACATTGAAAGAAGTGCATGCAAATAGATCTCAGGCATATTCATTGGGGAAATCCTGAAAACCCGACTGGATTGCAGCCCTCGAGGAGGGACTTTGACACCCCTGATCTAAACCCTCCCAGCCATTGAAGCCCTCCCCAGCCCATCCTCCCCAAACGGCCATATACTGACACAAAACGTGTAAGTCTGCCCAGTACTGGCCCTGGTTCTTCAATATTTACTATTATTTTCTGATTCTAGATCATCTGTGTTCATCCCGTGCTTTTTTGAACTCCGTCACCGTTTTCCTCTCCACCACCTCTCTCGGGAGCACATTCCAGGCATCCATCACCCTTTCCGTAAAGAAGAATTTCCTTACATTGCTCTTGAGTTTCCCACCCCTCAACCTCAAATTATGTCCTCTGGTTTTACCATTTTCCTTTCTCTGGAAAAGATTTTGTTCTACATTAATACCGTTCAAGAATTTGAACATCTGAATCATATCTCCCCTGTCCCCTGTTCCCATGTCTTCTGTAGTCCTGTTCCCAGCGCTTCAGTCTGTGAAAATGGAACAGAAATATCTGTTAAGCAATTCAGCCTTATCTTTATCAGCTTCTACCATATTCTTCCCCTTCACCTCCGAGTCTCAAAATGCTACTTTTGAACTTCCGCCTAATAATCACTAACATATCTAAAAAAAATGCTGTGTCGGCTATTTGTCTCTCTTAACCTTTCCAGCTATTACCTTGCCTTGGACACAGTCAAGGAGTTTGTTCATTTCTGGGGGTGCTCAAGCACCCACACAGCTGGCTCCTATGATATCAATCCATATTCTTACATCTTCTCCCTTAACCCATTATTATAGCATCCCAACAAGTAATCCAAGCAAGCTCTAGTGTCACAAATCAACAACAAGTACTTCATTAGTTATCAAAACTACAAGTAATCAGAGAAGGTGAACACCTCCTGGTGGTCATCTACAAAAGATGGACACAAGCAAACGTTTTCCAAGTTTTTGTATGGAGGACAAAGGGTATAAGTGGGAGCAATAAGTGTAATTACATAAGGTTGACATGAGAGGGCCTGTTACTAATAAATGTTGCTTCTGTTTGTTATATTCTTGCATTCAGGATTACATAAAAGGAAAGTGTTTCTGAAAGCCAAATTATCACAGATTTCTTTATTTTGTAATTAGAAAATATTTTTTTTTTCTTTTTAGGCATAATTTGTTGGACTCCAAGATTAACACCCTTTTGTCCCTGTGTCAGGATCCAAATTTATTAAATCCGATTCATGGGATTGTACAGAGTGTGGTTTACCATGAAGAATCCCCGCCCCCATACCAACCATCCTACTTACAAAGTAAAGGTTTTGTCTTTTTGTTTTGCAAAATTGAAGATCCCAAAATTGAAAAGCACAGTTACTTACCGTAACAGGTGTTATCCAGGGACAGCAGGCAGATATTCTTAACGCATGGGTGATGTCACCGACGGAGCCCCGGTACGGACACTTTTAACTAGAAAGTTCTAGTTGGCCGCACCGCGAATGTGCGAGTGCCTTGCCGCCCGACGGAGGAGTGCGTGGTCCCCAGTTAAGATAAGCCAGCTAAGAAGCCAAACCGGGGAGGTGGGTGGGACGTAAGATTATCTGCCTGCTGTCCCTGGATAACACCTGTTACGGTAAGTAACTGTGCTTTATCCCAGGACAAGCAGGCAGCATATTCTTAACGCATGGGTGACCTCCAAGCTAACAGAGAGGGAGGAGGGATGGTTGGCCATTAGGAAAATAAATTTTGTAACACAGATTGGCCGAAGTGTCCATCCCGTCTGGAGAAGGCATCCAGACAGTAGTGGGTAGTGAACGTGTGAACTGAGGACCAAGTGGCAGCCTTGCAGATCTCCTCGATGGGCGTGGAGCGGAGGAAAGCCACAGAAGCAGCCTGTGGGCCGTGACAGCACCTTCCAGTGAGAGACCGGCCCGAGCATAACAGAACGCAATGCAGGCAGCAAGCCAGTTGGAAAGCGTTCGTTTAGAAACAGGACGACCTAGACGGTTAGGGTCGAAGGACAGAAAGAGCTGAGGGGACGAGCGGTGAGCCCTGGTACGGTCAAGGTAGTATGCAAGGGCACGCTTACAGTTCAGCGTGTGTAACGCCTGTTCCCCAGGATGAGAATGGGGCTTCGGGAAAAAGACAGGCAAGACAATGGACTGGTTGAGGTGGAAGTCCGAGACCATCTTGGGAAGAAATCTAGGATGGGTACGCAGAACCACCTTGTCATGGTGAAAAACCGTGAAAGGTGGGTCTGCAACCAGTGCATGCAGCTCACTAACCCTCCTGGCAGAGGTGATGGCAATGAGGAAAAGCACCTTCCACGTAAGAAATTTGAGAGAATTTGTGGCAAGAGGTTCAAAAGGAGGTTTCATGAGGGTGGATAAAACCACATTCAGGTCCCAGACGACTGGAGGAGGCTTCAGAGGTGGTTTGACATTGAAGAGGCCTCTCATGAACCGGGAAACCAGTGGATGAGCCGTGAGAGGTTTTCCGAGGATAGGTTCATGAAACGCAGTGATGGCACTGAGGTGGACTCTGATTGAGGTAGACTTGAGGCCAGCGTCGGACAGAGAGAGCAAATAGTCCAGTACAGCTTCCACCGCCAATGAGGTGGGGTCGTGATGATGTAGTAGACACCAAGAGGAGAACCGGGTCCACTTCTGATGGTAACATTGGAGGGTAGCCGGTTTCCTGGAGGCATCCAAAATACGACGGACAGGCTGAGACAGATTCTCTGGAGAGGTCAGCCCGAGAGAAACCAAGCTGTCAGGTGGAGCGAGGACAGATTGGGATGCAGTAGAGACTGCTGCTGCTGTGTAAGTAGAGTAGGAAACACAGGAAGAGGAATGGGTTCTCTGGAGCTGAGCTGGAGCAGGAGGGAGAACCAGTGTTGGCGAGGCCACCGAGGGGCGATGAGAATCATGGTGGCTCTGTCCCTGCGGAGTTTGAATAACGTCCGCAACATCAGAGGCAGCGGAGGAAAGGCATAGAGGAATCAATCCGTCCAGTTGAGCAGGAATGCATCCGGTGCCAGACGATGAGGAGAGAAGAATCTGGAACAGAACTGGGGCAGCTGATGGTTGTGCGGAGCTGCAAAGAGATCCACTTGAGGAGTGCCCCACTGAGCAAAGATGGAGCGGAGTGTGGGAGGATCCAGAGTCCACTCGTGAGGTTGAAGGATGCGGCTGAGATTGTCGGCCAGGGAGTTCTGGTCTCCTTGGATATAGACAGCCTTGAGGAAGAGACTGTGGGCCGTGGCCCAGGTCCAGATGCGGATGGCCTCCTGACAAAGGAGGGGAGATCCGGTGCCGCCTTGTTTGTTTATGTAGTGCATGGCAACTTGGTTGTCTGTGCACAGGAGAAGAACCTGTGGGTAGAGGAGGTGCTGGAAGGCCCTGAGAGCATAGAACATGGCCCTGAGTTCCAGGAAATTGATGTGATGTTGACGCTCCTGAGGGGTCCAGAGTCCCTGGGTGCGAAGGTCTCCCATGTGAGCTCCCCATGCATAGGGGGAGGCATCTGTGGTTATGATCATGGAGTGAGGGGGTAGATGAAAGAGTAGACCCCTGGAAAGATTGGAGGAGTTCAACCACCATTGAAGAGATTGCTGAAGAGACGATGTCACAGAGATGGGATGCGAAAGAGGATCTGTGGTCTGTGACCATTGGTTGGCTAGAGTCCACTGAGGTGTCCTGAGGTGGAGTCGCGCCAGAGGAAGTACATGGACTGTCGATGCCATGTGGCCCAGGAGGACCATCATCTGCCGAGCTGGAATGGAGTGATGAAGGAACACCTGACAGCAGAGGTGGAGCAGAGTCCGTTGGCGGTCGGAGGGGAAAAACGCCCTCATCAGAGTGGTGTCGAGAACTGCACCAATGAACTGAAGTCGCTGTGTGGGAAGTAGGTGCGACTTGGGGTAGTTGATCTCGAACCCCAGGAGATGGAGGAAAGAGATGGTGTGTTGAGTGGCTTGTAGCACAAGCGGAGTTGTAGGTGCTTTCACCAACCAATCGTCCAAGTAGGGGAACACCTGGAGGTTGTGAGACCTGAGGAAGGCCGCCACCACAATAAGGCACTTGGTGAACACCCTGGGTGATGATACGAGGCCAAAGGGTAGCACTTTGTACTGATAGTGATGGTACTGTATCTGAAACCGTAGGTAGCGACGTGAAGTTGGATTGATTGGGATGTGAGTGTAGGCCTCTTTGAGGTCTAGGGAACATAGCCAGTCGTGTTGAGAGAGAAGAAGGTAAAGCGTGGCAAGGGAGAGCATTCTGAATTTTTCCCTGACCAGACACTTGTTGAGGTACCAGAGATCGAGGATGGGACGGAGGTCTCCTGTCTTCTTGGGAACCAGGAAGTAGCGGGAGTAGAATCCCTGACCCCTTTGGTCTGAGGGTACCTCTTCAATGGCATTGAGAAGAAGGAGGGATTGGACCTCCCTTAGGAGGAGGAGGGATTGGGAGGAGTGAGAAGCAGACTCTATGGGAGGATTGTCTGGTGGAAGAGTCTGGAAGTTGAGAGAGTAGCCGTGGCGAATGATGTTGAGGACCCACTGGTCTGATGTGATGACCTCCCAACGGCTGAGGAAAAATTGTAGGCGTCCTCCGATAGGCTGAGGAAGAGGCAACGATGGTGGGAGACTGGCTATGCCCTGGAGAAAAGAGTCAAAAAGGCTGAGATGGTTTTGACGGAGGGAGAGGCTTGGCAGGTTGGTGAGACTGGGAGCGAGCCTGAGGTTGATGCTGCTGACGAGGTCGGCGAGGCTGTTGTTGTGGCGGGTTGAGAGGTCTGGCCGAGAACCTGCGTTGGTAGGAGGACTGCTGTCTGTAGGGGCGAGCAGGCGGAGCCTTCTTTTTAGGTTTCACCAGAGTATCCCACCTGGTCTCGTGAGCCGAGAGTTTCTGAGTTGTGGAGTCCAGAGACTCCCCGAAGAGTTCATCACCAAGACAAGGTGCGTTCACCAGGCGGTCTTGATGGTTGATGTCGAGATCAGAAACTCTCAGCCAGGCCAGACGCCGCATGGCAACAGCCATGGCTGATGCTCGAGAGGTCAGCTCGAAGGAGTCATAAATGGAGCGAACCATGAATTTCCGTAGTTGAAGTAGGCTGGCAATTTGTTGTTGAAAAAGGGGGACCTTACGCTCAGGGATATATTTTTGCAAGGATGAAAGTTGTTGCACCAAATGCTTCATGTAGAAGGAGAAGTGAAAGGTGTAATTATTAGCCCTGTTGGCAAGCATTGCATTTTGATAAAGTCGCTTGCCAAATTTATCCATAGTTTTGCCCTCTCTGCCAGGAGGGGTGGAGGCATAAACACTGGAGCCCTGGGTCTTCTTTAAAGTGGACTCGACTAGAAGAGATTCATGGGGTAGTTGAGGTTTGTCGAACTCCGGGATGGGAATGACCCTGTATAAACTATCCAGTTTTCGAGGGGCTCCCGGTACAGTGAGAGGGTTTTCCCAATTTTTGTAAAAAGTTTCCCGTAAGATGTCGTGGACGGGTAACTTGAGGAATTCTTTGGGGGGTTGTTCAAAGTCTAGGGCATCGAGAAAGGCCTGGGACTTTTTAGAGTCGGACTCTAATGGGATAGAAAGAGCCGCTGACATTTCCCGAAGAAATTTGGTGAATGAGGATTGTTCAGGTTTGGAACCGGTATCGACCATCGAGGGTTCCTCGTCCGTTGACAAAGCCTCATCTTCGGTACCGGGTGGGGTCCCTGACGTCGGGGTGTGCAGGACGGGACGGTGGTGTGGATGGCTCCGTGTGGCGAGTCTTAGAGAGAGATTTGCCAGAGCGCATCGAGACGGTACCGGGGGAGGAAGATCGGTGCCGGTCCCGGTCTCGGGGGGACCGGTTTCGGTCTTGATGTCGGGGAGGGTCAGCATCAGAGCGTGGTTGCACGGGAGGATTGAGTGGTTCAGCCGCGAGCACCGGCATGGACGTGTTCAACGGTACCGATGGGGTCGACACCGGTGGTATGGTGCGAGGCTCGGGCCGGTCCGGTACCGGAAGGAGTGGGGCCAACATTGCTGGCAACAAGTGTTGGAGTTGCTGCTGTAGTTGCTCCTGCAATTGGCTTTGGAGTATGGCCGCAATGCGGTCGTCCAGAGGAGGCACCGGTACCGCTTTTTTCTTTTTCGGTACCATAGGTGCCGCTTCATGCCCCGGCGATGAGGAGGCCGATGACGAGGCACTCACCGAAATCGGGGCGGAGCGTTTGCGGGGTCGGCGTGATGCCGGGAGGACCGGCGTCACTGCTGTGGCAGGAGGGCGCTCAAGGGAAGTGGAAGGCTTCTTAGCCGGCTTACCTGGTGCCAGCGACCCCGAGGAAGGATCAGGCGGCGTCGAAGTAGTCGGTGCCGACTTTTGCGGTGCCGTCGACGGCGCAGCAGATTCCATGGCAGATCCGGTACCGAAAAGGATATTCTGCTGGATCTGTCTATTTTTTAATGTGAGTTTTTTAAGAGTAGCACAGCGGGTGCAGTGTCAGCCCGATGCTCTGGACCCAAGCACTGTAGACACCAATTGTGCGGGTCAGTGAGAGAGATCGGGCGTGCACACCGCTGGCACTTCTTAAAGCCCGGCTGAGGGGGCATGAAGGGAAACACGGCCTCCGCAAAATCAAAACCGGAGGCCTGTATGGTGGCAACAGGCCCCGCCGGGGCCGGCCTGAAAAATAAGGGAAAAAACACAAGCAAATTTTTTTTTTTTTTTTTAGAGAACGAAAAAGGAACCCGAAGGGAAAAAGAGCAAAAAAATGGAGAATTTCGCGAGCGGGAAGGCAAAAAGTAGATTTTTCAACGGCCGTTGAAAACACATGCGTCTTCTTCGCTCCGCGGAAATGAAGAAACTGGGGACCACGCACTCCTCCGTCAGGCGGGAAGGCACTCGCGCATGCGCGGTGCGGCCAACTAGAACTTTCTAGTTAAAAGTGTCCGTACCGGGGCTCCGTCGGTGACGTCACCCATGCGTTAAGAATATGCTGCCTGCTTGTCCTGGGATAAACTTTGTTATCTCTAATCCATCCTCAGTCATACCTGGGGCACCAATAAGTCTCTGCCAGATGACTGCAGCTGATGCTCTGGCAAAAAATATAGCCCAATTCTATAAATATATCACACAGAAGACTTAATAGGTAGGGAGATAAAATAGAGTATTGCATAACTTCCCAGTGAAGGGTCGGAAGCTTGACTATAGATAAACATAAGAATGGAAGTAAGATAAACCTTTCATTCTGTATTTTTTTAGAAGACTGTTTGTGAGGAGCTAGCCAAACAAAGACAAAGTGATGAAAACAGATGGGATTCATCCACTTGTACAGAAGGCACTTAGCAAAATAACTGCCAGCAATGCTGTCCGACTGTTCAATACTTCAGAGTTGGGAGTAATCCCAGAGAACTAGAGGAAAAAAAAAGCATAAAATCAGAAAGAAGAAGCTGGGAACTTCAGACTTGTTAGACCAGTGTCTCGCAAACTTTTTCAAGCCACAGCATACGAAACTCGGGGCCGCAACTAGACAATCTCGGTGGGAGAACCGCTAGCCACCAGTGACCATAACATGGTATGGTTTAACCTTAGGAAAGGCTTCCCTAGATCTCAAACAAGAACAAGGGTACTCAATTTCCGGGGCGCTGACTTCGAACGCATGGGAGATTTCGTTCATCAGACACTACAGGTTCAAGAAGCGACCGATAATGTGGAAGCTATGTGGTCAACCTTGAAATCGACCATTCAGGAGGCAACTGTCCGCTACATTAAATCGGTAAATAAACAACAAAGAAACAAGAGACCCAAATGGTTCACTGATGAGGTCTCGTACCGCGTCAAGGAGAAGAAAAGAGCATTTCTCTCATACAAACGCACCGGGGAGAAAGAAGCGAACATTGAATACAAGACAAAGTCCGCAGCGGTCAAAACAGCAGTCAGGGAGGCCAAACTTCGAATGGAAGAAACTCTAGCGAAGAATATTACGAAAGGGGACAAATCCTTCTTCAGGTACATTAGCGAGAGGAAGAAGAACACAAATGGTATTGTACGCCTTAGAACGCCAGACGGGAGTTATGTAGAAACAGATTCAGATAAAGCTAAACTGCTGAATGATTACTTCTGCTCTGTCTTTACCTGTGAGGCACCAGGGCACGGGCCACGGTTGGAAACAAAGCAAAGCATGGAAGATCCATTTCAGAATTTTGAATTCACAACTGCTGATGTTTACAGAGAACTGTCAAAACTCAAGGTGAACAAAGCCATGGGGCCGGACAATTTACACCCACGAGTACTCAGAGAGCTATGCGATGTTCTAGCGAAACCATTAGCCATGCTCTTCAATCTCTCCCTAAGTACGGGGAGAGTCCCCCTGGACTGGAAAACAGCTAACGTCGTTCCTCTGCACAAAAAGGGATGCAGAGCAGAGACTGTAAATTACCGACCGGTGAGTCTCACATCAATTGTGTGCAAACTCATGGAAACTCTACTCAAAGGTAAATTAGACACGATTTTGGATGAGGGAGACCTAAGGGATCCCCGTCAACATGGATTCACTAGGGGTAGGTCATGCCAATCCAATCTTATTAGCTTCTTCGATTGGGTGACGGGAAAGCTAGACCTGGGAGAGTCTCTGGACATAGTGTACTTGGATTTCAGCAAGGCATTTGACAGTGTTCCGCACCGCAGACTATTAAACAAGATGAAGTCGATGGGTCTAGGCGGGAAGCTAACTGCATGGGTGAATGATTGGCTAAGTGGAAGACTTCAGAGGGTGGTGGTCAACGGCACCCTCTCTGAGACATCAGAGGTGACTAGCGGAGTGCCGCAGGGCTCGGTCCTGGGACCATCCCTTTTCAACATATTCATAAGAGACTTGACCCAAGGGCTTCAGGGTAAAGTAACACTGTTCGCCGATGACGCCAAACTGTGTAATATAGTAAGTGAAAACAATCTTAAGGATAGTATGACGCAAGATCTGATCACGTTGGAAAACTGGTCCTCGACATGGCAGCTGGGCTTCAACGCAAAGAAATGTAAGGTCATGCATCTCGGCTGCGGAAACCCATGCAAAACTTACACCTTGAACGGAGAAACACTAGCTAGGACTTCAGAAGAACGGGACTTGGGAGTAATCGTCAGCGCGGACATGAAGGCTACCAAACAAGTGGAGCAGGCCTCATCCAAGGCAAGGCAAATGTTGGGATGTATCAATAGAGGCTTCATCAGCCGCAAACCTGAAGTCATAATGCCGCTCTACAGAACCATGGTAAGACCTCACCTGGAATACTGTGTGCAATTTTGGAGACCACACTACCGAAAAGATGTGCTTCGAGCTGAATCGGTCCAGCGAATGGCCACTAGAATGGTCTCCGGACTCAAGAGTCTCCCATACGAGGAAAGACTGGATAAACTGCAGCTCTACACTCTTGAGGAGCGTAGAGAAAGGGGAGACATGATTGAGACGTTTAAGTACATCACAGGTCGTGTCGAGGCGGAAAGCGATATATTCTTCCCTAAGGGTCCCTCGGTCACAAGAGGGCACCTGTTCAAACTCAGAGGAGGGAAATTTAATGGTGACACCAGGAAGTATTTCTTTACAGAAAGGGTGGTGGATCAGTGGAACAAACTTCCGGTGCAAGTGGTCAAGGCCACCAGTGTACTCGACTTTAAAAACAAATGGGACATCCACGTGGGGTCCTTACGGGGGTCGAGCTAGGGAACTAGGTCATTAGCACTCAGACTTGATGGGGTGGGTCAGAAGAGTGGGCAGACTTGATGGGCTGCAGCCCTTTTCTGCCGTCATCTTTCTATGTTTCTATGTTTCTATGTGCAAACATCGATGTGAATAAATTAATGAAAATGCTGCTAAACAGAGGATGTTGCAGTTTCTGGAATCCAATGGGTTGCGGGATCCAAGGCAGCAGTCTTATCAAGACTAATATTTATTTATTTATACAGTATATCACTTATGTTCTAAGAGGTATACATTGAACAACAATAGTATTTTCCCTTTCTATCCTCGTGGACTCACAATCTAACTATAGTACCTGGAACAATGGAGGGTAAAGTGACTTGGCCAGGATCACAAAGAGTGGTGCCAAGATCAACCCCCCCACCCCCCCCTCAGTGTGCTGAGGCAACAGCTGTAACCACTAGACCAGTCCTTCACTCCAGATTAATTTATTTGACTGGGTGACAGCAGTGTTCCCTCTAAGCGGGCGGGTGTTGTGAGCAAACTTTTTTCACTGTGAGCTAAAAATATCGGGCGCCAGCAAGTTATGAGCCAAATAAATATGTTGTCAAAGTTGCTGATACATGAGGACGAGGTATTCAAAGGAATTTTAGGCCTACACGCTAAATTAAATAACGTTAAATAATATTTTTAAGAACACAGAAATTGTAGGGATGAAATGATATCTTAATAAATGTTTTACAACAAATGTAGTTATGTCTGTTACATCCATATGTGTAAACTGTAAATTAAAAACAGTCCAGAAGACAATACGTTTGATGCTTTCAATTTCTAGACCAGTGTTTTTCAACCTTTTTTGGGCAAAGGCACACTTGTTTCATGAAAAAAATCACGAGGCACACCACCATTAGAAAATGTTAAAAAATTTAACTCTCTGCCTATATTGACTATATATAAAGTAATTCTCTTGAATAGGAATCAAATAAACACAAAGTATTTTATAATTACTTTATTATGAAATAAAAATTATAAAAATTATAAAATACTTTATTCAGTGCGAAACCTGGGCCTGTTTGGCTGAACACAAAGCTGATATTCTGGCTGGAATGGAAGAAAGACACACACGTAGCTCTTCGTCAACAGCTCTCAGTCTCTCTCTGTATTTGGTTTTTATAGCATACAAAAATAGACAAATATACCCTCCATCCTTTTTATTAAACCACAATAGCAGTTTTTAGCGCAGGGAGCTGCGCTGAATGCCCAGCACTGCTCTTGACGCTCATAGGCTCCCTGCGCTAAAAACCACTATTGCGGTTTAGTAAAAGGGGACCATATTGTAAAATATAGACAGCAGATATAAATTCAGAACTGTGCATAGTAAGTGAAGGGAAGTTTTCATCTCTGGGAATTTACCCAGTTAACTATTAAGTTATTTGGGCAAATTCCTTTGAAAACTGTGGTAATACTGCCTCCACTTTGCTAAATTTAAAATAAAATCATTTTTCCTACCTTGTCTGGTGATTTCTGGTTGCACTTTATTCTTCTGACTGTGCATCCAATCTTTCTTCCCTTCTATCAGCCTGTATGCTTTCTCTCCTCCACACCTCATTCCCTCCCCCAACTTTTTCTTCCTCTCTCCCTGACCTTTCTTTCTTTTTTTCTGTTTCTCTTCTTTCCTTCTGTTTCCCTGCCTGCCCCCTTTCTTTCTTTCTCCCAGCCTCCTGTCCAGCAGTAACTCTCTTCCCTTCCTCCCCTCCCAGCAGCATCTCTCCGTCTCCCTCTCCAGTAGCAGCTGTCCCTTTTTTTTCCTGGCCCAGCAGCTTCCCAGATTCCTTTCCCTCCTCCCCTCCCAGAAGCATCTCTCCGTCTCCTTCTCCCTCTCCAGTAGCAGCTGTCCCTTTTTTTCCTAGCCCAGCAGCTTCCCAGATTCCTTTCCCTCCTCCCCTCCCAGAAGCATCTCTCCTTCTTCTCCTTATCCAGTAGCAGCTGTCCCTTTTTTTCCTTGCCCAGCAGCTTCCCAGATTCCTTTCCCTCCTCCCCTCCCAGAAGCATCTCTCCTTCTTCTCCCTCTCCAGTAGCAGCTGTCCCTTTTTTTTCCTGGCCCAGCAGCTTCCCAGATTCCTTTCCCTCCTCCCCTCCCAGAAGCATCTCTCCTTCTCCCTTTCCAGTAGCAGCTGTCCCTTTTTTCCCCTGCCCAGCAGCTTCCCAGACTGATAGTGGTTTTCTCCCCTCCCAGCAGCTCTTCTTACTTCCCAGCGCAGCGATTCACGAAGGCAGCCTCGGGTCCTTTGTTGTGTCGCGCCGCCTCTGAGGAAAGAGGAAGTTGCATCATCAGAGGCAGCCGCGACTCAGCAAAAGCCCCGAGGCTGCCTTCGTGAATCGCTGCGCTGGGAAGTAAAGGAGAGCTGCAGAGAGGGGAGAAAGCCACTGTCGGAGGCTCCCCAAGATCTCTCCGGCCCAGCGCACGCTTCCGATGCTGATCTTGCAGAAGTTCAAATGAGTCAATCTTGCCGGTCCTGCGCTGTGACGAGAAACTTGTGCGCTGCGACCTAATATTTTGTGCGCCAGCGCACGCCAGCGCAGCTTAGCGGGAACACGCGGTGTACTTAGATTTCAGTAAAGATTTTGACACCGATAACAATGGCTTTATATAAGTCTCTCAAAAGATTTCATTTACAGTACCGTGTACAATTCTGGAGACTGCACCTTTAAAAAGATACAATTAGGATGCAGCTGGTCCAGAAGGTAGTTAGTAAACTGGTAAGTGGTCTTCATCATAAACCATATAGGAACAGACAAAGATCTCAGTATGTACTTTTTGAAAGAAAAGCAGGAGAACTATAATATAGACATTTAAATACCTCCTTGACATAAATGCACAGGAGGCAGGCCCTTCAACTGAAAGGAAGCTCTGCAATGAGAGGTCATAGAATGAAGATGAAAGGGGACAACAGACTTGGGAATAATTTAAGGAAATATTTTCTTTATGGAAATGGTGGTGGAATGATACAAGTGAAGACAAGTACTGTATCAAGAAACATGGGACAAGCTCAGAGGATCTTTGAGAAAGTGGATTGGACTGCAGAACCTATTAGATGATATGGATGGGCAAACTGAATAGGTCATATGGTCATTATCTCCTGCCATTTTCTATGTCACAATCCGTAATTCTAGAGTTAATTTAGAATCAAAATACACCTAAACCTTTCACTTCATCTTGTACTATAAGAAAAACAGGGCCAACTTAATCATTAAGCAAGACTAGGCAGCTGCCTAGGGTAGCAGCTTTCGAGAGTTGGCAAACAGCAGCTAACCTCACAGCCACACCAACACACACAGAGAAAGCAAAGTTTAAATATCTAAAAGGAAGAAGAATTTTTAGAGGATTGTTGTGGGAGGGATAGTGTTGGGATCAATATCTCAGGTGAAGGGAACATAAGGCTGTAGGACCAACTAGGGCACCCAGTTTCCTTGCACTAGCTTTGAATAGAAACCCCATTTCTTAACAACCATCTAAGGTTCAAGGGTTTTAAGTGTAACACTACTCCAAAGAGAGTCTCTGATTTGCTAACATTTAAGCAGCAGGCGACAAAGCATTCAAGAATCTATTAGTTGCTACTCATGGCCAAAAAGATGGGCCACAGCTAAGCTGTATGTCTGCTGTACCAGGCACCGTAATCCACTTGCAGCAGCCACCATGCTTGGTACTGTAAGGAACAAAGGCCAGCAACAACTCACTCAGAGGGACAGTTCTTCATTGTGGACATTTTTGGCAGCCTTTCAAATGCATTCTTTTAGTGCAGTGCCCTTCAATGAAATATTAGATTTCATCTTTATGCTTCAGATGGAAAGTACTTTCCCTTCCTTATGCATGAGGGAAGTTTTACTTTAGCTTCATTATTTGTGAAGAATTAATTTAATTATACCTTCCTATACTGTTATCCTATGCCTAAATCAAGATATGTTGAATTATCTAATTATAAAACCAAACAGATTGAAAATACTGGATAGGCCCATGTCACTAAAATCTACTGCTACTACAGAAAATGTTTGAGATCTGAAAATGGTGTGAAGTTGAATTTGGAGGGTAAGATGTTAGTCTCCTAAGGAATGAACGAACATTAGTAAAAAGGTCAAAAAAAGATTTTTGGTCATATGGGGTATTCAGTTCCTCCTGCTAGAGAGAAGCTAATTTATCCATGGGACTGAGTGGATAGGCAGTTTTCAGAATCTGATACCAAGTGGTTAGTTTGTTCATGTCTAGCGTCACCTGAAAAAATTGAGTTTCCAGCGGACCACAGAGCCAAACATCCCCCCCCCCCCATTTTTGTTGTAACGAAGTGTAATAATGACGAACTTGGATGTAGGCCTTGGGTCTTAGGCAGTTCCCACTGAGTCTGCATCTGAGCAAACATAGGAAACTCACCTCCCCCTACTGCCAAAATATCCTTCAGAGTCTGACACCCCCTCTGCTCCCATTGTCGGAAGCAAGAATGGGGGGGAAATTGACATTTCCATGGAGCTTCAGCATCTGGAATCCTCCCTTGCCTTCTCCTTCACCAGAACCAGGTTAAGCGGACCGGTTGCAAGAGTGCAAATTTAGATTCCCCCTCCCCCAGGGATAGCAGAAGACTTCACTTGAAGGAGGGACAATACAGTGGTCGGTTATAGCAGCGGCAAACTTAACAAAAGGATATGAGCCTTGATAAAACCCCTTCGGGTGAAATGTGTTGGCGGTAGAAATCCCTGAAAGCATGACCACAATTTGAAGCTAAGTACTTTAACTATTTGTACACTAAAGGTGGAAATATAAGTTATAGATGAAAGTTTTGTAGATCCGGTAAGGAAATAGTACATAAAGCCTGGCACAATGAATATATTTGAGTGTTTGGTGCTACTTCTGAGGATCTTTGAGCAATCACCTTCTGGTTTGAAGTCTGTGTTATATACTCTCACACAAAACCTTTTTTCAAACTATTGTGCTATTTGGTAAATTACATATATGTTCTGTCATTTTGCTCTTTAGAATAGTCTCTACCATTTTGACTGGCACCGATGTCAGACCCACTGGTCTATAATTTCCTAGATCACCTCTGGAACCCTTTTTAAAAATCAGCTCACATTGGCCATCCTCCAGTTTTCCAGTACTATGCTGGTTTTTAAAGAAAAATAACTAATTACCAAGTTTATTTTTCAATTCTATCAGCACTCTGGGATGTATACCATCTGGTCCAGGCGATTTGCTACGATTCAAATTGTCAAATTGACCCATTACACCATTCAGTGTTACAGAGATTTATACGAGTTTCCCTGATTCATCAGAATTGAATACAATTTCTGGCACCGGTATCTCCCCCACATTTTCTTCAGTGAAGACTGAAGCAAAGAATTCTTTTAATCTCTCCGCTATGTCCTTATCTTCCCTGAAAACCCCTTTCATCCCTCGGTCATCTAGCGGTCCAACCAGCTTTTTGCTTTTAATAAACCTAAAAAAATTTTTACTGTATGTTTTTACTTCCACTGCAATCTTCTTTTCAAGATCCCTCTTCGCCTTCCTTATTAGCACCTTGCATGAGACTTGACATTCCTTGTGCTGCTTACAATTACTTTCAATCAGATCCTTCTTCTACTTTCTGAAGTATTCTCTTTTAACTCTAATAGCTTCCTTCATCTCACTCGTTAACCATGCCTTCTTTTTTAATACATGGAATATATCTATTCTGGGCTTCCAGTATGAAATTGTTAATTAACATCCACACCTGATGTATATTTTTGACCTATGCAGCTGCACCTTTAAGTTTCTTTTTTACCATTCTCCTCATGTTATCATAATCTCTTTTTTTAAAGTTAAGTGCTGCTGTATTGGATTTCCTGTGTAAACTTATTCCAGGGATTATATCAAATCTGATCATGTTATGATCATCACTGTTATCAAGCAGCCCAGCACCATTACCTCTCTTACCAATTTTTGCACTCCACTCCAAGAACTAGATCTAGAATTGCTTCACCTCCTGTTGGTTTCTGAATCAGCTGCTCCATAAAGCAGTCCTTGATTTCCTGAAGAAATTTTATCTCCCTAGCATGCCCTGATGATACATTTGCCCAGTCAATACTGGGGTAGTTGAAATCACCCATTATTACTGTGTTACCCAGTTTCTTAGCCTCACTAATTTCTGATAACATTTTAGAATCTGTCTGTTCATCCTGGTCAGGTAGATGGTAGTACACTCCTATCACAATCCTTTTCCTCCTTACACATAGAATTTCTACCCATAGGGATTCCAAGGTGCGTTTTTGCTCCTATAGAATTTTGAGTCCATTCAATTCAAATTCCTCCTTAATATATAACGCTACGCCTCCACCAATTCGATTCACCCTATCATTAGGATATAACTTGTACCCTGGTATGACAGTGTCCCATTGGTTATCTTCCATCCACCATGTTTCAGAGATGTCTATTATATCTATCTTTTCATTTAATGCAATATATTCTAACTCTCCCATTTTGTTTCTTAAGACTTCTGGCATTTGCATACAGACATTTCAAACAGTGTTTGTCATATCTATTTACAATTTGCTCAGCAGTTGGCATAGATAATTTGCAACCTTTTTGCAACATTTAAAATCAGCCTGCTCTGAATTTAAGGAAACTTGGTCTACCACGGTCTGTACTGCAATCTCACTCTCAGGATGCTCTGTCTTCCCTTCTATAAAGTTATCTTTTAAAGATACCTTGTCCCGAACCATGCTCTTTTGAGCGACTGTCGGCCTTCCCCCAGTTTCTAAACTAAAACTTCCCCCAGTTTCTAAACTAAACCTTAAGCTTATATACCACATCTTCTCTATAAGAATAGAGCTCAGCACAGTTTACAAGAGTTTTGAAGTGAGGAAAATATAATAAGAACAAGTGATTGTATAGAGAGCAGTGGAATTTACATTTTTGAAAATAGCCACGTTTTCAGAAGTTTTCAAAAAAATTTGGAAAGAGCCCAGGTTACACAGCTGGACAGGAAAGTTATTCCAAAGCTCAGTAATGAGATTTCCCTAATTTCCCAATATAGATAATGCCTTTTAACAAGGGGAAAGATAATTTAAGCTTTTGGATAGATCTGGTAATATCAGGTCTCACAGAGTTCCAGGATAGAGGAATTAAATATTTAGAGTAAACCCTAGAGATTACTGGGAGCCAGTGAAGTTTTAACAAAAGAGAGGAAACATGATCATATTTGCTTTTTGCAAAGATCAACTTAGCTGCAGTATTCTGGATCTGTTGAAGTGTTTGAAGACTTTTTTTGGTTAGACTTAAATAGACCGAATTACAATAGTTCAACCTCGAAAGCATGATTGATTGAACAAGGACAGCAAAATGTTGTTGGTGGAAGCGGGATCTCACTTTCTAGTTTAAAAGCTGCTCTCTCTCCTTTTTAAATGTAGATGCCAGCAGCCTGGTTCCACCCTGGTTAAGGTGGAGCCCATCTTTGTGGAAAAGGCTCCCCCTTCCCCAGTATGCTGCCCAGTTCCTAACAAATCTAAAAACCCTCCTCCCTGCACCATCACCTCATCTATGCATTAAGACTCCGGAGCTTTGCCTGTCTTTTGGGACCCGCGTATCCCTGGTAAGTGCTGGAAGTAATAAAAGCCTTTGGAAATTATGTACATCAAGGAACACACCTTTTCAATCATGTCATCTATTTCACCATACATACTAGATTCATTTATAGTGGGGCAAGCAACAGTTCTATTATTAGTCATTGACTCATTTGTACAGGAGCATAGAAAGTATAAAAGCAAAGCTCACAAGATTGCTGGCATAACACCAGAACTGATAGTTACTTGCTATAAGTATATGTCATGCCTATATATATCCACAAATATATTTTTATTTACCGTATTTAGTTATTGTTAGGTACCATCAACTCATGTGCAAGTCATAGTAACTTGATGAACCTCATCAAGTTTTTTGCTGCAAAATGCATAAGTAGATTGCCAGGCCTTTCTTCTGCGCAGTATAAATTCAACGCCATCGCCGTTGTCACATCAAACGCGATCCTCCACCTCCAACACTGCCCATCTGCTCTGCCCAGATGGGTGGTACATCATTAATCTGACTTCTCTGCTGAAACCTGTACACCTTCAGCTTCTTAGATGCACACAAGCCCCAGTGGCACAACAAACCCATGTACCATGACTGAAGATTTGATATATGCTGAAAACGCAATTGTTTGCCAATGCCTTCTTATGTTACGGTATATTTCACTTGATAATCACCTTTTAGAATTTTTCTGACACCAATGTATGATTTAAAGCAGTGGTCTCAAACTCAAAGCCTTTGCAGGGCCATATTTTGGATTTGAAGGTACTCGGAGGGCCGCAGAAAAAAATAGTTCAGGTCTTATTAAAGAAATGACAATTTTGAATGAGGTAAAACTCTTTATAATTTATAAATCTCCCCCCCCCAAAGGCCTGCATGTTCCTCCCTTCTTTGCAGCATCCTCCGGCTTCCCCCCTGTTTCAGCTAATTACCGCAGCCTGCAGAGAAGATCGCTGGTGCTGTAGTGTTCCTTGCAGGCTGCCATCAGTCTCCGCAGCACATTCCCTCTGCCACGGTCCCACCCTCCTCTGACATAAGGGGCAGGATCGCGGCAGAGGGTACATGCTGCTGAGGACAATGGCAGCCTGCAAGGATCACTACAGCACTGGCAATCATCTCTGCAGGCTGCGGTAATTATTTGAAGGTAAGAACGGGAGGCCAGTGGGGAAGCCGGAGGATGTAGCGGGCAGCACTAGTACAGACAGTACTAGTACAGGCTGCGGGCCGCAAAATAGTACCCGGGCCGCAAGTTTGAGATCACTGATTTAAAGCTTGCTTGTATTTGTGAATTGATTGAATTTGCGCTCTATCCTTGTTTATAACAGGGACATTTAATGATGTTGTTTAGACATGTCTATGTTATAGGGAAGGGGTAAAACGCGGACCTCATGGACCTGACGGACCTCGCGGATCTAAACCCGCACAGCCTTAAAAATCTGAGGTCCGTGTCCATGCCACTTGTAGTTTCTGTCTCTGACAGACCTCAATGAAATTTTAGCGCTGACGGATCCGTCTCAGCATAGGGAGGGAAAAGTATTAGGATCCGTCAGCACTAAAATCTCATCGAGGTCGGTCAGAGCCAGAGACTAGTGCTGGAGCGGCAGAGCAGAAGCCAAGAGAGCGGGGACATAGGTTTCGGAAGTGCGTTATGGATCAGAAGTCTCCAAACATTGCTGGGTGCTGCTGGGGTTCACTCTGAGGATCGTAGGCATGAGGCAGAGCCTCGGCTGCTTTCCTTCCTCTGAATTGCTCGATGTACCCCTCTGCTCTGCCTTTCTTGGAGAAGGGGTAAAACGCGGGCCTCAAGACCTCGATGAGATTTTAGCGCTAACGAATCCTAATACTTTTCCCTCCCTATGCTGAGACGGATCCGTCAGCGCTAAAATCTCATCAAGGTCTGTCAGAGATAGAAACTACACGTGGCACTGACACGGACCTCAGATTTTTAAGGCTGTGCGGGTTTAGATCCACGAGGTCCGTCAGGTCCATGAGGTCTGCATTTTACCCCTTCCCTATGTTATGTGTGATAATTGTAGGAAACAAGATTTTATGTATGTGATATGGAAACCGCATAGTTGTATGCAGTATATAAATTTTTAAATAAAATATATATATATATATATATATATATATTAGATAAATAATATGTGCATGCACAGACACAGAATCATCATATCACAAAACATGTTTTTGGAGAGGAAATTTTATGTTGGTTTTGTTGCCGTTTCAAAACAGGTTCCAATAAGCTCTAATTTGGATTTTGTATATGTTTTAAGGGATGTCCAGTAACAATTTGTAGGGGCTTTGGGTAAGTAAGCTTACAGGGAAGAAGACGATTTAAAAATCTAATAAATGCACAGAAATGCAAAGTCCGAGGGTAATGCAATAACTAACTAGCTATGGGCAGACCTGCTCATAATAAACGACACACCCCTCAGTTCTGGCCATATAACTCAATTGGGCTCAGCGGGATTATCATGTTCTAGTTTCCCCTTGGATCCAGGCTATTCTCGTTTCCTTTGTATGTTGTAGGAGCACATTCCTAGCAATCCTTAATAGCTAAAAATAAATCAAACTCTTCTCTTGCATTATTAATTTCCATATTTAACATAAAAGATAAACTAAATCTTTTTTTTTTTTTATTACAATGCCCACGAAAAAAAAAAGATTTTCTCTACAGGCTGCACTTATCCTTTCTGGGCGGTTTACGTAACATCGTAGTGCACTATATAGAGCTTGCAATCAGCATGTTGCATTTTTCGGTTACATTTTAACTGTTTCACGTGACCGCCTCCTACCAAGCGATCTTAGTTATGGTAGTACAGATAGCGCCCCAATTTGGAAAGGAAAGTAAAACGATGTTCTTATAAGAAACAAAAAAAACCAAACCCAGCGCGTCAGCTTATAAGGAGGGCTATTAGCTGGAGGGGGGGGGAGGAGGGGGAGAAATAATGCAACTAGCACTTAACCTACATAAAATCATACCAAAGACTCCACTTTTCATTCTGACTCATTTCCTTGTTATTTCGATATCAGTGTTTGAAGCTTTTTAAGGCACCATCACATTTTGAAACCAGTTTAAAAAAAAAATTACTGCGTGGGACTTTGAGCCAAAACACTTTCATCCATATTTCAAAATGATTTTTTTTTTGGGGGGGGGGGGTGCTGCCACACACACACACAAATTGCCCCCTCCCGGACGCAAAGAAGGAGCTAATGCTTCCTTTTTTTAAAGAAAGAATGTCGTCCGCAGGTTGCAATACCTTGCGATGGTGCAATGTAAAAAGGTATCCAGAACACAACACTTATAACAGTAGCTCATCTGTGCAAATACAACTTCGCGTTCCGGTCCCAATTGGTCAACTGCGACACCTTTACGATGACCTAACAAGTGCGAATGAAAGAAGCCCCTCTAGACAACCTGCGAGAAGAGAAACCATCCAACAGTCGCGCTAAATCGAGGCTAGCGCTCCTCGAGAATCGACCCAGCAGGGGGGGCTAATTCAACCTCAGCGGTACGCACGGGGGAAGCCCATCTCCCTCCTTCCTTACCTTCAATGTCGGGGGGGTCCAGACGTCTTTGGTCGGGACGGAGAGCAGGATAATGCCTATGATCCCTACCAAGCAGAGCAGGAGCGGTAACACCACCGCCAACACTTTCCGCACCATGCTGCTTTCCTTCGGGCCGGCAGCGAAACGCTCTGACTGGCTGCCTTCGCGGCCCAGGCACAGCACGCGGAGGGGGGCGGGGCCCTGGGCTCCGGCTTCCGGGAGGAGTAGGCGAGAGTCACGACGGCATCGCTGGAATGGGCGCGCGAGGGTTAAGAACGAGACGGAGAAGCGCGAGGTGTGTGGTAAGGGCCAGCATAGGCTCCAGTTCGGAGTGAATGGCCAGAGTGTGACGACGGTCAGCGCTTTCCTCAGAACGAGCGCCAAACTCCTGAGCACTTTGCTGAGGCGGGCAGCCAAAGATATCTCTGTGATGCAGGCAGACTTTAAATTGTCTGGCGCTACAAGGAAACTGTAAGGTGGGAAGGCTCGAGCTCATGCTGTGTATTTTCCTCCGAAATCATAGTCCAGTTTTATCCCAGGACAAGCAGACAGCCTATTCTCACATATGGGTGACGTCATCAGCGAAGCCCAGTTGCGGAAGCTCGCAAGCAGATTTGCTTGAAGAAACCAGATGTTTCGAGTCGACCGCACTGCGCATGTGCGAGTGCCCCTTCCCGCCCAGCGTAGGGTGCGTCTCCTCAGTTCTCAGTTTTCCGCGGAGCCGAGAAGTCCGTCTTTGACTCTCTGCGTTTAACTTTGTTACTTCGTGCCTTCTCTGAACCGCAGTTTGTATTTTTTTCTTCACGAATCGCTGTTCTAACTTTATTTCTAGTTAAAAAAAAAATTGTCAATCTTCCGTCCATTTGCCGGGGCAGGCCGCTCAGCCGCAGCCCAAGAGCTTCAACCTTGCAGCGGCTATTTTTGTCCTGGCTTGTCACGGGCTTCAAGAAGTGTAGCCAGTGCCAGCGTGCGATTTCCCTTACGGACCCACACCGTCGGTGCCTCAAGTGCCTTGGGCCGGAACATCATCCGAAGTCGTGCGAGCGCTGTGCTACTCTTCAACCTCGAGCCCTTAAACGTCGTCATCTTTTGGTGGAGAAGCTGTTCGGGATGGATTCTTCCTCCGATCTCTCGACATCGAAGACGCCCTCGGCCTCACCTTCGACTGAGATTCCTCCTGCTTCTACTGCTTCCACCTCGAGCCTCATCAGACCTTCGTCGTTTGCAGCAGCTCTCTCTTCGACGACACCTGCTGTATCTTCCCCTGTTTCCTCAGGTCAGATAGCTCAGCAGAATGTTCCAGCGGTGGTGCTCAAAGTGCCTAATTCTTCCAAGTTGAAGAACATTTACACTGCCTCGGTTGAACCTCCAGCCAAAGCAGGTGGTCCGGTTTCAGACACGGATCCATCCTTGCCGGCTTCTTTCCAGACCATGTTGGAGAAGCAATTCATTCAGTTCCTTACTAATATGGGACCGAAGCTTCTTCCTCTTATCCAGCCTGGGCATTCAGCAGACTCGCGCGAGGTCGAGCCGCTTCCTTTGCCTCAGTCTGAACTTGCACACTCTTTGCGAGTGTCTGGTCTGGTATCCAAGTACATGAAGCAAGGAGCAGAATCTTTGCAAGTGCCTCACACTCTATCCAAGGAGCAGAGTCTTTGGGAGTGCATCGAGGTTCCTCCATCAAGCCTCTGGAGCTTCGCTCTACAGCCTCCAGTCCTATCCATTCTTTGGTGGCATTGGCTGCTTCTGTCTCCGAGGCAGTCTCCTCGATCTTCGAGATCTGCTTCCAAGCATCGTTATCACCGACGATCGAAGCCTTCATCGAGGCATACTTCCAGGCATAATTCTTCTTCTAAAGAACGTCCCTCTTCAACTAAGCCTCACTGTACTCCTACTTCGACTAGACCGCCGACTCCTCGCTCGAGGTCTCCACTTCCGAACCTCGAGGATGCAGCGGTTTCGATTGCTTCGTCCAAGTCTCCATATTCTTTTGATGCCTTTTTTCCTGCCGAAGCTTCATCTTCAACTCAGGCTGCCTCGATGTCCTCGAGTCCTTCTCGAGGCAAAGCATTGGCGGATCAGCTATGTTTCTCATCTTTTCTTCATCAGATGGCTATTGACTTGGATCTTCAATTAGATGCTGGTTCCAAATACTCTAGGGAGTACCTCGAAGTCATGCATCTCCCTCAACCTCTGGCAGAGTCTCTTAAGCTTCCTCTTCACAAGCTTTTGTCTCAGACTTTTGGTCGATGCCCGGAGACCCCTTATACCATACCGGCTGTTCCAGGCAAATTGGACTCTAGGTATAAAACTGTGCATCGCAAAGGGTTTGACAACTCAGTTATCTCATCAGTCCCTGCTAGTCGAGTCCTCCTTGAAGAGGTCCCATCCTTCCAAGGTTTATGCCACCGTTCCTCCTGGAAGGGAATGGAAAACTATGGACAAATTCGGTCGTCGCATCTATCAAAATGCCATGTGTCCTCTAAAGTCCTCAATTATAATTTTCATTTTATTACTTATTTTGAGTTCCTCATTTCTCTATTACCAAAATTCTTGACTTATTTGGATACTCAAAAGCACTTTGAATGTCAAGAAGATGATATTTTATTTACTTTGGCTCGTCTGCATCAATCTTTGGCGGAAGTACTTCGGGTATTGGCACAATATGGTACCGTTGCGGGATTTAAAATTAATGTTACTAAATCTGAATTGCTTAATGTGTTCCTTCCTGATAATTCTGTAGCTGATTTGCGCAGGGCTTTTTCGTTTCGCTGGGCAGCTAAGTCACTCCGGAACCTTGGGGTTCATATTTCACGGACTCTAGATGACCTCTTTCACCTTCATTATCCCTCTTTGTTGTGGACTGTCTTTGTTGATCTTGACCACTGGGAAGGCTTAAGTTTATCATAGTTGGGCCGGATTAATGCTCTGCGCATGAATGTGTTGCCCTGTTTTTTGTATCTGTTCTCCTGCCTGCCTCTCTCAACTCCTAAACAGTTTTTGCTTAGACTTCAGCGGAGGGCTTTTGCTTATATTTGGACACACAAACCGCCTAGGGCAGGGGTGTCCAATGTCGGTCCTCGAGGGCCGCAATCCAGTCGGGTTTTCAGGATTTCCCCAATGAATATGCATGAGATCTATTAGCATACAATGAAAGCAGTGCATGCAAATAGACCTCATGTATATTCATTGGGGAAATCCTGAAAACCTTGAGGACCGACTTTGACACCCCTGGCCTAGGGTGAGGAGGGAGCGAATGCACTGGGATAGGTTTCATGGGGGTATGAGTGCCCCTGACCTCCATAATTATTAGTATGCTGCCCAATTACAAGTGCTATTTCATTGGGCTTTCCCGTCTTGACGCTGGGCTTCCCTTGAACAAGCCCTTGAACCCGCCTTTCCGCTCGTGGTTTTGCCATGGTTTTTTCTAGACACTATTCGAGACATACTGAAGGGGGCCCCCTATGGGATGGCATGCATCTTGTAGATTTGGGGGACATGTTAAGTGGGCTTAGTTCCTGTAGCAGCGCTACTTTTACGCTACTCCTGTTCGATTTGCCCCTGGGTTTCTTCCAGCCAGTGACACGGGCATATTCCAACACTGGGAATGGGAGGGACTCCGTGTGCTGGGTCAGTTGGTCTTTGGGGGAGAATTGATCCCCTTTGACGCTTTAAGAGATACTTATGACCTCCCGGCGATGGACCTCTTTGCTTATACCCAGCTTCGGGATTTTTTTTTTTTTAAATCTTTATTGATTTTTAATCTAAAACAGTGTCATACTAATGAACAAACAGTAGGTATTACATACATTACACTAATATCTGTACAGGTAACATATATATCATTTTTTTGAGAAAAAGGGTGCTTCCTGAGTGGGAGGGAGCAGATTCCGCCTTCCTTCAGGTCTTTCGGTTGGGATCTGGGGTGGGACTTATCTCCCGTTTGTATAAAGCTCTTCTTTACACTCGCACCCCAGGTTCGATCTTATGAACACAAATGGGAAGCCCTGTTGAGTAGGACCTTGGACTTCCACCAGTGGGAGCAGCTTTATGGCACATTGCTTCGGGTCTCCTTAGCTTCCCCATTGATTGAACAGGGTTATAAAATGCTATTTCAATGGTGTTACACTCCTGAGAAATTGTATCGCGTCTACGCTTGTGGGGATGGTCACTGTTGGCGTAACTGTGGGGGGGTTGGGATCTTTTGGGCATGTATGGTGGGACTGTCCCCGAGTTGTGCCATTTTGGACGATAGTGTGCCAGTTGGTGTCTGATGATTTATGCTTACCTGTCTTGTTCCAAATGGAAGTGTTTTTACTTAATCACCCTGTGTTAGGCCTTGATCGTGAACAGGCCCGATTTGTGGCCCTGGTTGCTACGGTGGCCATGCTTTGTGTGGCCACCTTTTGGAAGCAAGCTGCCTTGCCCACCCGTTCTGATCTCTTACTTAAAGTGGATCAGATTTATTTGATGTCTAAATTAACTACTTTAAAAAATGACACCTGTGGTTCTTCTCATCGTATTTGGCATTTTTATGGTTCTTGGAGAGGTTTTTCTTTAATTGCTGTTTATTTCTTCCTTTCCTCTTGGACTCTTGATATAGTTTCCTTGTACTCTGTATCACTCGATTTGGGGTGGGTGGGTCGGGGGGGTTTGGGGGGGGTTGTTTTTTTTGCTGTGTTGGGGATTGTTCTTTGCAGTTGACATTCTGCCTGTGTATTGTTTTAGATTTGCTGAATAAAATTTGTTAAAACAACAAAAAACAATCAAACAAACAAAAAAGATACTTAGTCTTAGAAGTATAGATTCTTCCTCGCCCTGAGACACCATTCCAGTGATTCACCTGGTTACTTCCACCTCATAGATGTTACTATACGTAATCCCAACTTTATTCAAATAATTATTCTAGGCATAGGCAGCAGAACACTTTTTTGTTTGGAGAGGCCCAAAAGCTCTGTCCCAGACCCCGCTCCCGCCATCATAATAGTACTAATTGTAATATCATTTTTTTCCATTCATTTTTCATATATACACACAATATAATCTTATTAATAC